>NC_089981.1:22061915-22667370 GCF_036417845.1 Apteryx mantelli
TTTTTTTTAATGTATTTTAGCGTTAAATTTCCATGCAGAAGGGCCATTAGTGCAGTTCAGAACTGTTTTCCTTATGCCATTTAGTTAGTTAAGGAAAACCAGAAAAGAACAGGTTAAGGAAGACTTCATAATGGATTTTTCTTGCCCATTTGACTTGCAGCCATGTCTTTTGAAGAGTACCAGCAACATGTTTCTTAGTCTATGTAGGTTTACTCGCTACTTCTCAAGTGGAAATGCCTTACTGCTGCTTGGTTTTTGAACTGGGTCAGGGCATTTGGAAATGGCTAGCCTAAACCTTTAAGAATAGGCACTCCTTTGTTACACTTACAGTTGGGTTTTTCTAGCGCCTCTCAAAGGTATGTATGTATCTATACGTGGGAGATAGTCTTGACATCTGGATAAACAGAACTATACTTGTTTGAGGCTTTTCAGTCATTCTTGCTTTAGTTGTCTAAAAAATGCATGATAAAACCAACCACCTGCTTTTGAGGCATTTAGGTTTCCAAAGGTTTGTGTTCTGATTTTAAGCATATGACTGATCAGACTTTGAGTGCTGGACCTGGTTCTTGTACAAAAGTCTGTCCAGTTGACACTTAGGACTTTTGAAGACCTGGCCTTTGAGAAGGGAATTAATTACCTGATTTTCAGTTACCTGTGTAACACTCAATGCTATATGTACATATATGCTCACATCCACAAAAAATATGTATCTCTCTATATCATAATTTCCCTACTAATCTTAATTTCTGGACACTCAGGAAAGTGTATGTATCCATTTTTTGGCTAGTCAGAATGCACACAGAAAAGACTGGCATTTGCCTTAACACCCTTTTGGGCAGAATTTCCTGTAAAGAACCCAAGCAACATACCTGGTCAGAGGACAGGATATTGTATATTAGTACCTAAGTCTTTGTGCTCATTAGATCATTGCTCAAAGTTGCAAGTAAAACATTGGACTGGGGGCCAAAGATGTATCTTTATTCAGCCTGGCTTTCAGTTATGCACCTGCTTATTTCTTACCTGACTGTGTCCATTTAATGTGCTTCAAAGACAAGTGCTCATATTATAACAATGCAAGTTATGCAGACTTCACTGAGCTAAAACAATGAAAATATATGACTTGGTATAACTTCCTATGGTCACTTTTAAATAAGCATTCTGGAAAAGATATCAAGCCTTGTGTTTTGCTGTTTTTGAACTGCTACCTAATTACTAAGAATTAGGACACAATTTTTCCTAGGTACCACATTGCTTTCTGCAGAGCATCTTGCCTCCTCCAGGTGTCTGGTACTGGCCCTTTATAATGAATGCAGCGTGAACTAGACTGTGAGTTTCTGTGTGTGCATTGTCTAGTTAATTTGGATTAAGACTGCATTTTTGAAATGAATCCTCCTGATCGTCCCAGCTTACTGCACTTAGGTTTGCATCATGGAGCTGCTTCAGAGTATGTATTTGATTCCTTTTTGGGTAAAACTAAATTGGAACCTGTGTTCCAGCAGTATATATGATGCCGTCTCATTGCTAATAATCTATTCCAAAGTACCCAGTCCTGAAATGCTGATAGTGGGGATCTTCAGTACCAGCTCACTTGCTTTTCAGATCCATTCCTATTGAACAGCATTAGACAGCTTGAGTCTACTTCTGGTTTATGGGGATAAGTTATTGCCAGCTTTTTGGCATAGCAAGGTGGGTAGGGCTAGTGGTGCTCATCTAGTCTGTCTGTGAGAAGGGCTAGGTGAGGGGAAGGAGGCATTGTGAACATGCAGTGCGCAGAGTGGGAGCTAGAGGCACTTTGCTGGACCTCTGACTTGCAAACAAGGGAGAACTGGTTGGAGATGTGAAGGCTGGGGACAGCCTTGGCTGCGGTGACCATGAGATGGTGGAGTTCAGGATCCTGAGAGGGGAGTACAAGACAAAAAGCAGGATCACAACCCTGGACTTCAGGAAAGAAGACTTTGGCTTGTTCAGAGATCTACTTGGATGAATCCCATGGGAGATGGTCCTGAAGAGAGGAGGTGTCCAGAAGAGCTGATTTATTTATTTATTTATTTTTTCTCCCTCCCCTCTCCAAGGATCACCACCTCCAAGCACAAGAATGGTCCATCCTGATGAGCAGGAAAACAAACAAAAAAAAAAACTTGGTAGCAGGGTCAGGTGACCCAGGAGGGATGTAAAGATACTGCGTGAGCATGCAGAGGTGGGGTTAGGAAAGCCAAAGCCCATGTGAAGTTGACTCTGAGGGATGTGAAAGGTTTCTGCAGGTATACCAGCAGTAAAAGAAAGACTAGGGAAAATGTGAACCCACTGCTGAATGGGGCAAGGACATGGATGAGACCAGAGTAGTCAACACATTCTTTGCCTTGGTCTTTACTAGGAGGACCTGCCTTAAGGAATCCCTGGCCTCTGAGACCAGGGAAAGTTTGGAGCAAGGACAATTTATCCTGGGTTGAGGGAGCATGTCATTGCAAGGCCACTTTCAATTATCTTTGAAAGGCCATGCCAGTTGAGAGAGGAACCTCAGGATTGAAAGAAAGCAAATGTCACATATATCTTCAAAAGGAAGATCCAGGGAACTACAGGTTGGTCAACCTCACCTGGATCCCTAGGAAAGGTGATGGAGCAAATATTTGGAAATAGTTTCCAGGATTATATGAAGGGCAAGGTGACTGGGAGTAGTCAGCATGGATTTATGAAGGGGAAATCATGCTTGACCCAGCTGATAGCCTTCTGTGATGAGAAGACTGGCTTGGTGGATGAGGGGAGAGCAGTGGATGTTGTTGATCTTGGCTTTAGTAAGGCTTTTGACACTGTCTCCCATAGCATCCCCATTGACAAACTGAACAAGTATGGGCTGAAAATTGTCTGAACTGACAGGCGCGAAGGGTTGTTATCAGCAGCACAAAGTCCAGCTGGAGGCCAGTCACTAGTGGTGTACCCCAGGAGTTGATACTGGGGCCAGTACTGTTAAAACATCTTCATTAATGAACAGGGCAATGGGACAGAGTGCACCCTCAGCAAGTTTGCAGGTGATACAAAATTAGGAGCAGTGGTTCTTACACCAGACTGTGCTGCCATTCAGAGGGACCTCAACAGGTGGGAGAAGTGGGCAAACAGGAGCCTCACGAAGTTCGACAAAAAGAAGTGCAGAGCACTGCACTTGGGGAGGATTAACCCCATGCACCAGTGCAAGCTAGGGGCCGGCCTGCTGGAAAGCAGCTTTGCAGAAAAAAGTCTGGGAGTTCTGGCGGACAACAAATTGCCTGTGAGCCAGAAATGTGCCCTGGTGACAAAGAAGGCTGATGGCATCCTGGGCTGCCTTAGGAAGAATGCCACCAGCAGGTTGGGGGAGGTGATTGTTGCCCTCTACTTAGTGCTGGTGAGGCCACACCTAGAGAACTGTGTCTCCTTCTGGGCTCCTAAGCGTAAGACAGACAGGGACGTACTGGAGTGAGTCCAATGAAGGGCTACAAAGATGATTAAGAGACTGGAGCCTCTTTCATATGTGTGCAGCTGGTTTTGCTTCAATATAGAGCATGTCTAAGATTGTTTCTTTAAAAGAAGTTGTATGATTTAATATTGTAAATTCTGATTCCATGGTAAGCCTTCATGGGTGGATTGTGTGCTGAAATGAAGCTCCAGTAAAGCTCCTTGGAGCTAAGCAGAGTTTCTCTTATATATTGATGAGAGGAAACACCCTGAGTGCATTGCACTGAAAACTGAATTGGCAAAACCTTTAATGTGGACTGGAACATCTTCCTCTATTCTAATACCTTCCTATTTGTGGGTAGCAGTGTGCTACTTTCTGTCAGGAAAACCTGTTTGGGGTTTGGGGCAAAGGAAGTGCTTTTGTTGGGGTCAGATACATACGAAGGAGCCACAGACTGACAGTTGCTGGATTATATTTATATGCTCACACAGAAAAAGAAATCCTGCTGTGTATGTTGGGAATGTCATATGATAGGTCAAAATATTTTCTCTTGCTGAATGATGTCAGTCACTTACTGTTATTTTGTAACAAGTGGATGATATGGTTAATTTTTTTTTTAAATGTGACTGGCATTACTTGAACTCACCTCTGAGTCACTCTGCTAATGTATGCAAATCTTTCTTGATTCACACTCTGAAAGTGAATAATGTATTTTTCTTTTGGGAACTTGCATTTCTTACAAACTACAATAGGAATAGCAGCGCTTCTGAAGAAAGCTGATCTATTTTTACTAAAAGAAATGTAAATTGGATGTCTTGTTCAAAACTTTTGAAATGTGCTATATAGAACATGTGTCATTCTCTGTCCTAGCTTCAATATGAAGTGGCATAGGAGTCCTGTTTTTAAGCTAGTGCCTATTAATGCTATTTGTCTCTCTAATCAGGAATTAAGATTATGGTGAGAGGCCAGCCTACTCCCTTTATCCCTAGGGAGAAAATGCTAGAGTACATAGAAGGCAAATGTCTAAAACATGTCTTGTCTCTGAATATTCTTTCATCACATGCCATTGTCCTTGAAAGTCTGTTCTGTGTAATCATCAAAAGACTTGCTAGAGATTAATCTCCAGCATTTGGGATTTTGAGGAATGACTGAGCAGACCTGTTCTCCCACTTCAAATTAGTTGCTGTTTTCTGAGTGCAGGTCTCTGGCTTGCAGGTGGGGAAAACTTGAAACATCTTCCAAACCTAACTCTTCATTGTCCCTATGTCCATCCTGTGTAATGTCCTGGGAGAAGTGTGTGCTCTTTCTGTGCAACCTCATGCTTTTTTTTATTATTATTCATTTATTTTTATTGGTTTCAGTTCTGTGATGATGGTATTGTCATGTACTGTGCATTTAAGCCAAAACTCATGTTAGGAAATAGCTATAAATTAGTCTTGCGATGAAAGAGTAGGATTGGCCTCCTGCTGGGACTTCTGGCCTTTTGCTTTATTTATAGGCTTGATGTCTTTCTATAATCCCTTGCGGTTCTGAGAGAAAAGTGATGCAGCAGAAACAAAACTGTTAAGTGACATGTGTTTGACTTGCATGGGGCAGTTAAAACGTCATTTCCCTTCCCTTCAGCTTTTTAACCAGGTGGTGTTTTCTTGCCCCCAGTAATATCATCTGGCTTTGAAATTCAGCTTCAGCCTTGCACATGGAAGTGAATCTTTTCTAAAATATCATTCCTCTTTCATTCTTGCTTAATGCATCTAGCAAGACAGGAAAAAAAACAGTCAGGGGACCTCTGTATGCTGAGGTTCTTGAGCCTGCACCCCTAAATTGTTTTCAGTCTACTTTCAAACTTTTGCTTGTTGGACTTAGTTGGGCCTTAAGATGACATCTAGAGGGTACTTTTTAAGACCATTAAATTGAAAAATACAGTACTGCTGAGTCTGGCAATGAAGGCTCTTAGGTAGAGTGAGCAGTAATGAGGGAATGTCAGATGCCTTAGGTGCTCTGTGGCAAAGCAGTGATGCCAACGCCTCATGCTCTTCAAGAATATATTATCTAGAAGATAATTCTTCACTGCCCCATGATTTTTAAAGAGGAGATGAAGCAGAAAATCCTTTTAAAATAAGTTCAGTGTCATGACAGAAAAAAGTCACAAGTCCATTGTCTGTCTTATCTTTTTTGAGGGTGGTGGTTGCAGCTTTTTGTTTTTGAAGGCTAGCAAGAACACTTTAAGGATATAATCTTTAAACTGTAGATGTTCTTGGGAGATAAGAGTTTTCATATTCAGTTTATTTTGCTCGCGTTGTCTTCTCTTAGTATGGTTAGAGGGAGAATAAACTGGCAGCTCTGAGAACTTGGACAGAGTGAATTTCAAGTAAATCTGCCTATGAGGATGGCTGACAGCTTTATCCCCTTGCACTGTCGAGAGATAATGGGACTGTCACAATGTTAATATCTACTGCCGTTTATGTTTTCATTGGTTAATGTGCATGGTCACCGGAGCTCATAATTAGAAAATAAGGTCCTTTTAGAAATATGCTTTATAAAGCAGAGCTCAAAATCAGTATTCATTATGAATACCACTGTGTATGAGACTTAGCTATGAGCACCTAGCCACTGTTTGCTTTTTTTTTTTCTTCTTTGCAATCATTGTATTATTCCCCTTGTGGCCCTTTAAAATGTTGGCCTGATTTTGACTTCTGTAGATAATTGAGTAATACAATATATTAGGAAGGGAAGCTAACCACTGAGTTAATTTTGCTCTCTGAAGTGTTCAGCTTCTTAGGCTGATCTATCTTTAAAGGCATGGGTTTTCACTGTAATGACTAAACCGTTGGGGATTATTGCATATGAAGAAATGAAAATTTTAACTTGTGTATTCATTCTGATTAACCTCCTGTATAGAGATAGATTTCAGAATGCAGCTTTTTGGTGGCTCTTTCTTCCATCCACTTCAATTTTGCAGCTTATAATACTGATTTGCACTTTGGCTAATGCTTGTGTAGACTAGGCCCCCCCTTGATAGTCTGATCCTGTATGCATGTCTATTTGTCTGTCAGCTCACTAGTTTTGCATGTGTAGATTTTGACCCTGCTGTGAATTCTCTTGGTACGTGCTTTAAAATGTACCATCTTTCTTGCAATTACTCTCTTGGCTCTTTTTGTAAGAACCAAAGGTGTCCTATGGGAAAAATACTGTCAGAGAAGGACTTTTGGATGCCTGTATTTAGGCTGCTCATAGCCTGATTCCCCTCATTTCCATTTGATGGCACAGTACCACGCTTGTTCTAAGCCTTTTCTGGTCAGTTAATTTGTTCTTTTCTGTTCTTGAATTGGAAACTAATTGAGTACTTGCAAAGGGCGCCAGATTAAACTCTATTTTTCTTTTTGCCTAGGGTGCCAGTGAAAATGCCTTTCCCTCTTCTGTGTGTCCTTAGGAAACTATGTTACAAAAAGAGACTTACATGATCATGTTTGTGTGAGGGTGAGGGACACATGCAGACAATCACCCCAGGCTGGTAACATTTGACTCCATTAGCCAATTTTAATCAAATTTGTCAAAAGGTGGAGGTCTCAAAGATCTCGGGTTTTTTAGTTTTGTGAAAATAGGTGACCTTCCAGTGGTGAGGAGCTGATTTATTGCACCAGCATTAGTGCACGAAATCTAATAAGTTTGAGTGTCCCTGTCTATTTTGGACAGCAGAGGCTCGAAGTATGGCCTCTCCTTCAGGCAGATTAAAGTCTTGTTTTGTGTGTGTGTGTTTTGGGGTCTGCCTTTGTGCTCCCCCCACCTTTCCAAAACACAGCCCTGGCTAATAGTAGCAGAACTGAAACTGCAGTTACTTGGAATTCTCAAACAACATTTTTGTCAGCACTTCAACTCTCTTAACTCTTATTTTATGTTTTTGGGTTTTTTATGGTAAAATGAGTAATTCTAGACAGTGGACTGGCTTTAAAAGAATATTTTTTATTTTAAACTCGCACCGGGGCAGTCCATCTACCTTAACAGATGAAGTTTGTATGATATTTTGGTGAGTGACAATGACTCTCACTGCTTTGAGTGAATAAGGTTCTCCCTCTTTCCTTGGGGTAAAGAATGTTCTCTGATTTTTATGGACATCAGCTGCCGTTTTCCTTTCTTCCAGGCTAGTGGCTGTTAGTAGGGCCATGGAACAATAGACAACACCTGTAGACTGACACTGAGGCCAGGTATAAAATCAAACAGTTCAGGAGTCTCATGCTGACACTTGCTTCCTAATGCAATCATATTTGCTCCTTTGCCAGCTTCATAGGACGCACAAGAGTACAGGCTCTAAGGTGGGACTCTGTATTGTTATTCATTGCTTAGGCTTCCACTTCAGTCTTCAGTGGGTTTTTGGGGAGAAGATTTTAACAAACTGCAGGACATGTTACTGTAGAATTGGGGTTCAGCCCTCAGGAAGGGAAATATTGCTGTTCTTGGGGGGTGGAGTGGACAGTGGAGTGTGTGTTCCCCCTGTCCTCTCCCATCACACGCTGTTCTGTGCCCTCTCGCAGGAGGAAAGATAGTTAGACTTCAGAATCTGATGGATTTGCCAAAAAAAAAAAAAAAAAAGGCGGGGGGGAGAAAAACCCTTTTACTCATTAATCATGTAATAGTTTTTCTTCTATACAGTGTGTGACATCTTATCCCCATGCCTTGCCCCCACCACCAACCTGCATGCTTTAATCTTTTTGCTAGGAAGTCCAGGGTGTTGATTTTCTTTCACTTGATTTAAAACAGCTTCCTTACCTAGATATTATTATTACTTTATGAAATGCTTGAAAAATGTCTAAAGTTCCTGCTTACCGAAGGATCAAACCAGCAAGCTAGAATAAAAAGGGCAAGCATTGTCATCTTTCTTTCAGAATAGCATTGATATATTTTGCTACCTTGTTACCCTGGAATTCTGCTTTGGTCATCCAAAGAAACATACTGAATTTTTCTTGCACAAGTATGTTCCTACGGTTTCTGGGATCCTTCTCTGGGATCCTCCTCTTTCTCTTATGAGAAAGCAACATCGCCTGTGCTATTTCCTATCGGGAAAACGTAGGGGAGCCTGAAAACTGCGAGAAGAGCCAGATGTTTGTTAGCATTGGGGATGTCTGTGTGTTGTTGTTAAGCTGTGGAGTTGCAATTCAGCTTTAGAAAATAGACCCTGAGACCCTGTGAATGGCTGGCTGACTATTCCTTTACCAAGGCTCCTTTCCATGGAATTTTGTTTCGGGGAAGACATGCCTTGTAACAAAACATGAACACGCTAACAGTTGTGCCAGTGTATGTTGGAGGGGGTGGTTCTGGGAGCAGGATAAGCAGCAATAAGGGAAGGAAGGGTTGCTGTTTTGGACAACAGTGCTGGCTTGTGCTAGTACCTGAAACTTGCTCCCAGCCATGTTGATGTGAGACTGTTCTCTCCAGCCAAGGTGGTGAAAGGGCTCCAGGGTCCAGCAGCAGCTGTGTTGTGCCGGGAATGGTTGGTCCCTCTTTCTATAGGGATCTCCAAGTGAGGGTGCATCTTGCATCTCTAGAGCTCTAGTGAGATTGTGTATTTTCCCTTCACCCACAGGCACAGGTAATACTTATTTTTAAAGGAGGGACAGCAAGAAGCAGAAGCTGCTGTGGAGGTATTGCGATATGACTTTGAGAGAGGTGGGTGCCAGGAAAGTAAGTGCTTTCCTCTCTGCCATGAACCCCTCCCAAAGATGTTGCTAATACTACTTCTTCCTTATTCTTCTGTTCTTCTCTCAGACAACAAGACAAATGAAGCTGTAGGGAACATTTTAAAATTTCTTTAAGCACTGTTTATTTTAGTGACTAGCATGTCCTTAAAACTAATTTCTTAATGTGTTTGCAGATCTTGCTGTCTAACTGCATTGGGCAGGTCTGTGGTTATACAAAGTCAAATGCTGTTCTGTTTTAAATGAACAAATTTCAGTGAAGTGAGTAAAATTTGCCATGATGTAACTGAGGAGAGTCTGGTCCTGTCTTATCTAATGATGTGTTTGCTTTGGGCAGTCATCATTATATTGAGGACAAAGAACAGCAACAGATTGGCCATTTTGATACAGATTTTGTACTGCTAGTTTCCTGGTTATTCCCTGAGGCAGAGAGGATGTTGCGTGTGCTCTCTTGACCACTCATTCTTCAGGGACAACTTGGCTGATGTCAGTTGTTAATAGCTGTGTTAAAAGCTTGGAGGAAGAAGATTTTGGTAGTAGATCGTATGAAAAGTTGCCCCGGGAAGGTAGAACTTAACTCCTAAGTTGGCCATACATGCTGTACGCCTGACTTATCACTAGTGCAACAGGCATAATAATGGAGCTGTAAAGGTATTGCAGTTGACTGATTATGATATGAAGCAGGAGCTGATGAACTCTTAATAAATAAAGCATTTTGATCCAGCAGAGCCTTTGGCTTTACTGGAAATATTCATGTTCTTAAGTTCTTTGTTGGATTAGGGTAATATCCTCTAAGTTACCTGGCTGATAGAACAAAGGAAGGAAACTTTAGGAAAGTATAAGCAATCAGCAGATTTTTTTTTTTTTTTTTTTAATATGCTTCTGAGGTTAAAATAACAGGAACCAGATGTAAAATAGCAGATATGTTCAGGACTTGAATTCACTTTGTGCATTACCAAGTCATGGTTCACAGAGAAAGAGGTAAAAACAGCCCTGTGTTCTGCCAAATGGACAGGAATTTTAAATTCTCTTCTGTTCTCACTTCTGAGACACTGAATTCAAAATACCTGTTGCTTGTATAAGTATTTCTGACCTAACTATTTCAAGATACTTTCCCAAAGGAAGCATAATATTAGTAGTAAATTTTATTAGATACTATGCGTTGTCTTTTGTCTGCAAGTAATTGAAGATCCATAAAGTAGGACATCTTTCCAAAAAATATACGAGAAAAACTATTTTCAACATAAACCTTAAATAAAGTTGTATTAACTTGTAGGCTACTGTTGTTTTTATGATACTATAACTCGCTAGCTATTTCCTGCCTCTTTTCTTGGAGTTGGAAGCTCGGCCAAAATATGTTTGGAAGGTGATCAAAAGGGTTTGGTTTGCTGAGATGCATACTTGCTCTTTTGGGACAAAGAACCAATCATCACTTTCTGGTCTGCCTGAAAAAACACTTCCTTCTCTTTGTTATAGATATCTCAAACTATTTTTCTGCCTCACTGTGTTGCTGGAGTCTGAGTTGTCAAATTATGACACTATAACAAATCACACTGTGTAGGAAAGGAGGGACACTAACAGAATGAGTGGACTGCTACAAAAGTGTCTTTTTCTGTGGCTGGTTATCTGAGTTTTTAAGGGGGTTTCTGTGGAAGGGGATGAACTGTTCCTTACACAGAGAGAGCTGGACCACAAAGACACCATTTTCTATTAAGAATCTGTGATACCTGTCATAAAGTACACCCCGCAGCAAATCAGAGGTCAGAAAGGTACTGAAAATGGAAGTGCTGTTTTTTCAAACCCGTTTCCTTTCTTGGGGATCTCTGAGTTCTGATTAGGCCAAGTCCTGCATGAAATCCAGTTGCTAACACCTGGAAATGAGAAAGGCAAAAACTTCAATTTTTGTGATGGTGAACAGCGGAGGTGGCAGAACAATAAGCACTGTCTCATTGCTCCCACTCTAGTGATTCCTGCTCCATGTTCTCAAGCTGGGAAAGTAGGAGGGAATGTATTTCATGTGCTTGCTCTTGGGTCTGGGAGTGCTGCAGGAGCGTACTGTTGTGTCATCCTGCAGCTACCTTAACTGACCAGTTAAGAAAAATCATTAGTTTTGGAAGCCAGCGGGAGAGCAAAAACTGTGAGATGAGGTCTGCCCTAGAGAAGGCAAATTTATTGACATAGGAGTGATCAGCAGAGGCCTTTGCTTTCAAGAGGGCTGGAGTCATCTGTACAGCACGGGAGGGAAGGGAGGAGACTTTCCCTTTGCTGCACCGCTGTGCTGCAGTTCTGCTCTAGAGCACTTTTTAGAGGACTGAAAAAGATGCAGACCTCTGTTTCATGGCTTCCTTTGGCATTCTTCAACCCAATTAGAAAATCTATACAGCAAGTTCTTACTGGGGAACAAATAGCTCCTAATGAAATGACTTAAGCATATATTTAACAGGCTGTGTTGGGATTTGAGGGAAGAGGAGGCCAAAACTTAGCTCCTGAAGATAAGTACATGCTCCAGTCCTGGGGATGACGTGAGTGCTAAGGCTTGTTGAATTCTGTTCCTAAGGAAAGGAAATGGTGTCCTTCTGAATCCTGTAAGGTGAAAGGAAGGGCACTGCTGTGGACAGACTCCCTGCCTTGAACTGAGATTGTGTCCTCTGTCTTCAACTGCAGAGCTACAGACACACGTCCTTTCCCGTCATATGTCTGTGCGTGTGTGAGATGTCTCTCTAGGGACCTTAACGTTGCAGTTACCATGGGAGCCAGTTCAGAGTGGATTGTATGCCATCAGAACTAGAAGATATGTGCCTGTTCTGGTGCAGTATTTTGCAAAGGTTTGGGGTTTAAAAATATGGTTACAAGAAAAGTGTTTGTATTATTTACATAGTGATATAACTGTTTTGTGTGTTGAGCGTTTCTGAAGTCAAACTGGCTCTGTGATAGGACAGTGACCAAATAAGAGCCAGACAGCCTGAAGTGGGTGCGTGTAGAGGAATTTTAATTCATGACCCAAATTTCCCCAGGGAATTTTTGTTTGTTCTGTTTGACTGTGGTGTTTTGGAGTTACCTTGATTTCATTTATATGATGCACTCGTATCAAAATCCAAGAATGTTGTCTCCATGCACATTTCTATTTCTCTTTTTTCCATCATCCTACTTCTGTACTATTCTGCTACTGTTGCCTGACTCTTTCACCAGCTGCAGTGGTCAACAACAGTCCTCAGCCAGAACTTATCTTGGAGGCACTCATTCTAATGAAGACTGCTGTGATAAGAACATTCACAATGTGCAGTACACCACAGACTTGTTTTGTCATCCATGAAAATCAGATGGTTATTCATGCTGGACTCCTGCAGTTTTAAACATCTGTTTGACAGCAGAACTCGTTCAGTGACTGGACTTAACAGCTCAGGGGCAGAGCTCCAGACCCCCAAGATCTCTGGCTTCCTGGGCTGACAGTACTTGTAGCATTCACAGCATCTCTATCCACCAGCGCAACGGAGGTAGCAGATGCATTTTTGTGGACACTTTTTATGTATGAAGTTAAATCAAATCTCTAAATTTTAATTGCTAATTTATTTTAGAAAGAAGAGTCTGTTGTCTCTGACCTACATATGAAATTCAAATGTGACTTTCTGGCTCTTAAAAGACTTTTTTATTGTTTTAGATCTAATATAGTATTAAGACTACAGGGATGCTGTGGTCTCTAACTTTTTTTTAATCTCTGGTAGTGCGGGCTCTAATTTCTCATGGAGAAGAAAGCTATGTCAACAGGCAAACATGGCAGAGAGTTAGGAACTGTTTTATAGGTGGTTGTTTGTAGGTCCACTGGGGAATTACAGAAAAACTTTTTGCTGAGCAGAACTTGTGAGATTTTTCTCCTGCCCTCTTTGTAGAAAATGTCTATTGTTCTTGTTGTTTTGTCTTCTTTCAAGACAAGAAAAATCTAATCTGTGAACAAAGATTTTTAGCATTTAAGACCTGTGGATTTTGATGACTTGTCAAAAAGAAACCCTCCCAAACACCTCTGGAAATCATTCTTTACCTGTGCAAGAGAAAGTTCTGCATTGAAAAATCTAATTCTTTGTTCCAGTGTTATTGGAATAGTTTCATCTGTTTTGTTCATTACTGAAGGAGGAAGTGTTTTCTGCCTGCAAAGTGCATGAGCTATTAAGAAAACTTAACTGTATCACTCTCTAGAGATATTGCCTGAATAGGTAACAGTATTATGAGGGTGCCGTTTCATTCAGGTTTTAACAAATATTCTAGTCAGGCGTGCTTCAGGAACCAGGTGCAAGGGTAAAGATGTGTGCAGCTGAGGAAGCCAAAATAAAATGAGAAGTACAGTATTGCCAAGGAGGTGGAGAAAGAGTTGTTCTAGGTCAAGGAGAGCATAAACATTTGGTGCAGACAATAGGGAAATAATGGAGTCTAGAAAACAGGAAACAAAGGCTGATGTCCTATACTGAATAATAATCTGCTGGTTCCTCTTATCCAAGATTTCCAAAATACTTTATAAACATCAAAGAATCATCTGTTTATGCTGTGATGGTGTCCCTTCAGAACTATATGCCATAAAAGCTTCCATGAATTTTCGTGGTAGGACAGTGGTCGATGATTCAGCTTTTTGGTCCCATAGAATATTGTACCAAAAGGATAAAACCTTTGCAAAAGAGTCCTTTTAATGGAAGGGAAAAGAGGGTATTGGCCCTAGTCTGTAAAATGAACGCCTACTGCAAATGATGTGCCTGATCACATTTCGTTCAGGACACATGCTTTCAGCTTCTAACAGAAGCTGTTTGTACCTGTTTAAAAACATGTATCCTCTCAAAACAATTCATACTGCAGTGCATATGATGCTCCCTCAGGGAAGAGAGAGAGAATGAACTGAACATCAGATATTAGTTGCAGCATTTAGTGCACTGCTGGGAGGCACTTGGATATGACAGTGATACAGGCAGCGTTAAAAGCGAATGCAGCAAAAAAGAGAAAGCGTCTGTGCCAGTGGATTACATTTGATGTTCAGTACAGTATTTCTCTAGAGCACGACTGTGTTTAAGCACCTAGGCCAAAAGCATTCTCACTTAACAGTCCCCAAGTACTCTGTAGATATAGCTAGAGCATGTTGTGGCTCCAGCAAATGGAACAAAGTAGTATTTTTTCATAGTTTAGCTTCTTTTCAGATTAAGGCAAGCCATCTCTGCCAGGCAAAGCTCACCTTGTTGTAGTTTATGTAGGCTTGCAAGCGCCTGCCTGCTCTGTACTATTTGCTGACCAAAGAATGCAAGGATGCATGAACTTAAAACCATTTCTTGCTTTACTGTTATGGACAGGATTTATACAAAACTTTCCTTGGGATTTAGGAACCTACTTTCCTTGGCGTGTGAGCCCTGATACCCTGAGGCTATCTGGAAGGTGTTAGACCTGTGTGTTTTTTCTGCTATAGTGTTGCGCTGAAGATATTGGCCATGCTGTATAAACAGTTTAGGAGGGTCTTCTAAACAGGAGAGAAAAAATACCTATGTATCAACTGTGTAACTATATAAAGAGGTGGAAAAGTGCTGTCTCCCCAGTGCCTACAGAATAATCTACATCAAAGTTAGGATTTGCAGTGGGAAGTGCTGCTAACTTACTGAAAAAAGTATGTTGATATTGCAAGGGGTGCCAGTGTCGGAGAGTGTCTCACACACCAGGTTCTTGATCGCTATTTTTATGTGCAGTTCACATTTTTAGTTTGACATTAACTGTAGTTCTCTAGTTTTCTAGACAGCAGCAAAGATGTTATGAGACGCATGATTTTTTTTTCCCCCCCCCTCTGTTTTGCTGTAATGGAGCTACTCTGTTTAATCTGACCTGTGGAATTTTTAATTCATTTCTAAAAGGATTTCCTAATAAAGAGCTTTATATTTTTAGCTGTGAATGAATGAACTTTAGAAGCACTGTTTTAGTTTTTAAAGCTTGATCTTTAAAAAATGCTGAGCGTCTGTATGGATGATATGTAAGCACTTTGGGCAAGTTCCTGTGCTGATTTCTTTCCTCTTGCAAGCTTCTCAAGTCAGAGGTGGGCTTCTTCCTGTATATTGTTCAAAGGGACTTAGTCCTCTGTGAGACCTGAAGCCAGTATTGCCTTAAAATATGATATTGTCTTAAAACTGGCAATTACCTGGAGTGTGTGTGTGTTGTTTTTTTTTTTTTTTCAGTAACTCCCTGCCTTTATTTTCCTGTGATGTGTGCAGAAAGAAGGCAGCAGTGTAGTTCTTATTTACTTTCTGCTTTGTCTGACCCTGTTTAATGGAAGGCCTTCCTCAAGGGTCACAGTCATGCATCTGGATTGTGGCACCTTGTGATCTTCTCTGCTGTGCTTGAGGGGCAGCATAAAAATGACAGAAGCAGTGGGACAAAATGTAGTGTGAATGAACTCCAGTAGCTTACTTTGGAAAAGCTTTATTCAAGGCATCACATAAAAATTGCAGAAGATAATTTTATGTTTAAAAATGAAAATAGAATTATATAGGTAATCTTTGCAACCTAATAAAAATATCACAGGATACAGAAATTGAAGTGTTAGAGCTTCTTGCAGTCTAAATTGGCATCTAATCTTAGTCAGTAGGTGAAGCAATATTTGAGGATGTTGCTTATGATTGCTTTTCTTTATCACTTAAGAACAAAGTGATGTTTTGAAAACCTTCATGGTCTGAATTGGTCACATAAGGCAATTCAAGTAATAAGCAAAATCTTCAAAGATCAGGGAAACTCCATGTTGTTATCACATTTATAAGTGGTCCAGATCTTACTTTAATGTTGTGAATCTAGAAACTGCATTTTCTGAAAAGAAGTCTGGCTATTAAGAGCAAAATATTATCTGTCTTTACAGCCAGAAACTGATTCTATGTCTATTATCCAGGGGGCTTTGGAATCAACAAGTTGTTTTTCCTGCAGTGATGATGCTCATCTGCTGCAGGGACTGTTCCAGCTCTATAGCAAAGTTTCCATCTCTTTTGGCTGTGGTACCATTTTTCCTGGTCCTTCAGCTTCTGTTAATTCTGTATAACTGTAGCTGTCTAACAGTTAAATATCTAGGTAGTCATTTAGGGCTTCCCTCTGTAGGTGATAGGGGAAGGGTAAGAGGGACCTTTGAGAGGGAGAATCATCCTACCTGTCTGAGGCTTACCTAAAGATGGGATAAATTAGACTTGCTTTAGCTATAAAGGGAGCCAGGAGGTCCCCCTGAGACTCTGCATCTGACAGTTAATTGGCTCAAATTGTATACCAGGCTGTGTGTGTGTGATTTGAACTCCCACCATCATCCTTACAGCAACCACCTGACCTTTTTACAGAAGGTGTACTTTGAGGTCATGCAGCATTTGTAGCCAGAGACACTTTACCTTGGATGCTGAAACTCAGTTTATGTAGGGCTCCCATGCTGGTAGCTTACACACATTTAGATGAGTACAATGGTGGCTCTTTGAAGCAGAGAGAAGCTTCAGAACTTGCTTCTCCTATTGGACCGGCAAAGTCTATCTGCAAAGATATCATGGTGTGCTTGGAAGAAGTTCAGTCTAATTGCTTGAACAATTACCTGCTTACTATAATTATGATCAAGGAGGATGGTCTTTCACTCTGTATACAGCATGATACAACAGAATTCTCATAAACAGAGGGAGCATACCTTAAAAAAGGGTTTTGTGAAATAGGAGCTTGTTATGTACAGTTGAGAATTTGGGAGTTAGTCAAACTCTGGGTTTTCAGGTGTTCTTCCGCCCTCCCCCCACTCCCCCCCAATAATTCCCTGCAGAATTCCACCATTGTCAGTCTTGCAGACCTTCAAGGTCCAGCTGGCATTTTTCCTAGCAGTTTGTCACTCATCTGGAAGATAGTAATGGAAGCGAGTGATTATCTAAAGTTCTTCCATTTTTGTCCGTATCAGTGTATTCTTGACGTCCTGTGTCCTGGAGCTGGTTAAAGAATGGATGAGAGCCCCTGCTGTAAAAACCTCAGCCAGTTCAAAGGCTTTTTTAGCCTGTTGTGTGTGGGTGCCCCCTTCTCCCCTCAAATGATGTTCTTTTCCTTTCCTCCTCTCAAATTTTTTTTCTCAAATGAATTTTTAAAATGCTGAAACTGATAGATAAATAAAAGCAAAGCTTAATCTTGTGTAGTTCCATGCTGTGCTGCAGACTTTGTGTTTGACTTTGAATAAGCCAGCTTGTCTGTGGAATGGAGATGGCCATCTCCAAGGGGCTTCTGAAGGCACGTGTGGTCAGCATTCTGAGTGCCCATACATGCTGTGCAGTAAACTGGTGGATGGAGAAAGGAAAGTTACTGGGATATTCCTGCATAGCTGGAATGACTAGGGAAAAGTCATATGCAACCAGCCTTGCTTTCTTTTCTCCTTTCCCCTCCCATTTCAATGTTTTAGCTGGAAAGTTCTGAAAAAATTTCCCTAACCAGTTTTAACTTTGTATAAAGACAAGATTTCATTTGTTTTTCTTTCTGTGCTAAATTTCAAAGAGCTTCACAGTGTTGTAGGTTGCTAAGCTGACAAAAGAAGATCAGCAGGAGAATGAGTTTTTTCAGGCAAATTTCCTGACCCAAGACAAAGGCAGGAAGGAATTGTCAAGGTATGTTTTTGTCACAGGAGCAGACTAAGAAAACTGGACTCCTATTGGTTCACCTTCATAAATAGGTTGCTCTGATGAATTGTGGTTCATTCCAGCTGGAGCCTAGGGTCCTGTGCTAGGCCTGGAGTAATAGTGTGAAGACGGTTGCTTTCAGATCATGTCAAATACCATCCTTGCCATGCCAGGAGTTAGCATTGCAAATTGTCTTGGTGGTAGACTGAGAAACCTCATCTTTGAATTTGAATGACTAAAAATGTGATTTATTTTCTAAGATAAGGGTGTCTTTCTCCTCTGCTTGGCTTTTGATAGATAAATTGAATTTCTAGAGAGCCTCTCCACCCAGGCCTGTAGCTGTCCAGGCCAGTCACTTGCTCATTCGTAATGCTACAGAGCTAGTTCTGCTTCAGTGATGGATAAGGAGTTGTGTTCAACCTGTGCTTGATTACTGCAAGGGAGCAGTTTATTAATGTGTTCTCATTTTTAAGCCTATTATAACTCCTTCACTTTGATTAATCTCATTGTGGAGCTCTTTACTCTTTTAGTCTGTGTAAGATGCAAGTCCAATTGTAACAAGTGCTTCTATTGCTTCCCTCATAGCTGAGGGAGGAGGCAAAAGGGCTATTGATTTTATATAAAAATGAATTTGAGACTTAGAGGTAAGACTTGATCCAAGGCTTATTGGAGTCAGTGGTGATCAGTCACTAGACCTCAGTGGATTTCAGGCTTTGGTATCTGATGACTTACTGCTATGAGGCTCAGCTGACTGCGTAGTAGGGGTTTTGCAGGTTTTCATCAAGTGTTCAAAAGCAGCAAACTGTCATGTTGTGGGGAAGGGACCATATACTTAACAGCTGCTTGTTTTATTCTTGTGATCCTGTTGTCTCATCCTTCTGTACACTTCAGTCTTGAACATGTGATCATATAGTGCATGTGATAGAGCTTCATAATGAAGCACACAACTCCAGATAATACAGCTGAGTTTTAGGAACATCACAGAAGCCTTCAGGGATAAAAGATTAATTTCTTTAGCTCTGAGTTGTCAGTTGATAAGTATTAATACATATTTAAAAAAATGAAAACTGTAACGTGAAGACCAAAGAACTGGATGGAGACATAGAAAGAGTGTAACAAACAGGCATGAACTAATGATGTAATTCAGAGGTTCAGCTGTGTCAGCAATTTCTATGCCTTGTTTCTACAGCTGTCATCTTCCAGGATTCTTCCCTGTACAGTGTTAGGTAATATATTTTCAGCTGGAGTAATTTGGCATGGCTGCCCATTAAATTTAAGAATAAATATTTTATCTTATATCACTTCAAGATGCTATTCATAAAAAGAGGAGAGGAGAAGGAGTTATCCATGCATCTGTCTTTGAAAGAATGTGTCTATCTGTAAGGTCTCTATAAAGACAGGCTTAATCTGTACATCTAAAATCTAGTAAATCTAAAGAAAACAGCAAAATGGAGTCTCTGTTCTTGGAGCTTACTCTTTCCTGTTAAGCATATAGAAGGAAGACAATGGTGTGGGTTTTTTTTTTTTTTTGTTTTGGGGTTTTTTGAGTGAGAAGGAACATGAAGTATTGTTTGTCTGCTGTGTTTGCTCTTAACAATGGCACTGTACAAATGAAAGGAACAGAGTTCGCATACTGTGTCAATGCTAAATGGAAGTAGGATCTATATAATGGTTATTGTAAAACTATTCATCTATTACCTTTGCTTAAAAAGCAGCTGGTCACTGTCAAATGTGTGATTCAGTTGAGTGATAATGAACATCTGTTTAAGCTAATAGCTTAAAATTTGGGGGTGGGCGGGGGGGCGGACACCAATGCTTTGTGCTTAATTTGGTGTTTTATCTGTTATTATAACACCCAGTAAGTACCCCTGGGCTCTCCTTCCTATTGGTACTGCGCATTCCACTTAATGACATGAATGGACAGTGTGGATAGCAGATTTCTCTCAAACTATTTGCCTTTCTAAAGAGGCTGTCGTTACTCCATAACCCAGTTTGATTCAACCTGAGGTTTTATGTAGCTTCCCAGAAATGCACTGGCTGTTATACTGCATTGCTTGTTATGGAGCTGCTGAATCTGTTCAAGCACTCTGATGGATTGCATGCTGAGACTTGTGGTGAGATAAAATGACAATGTGGAGAGAACTCCTTTTGTACTGAGAGTAAACTTACTGAGGTGGGAATTTCAAAATCCCATACCAGAACTTTTCAGTTTTGTCATGGCGTATTTCAAAATGATGCTAGTTATGTCTGATAACTCTGGCTTATCATTTGTTGTTACCACTTTACAGGTGGAGTAACTTAGTCTAGAGGTTGAACTGGAGGAGAGAGGAGGGAAGTGGTGGTCTACCAAGGGCTGCTTGTGAAATAAACTACCCCAAGAACTTGTAAAAATGAGGTGTAATTTGAACTACACCTTCACTGAGATGAATGAGGCAGTTCCAAACTCTTTGCAGACTCCAGAAGCTACAGCATTTATGTTTGCTCATAATTTTGAGCTTTTCTTTACAGTCATACATTTTTGTTTAGAGACAATGTGTCCTACTTCTCTTCCTCCAAAGAAAAGAAAGGTTAAAAGAAGTTTGTAGAGCTAAAGAGCCAAGAATAGAACTGGGAACATCAGATTCCCGCTTTTCTTTCAGTTTGACCGTAAATTCATGGAAGCAGCTTTGTCAGACTGCTTTTGCAACTAGTAAGTTGTTTGATATTTTGGATACATCCAGAAAATATCCGCCTGTGGTTTGCAGTACTAGTAAGAATTAGTAGGAACACTTTTTTTTTTCTTTCTTTTTTTTTTTTTTTAAAGCATGTGAAAGGCACAGGCAGAGGAGTACATATGATTGAGTTGGATGGGATTTTTTTTTTGTTTTCCTCCCATGCTTAATACTCACCATATGAATAACAGTTCTATTTAAAAACAATACTATTCTTCCAAACACTTATAGTCTAGAAGTAAATTAAACTACATAGTGTTAGAAAGAGCTTCCTTTCTTCTCTCCAACCATTTAATATGGACATCTGTTTCCTTGCTATTGAAGCCTCAGTATTGAACGCTGTGGTGTATATCAGGGTTGTTATAATCATCTGCTATTTGAAATGAAAAGAATTGAAAAAGTGAACTACATAATTCTATCAGATTTTTCCTGTAGGTTTTCCTTAATTTGAGAGCGAGATACATATGTTTCGGTACTGCTCTCTCTTGTTCAGTGTTCCAGTATTAACAAGATGAAAATATTAGTGAAACCCTACAAAAGTTATTGTACTTACAATTTTAAAAGTAATTTATTCAGTAGTATTACTGAATATCAGATGCTGTTTCAAATTAGGTTTGTAGTGCAAGTTAAAAACTTGAAAAACATACTGTAACAAACTCAATGTCAGGCTATAACCATAGCAAGTTACTATCAAAATTAAAGACAGTGTATTGGGAGTCTTAGGTTAGGTCTGCCTCCAATAACCCTGATCTTTTGAAGTGCTTGAATCACTCTACTGAACTCATTAGTGCTTAGGGGCTATCTTTCTATTATTTGAAAGCCTTTAAAAGAACTGGTTGTTGTTGTTTTTTACTTCTGTATTTCTCTCACCAGACAGCTAAACCATATTGGTCACATAACATTCTCTTCCCCCCCCCCTTTATTATTTCATAGCTTTTTTGCACTTCACCATGATACTTCTTTTTCAGTAACGGTGTAACTCTTGGAACTGAGTTAAGAACAAACAAGCCCTCTATAAAACCTTACAAAATTGATTTTATTTATATATAGAAAGAAGAACAATTAAATGTGTGTGTCTTAAAGGGAGAATGAGATCTCTTGTACAGATTTGGAGCTTAACTGAAGTATTGTGCTAGCTGGTGAGCTTTACTGATGTCTTGAGTATGTGTTAAATAAAAAAGGTATCTTTTATATTAGGGATGGATTTATTTGACAAAATTGAAGATCTTGGCTGAAATGTTAGCTCTGCCGAAATTGGTGTTTCTGGGATTTTCCTTGTAATTAATATATTTAAAGAAATTGCTTTATGGACTGGTATTTCCTCCTTGTCACTACAGTATCTGAGCACCTGCTAGTATGTTAAGTTGACATGACTTAACATGTGGCCTAATGCAGTTTGTTCCCTTTTTGTTCTGTGTGCGTTTTTATTAAGAACAAAGAAGAAAATTATCTTATGCCAAATGCCAGTGGTTGGTAATCCCTCTAAAATCTGATCGTAGTCTTGCAACTGATTGGGAAGCAGCTGCTACTAGTGAAACAGGGCTCTCTGAAAGTAGTATTAGGATCCCTGATACAGAGCAGAAATATGGGAGTGTATCTTATAAACCTCTTAGGCCATGTAAATAAATGATAAACATCAGAGATGATGTTGTTTTTTTCTTGCATGTCTGAGACTAACGTGGCCTTGTTCCAGGTCACGTATTTATGAGATTTCTTGACCCAAGAAGAAAATGAAGGGTCGGCTCTTAAGTGGTGTAAACACTCATGGCTCCAGAGAAGACAGACTCTTGACTTAGCCAAGCAGTTAACTACAAATTCTGTTAGGTGTTTGTATTTCCCTATAGGCTCACATCTATGTGCTTCAGTGATTTTATTTGTTTTTTGTTTTTTTCCTGTGTGAGGATCTGGTCCTACAGATTCAATTTAAATTCTCATTGGAACATGACTAGAACTAGAGTGAATGACTTCTGCCTCAGCATTTAGGTGGTCATCTGTGGCAAAGTCTACAATTTTGGATGTCTTATCTTGCAAATGAACATCCAGATAGCCAGCCATAAACTTGTGACTTTCTTTCTCTCCTGCTTCTTCTGGCCCATAAATATGGAATTATTTACACAAAATAGCATGATTTCTGTTAGCAGCAATTGTGAGACTCACTCCAAACTGCCCAGCTGTCCATGTACTCTCCTAGATTGTGAGAGACCCTGGCTCAAACTTCTACTCTGAATTGGCATGGGAAGGATTTGACCTGGATGTTCCATATTGTAATCATCCAGAATTGGGACACATGCAAATGTCCTAACTATTGAGTGTATGTTTGGTACTACACTTTCCTCCTTTGCTCAGTCACTTCAGCATTCTGACTCCTCTTTCCTTCCCTTGCCTAGATGAACCATGCATTCATGCTCTGTCTTTCTGATCCTCCCAGCCCGACTGCTCAATGGCCAGTTTCAGCTGAATATGGCACAGGCAGGCAGAAATTGCAAAGATAAGATGTTCCGAAGCGTTTTGTGAAATAGTTCTCCTGAAATAAGGAGATGTATTTTGTTAGTTCTTTCATAGTGGGAAAAGCTACAGCGTGAACTCGGCATTTGTTTAACAGCAGAAAATCCACGCTGGAGAGAAGTGTTATGAGTGCCCTAGCTGTGGGAAAAGCATCAGCTTGAACTCAGACTTTCAGGAATGCCAGAGAATCCAACCACAGGGTACAACGGGGACAGAGAAGTAGGCTCTGTTGCCCCGAGCTTGTTCTTTTTAAGAAAACAAAACCTGGGAAATTTAACCTAAATGTGTCAATAGTTTTGAGTTAGCCAGAGTGGCCTTTTTTTGGTGAAGATATTGTTTGCCTAAAACTTGAGAAATTATCCTGTCTCTGTGCTTGTCTGGAGAGAGCTTCCGAGAAGATGAGCATAAGAGGAATTAGTTAAAATAACAAGAATTCTTATCTTTAGCTTCCGCCAAGGATCCTATGAGATCATTTCCTTTCTTCAGGAGAGAAAAGACTGAAGTTAATTTTTCCAGGCAAGTAAAGAGACTAACAAATGTGCTCAGAGGTGTGAAAGGTAATGCAAATTTAATCTTATGAATGTATACATTGTATTTTATTACTGATAAGTATTTATTAGAAAAAAATGAGGGAGGATGCTTATTTCTTCTAGAGAAATACAATTATTCTTTTTAAATAAAAATGTACCTTTAGAAATCTACATGAAATGCAACTCCATCTAACGAACTAATCCAGCCTCTAATTAGAGAAGATTACATTTTCACCTTTTCCAAGCTGTGGGAAATATTTCTGTTTTTGGGAGGCAATGCCTGATAATTAAGATATGTAGTTTGGCAAGCTGCACTGACCCGTAACTGAAGATTTCGAGCAATGTTTGTCTGGAGTTTTAAGACAGCATTTCTTGTACGTTTTCTGTTTTGAGGAACTCAAAAAGATGTTGGTATCTTGTGGCTTAGAGCTGAACATGTTTGCCTGTGTCAGCCTTTCCTGGCTAATGCAGAGCTTAGTCTACACCTTGCTAGAGATGACACAACTTGAGAAATCTCTCTTCGTTCAGAGAAATGTCATTGGTGGCCTTTTGCTGTTCTCACATTTTGTCATGCAGATAAGCTGAACAGGTAGTCTCTGTATCCTATCTCTCTCTCTACCCAACCTGACCACCTGTGTATGATCTCCCGCTTGATGAATCTCCCCCTTCTGGCAAATCGCAAGGTATTTGGGGGCACTTGTGTGTGCATCTGGTATGCTGGGAGATGTACAGATTACTTATGATTTTTCAGTTGCAGGGAATCTTAGTTTTGTCATACATGAAAAGATTCTCCGGTAGGTTGCACCAGATTGAAAAGAGCATCACAGCACTTGTGGAAAGGTGGGTCCTAGGGAGCAAGTCTTGCAAGTGATTGTCTCCTGTTGAGAGCAGTGGCAGATGTTGGTGTCTTGGCTACATATCGTTCAATATATTACAGTGAGTTCCTTCACCATGCTGAGGGATCTAATTAAGTGGTTAGAACTAGTGGGAGGACAGAAGTGTTTGCAGGAATATGGAAAATGAGACTTTCCTTGCTATTGTTTTGGTGTAAATTGGTAGATTCCCAATAAAATCAATAACCCCCAATAATTTATATAAACTTATTTCTCTTTGCAGAAACAATTTGCTTTAATGATATTAATTGGTCTGGACAGTAGATGTCCGATGCTACTGGTACATCTGCTGTTCATGAAATCTCATGAAAATTATTTTTTTTAAGTAGTCTATTTTTAACAACAGTGCTGCTGTAACATTAATGCTCTGAACCCCATGTACAGAGCATAGACCCTGATGTTTTTTTGTGTGTGCTTATTAGATGGGAACAGCTGGATATCTGAGAACACAATTTGTTACCAGGGTTTCTCTAAATGCTAAAAGGCTGTTGCTGTTCCCCTTGGCTCCTCTGAAGTTTGTTATGAAACCAGACCTTGTATAATATTCAGAAGAACAATCTTCTGAAAAGGGGAATGTTCACCATCCTCATTCACCATCCTTGAGGTTGCTTGCCCAGAATTTCTAGCCCAGTAGATGGAGAAGGAGACCGGGAGCTAGGGGAAGATGTTCTGGAGCAAGCCGTGTGCACTGTTGGCTCCTAGTGCATCACTGGCTGCTTGTTTATCGTGCATGAAAAGCTGGATGAAGAACAGTGAGGATAATCACTCTAAACCAGTTTCTGCTACTGGAGCCGAGTTCTGTCATGAGACTTTTTCTCTCCAAGTATTCCTAACCTCTTTGAAATGTGTTTGCTAATGGAGTTTCTTTCTGATGGCTCTTTTGACTGTTTTCTCCTTGGGTCTGATGCTGTCTAACAGAGACAGTTTCTTGGACCCTTCTCCAAGACAGTGGGTATTGGCTGTTGTCACAGATGGGAATCCAGGCAATGCTAACCGGTGCTCTGATGCCAAATGGAGATGCTTGTGATCTTGACCACAGGGTGGAGAGGATACCCTCGAGCAGGTGACTGGATCTTGCTCACTTTTCTATTTGTAGATTATTTGTCAGGTCTGTCCAGGGCAGAGAACTTTAAAATATTCGTTCCTGCAGAATGATGAGTTCTCTGCTGTGCTAACTGTCCTTGGCACAGGGCTTTTTTCTTCCTTTCATTTTGTTTCTGTGAGCAATGTGTTTCAATCAAAAGGTTGCAAAACCATGTTTATAGATTCTTTTCTTGTCTTGATGTCAGTGCAGGACATTGTTGTCTTGTGTCATTTTGTAGATCTGGTGATAGCGAATGCCTCAGTCAGTGCTGTGTAACAAAGCTAGACTAAGAATTATAGCTTTCTAATATTAACTTGTAACTAATATTTACAGGACATGGGGGGAGATCACAAGGCCCGTTATCAAAGAGCTTCCATGTGAGTAGCAGTGTCTTTTAACCTCTTCACCTGGGATCCTTGTAACTGTTTTTCCTTGCTACCACTGAGAGCTGATCCTTCTGCTCTGCCTGCCTGATGGAAGCATGTGGCACCACAGAGCTGCTGTACCATCCTTTCCTCTCTTCCCCATGTGATTTCACATGAGGATAAGGATGCTCTGTCTAGAGTACATTGCAGCCATGAGGCCTAAACAGGCATGTAGATGACAGAGTATCCCAATGCAATTGGGATTGTGCATGCATGTATTATACCTGTCTTGATTTCAAGAGAACATAAGTTTTCTTACATGCTTTACCCTGTTTGTATTTTGTTGCATGCTCGCAGCATGCACCCAGTAATGTAATGGTTGAAATTACTTTGGCCTTTGACAGGATTACAGTTGTTCTATTACTACAGGATTTCTTCTGCTGGGTTTTGTGCTAACACACATCACCATAAAGGTCCTGACTGAAAAGCTGTTATTGGCATCCTAAGGCCTGTGTAGGCTAAAACATGTACAGTTGTTGCTACACACAAGTTTTGGAATGGTAACAGCAGGAGCTCAGCATCCAAATAGTAAGCTACTCCCAATATTTTTTTTAAGTCTTCCTCCATGGGAAATTGAGAAATAAAATACATGCAGTGCAGTCAAATTTCTGTCTCTCACTCTAAGACTTATCTGATCATCACGTCCTCAAAGTTCTTTTAAAAATGGTGGCTGTTATTTAAGGATGTTATTAAAGTCCTTGCTTTGGAGAGTTTGGATAAATGTAGAATTTAATTAAATTCATTTTCAGCAGCCTTTCTTTCTGCATGAAAAGGTGACCTTTATAAAATGCCAATTACAAACCCTAGAGCCTGCTGCTTGCATTCTTGTGTGTGTGTATACACATGCACATATATATTTACACAAATATATACATATATATACACAATTATATATGGCACACATAAAATAAAGGCACTTTAAAACATGTTTAAACACATTATTGGTATTTAAAGACCCCTTAACTTGAAGAGCAGTGTTGTATAAGGGCATACATTGGAAAACTGTAGCTAGTGGTAGGCTCAGGTTCTTCTAAAAGTGGCCCGGTTAGTCAGATTTGTGTCAGAAAATGTGCCTAGGGCTGGGAAGGTTTGAGGGCCATGGTCTAGAAGTCAAACTGTATGTGTCTGAGTTATGGCAGGGCTTAGAGTCATTGCTAAAGGTCATGTACTTGCCCCTGTATGGGTACGTAGTAAGAGAGAATTTCTAACCTAAAAAGCCTATAAACTAGCTAGGTTGAAAAATGTTGGGAAAACCATGGCTCAAAGAGAGGGAAAGTGACTGTCCAGGTCACACTGTATGACAGCATTTCTTTTGAACCCCTGCTGAGCGTGCTGTCCCCTAGACCAAGCTGTCTTTTCTTGTTCCTGGGTTCATCACTCATTCACATGCACAGTTTCCCCTCTTTGCTAATGCTAAGTAGTCTAGAAGGGAGACATCTAAAAAGCTTTCCTCAACTAAGAGACAAGTGTGAGTAAACACAATCTCTGGAGAATATGAGGGTCTTCTATGCTTGTTAAGTTCCCTAGATTGAATTTGCCTTTAATATGCCCTTGGGGTTGGATTTCAAATGTATTTAAGTTTCTAGAGACATGAACAGATGCTTAGTAAGATTTTTCAAAGGCTTTTACTTGCTTAGGAGCTTTTGAAAATTCCTTTAGGTGTCTGTGTGTGCCTTTAATCTCCTCAATAAATTTGCGAATTCTCAGAGCCCGTTGTTCAGCATTTGGGACTTGAACAAGGTCTGGAGTCTCTGCCTTCTGTCCATATTTCTGTAGGGGTATTTGTTGTGACCGGGAGATTTGTGTGCTGACAGTAACTGTGTAAATGCATATGGGTTCCGGTTTCGAGTCTGGCCCTCCATAGCACAGGTGTATGATGCTCTTGTAATACTTGTTATGGACACAGAGGGTTTGTGGATTTTGTAATCAGCATCTGTCCTCTTGGGAAGAGTGATTCTGCTGTCATTCTTTGAGAAAATCCCTTCTTCAGAATAGATTTAAGTAAAAGAGATGTTATTTGAATGTTAATGTATGCTTATGCTGACTTATGGCATCATACAGCTTGCAGGCAGTTACAACCCCATTTTCTTCAGCCAGTGGAAACATGACTGTAAACAAATCCTTATTTTACTGGGAAGGATTTACTTTAGTCTTTGTTTCTTGCCTGTTTACTTAAGAACATAAAATGGGGATAGATGGCAGAGCTAGTGCAAGAATTGTACATTAATTTATCCTTGAAATTCAGCGCACACACACACAACTTAAAACTGTTCTTCCACGTTTTGGAGTTGAAATTTGTCCTGTTGAGATGATAGCTCAGCAGTGGAGGGAAAGAGCTCTTAAAGGTTTCAGGGAAAAAGTGGATGGATTTCTTTCCTCCACTGCATTCGGTTTGAATACTTTAATTTGTTTGGGCTGCTCGTTTTAGCACCTGATTCTGAAGTCCCTTAACTCCAGGGAGTTTTGGACCAGGCCTCAAAAATAAATATGGAAGAAACTGCATGCGAAGCAGTGCATGTAATAATGTTTGCTGCGATAGCTGAGAACTTGTCTTTTGCTTTAGGGAAGCTGTATCTCATCTCAGAAGCTCTCTCCTGTGTTACTTATTGCCAAATTATTTTTTCCTCCTCCAGTAAATAAATGTGAGTATGATGTAATTTAGTTAGACTCATAGAGGAAATTTTAACAAACTTGGTAAATAAGATGAAGAATCTCCATTTGTAATCTGAAGTGCGAATTTTTTGATTTTTAAATTGAAATGTGAAGGGACTGAGGGGTCAAGCAGAAGCTCTTTGTGGATAAATATTTGGAAGATAATCTGCCAAATAAGTTTTGTGCCAAGAACCAGTTGTGTTGTTGCTTTATTTTCCCGGTGATTTTTTTTTCTTTTGCGTTTTGCAGGGCTCCGTGTATGTATTAAAAAAAATAACTATTAAACCAATGCAATAAAACCTTGCAAATGCCAAAATGATTGCTGGGAAATAATTGTCACTGAAACCTGTACCATATGTTAACTTGCTCCATCATGTCTTAAGAGTGCTCCTCATAGAAAATTAAATTGTGTTGAGCCAGCTTGCAGTAGAAAGTAAAGCATTCCTTGCCTAGAGTATGCACTGGGTAATTAAAGAAGGCACCTCTGTGCGGAGGCTGATTTGAGTGATGTTCAGGTCTATTTTATTTGTTTTTAAGTTTGCGCGCTTGCTCTCTTGCGTGCACTCTCTCAACACAGCGTATTCATTTCTCAACTGCCATTATTATGTAACAGTTCTTACCTGTCATATCCGTCACTGGTATTTTCTTAGAGCCAGGGACTGTTTCTTTTGACGGTTTTGAAAAACTGATGAAAGTGTCTCAATGAACTAGAATCATCTTTCCACTGACTCTGAGCTTTGGATTAGGCCCTTGATGGGGGCTATGGTGAGACCACTGCATTTGTTCCTAAATTGTTATGCAAGGTGGGATTAAATCCTGGCACTGAAAGAGCTCTGTTCCTTGTTATTTAGCCTTATGCTCTCTAAACTAGATTTTGGGAGCTGAGTTGCACTGAAGTGTTAAGACAAGTGACTATTGTTCAGTCTGATGGCGAACCAAATGTCAGAAATGAGGAAGCTGTGGCTGCGTGTCTAATGTGAAGGGGCAGTGAATACAGGTCAGCAGAGAGTGAAAGAGGTGGTGAATAGAGCCAGATTAGTTCTGTTGATTTTTGTGTGGATATTTCTATCCTAAGGATGATGTGGTATTTCACTAGAGTCTCAGCTGACCTCTTTATAATGTCAGTTTGCTTGTAGCTGTTGCTGTTTCTGAGACTTAGATAAGCAGATTGCTCTGGTGCTTGTGCAAAGTAATTGCTTTCTTTGGGAGCTCACTCTTGATGGAGGAGAGCTGCTCAGATCCTTCTGTCCAGTGGTTCTCAAAGTTTCTGTAACCTTTCTTGTGAAAAATTGTACTTTGCTCACCTTGTTGGAGTCCATGTCCTTCCCTCTTGAACTACTCTGCAGAGCTGCCTTCCCCGTCTCTTCAAATTCCAGTTCCAGGAGTGTGGCTCCTGGGTGCTGAAGGTCATCCCTAGTACCTCACCTGTGCCACATCTGCACCTTGCTGAACTGCCTGGTCTTGCTCAGCAAACTGCTGTGCTAGCTCATCTACCTGCCAGGGCAGTGTCCCTCCATCTAGTGTCTTATCTAGTGTCTTAATCTCAGCACATTGCAGCAATAACTTGAGATCTGCCTGCTACCTGGATGACACTTCTTGCAGTATAACTTAGTGTGGATTTTTGTGTTGTCTTGGGGGATGACAGTAGGAACTGGAGGAAGAAGGTATCTGTAATGCTTGTAAATAAATATGGTAGCATGTGTCTTCATAACTGCAGCTGTAGCAGTGAGACCAGTGGTTTGTGGGGTGAAGAGACTTGGAGCTCTGCTGCTGACCTTCTCTGTGAACTGTAAATTTTTAAGACATGATTTGTAAACTCTTATCTTGTTTATGGAACAAAGCTCAGATCCCCTGAAGTCTTTAGGTAAGTCTTTAGGGTGTGGGTGTGGCTCTATAACATGCATACTATATATGTATGTAGTACTGTGTATACTATGTATAGTATACACAGGAATTCTGCATGTGGCCTGCAACATCGGAGATGTTTGTGTATCTGATCGCTTCCTGGTTTCAGAAGTGTTGGGCCTCTTAATCCAACTGCAGACTGGGCTCTAGCTGTAACGATGGGAATGTTTGTTCCCAAACAGCTGGGGTGGTAGATTTACTCTTGGCAGTGTTATCAGTCAGCTTCATGGCAGAGGCTCTCCAAAGGTGGCAAAGAGGATGAGTCACTAAGAGTCCCTTGTGGGCTTAATAAGTGGCAGCACAGTCTTTCTTCTCACTCAGGAGGTCACCAGTCCTCTTCAGCATTGTCATTTGAGCTCCCTTTCTTTCTTTCCTCCTGTTGTGTATGGTTTCACTGTTTTATTGCAAGGCACAAGTAAAAGCCAAAATGCTTGTATTGCCATCTGTTAGGCTGTCTGTGTAGCTCTTTAGTTTTTCTTTTATGCTAGGTTATGTCCCGGAACGCTGGGATAACATGTGGTGTTCATCAGGTATTTCTCAATAGGTCAACAACAGCCCTGATCCGGTGGAGATCTGTGTTAACAGACAGAAGTTGCCAAGTCATTAGTGTTTGACAAAGCTGAGCTGCTTGCAGAGTGGGAGCCAGTCACCTATGTTAGTCCTCTCTGTTGCCAAGACCGGTCCATTTAGTGACTTGGAGATGACACTTGCTTCCCTTAATTTTGAGATGTTGCATTTGTTTCCTTCTCTCTTGGTGTCCAGGATAGGACTGCTGTCAAATTTTAGCAGCAGCAGGCATTGAATCACTGGGAAGCAGAGGCTGATCTGGGTCTAGTTATGCAACCGTGGGGTGAGTATGTGATATTGAAAACATAGGAGTGACTGAGCCTTAAAGAACCCTTGGCTAGCCTTCGTTTTAACAGAAGGCAAGCGGCTGCGGTGTGGAGCAGAGGGTAATAATTCAAATTGGTGACACAAATCACTGATGGTGTGACTATGATCTGTGTTGGCAAGCAGAAAATTTCAACAGCTCCTTTAAATCTTGCTTTGTATCCTTTTTTCAGTTAGCGCTATCATTGGTTGATATAACTAAATTGATTATTGGTGATTTGAGGACATTTGAATGACACCCATACAGTACTGTTTCATTTAACTGTCAAAAAAATCTTTAATGTCTTGAATGCAGATCAAGGGAGAAAAAAAAGGAGGGAAGGAAAGGTCAATCTATCATAACATGTCCCCTGTATAAAATTAACTAAACTCTTAAGCAGAGCTATTACTAAGTGATTGTTTCTGGTCCCTGGGGTCTTGATCTACCTAAAGTATTTTGACACTTAAAGATGCAGCTAGGAACCAATTTAAAGACAAGAATGGTCCTATGACATTTAGGTTTCTAGAACAAGTAGATTTCTGACTTTTCCACCTTGCTTCTATTTATAGAGCAGAAAAGAGAAACTGTCTTGCTTTTTCAACACTCAATTTATTTTTCAAGTGAAGTATTGACATTTGGGGAAAATGCAAATAAGAGTATTCACTCTTTGGTACTTACTGTTGCAGTACTTGACACTGTGCTATATTTAAAAAGCTTGAGTTAACCTCAAAAGTCAAAGATCTATTATGTGTGCAACTTTAAGAAGAGCCTTCTAACACTCGAATTTGGGGAGGGCTTTTCTGTCCAGAGTATTTGAAAGGTTATTTGAATATCCTTAGTAGAATATAGAAGAATGGGGCTGTTGCATAACACTCTTTAAAATCATCCTCTTTAAACTAAGCTTGTATTTTGAAACTAAAGACTAAGTAAAGATGTTTCATGTTGCTTTAAGAAAATAAACTAGCTCTTTTTTATCCCATCTTACAGTGAAGACCTCATTTGTTTGTGTTTCGGTACAGGCTTGGTGCAGGGGAAGCAATAACAAACACCTGTCATGGCTTCATTCCACCAAGATGTATGAAATCAGCATTAAAAGCCCATGCATCAGTGTCTGTCACTAACGCAGTGTTCTCCTGTTGCATGGCCATGAGAGGAAGATGAATTATCTGAGGAGACAGGTTTCTAGTATGTTTTTTTGTAGTCAGCAAAGTTGAGAGGTGACAGTATTCTACTCCTCTTGCTGTATTTAAAGTTTTAAGGTACCGAGAGCTTGAAATACTCCACCCCCAAATGTCTGTGGGAGATGCAGATTGTGATTTCGGGCTCCGTTTAAAGTGTATGGGGGGAAAACCGAAACTACGGTGAGTAAAAATTCCTCATCAGGGAAGAATATTTCCTTGTAAGATACTTAGAGCATTTCATATACTCTTGCATACCATTGCTTGCGAAGTAATTGTGTCTTGTACTGTTCCAGTTCTGTAGCTCTTTTAACCAATTATTTGCTTGGACCGCATGATTTTGCTCTTAACAAGCAAGTGGTGTGATTTGGGCATTTGCTCCTTAAGCTGTTCCAGATATTGCTCATCTCCCATTAAAAGGATCTCATTTGCTCTTTTGTGTAACTGACGGGCTCATTAAAGCTTCTCCCCTGGGTGAACCTGTTAACTGTAGAGATTCTGCACCTGACTTTTGGTTTTAGCAGTGCTGTCAGTGCATGGCAATAGAAAGAAGGATTGAGAGGGGCTTTTGAAAAAGTGAACAGACCCTTCTTCTTGTACCAGTACACAAAGCAGCAGAATTTATTTTTAAGGCTTATTCTTTCAAGCAGGACCTGGAAAATCTCATTCACCAGCTATGTAAAATTGTAGCAAATGATGTTAGTTTGCTGCTTTCAGTATCAGTGTCTTTGATCCAGTCTGTTATCTAACCTTTTCTCAAAAACGTTCCTGTGTTGTGGAAGTGGTGTTAGGCAGAGCTGCAGAAAGACTGATCTCCTAAGTCAAACAGGACAGCAAGTGCAGCAAATATGGGGCCTATCCAAATCTGCCTGCAAGGTGCTGCATGCCCTCAGCTGCTGTTACAGTAAGTTGTTGCTGCTGTTACAGTTTTTCTTGGCATGGAATGAGTTTGATATGCTTAGTTGGATGGTATCCAGTGTTCCCTTATTGTTTTCTATGCAAGACATGAGACGAAAGAGTCACCTGTGGTGCTGGTCAGTGATCAGACTGGAGTAGCAAGATCCTGCCTGAAGGACTGTTCATGTGCTGCACAGGCAAAACATGTGCTGTGCTGGCTCTGGGGTTATTAATGTTTTAAGTTTAATTTGTAAATTATCCCTTCAGAGAGCTCTTGTGAGCTCCGCCAATGTGGAGCTTCCTTCTCTCAGCTTAGAGAACTAGGTGGGTCCTTTATAAAATGCCAACTCATGATCAGAGACCTGGAAAAGACACAGGTATCTCTTTGGACCTGTGTAATATTTAAATTACTAATGGAAATGAAGGCCATGGCAAGTTGAATCAAAGCTGTAAAATATCCTACTCGGAGCTTTCGAAGGGCTTCTTCATTTTCTGGACTGCTTGCAGACACAGTTTTTCTTTTCCTCTTCTTTCACTTTTTTTTTGTCTTTTTTATATGGTATTTTAAGGCTCAGGTGAAACAAATCTTTCATGCTCTTCCCTTTTCACCCCCAGAAGGTAGTCCCATTCTCCTATAGTTCAAATATAAGACCAGTGTAGGAAAAGTCAGTAACATTTCAAAAACTATTATACTTAACTGGTACGTTTAATATTGAGTTCCAGAGGGAAATTCTATAGCTGAATTAATGACCAATGGCACTATTAATTCTAAATGAGTCCATCAAAATCAAGTTATCATAAATGCTAGAGGAATTTGTTATGATTAGACCATTTTTTACAGTTGTTACTGTGTCTAATGGTTACTAATGCCGATGAAAGGGATGCTGGTAAGGCTGGCAGTTAAAAAATTTGAATGAGTCGAGAATGCTTGACCAAGTCCAGTCCTGAAGGTAGAGCCTGAGCTCACATGAGGTGAGGAGTTGGGGTTTTTTTTGGGTGTGTTAAGTAGTAGCAATGACTTAAAACACAGTCTAGCACCAATTTTGAATCAGAGTTAATGCTTTGATATGTAGTTCATGTAGTAAGCTTTTTGTTTTCATTAAATACTTGTATAATCTTGTGTGTTTGTGTGCTTGGATTGTACCCTCTATAAAGCCGGATTTGTGATTATTTTCCACATGTATGGGGGGGTGTAGGTGTGCGAATCTAGATATAAGAGCCTTGCTTGAATGTATGCGCTATCTGTCTAGGACTGCCTGTGTGACATTTGATAATGCACTTGGACTGTGGTTCCAAGGCTGCTTTTGTAATGCATTTAAAATGCTTTTGCAATGTAAATTTAGAACGCTGCAGAAAGGGATGGTCCTGCCTTCCTCTTGTTTTTCTCACTGTGCGAGTGTGGTTCCCTCCCCTCCCCTCCCCGAGTTACCAACTTTACTACTGGTCCTGAATGCTAGTATCAGCATGAGAGAGGAGCTAGGTAAAGAGCAGGTAGGCGGAGGGGAGCGGAAGCCAGATTGTGCTTTTCAGCCTCATCCTACACATCTAAGATTAAAGTGGCTGTGGAAGTGCCTCAGTCCCAGTCTCCCCTGGCTGTGTCTGTATGCTTTTCTTAGCTGTACCAAAGTGCAATTGAGCTTGCTGCACTGTGTGGTTCAGACAGGTTGTGCTGATGATTTAGTCTGTACCAGCAAACTAGGGTTGCAAACAGATGCTGGAGGCTGAACCTTGAGCAAATGTGACTGTATCGATACATCTCCTGTACCTTAGTTTCCAGGCATCATAACGATGAAAATTCCTCCCTCACAGGAGTGCAAGTGAGAAAATGTGTAGTAAAGACTAAGATGCATGAAAACTGTGGCTTGTGGCTGGGACATATACAAACATACCCATGCATGTTTAAGATGGGCAGGTACAGTGCCTTGCATCAAGGAGCCTGATCTTGCTTGATGCTGATCCTCTGTCTGGTACCCGTAATAAATAAGAGATGATAATAAAGTGTTTGTGTAGGTATACACATATACACACCCAGAGTCAGTCCCCATTCCCGCCTTGTCATGCCCGCTTTCTTCACTACTGTATTAAATAACTAAAGTATCGTAGACTGAGGGCTAGTGTGTGTTAGAAGCTGGACTTCTTGGAGTATGCTGCACCTCTCACACAGATTTTTGTACAAATACAGAACAGAGATGTCCCGTTATCTGGAGAATAATCATTTGACCTTCAAAATCTTGCCTATCTCTAGGTGAATGTTTTGTTCAGTCAAGATTCTCTTTGGTACTCCTAGGCAGGGCCAGCTCCGCTTGGAAGAAGGTGCTGGAGACCAGTGTAACATGCTTGGAAGATGTGTTAAGATATACCTAAAGGGGTGGCAAAGTTGACAGCTGCATGGATGCTGTCACAGAATCAGCCTGGCCTTATTATGGGCTGGGCCAAAGTTTCCTTTGATTTGATAGGTTTTAGAGGATAGGTGTTCCTCTTGACACGCACTTCTATAAGCTATATGTATTAAACAGAAAAATGTTACTTGGTGACTATGCTATGTAATATGTGCCTGATGCTGTCTGCAGGGTTTGCAGATATATTTATAATGCAAGGGGAATCAGACACAACTGAAATGTTTTCAGGATATAAAGGCTATTAAACTGCTTGAAAAGACCATTTGGGTCTCCAGAGAGTGAAAAGCCAATTTTGACCTTACTGAGGCTTTACTTGCTGATCTTACAAAAGAAGTGTTAGCAGAGAGATTAATCTATAATGGAATTACTTTCTGCTTTGTAGGATGTGCCCTGTGACAAGATCACCAAAAGTTGTCTGCTTCTTAAAAAGAAAACAGTAACCGGAGGGTAAAGCATGCTTTCTTTTCTTCCCCTCTGACTTCTCTTTTTATGGAATACAGCTCTCCATATGCATGCTGTTTAGCATTCGTTTGCCTGGCAATGGCAATATCCCACAATATGTGATGATAGTTACATTTGTGATTCAGGGGGGCTATTTTTTACTGAATAGATTATAATGTTTATGATCCCCGTTAGAATACTATGTTACTATAACTTGCTCCTGTAGAAGGAGAACAAACTATACCAGTATCGGGCATTCTTATTCTGGGATAATAACCCCTGTGGCTACAAAACAGAAAAATTTTTCAGTAAAATATTTCTCTCTAGTAATTGGCCTGGTTCCATCTGTGCAATATGACTATGTTGATTAAGCATTGCTGATTTCTTAGCTGAAGGGAAGTGCTGCAGTTTATTTGTGAGTGTCTCTTATTTGAACACTTTGATACTTCTCTGAAAGGGCTAGTTCTCCTACCCATTGCAACCCTATGGCACTACTTATGAAGAGGTGCTATTTTTTTTTAATTATTTTTCTGTGTGCTGATCACCTCCACTGGCAAGTAGATTAAATTGGTGTAACTAACAGGCATAGGAAAATGTTTTTTTTCTGCAAATAACCTTGTTGCTCAATAAGTCGGTCAAAACTGGGCTGTCTTTTGGATTAATTTGCTGACAGATGCTGCTGACCAATGTAATACAGTTCTGCTTAACAAGTGAAAGGTGGGAGGAAGTTGACGAATTTTGTTTTTTAATGCTCTTTTTTTCTGTCTCTGTCCTGGCTTTTAAGCAGGAGCTGTTGACATAAGGGTAGAACTAAGGGATGTGAATCTTCTCCAGTTAGTGACTCAAAGCATGTGTGAGGGCTCTTGCTCTGGCAAAGACTCTAAGAGTGGGAGAAACTCTAAGGGAGCACGTGACATTTCTTACCCCTTGCCACAGATGCTTATCGGGAAGCTATTGGAGCCTGTTCTCAGATTTGGTAATCTGCTCTCTTCATTCCCATTTCAAAAGTGCCTGTCATCTCCTCTTTACAGGCTTATATGGAACCATGTCCAGCTAGAGCTGCCGAGAGGCTCCTTGATACTGAGGTGAAGAATGCACTACAGTGTCTGGCTAGTTCAGAGCTGGGAGGGGGGCCGCTCCTGTGCACCAGGATAAAGGCATGACCAGCAGAGCAGATTCCTTAAAACTCTTGGGTTTCTTCTAAGTGCAGCAGTGAAGGGATCAGAGCAGTAATTAGAATCACTTCTTCCTCCTCATAGTATGTTGCCTTGCAACTGTAGCTTTACAGCATAGGATTCATGCTTTTCTTCTGAGTATCTGTTGTTAGGCACTGTGAGGATTAGGGCGTGCGTGTGTGAGAGGGAGAGAACCATTGCTGTGTTCTTGTGAAGCTGTTTTCCTGTTATGGGAGCATATGACTGGAAGAGCTGTCCTGAATTGGCAAGACCAGTCTCCTAATGGGGGCTATCAGCATTCTAATGAAGCGGCGATGCTTGGCCTTGTGTATTTTGGTCTGTTCATTTCTTTTATCGCTCACTGCCTTTTCTACTCAAAAAGGTATCAACCTTGAGCTGCCTTCAGGTAGTTTCCATGAGTGGATAAATCCAGGGTTTTCTCAACTTGTTTTGCTGTATTTCTCTTCTGGTAACCCCTCTTCCCCTCCCCTCCTCCCTTTTTAAAAAATATTTCTTTGGACTTGTAGGCCGTTGGATTATTTTATCTTGCAAATATAAAATTGAAGGAGTTCTCAAGGGGAATTGGTCTGCAGGAATGGTTCTTTTTCTATTATTATTATTGTTTTTTAAACATATGCCTAAGGTGCCATAGATAAACATGCAATTCTAATTCATTAATTCACAAGGCAAAGAGTCAGGCAGATGAGTCTGGAACTCCACTGAGGTGTTTTGAGGGGGAATTTTTTATACTACTCTAGAGAACTGCTACCACCAGTATGTATTGGGCACACCTTATATGTTGCAAATAGAGCTGTAACGGTTTACATGACATGCTCATCCGAGTGAGACTTGCCTGTGCTTTGAAGTTGTGAAGCCCAGGGAGAAGGGGTGTGTGTGTGGGGGGAATGGCTGGGTCTGCAGCAAAAATTCTTCCTGAACTCTCTTATATGGTAAGAAATGACTGGAACATGGATGTGATTCTGGGCTTCATGTGTGTGAACACACTGCTCTGGAAAGGAAGGGTGTTTCTGGAGTCATACTAACGAACAAGATGTATGAGTTTGGTTCTTTCTTCTGCCATAAACTTCCTCATGTGCTCATGAGCAAGCTTTTTAGTCTCCTTGTGGAACCTATAAATGAGGTGAGTTGTTTTTCTTTTCTTCCAACCATGTCTATTTAGATTGTGACATTTGTGAGGTAGGGGCAGTAGGAGGCTAAAGAGCCCGAACTGTCCCTCCCTGTCTGCTCCCCTGTGCCACCAACTGTTGTGGTGAGTGTAGTAGCAAGGGATTTGAACAGACGGGAAAGCATGGGTAGGTGGGGTGATGCTTTGAGGGTTGTAAGGAGGTATTAGTGTAGGGGAACACAGGAGAATACTTCTAAATATTTGTATTTTGAGACATTTGAAAGGGTGTAGGAAAATTGGTTCTCTGAACTTCCCCGTGAACTCAGGTTGTGCCTTTATTCACATCCCTTTTTAATAGAAGTGAGACAAAGGCAACATTATAAAGGCAGAAAGGAGAACTGGGTGGTATATGGGGGAGGGAAGGGGATGTTAGGTTTTACTTAGGGGATGAGGTGGATAGAGAAGTGTTTTTGAGTTTACTTGGACTGAAAGCAGCATATGTAAATTGGTTTTAGCAAAACCCTTTTACCATGTGTGTGGCAGCATTGTAAGTGCTGGCAAGCAGCACTGCTATGGGCACTTGGGGACTGCTTGACTCTAAGTACAGGCTAGTGAGCTATAGACTTTTTTTAAGCAAAGTACATCATCTCTGCAAGCTGTGTTTAAAACTGTGGGAAGAGAGGTTTGAAAAACTTCACACAGGAGCTGGTTTACTGTAAGAATTTATTGTAATATCCTGCTGTTTAGGATAATTAGTGGGTGCATTGGCTCCTTGGGTATGTTGAGCCAGATCATTAGTATAAACTGGCCCTTGCTCCATGAACCTGAGGGGGATTTCATGTGTTTCACACTAGCTGGGAACCCGTGTCCTGGTGGGGATGGCAGTGCTGTGAAGGGCTGTGGTTCCTCATTGCTTTGTTAGTATGCTGGATTGACGCAGATGAATCTCCAGGGTGATCTGTGCTTTCTTTGATGGGAAGGAGAATGACTTCCAAGTTGCTTGAGTCTCATCCGCCTTTGTTTTCCCGCACTCCTCCTCACCTTCCCTGTTAGTTGGGTTTCCCCCCAAGTGGAGGGATGCAGGGAGAACATAGCTGCATGTTTGTTCAGGTGGTGCAGAAACACCTCTGCGTCAGGAACTGTTCTGTAATTGTAGGTGTCTTTGTTGTATTTGCAGGGAAGTGGAAATAAGTGGGAGTATATAATGGCTGGAATGAGTTACCTGCATTGAGAGATTAAGATATAGAAAGGAGCTGTGTGGAATTGCAGGCTGGATTTGGGTTGACTGGAAATGAAATTTTGTACCTGGCCTAGTCCTGGGAATATTATGGCATTGGCATATCATGGAAAGTACGGAGCAAGGTACAAGAAACAATTTGTAATTCTAATTTTGGGTGCTGTTTCTTAACCCTGTTTCCTGCCCTGCAGAACATGAGGGAACAGCCTCCCTGCAGGGAGGAGTTATTTTCTTCCAGACAGATCCAGGCTTTGTTCAACTTCCTGTGGCTGATTCTGTTCTTGTTCCTATCCAGCTGTGAGTATTGTCCCTCCACCCCATCTCCCATGGTCTGTCTAGTGTTAAAGCAGACTAGAAGCAAGAGAATGTTATCATTGTAGCAGGGATTTGCTTATACTTCAAGTGATACAAAGTTTTGATATAGTCACAGCTTATTGCTTTAGTATAGTCTCATTGCAGGCAGCAACAGTAGCTTTTCTCATAGTTTGAAAATTAAAAATCTGCTTTGGTTAGCCACCTGTTCAAGGCAGGGACCAGCTCACTAATGGGCTCTAGACAACCCCAGTGCCTCGATGGTGCTCACAGCACTGTATGTGCAGGCGTTTCCATTAGGAGCGGGCTTGTTTGGGTTCTGAGTGAGCAAGAAGAACCTGAGTTTATCACAGTGCTTCAGCTCTTGGCAATGAAGCAACCTATCTTCTTTTACTTCACACCCACGAAAATGAAATGGGCTCTGTTATGTTACATATGAACTGTCTAACCTGGAGTACTCGGTTATGTCCTGGACCTCTGCTGTGGTCTCTGTGGGATGCTGTGTGTTTGCCTCTTGTCTTTGATTCAGCAGAAGCTAAGCTGTGCTGAGTGACCTAGTTTCGTATATGTAGCCTCGTTATAGCACCTCATCCACTTCTTGAAAATGTTGAGAGGCATTTTGTTTTCATTAGAGCAGTGTGTGCTATTTCTAATGGATGGGCATCAGCCAAGCATTCTGTTTGCGAGAGAATGTAGCATTAGCTGTACAAAGTGGTTATCAACATGCATACAAGGTTCAAACTAGTGAGCGGTTTTAGAATGTGCCAGACTGGAGAGAAGATGGAAGAGGAAAGGCAGATGGCAGAAACTGCTGGGGAGAGGTAGGGAAGGATGTTATGATTGTTATTTTCTCGTGGGCCTGGTATGAGTCTAGCAAGAAATATGCTGGTTAGCCATAGGGCTATTAGCATACCAGTGGCTAGTGAGCAGCTGTTATTCCTGCACTTTAATCTCTACCTGTAGTGTTTCATCTACTTGGCCAACACTTGATGGGTTTTGATGTGACTTGATGTGATTGTAGCAAACTCCAAGACAGAAGAGAAATAGAAATGAAACACTTTAAATTTGGATTTTCCTGGAGTTTGACACTTTTTCTTGTTTTCCATCCATTTCCAAAGCCCCCAAATGGGCCCTTTGCAGCCATAAGTTTCAATGGAGCCTTGCTTCTGAGTTTTTCTCTTTTTCCCTACTTCCATTAGTTATAGGCAGTAATTATTTGTACGCTGTACTGCCCAGTCTGCCCCTGCCAAAACCCAGAAGTTTCCTGTGCTAGACATAGTAAATAGGTATTGAGAGATGAATTCTGCTATCAAAAGGCAGATTTTGGTCTTGAGATGAAGCAAATAGTTAAGTGTTACCTCCATTGTGTGTGAGAACTGATGTGCAGAGAAATGAAGATTTGAATCCAATTGATGTGGCTTTGCCTGTATAACAGGGACCTAGAGGGGAAGAAAAGAACTGTGTCTGCTTTCAAGTTACTTTAAGTGATAGAGTGCAACGTGGCAGTAATGTAACTGTGATTTGTCACAAAACTTTCAAAAGCCCCTAAGTAGCTTAAAGAGGTTGATTCCTAAGCCATTTTGGGTCTATTGGGTGAGTGTAAAACATTCTGAGTGACTTGCAGTGTTTTAAACCAACCTTCATTTCTGCAGTGAAATTTAATTCAAACATAGAAAACAATGTTGGACATTCAAGAGATGCATTTTACTTTCCTTAGACCTAGTGGTGATAAATATCCCTTTAAAGCAGTTTCCTAAACTGTTCTTCCCTCCAGAGGGAAGGTTGTTGAGACAGCAGTGACATTGTATTTCAGTGTATAGCTGCTTAGTGTCTTTGGTTCCAGGTACTGACTCAGGTACTTTCTAAGCTTTGCATGTGAGTGGGTTGGAAACCATTGCTACTGCCCAGAAGGTGAGAGTTTGATTTCTGTATAGACCCCTAACTAAATTTTCAATGTATTGTGCTCAGTCATCTATACTGAGTTCCTTCCATCTTGTCACTGGGACCATGTGCTCAGGAGCATTAGCCAAAGCAACCGAATTTTTGAGAGACTTGAGAGGAGTATTGGCAGCAGGTTGTGAAATCCTGGGGGTGTACCATGACAGGAGATCAGCGTGTGTCTAAAGGCGCTTAGGTGGGAGCAAGCTGAACTCACTCCAGAGAGAGGATGCAGGCCTGAGACTGGGCAGGGAAGCCCAGCAGTTAGACTGTCAGAAAGCTGCCTAGTGCAACACTTGTCAAAGTGCAATTCTGGACAGTGTGAATGCTCCTTGTGCCCCATGAGGAGACTGGCAAGGCAAGGAGAGGATTATTCATCTCTCACAGGGAGCAGAACAAGTGCCTGTTGATTAATCAAATTGATTACTCAGGACCACAAATAGCCTGTGAGGAAGAGAGAAAAGGGAACTCAGCCATGTAAAATCACTGTGAAAATACATAGCTTAGGTACCAAACCTACCTGTCGCTAGCCTGATTTAATGCTCTCTAAGTCACTGAGGGCTTTGGATATGGATTTGAGTTCAAGTGGTGTTTTTTGGTATAGTCCTGTCTGGTGATGTGTCAGCTGTCCTAGGCAGATGGATCTAAACTGTGCTTTACTTTACCCACTGACTAGGTCACATCCAGTACTCAAATTCTTGCCAAATACCAGCGCTTTTAAATTACTGCACAGCAGCTCTTCATTGACCCAAAAGCGCCTGCTGTAGCTTCAGTGTGCTGTGATTCTGGCCAGGCAAGAGCATGTTGTTGTGTTTTTTTTTCTTTTTCTTTTTTTCCCTTGTAATAGCTGGCTGATGTGCTCATAGCCGATACTATGTTGCCCTGCCAGCATGGAGGCCCATGGCCAGATCCAATTACTCTGTAACCAGATGGAAAATTGAAGCGGAGGGAATTGTGACAGTCTCTTTTCTACAGCCCAAGATGGAAAACTTGTTTGGTTTGTGTGGTTTGGATGTCTGGTTTAGGAGAGCAAGAGATATCTAGAATTTCCTCAGAACTGGGCATGTGCTGTTACAGCTCTGAAGTTATTACATAGGGCAAAGATAAGATGTTTTCTCTCGCTTGAAATACCTCGGTAAAATTTGCACGATGTAGTTCAGTGCCTTGGAGATTTTCTGGGAGCAAAATGTGTGTCTTAGTTTTTGTTGCTGTGGATACACTGAGATAACAGCCATTCTCAGTCACTAGCTTAAAAGGAAAAGCTTAAGGCATGAGTGCTTGGCAGAAATTACTACAAGTTGCCTAGTACTGTAAGTACGATGTTCTTAAGAGCTTCATCTGATTGGTATAGGAAATTAAATGGCACTTTGTTGTTACTACCAAAAACTTCCTTTGTCTGCAGTGATCATTGGCTGCTTTTTCCATCTCCTTTGCTCCTCCATGGATGCTTCAAAATGCTTGCTCAGGGCTGCGTGGGATGGCGTTTGTCTGACCGCTGTTCTCTCTGGAGCTGGGTGCTCTCTGGCAAGGTGCAAAAGCATTGTGCCTCACTGTAGAGGAACAACTAGCTGCCTGCATGTCGTCTTTCGGGGCTACAGCTGTCCTCTTTCCAAAGCACTAGTGTTGAGAAGGGGGTAGCACAAAGAGAGGCCAAGTAGAAATGCCGGTGGGAGGAGGTTCTCTTCTGGAAATCTGAATGTGCTTTCCTTTGGGTGACAGGCAATGCCCGTATCCTGTGCGCAATGGACAAAAATTTCCAGTTTCAGTAGTTTTGTATATGTGAAGCTTCAGCTTTTCAAATGTGTGTGGTGTTTCTTTTGTTTTGTTTTGGGTTTCCCCCCACCCCTTTCCCTCCTTCTTGTAGCCATATATTAGCTTAGATCGATTTGGAAAACTTTGAAACTTTCAGGAAAGCTGTACTGAGAGAAGCTGTCTGTCTACCACCTGTAGACAGGTAAATCTAAATTACATACATATGTAGTTCTAATATCCATTCATCTATTATTTGCAATGCATTTTAAGGTTGGAAAGGGTCATTTAGATATCGGCTACTCACCTTCTGCAGTTATCAGTCAGCAGTTTCTTTACTGAGATCAAAGCAATATGGTTGGGCTGTTAGAGACCAGGCTGGGCCAGTTACTGGGGACTTGCTCTGAAATTTAGGAGTACTTGGTTGATTTCCCGACTCTGTCGCAGACCTCGGGAAAGTCGCTTACTTCTGTCTTCTTGCGTGGTGTAGAGTTGTGGATTATCTGTGGGCAGCTTGAAGTGACCATGTGACTCAGTGGCATACAGCAATATCAGCTGCGCCTTTGCAACAGTGCGGTATGGCGCTGCACCCGAGCTAATAGGCTGTCAGTTAGTTCAGGCAGTGCTGCATTAATCTCGCTTCGGGAGCTGCTGTATCCTGTGCTAGCTTGGAGAGTGTAGAGGATCCTGCTGTTCCTGGCATTGCCTTCCTCAGCGTTTCAGCTTCCAAACCCATTGCAATATGGGAAGGATAATGCTTGAGCTTATAAGGATGACACAGGCACAAATGTATGGAAGATGATGCTATGAAAGACATATCAGCACTTGGGGAACCTGAGTGCATCCTTTAGAAAATATCTGAGATCTAGTTAAAGACTCAAGGTCGGGAATAGTTGGCGATGTCCACTGAGCTAGGTACCTGTCATCTAAGGGGAAAAACAAACAACCAAAAAAGCCCAAACCGACAAACCTTCCCTCTCCCAACCCCTCCCCCCCCCCCCAAACAATGTTTCTAAAAGCCCTATGTTTTGGAGTAGCTTTAACAATCACTGGGTGCCTATTGGAATCAATGCATTAGAACAATGTGTGTCTATGTATAGGTGTGAATATATAGTTGTGTATATAAATTAAATACATTCTCTAAAAATAAACCTCTTTAATGGTGGATTTGAAATAATGACAAGTTGGTTTAGGAACTAAACTTTTGTAACTCTTAATACTTTTTAATTTAAGCAATATTAAACCAGTGCAGGTTTGGCCAGGCCTTTAAAGCAAAATGGAAGTACTTGAAGCATGGGAAATCAATGGCTTAATTGTCTGGAAAAAGAGTTTGCTGCAGTGCCAAGGACAGCCTCTGAGAGCAATCGCTTATTTTGCAGGTGTAGGGAAAATGTTTGTCGTTTAAGTTTTTCAGCAATTTCAGTTCCGTAACTAGTAAATTGCAAAGTTATGAGACTGGGAGTTAAAAATGCCATCTAGCTCCCCCCCCCCCCCCAAATATTTGAAGAAAGACTAGGTGGAGGGGCCTGAGGTATTTTCTTTACTCTGGTAGAATCAGAAACATTTGCTGAGTTTCTTTCTCTATAGACAATATCATTTAAAAAACATTAATTTTAAATGTAAAGCCTATTTTGATATACTTACTTTCTTCTCTTGGTGTGCCATCAAGTTTGAGGTAGTTTAAGTAGTAAAGATCATTTAAAATGCTGTTTCTGCAAATTTTAATTGGATTTCAATTTTCCTCCAAGGGCAGTTTGGCATTAAGCAAAAGTTGAAAAAAAATTAATAGTTTAGTAAAAAGGCAATCCATCATTCATCTAAAAACAGCTAAAATTGAGACTTTGAATAAATGTATTGTTTATTGCATAACTGCTTAATTAGATGAATGCTGATGTATCTTCCTTAACAAATTTGCATGCCAAACTTTAGTGTATGGGGTATATTTTAAGTTAAACATCAAAAATGTTTTTATAGTTACCAAGCAGGGAGAGTCAGCACTTTTTCCATGAAAATAACTAAAAATGGAAACCAAGTTTAAAGCTGCTGACCTCAATCAAGGTTTTGTATTTTGGGCTTTTTATCAATTTGATCTAATTAAGAACATTTAAACTATTAAATTTAGTGTAGGTCATAATAGTGTATGAATTATGAATGAATGGTCAGCAACGGGCTGCTTTCCTGTTATGGCAGGCGCAGGAGGGAGCTGCTCCTGTGTGCACTGGTAAGGGGATGATGCCTGCCACAGAGGAAGGATCTCGGCTTGTTTTTGCAGCTGCTGAGGTGGGACCACTCTGTGCTGTGAGGAGCTGTCTGAGCTGATGCTGTGTTTTCTGATTGCGCCCGCAGTGCTGGGCATTCACAGAGCCCCTTACCCTGACTTATGCAAACCTGGGGAGGAGATAGGAATGGTGATGTCTGGAAACCTCAGTAACTGTCTAGAGCAACAGTCTAGATTTCACATGATTATTAAATTTCCTTAATATCTGGTCCCACAGTAACCTTTTTTATTTTTAACAATACTCACGCAGATCATCTTGGGTTTCCTGACATTCAAGATCTTTCTAGCATAGAGTTAGATGACAGTGATGGGAAAAAAACAGTTGATGCAAAGAGGCTTTCAGCAGTCTGTTATGTTTCAGCCTCTGTCATGGGTTTATTGCCTACTTAGAGCGCTGCATCTAAGAGAGCCTGCGTTTGGACAGGCAGATCCTACCCAAAGGATGGGTCATTCATGATGATGATTCAATCTAGAGTGCCCAGTGCATGTGAGAACCTAAAACCTTATCTTTCCACTCTGTATTTGGGAACCTTTGCTTAGGAATCAAGGGCTTGGGCTGTCTGTTTACCTGTCAGCAGCCCAGCTGAAGTCCCCGAGTCTGAGATGTTCTGTCACTAAGAGTTTCTAGGCACCTTCAGGTGTCTTGACACAGATCATCTGAATCCAAACCATGGCCTTCCTCTTGTGAGTGAAGTGATTATTACTGTTTTCCCCCAAAGTGCCCAATGCATCTTTCAGAGAAGGAATATTCCTTTCCTCTTCTAAATGTGAATTCTTTCTGACCAACTCTGATGAAATGCAGCTGAACTGATAGATTTTTAATGGCTAGGTCATTTCCAACCATCTTATCCTGAGAAAACTCATGGTGGAGTTAACCATAGGTACGTTTAATTGATGCTGCTATTATAGTCTGAGTGTGATCTGGATTCTGGCCAGGAACTCACTATGATAAAAGTGGAGTTGCTCTGCAGGAGAGGGAACTTTCTCGTGGGTCAGACTGAGACACAGGAACAGCCAAAGGCTGATCACAGATCTTGCCGCTTGCAATGCTAAGTGCTCAACACGCATGCATTTGCTAACAGAAACACGGAATGCAAATATTTAACAAAGCCTTGTCAAATGAATACACCACTCCACGTAATTCTCTCTGGGATGCTGCTAGCAGATCAAACAACACGTGACAGATGGTTATGTTGCTTTATACAGGACTGGAAAGTGTCCAGTATTACAGTAATGCTTATGGTATAGTAGAAAGAGGTCAGAGGTCTTACAATCTGCCAGCCATGTAGCTCTGTTCTGGGTCACTTGCTTTTGAATAAACAGGAACACTTGTCCATTTACTTGTTTCTGTTACTGTAGTTTGGTAGAGCAAAGGTGAATGATAAATATTGCCTGGAGCCTTATTCTCAGACAGAGCAGAAATTTCTTCAGTTGTACGTAGAGCTCAAGAGTACAGGATCACGGTTGGCTGGTAGCGTTTGCAGCTCTGTAGCAATCCCTGGTATAGAGGACGTAGCTATAAACAGGAGCTTTATTTGATTTAATGTTTGCTCAAGAGCTTTGTCTGGTGTCAGATTAAGTTGACAGAGGTGCTCCTTTTCAGTAGATAACAAGGTTCACAATGTGGCTGACGCAACGGATGCAGAGGGTAACTGGCTATTCAGGGCGGAAGGCTTGAGCGGTGGTCTGCTGTTTTACTACCCCTAATGTGACTTATGTGCTCTTCCAGTTAAGAGCTGAGATGCGAGTTTATTATAGAAGAATATTCTGGACTTCTTTGTAAAGAGCAACTTCAAAGAGTAAATTCAGCCCAGTGGTCCTTGGAGAGAAGGGTGAGGGAGGTGTAGCAGGAGCGTGCTTGTCGGGATTAATACTGGTGTGAGGGAGGATGAGAATAGCATAGAGTTCAGGAAATGCTGAAATAGGGGAGCGAAGGGAATATCAGTACTGAACATAAGGGAATCCAAGAGGGTAATTCAAGTATTGAAGACTGAGCAGATATCAGCTGGAGACAGCTTATCTGGCAGCTTTGATGCTGGTTTTTGAATACATGATGATGGGTCAGGCAAGAGAGTTGCATACCTTTAGTCTTTTGTGAGGATGAGGAAACATTTTGCATCAAACAGTAGGAATTGAAGGAAGAGGTCACAAATAAACCGAGTGATGCCAAGTGGAGTTTTATCTGAGGGGAAAGTATGTGGGCAACTAATGTCATTTAATAATAATAAAAAGAGTGAGAGAGGCCCCAGTGGGTGTTGGTGCAGAGATGAATTTTGCTGACTGGTGTTTTCCCTTGAAAACAAAACCAAGCAGTGTTCATATATCTGCTATAAAAGATATTTTCACCAGCCTCTTGTGTTCAGTAGGACTTCACAGAATAGCAGTTTTCTCATGCTCTGGGCGCTATCTGCCATAAAGATGCTGATGGTAAGATTTGCATGTTTGCATGAGTACAGGCAGTGAGCAAGTTTCCTGGTATAGTTTGAAAAACAGTTGCATTAGTTGAAGAAGACTGAAAAATGCCCCTTGCCAGTGGTGAAGGTGGCTGTAGCTGATCTGGGTGGCACAAGGTAGTTGTGTTCCCTTCAGGACCTCAGCTGGGTAGTCTTACACAGGCGTGTCCAGTGCACCATTGTGCCAGAAATGGTGGTGACTTCCCTGCTACCTGCCATTCCTGTTGATATCTAGTCCTGAGTGTATCTGCAAGTGCTGGCAAAAAGAGATCCCCAGGTAATGTCCCACGTTGGTAGTGGTTTTGTTTCTCGGGATTGCTGCCCAAATGGGTGCAGCCTGGTATTTATTACATTCTGGGCATTGCATCAAGATAAGGAGGATGGGGCTATTTTCTGTTGTGTGGGGTGGGTGGGTTTGTTTTTGTTGGTTGTTGTTGGTTGTTGTTGGTTGTTGTTGGTTGTTGTTGGTTGTTGTTGGTTGTTGTTGGTTGTTGTTGGTTGTTGTTGGTTGTTGTTGGTTGTTGTTGGTTGTTGTTGGTTGTTGTTGGTTGTTGTTGGTTGTTGTTGGTTGTTGTTGGTTTTAAGTCTGGCTAGGCTCAGGTGAAGGAAAATAGCACATCATAGTACTTGGCTTCTCCTAATTGCCAAGTTCACGCTTTGCCTTTATGCAGTCTAATAAGTAGCAACAAGCTCTGGATGGTACTAGGGAACTGAGAGATGTCTTGGATCTAGAAACTAGATTTCTCAGCCCACGTGCAGAGAAATACAAGAACCAAGAAACAGCCATCCTGGGTCACAGCAGAAAGTCACTCTGACAGTGACCCAGAGTGATGCTCAAGGAAGGAATGGGGAAAGCAAGTAAAGGCTTTTCAAAGCAAGAGAACTAGAGAGCAGGACTCTTCTCTATCTTGGGGTGCCCCAGTTCCTAGAAAGTTGAGCTGTCTGTGACAGGTCTTTAATTAGACAGGTTGAATTACGGTACTAGACTTCAATTTCTCTTGCTAAACTGTAATTTCCCCAATTAAGAAGTTGTGAAGTGAACCTGAAGAAATCCTCCAAACAGGTGGGAGTTGTCACAGATTTTCCCATTTGATGGACTCTAGTTTCTGTGGTGCATGCCAAAGAGAACCAGGAAGCATTTGATACAGGCCAGGATGGAGAAGTTAAACATATGCCTTGGCCTCTGGAGCAAGATGTCTGGTGTTGCTGCATTATGAGGGGGCCTTGTAGCACTAATTGGAGTTGCACTGCAGCTGACATTCCTGTTGTTAGGGGCCCTGTTGCACTCAGCAGCGTGTGATAAATAAACAAATATCCGGTGAAAGACAGTCCCGGGTCAAAAGAGATAAGACCAAAAAACAAACACTGAGGATGGAAGTGAAGACACAGGCAGGCAAAATATCTTGCCTGGGATTATGCAGCAGGTCGTCTGCAGAGAGGGAAAGGGAGCCCTGGTCTCTCTGCTGCTGGTGTTAGGACTTTCTCTGGTGAAACCATAGATACTTGGGCTTGTGTGTGGGGCAGGCCAAAGGAAATCTATGCAATGACTGTGATACTGGCAAGGGAAGATTTTTAGATGTCTTATGTACTTGAGCAGTAGATTTAAACATGATCTACTGAGATCACCTCCTCTCATTAGTGTAATATTGCCACTTGTGAGGTGCATTGACCGCCTTTGTTTCAGCAGGCAGGACTGCAGCCTATATAGCCATACGTGACCTGGCTTTCACTTAACATTGTTTAACAGGTGGGGTGAAGGTGTGGCAGCACTGGCTTATGTAGGACTACCCAGACTCACTGAAGACCGAGCGATGTGCATGCTTCTGCACCGCCTGTGTGGCAAACACACAGGATTGCAATGTAGATACAGCTTCAGAGAAGTGCGGTACTTCCTCCTGCATTCCTTCAGAAAGAAAAGATGAGGCCCAGAGTGCCGCCTTGTCTGCCTGTGCTTGTGTTAATGCAGCGTTCTCTCTAAGGCTGCAAAGGAATGGTCAGACTGGGTTAGGCTAGTGGTCTGTCTAGCTTGAGTTCTCTTTCATAGCGGCTGACAGCACCTGTTGAAGGAAAGGGTGTAAGAAGCTGGGCATGAATGAGAGTGGTTCAGGCTTCTGGGACAAATCTGGCATCTACTGAGCAATACCAGTCCACAAAAGTGATAAGGAAAGAAGGATTCTTTTGCATTGTTATTACTCAGGCTTCTAGCTTGTTCTTGCTCAGTGACTGAATTTGTTTTTCAAGGAGGAATCTTTGCTGTTATGAGTCACTCTGGCTTAAAAGAAGGATTTCGTTTTCAGCTGTCTTTTGCCTTAAAAGGTGATGTTGCTCCTGGTATTTGTCAAGTTGGAAAAAAAAATAAATAAAGATTTCTCAAAATTCAGGCAGCTCTCTCTTCTCAAAAAACACTTGATATCCACTTCCTTAGTTCTTGGTTTTAGAAAAAACAAAATAAAGCAGCATTTAGGGAATGTGTTACTGATTCTCCTTTGGGGTCTGCTTGATTTATGTGCCAGTGAAATGTCAGACAGCAGCACTCCTGCACTTAACAGGAATGTTGCCTGATTTCTGTTGTGCTGGATTTCTAGACCATCTAGAAATTAGCAGCATTCAATACCTGAAATCACGAGATAAACTAAGAGTCACACTCTAGTAAACCAGTCACAGTGGGTCTACAGACCAAATGTCTTTCAAATGGGAAGACAGACTCTACAGTCTTGGATGTCTGTGGTCAGCAGAGATGTTAGTGTTTTTGTAGGAGCTGGCATTTTAACCCTAAGTAAATTAAAGTGAGGCTAATTTCATTGTGCTTAATTAAAATGTATCTGCAGCTCCAAATCTAATACTAAGGCAATGTCTACACTAGCAAAAATCCTGTGACACAAAACAGTTGTGTAACTCATCATCTGCTATAATAATGATAAAGTTGTAATGGAGGAAAAGGAGCTTAATTTTTTTTCCCCCAAGTGCTCTGTCTGCACTACAGATCTCACTGCTGCTTCTGCAGGTAGAGCTAGACCATTGGACAATTACGCCTTTAATTGTTGCAACGCATTTGAGTGTAGCTATAACCTTCTTGCTCCCCCCTATGCAGCATGTTTGTGCCATTATACCACTTGTGTGTGGAAGATGCCTTTCATGTGCATGTGTTCATTGCCTAAACTGGTCCCATCTCCCAAGCGTGCTTGTGGCATTTGTCAAAGCCTCAGAAACTTGAGTGGTAGATACTGGAAAAATTTCTCATTATTGCAGTCACTTGTTGTGACCCTGCATAGGAAGCATTATAAACTTTATGCTCTTCTCCGAGTGTTTTCTGTGCATCATTCCTTGGGAGCAGCAGAGCCTGTTCCTTGGGATGCTGGTGGAGCATAAAATGCAGAGTGCTGTTCTATGGGCACTCTTAACCTGGACTTTGCTCGGTGTGTCCAGCATGCCTTATGTCTCCTGCTATTGCACATTCACTCTCACTTTATTAGTTTATGTGCAGATTTGATGAAAAAAGGATCCACCCCTTTTAACTGGCTTTTAATTGTATTGGAAATATGCAAGAAAAGTTGTCTTCTCCAGTAAGTCAACCTTTATTTGGTGCCCTGAGTTTCAATTTAGTAACATTTTATTGAGATTGAAGAGTGTGTGGGGAAGTACCGAGGAGAGAGGAAGAGAATTGGGGACTGGGAATCATGACCCTGGATTGAAAAGCGAATTTCATGTTCCCTGTTTCTGAATTGACTCCTGCTTACTGTTTGTTTTACTGGGGAATTTATTGTTTTATATCTTACAGTGGCATCGCTGAAGGGTCATTATTCCTCTGGGAAATCAAAAGCAGCTTCCAACTGCATCTTGTGTGTCATCTGTAAAACCACCAGCCACAGTGAGTTTCTCCCACACTCTTTTCTTCCCAGTGAGGATTTGTTAGCCATAATCTGTGAAAATAATCTTATTCTATATTTATACTTTGTCAGTTCACCTGCTACTGTAAAAGGATTTGATTTACCAGTTCCAAGTCAAATGGCTACACACTTTTTTTTTTGGGGGGGGGGGGGGGAACACCTGGAAGCTCAGTATTGCAAACTCTCCTTTTCTGGCCCCCTGCACACCTTGTGCTAGGGGGCACTTCGACTGTGTGGTCCGATTCTTCATCCACTAGCCGCAATGAGAATTGAATACAATGCCTTCTTCCTGAGAACAGTTCCTCAAGAAAAACTTATTTAAATAAAAGGAGGAGAGAAAATTACTGCTGGGGCAAGGGAGGTCACAGTGCTCTACTGGTTCACAGTGCTGGAAGAGAACACATCATAGACTGATAATCGCAGGCTGTGGTGAGTGCAGGGAGTGGCTATTTCAGTGCTAGTGTGCTCCTGAATCTGTTTCTAGGCATACCTGTAAAGCTAAAGGCTGGGATTTTCAAAGGAGTGTAAGGGAGCTAGCTGATTCAGTGGTAATTGGATACCAAATGAATACTCTTGAAATTCCTCACTCCCTCAAACTCCTGTAATTTTTAGCTAAGAGAAATACTGTGAAGAAAATGCTTTCCTGCTCCTACCAGATAGGTGGAAGATGTCCAAATGACTTTCCTGTGATTCTTTTGTCAATAATTCTCTTCTATCAATAATTCAATACAACATATTCAGATGATTTGGATGCTTAGTACTGCTTAAAAAGATAGCATGATGATTGCTTGCAAAGTCATCTCTGGTTTTCAGATGATGATTTACCTGTCTCATGGCAGTCTGGAGAACTGAGTACGCTGGTCATATATCTCATATACTGAATCCACCCACAAGTGTAGGAGGAGGGCAGGAATAAATCTATGACTGTGCAAGTGTGTGTTTTAAGGGAAACTCGGGGACCCAATGGACAAAAAGGGTAAGTGCTTTAGGGAGTTTACAAGACTTGTGCACTTAAATGGCATTGAATGCTGAGATCTAGATCATCTGGTTTGGGGTTACATTTAAGAGAAGCAATTGTGCTCTGGTAACAGATTTTCCTAAGTGAAAAATGGCAGCAGGAAGAAGTAACACTTTAAAAGGAAAAGAACTAAAAATTTCATTTGAAAGGATACAGAAAAGAGAATTGAACACAATGTGTATTTCTAGCCTTTGTTAATATTGTGGGTGCATAAATTACTTGTAAAATGAGAAAGATCGGTTCTAGTGAGCTGTTGTTTTTGCCTGGAAGGATAGAGCCAGCTTGCAGCATATATGGTGAAGAATACCTGTCAGAAATTGAATATCGAGTGAAAGTAATCATTTTAATAACAAGTAGTTAAAACTGAGGCTGAGTCAAAGGAAAAAGCAACTGCTCAGCTGGAAGACTGCTTCCAGTGCTGCAGACGTGCCCTGAGATGCATATTTTATGTATTAGGAATATTGATCAAGGCCATGGTTGTACGTTGCATTAGCATTGTTCTTCCTGATCATTGTGACTAAGATTTCTTAAATCTTTGAGTTCCATTCCTGTCTTTGTGATCAAGTACAAAGCACTTAGTGCTGGTACAATATGAGGGACTCGCAGCACTGTATGAGCTGATTAGCTTGGCACTTGTTTTCTTCTTAGTCTTACAGAAGTAATTTTTAACCACAACAAGTTGAAAGACTCTGGGGGAGCTCAGTCTCTTTTGCAGACAAAGTACTTTCCTCTGAGATTCTCTAGTAAACCTGCAAATCTTTGCCTCTGCAAAAGGTAGCGTGATCTTGTCACAGAGGTTGCTTATGATTCTCCCCTGCTAATTCCTTAAATCCTTGATCCTGCCTGCAGAGAGTTTGTATGACAAATATGTTTTACTGTGGACCATGAATTTTGGCCAAGTAAAACACCAGGGAAGGAGAAAGGGTTGAAGTGAGATGTCCTTTGTCAGCTGACAGATAACACTGCTCAGAGCAGAAGCTTCTTGATGCATGGACAGATTTTTAGCTGAATCTACTGGCTGTGGCAAAGAGATGCCAGATTACATCAGTCCGTGTTCCTGACCCATCATCTGTAGCTGTGGTGGATCTATGAAAGCCGTTGTAAAGGGGTATCACTAGGAATGCTGACGGTACATGCAGTCTGAGATGCAATGAGCGGAGTGCTGTAAAAGAGCCATAGGCTTTGTGCTTCTGCAGAGCAAGATCCTAGGTTGCTTTTGGAATTTTGACTTTCAGGTCAAAAGCAGAATTGCTTCTGCACACTTAAGCCTGCCTCCTGTTTCTCTTGAGTTGTTGTCCATTCCCTTTTGATTCCTTACAGTGCTCCAAGAAAGCTGAATCCCTGTTGAACCCATGGAAGCCACTTCAGTTTGCATCTGTTAAAACCAGCCTGGAGCAAAGGGTGAAGCTGTAAATGAGTGATGTCAAAGGCCTTGTAGGTGCTATAAAATTTACTACTGCAGCCCAAGGAGGCAGGAGTCTGCAGTTGCACTTGCTTGAGCAAGGCTTGCTGTGGAGTAGGTCAGCTCTGGTGTGATGCTAGATGCACGGCAGGTGTTGCACTAGTAGCTCTGCTAATGCAGTTGCTTCTAATTTAAATCCATGCCACCCTGGTCCCTCTTCTCCGATTTGCTTGTTCTTTTGTTCTGGCAGCAAACCATCCGAGGAAGCCATGCAAGTGCACACTCCTTTTGAAAGGAGAATGGGGCATAGTTAATTTAGAGCTCTGCAGGTCCAGCTTCAGCTCTCTGATCTATTTGCAGATTCCCTTTGAGACTTCAGTAGCATAACTTAATGTCTGTGCCAGTTTCCTTTTTGTTAAAGGGCACTTTCCACCTCGGATAGGAACCGAAGTTAAACGTGCAGAGCGTGTGAATGCTTTGATACAGTGGTAAGGAGATGATATAAGTATTTATCAGGATGTCTTTCTCCACCATTTCTGCACAGCCCAAGTGGCATCTCTGATGTCATTTAGCAGTAAAAATGGGATGATGAAGAGCAAGGACTGTCTGTGGATGGGAAATGAGAGGGAAGACTGTGTACCATACCAGTACTATTGAGGCATCAGTGTGGCACCCCAGCATCTGCTGGCCCCTTCTGAGCATTGTGTCTCCCCTCGTTGAGTGAAAGTACTTGCCTGGATCTGGGACACCAAAAGGTGCAGATAGCTCAGATTTACGTGCCTTGAATGGGGTTCTAGTAGCGGATAGGTTGTCTTGCAGTGCTTCGCCTCGTGTGGTCATATCTGCTTAGTGCAGCTGGCCTGCGTGTTGTGTGTTGGCTTTCAGCAGTCACCTCAGGGTCGCAGGAAAGACTTTTACCTTGCATTCCAAATGTCACCAGGTGAAATTCTTTTCAGAGCTTGGCTATTTCGTGGTTATGCAACTTACCTCAAAATAGCTGCTATCCCTGGTGTGTCAAGGAGTAGGATCTTGATAAGATTGACAGCTATAAAACATTCCCTCTGAACTCCGAGATGAAAGTGATGCATTCCCTTTCTCCTTGCACAATGCTACTCTGCTGCAAGAGGGAAGGAGTCTTTTTTCCTTTTTTTTTCTTTTTTTGTTTTTGTTTTTTGTAAGGTAACTCATATCAGGTATCAGCAGCAGTGTCTGTAGCAGTCTGTGGCGTCATGCTGTGGTGCTTCATGCTATGGGAAACTGGGAATATGGGAATGAAAGAAAACTCCACCAAGAGGTTTCTGCCTGCATTGACAGGATAGTGTCTGTGACTCTTATGGTATTACCTGAATCTTGCTAGTGATAGACACAGTGGGAAAGGAATAGGGTAAAATCAAGTTAGGGCTCAAATATTCACATTGCGAGGATATTTTCTGGGGTTTGATCGGCTCACTTGCTAATGGTGTAATGTAGGGAACAGAATAGATTGAAGCAATTTGTTTGGCTCTGCATTGCAAAGACAAGCCAACTTGCTTTGGCTCCCAGCCCAGGGGGAAAAGGATGGCTGATCACTCTGCTCTTCTAGTGTCAACAGCTATTGCTGTCAGGGAAGGATGTGTCCTGAGTCTAGGATAGGGATAACAGTATGAGCTTTTTTAGTGGAAGGGTGGATTTGAAGAGATAATGCAATTTATTTCTTTCACAGTGAAGGAAAACACACCAGAAATGTTTGTGTGTTCTCTTGATGTGTTCTTCTTAATTTTTTCGTGTTGGTTCCTGGAACGCAAGGGTGCTGCTTCAGTATTCTGGTAGTTCAGAATCTTGTACTGGATCTTTGGCTCATCCAGTCTTGTAACCTGTTTCTCCTCATGACAGCACCAGTTACCTTAGAGGATGCAAGGAACCAGGCAATTCTGCGATACCATTTACTCTGCAGAAATAAGTCTGTGTATTTGATCCTTATGAAAATGTTTTGAAGAACAGAGCAAGAAAGCAGAGTAGGAATTTGGTGGGCAGATTAATCACATTCCAGTTTCAGGCTGTTTATTCATAGCTTTTACTTGTTTAATGGAAAAAAAGAAGGCTATTTTTAGCCTCATTTCTTTTTTCTTTAATTCCCCCTCCTTCCCACCCCCCCTTTATTAACCTGAACAAATTTTCTACTTGGAGGAAAAGGTGGAGCTGGGAGGGAGGAAGGAAGGGTGGAATATAAACTGATTCATTAAATCAGTTTTAAGATTATCAGCGCACAATTTTGTTTTCACATGACAGCTCTGAGTACACAAGAACCTCTTCACACTTTCCAAAGAGGGGGAAGCATTGTGTGCAGATGGAGAGATTGAGGGCCTCTGAGACAATGAAGAGGTTGCAGAAAACTTCTGACTTCTGCTGAGTTTGCTTCCTTCCTGCTTGGTTTTGCTGGTGCTTCTGTTCGGGTTTAGGCGGTTATTTCCAAGGAATGGTGTGGTATGTCCCAGTGAAAGTTTGCTCTCGCAGCTTCCAACTCTTAGCATATGCCTCATATTGCAAGGTGCAGGGAGCGGAAGGATCCTGATGTAAGCAGAGATATCATTTAGATGTTGCTAAGCCACCAATGGTAGATGTTCTCAAAATAACGCTAGTAAGAGATGGTACCTGACCTAAAGAGATAAGACTAAAGGTAGGAGGTGAAGTGTTAGAAGTCGCTCATCTGAACAGGGGCACAACTGGGGAGGGGAACCAAGCTCTCCTGAGTTCTAGTGTATGTTTGGAGGGTTTTACGGTAAGTCGCTTCTGATATAGAGCGAATAAAAGCAACTATTGCAGCCTCCTTACTAGGGAGGTATGACTTTGGCTTTAACTTTGGCATGACTGCTGATTTTCGTGTGCTGCAGAAAGGCTTGCTGAATCCAGTGACTGTGGATCTTCTAGTCTGTACAAGGAAACACACACTCTCACAAACCAGCAGCCTGCACTGCCTGGACACTGCAGAACATTGTTGCTTTTCTCACTTTCCTGAATCTCTTGGGTTTTAATGTTGGTTCTTCAGTATCTGTTAAGGTTTCTCCTCTCTTTCTGAGGAGAGCTGTAGGATCTTTACAGTAGAACCTCTGGCGGTGAAGGAGTGTGGAGAGCTGCTCACACTGTCCTATCTGACTGCACTAGGCTGCTTGGTACTGGACCCTGAATGATTTTTGTGCCTTGTATTGCCCCTGCTGTGTGTTTTGAGCTGCTGGAGAACTGATGAAGAGCAGAGGTTATGTTTGTGTCTGTTTAAAGCAGACAGGGTTTTATTTTATTTTTCTTTTAGCCAGTTCATCTTGAAATGCCTTTCTTTGTTAGTTTACAAAGGCTTTTATTATCAGAAATCTGATCTTCTTGGAAGTGTTCTTATGCTTATGGAACATGTAAAGCAATTTATAAGGGTCCGAATTCCAGAAACTCTGAGCACTCCTACTCCAAGAAAAGGTCCCTTTTAAGGTATCTTGATTTGAGTATCTAAAAATTGCTCACTATCAGGTTCCATCTCCAGATGACACTGGGCACTGCATCAGCAAGAGTATTTTCAAAGAATGAAAATAAAGTCCATTATTTATGATCTTCTCTGAGCTTCCTTCGCTCCTATGGGGGAAGTGAAACGACTTGGAAATACTTTGCTTGCTGCTGGATTTCTGGCTTCTTTGAAGGTTTTCTTGATCTTTGTGAATAATCTTTGGTTTATACGTTTGATTTCATGCCAGCAAACTAAATTTTCTATAATGCACATTCCTTAAGGCTCTGTACATCATGAAAACTTGAGGGACACTGTTTGGTGTACTGCCATTGCACTTCTGCCAGCACTAGAGAATGGCAAGACATCGTTGTAAGCAAGGCACAGTCTGCCATGTGTGAGGGCAGGGTTCGTTTCCTGACTCTGCTGCAAATTGTATAATTGCTCTCTGGATCTGCCTTTAAATTGGAGGCAATAACACTCTGCCTGGCTCAGCTGAGCTTGTGCGCTTTCCTAAACACTTCAGGTAAAGGACTCTAACTGATCAGCTATTGTGGTTGCAGTGATCGTAGCGTGGAGCTGCTTGCGGAGGCTAACTGCTGGGCCCCTAAAAACTTCACCTGAAACAGCTGTGGTGACCTGGCTGAACTTCAAGCTCTGAAATGTTGGGAGTGTGTCTGTTAGGATGCTGGTTTGTCAGCCTGGCTGAGGTTTTCTTTTTCATTCCTTGTGCTCTCCCAGTTTCTGTTTTTTATTCCATGCTGCCTCTTGTCATACACTTCAGATCAGTGGCTTCTAACCTCCTTGGAACAGTGGGCTGTTGCCAAACATGAAAGTTCTGGCAGGCTGAGATGCTTGCTTGTCATACATCACTGTTCTCGCATTCAGGATGCACTTAATTCTGCGTGTTGGAGAGGCTACAAACATCTAGCATGGCTCTGTGAATCGCTGCTGGGGAATCATTGTGTGACTTTTTAGCATTAAGGACTCCTTTTTTCTTTTGCTCGTACAGTGCCTTACGTTGAAGTCCTGATCCAAGGTGTAGTAATACAAATAAATTTATCATCAAATTGATTAAGTAAATGCCCCTCGACTGTTTGAGAGGTGAGGGAACACTAGATATAAGTTTCCTTCAGGATTTTAACTGAAATTCTACCATGAAAAAATGAATTTCTCTTTCCTTCCTCTTCTCTTGGATTTTTAGTCCAGGGCTAAATACTTTAGCAAAATATTCTTTCAAGCATTTAAACTCCATGATCATAATTTTATTTATAATAATTAAGTCCCTTCACAGTTACAAGTTTTTGCCTCTAGAAAATGCCTCAAAGCCCCTCTGCTAGATTGTGTTACCAGTATATGTATATAATTTATCAGATATGTATGTTAACAAGGCACATATCTTTAAATGCATTTAGCTCCATTGAAGATGGCAGCCATCCTTGTGCTCTGGGCGTCCTTTACATCATTTAAAGTATATCATGAAGTCAACAATTAAACCTTTCCATAAATACCATTGTCCTCGAATAATTTTTTTTCACATGTACAATTATAGTCCCTTCCACCTTCACTTTTCAAGTTCCTGGGGAGAGAAAATGCTCTTCTGCTTTTTAGTATATTCTTTTTCTCCTCTTTAAAATGTAGTGTTAAATTTCATTGTGCAGTTCTGTTCCAGTCACTTGCTGTAGTCCTTTAAAAGTGTAATCACATAATTTATATAAATTTACGCAGGGGAAGTTGAAGATTTCTCTACTGGTCTGTTTTTTATCCTATATGGAAGCTAGGAAAATTTCAGGTGAGTGATCTGGAAAGTTATTAGTGTTTGAAACCAAGGTTTAGATTAGACTGTTTCTCATGCTTATGGAATGAGGTGTTTCTGGAGTCCTCTTGCCTTTCTTTGGTAGGAGTAATCTCTCAGTTTTAATAAATTACTGCTTCCAAGTCCTGAAGTAGCTCCTCCTTAGCTATTTGTCCTTGCCAAAGGAGAAGATCAGTGTCTGGTTTATGCTGAATTGAGAGGTTAGCCCAGTCCTCTTCATTTAGTCTGCATGTGGGCAAGCAAACAGCCTCTTGTTCAGAATTTAGTCTGAATAAAACTGCTTTTGTTTGCTTGCACCACAGCAGCATCCAAGAGCCCTGACTGTGGACTCATGCTATGCAAGCACTGTGCAAAGTGTAGGACAGAAAGGCGGTCCCTACACAGAGAGGTTTCAGCGTGAGGTGGAATAAATGACCACTGCATTAGCAAATACTCCTGCCTCAGTAGAGACTTCATCCTAGCTGTGCCCAGCCTTTCCAGGTGGAGGGAACGCACCCTTCATCCTCCAGGCTTGTGAGAGCTGTACTTTGTGGTACAGTTGGCCTATATACAGCAGGTGTCTAATGCTTCCTAGATATAAACATGCACATGGCTTCATCTCTGATCCTCAGTAGCATGTAGAGAAGACAGCAACCAGGAGTGGGCTGCTGATATCCAGGTGAAGGTGGTCCTGTCCTGACTGTGCTTTTCCCAGAGAACCCCTTGCAGGTGAAAGGGGAGAGGGGCTGTGGCTGTGCGGCCTGCTCCCAGCCGCCTGGGTTATGGCACAAAGGAGCACCTGTGAGGAGAGAGGCAAAGGGACATTGTTGCAGATGAGTGATGCACTTCACTCGTAAGAGAGAAGCAGCAATATGTTTTATTGAGATAAGACAGTGACTTAACAAAGTTCGATGGCAGATAAAACAGTGGTTTAGCAAGATTCGATGGCAAGGTACTCTCGGTTATTTACTGCATGGAGGGAAGGGTCAGAGGAAGTTGTCAAGGAGACACTCCCGTTGAGTCAGGAGGTTCAGAGTGGACCCCCTTGCTTTCCAAACTCCTTCTCAGAGGAATCTGGGTGCAACTGGATCCAGTCTTAGTCCCAGACTTGGTCAACGGTTTATGTCTAAAGAATTATGTGCACAATCAATCAGAGCTGCAACTTAGCAAAGTTTGCAAAGTTTCAGCATGCTATTAGTCACTTACCGAGGATCTGTCACGGGTAAGGGATCCCTCAACCTTGAGGAGTAACCTTGAGAGGCGTCCTTACTCAAGGGGTGACTCTGCCATGCAGCCAACTGCTGTGCAGGAGAGCTCAGCGGGCTCTGGGCTGCCTATTTATGGGGTAAGATGGTTGACTCATAGTCATGTTTGCATACCAGCTGTATTTGGGTGAGCGCGTGCTTAATTAGCCCTTGGCTATGTGCTGTTTACAGAGAGGTCAGGTTAAGTGGGGGAAGAGCACATCAGGTTGGGGGCGGGGGAGCACGCCACCACAGACATCCAAGGGCTCTCCTTCAGTTGGGAGGCTGGTAAATTAGGGCTGTACGAGCTCTTCTGTCAGGCCATAGATATAGACACTTGTGAGCAACACTATTAAGTCCTATTTTTAGAATGCATTTGCCTTGTTCACTAACAAAAACTGTTGAGTTAACAGAAAATGGGGGCTTATCTCCTTCCCTCTGCTCCCAGAGGCTCTGTTTGAGCCCAGGATTAGGAGCTGAGGGACAGCTCTGCCAACATGAATCTAAGGGAGATTTTGAAGAAGCAAAACTGTCGCCCTTTTTAATTTCCCTCTGATGGCTCTTTTCATGCTCTTGAGCAGTCACTGAAGTACTGTTTATGTCAATCTGCAGGCTTGGGAATACAGTGTCGCTCCCATTTGCATTTTGTTCACATTTAAAAGGCTATCTCTGCAACTATAAGCACTACATCTTGATTTATTTTAATTGGTAACATAGATTGCACAGAAGCTCAGGACTTGTATTTGCATTCTTTAGAGTAAGACTTCCAATCATCACAGTGAGAAGAAAGTGGTGCAGAGTTGCAAACCTTGTGTCCCTATCCGAGTTTCAAACAAGGTGCTGCAACTATTTTGGTGCTTGGTGAAATGAGTCCACCATTAACTTCAGATGTCTGCAAACTAGATATCTGCATTTGAGTTGCATGTTCTTATAGTCAGTATAGAGAAACAGGTATTTTTAGAACGCAGTTCATCTGATGTGTGTTAGACCTCTCCTTTAGAATGAGATGAATCCATCTGGAACTTAACTTAATTTAACTGATTAGGCATTATTAGGGGGTAAAGAATAGTCTCTAACCAGCAACCACATCCTGGTACCCAGGAAGTGGGCAACTGCAACTTTTTTTCCCCTTTTATTCTCCAACTCTATCTACCGAGCAAAAATTCTTCCATTGTGTCAGGAACACCGGCTTTCAGAAAGCTCCCTTTATGTACACAAACACTTTCGGCTTTATTTTTTCCACTGGCGTTGGCCTTTTGCTTATCCGTCTTAGAGCTGGATTAACTTCAGAAAGGCAAAAGTGCCTTGCATAGAACTCTGAGATACATTTATTTCTTTGACCGCTAAAATCAGTATTACAGTTCCCTGGGGACTGGGGAAGAGGTATTATTACGGAGTTAAGACCTCTAGGTCTGCTTTCTTGAACACTTGGCTTTCCAAGGCAAAAGTATAAATCTTCTCTTTTGTGAAAAAGAAGCTATATGAAACAGATTCCAGGGACCTTATTCTCTTTGTGTTTGTGCTTGCCTCCTTCTTTTCCACCTTCCTCTCTTTCCCCAGGCTCTATAGTATATTACTTAATTTCCTCTGAGGTAAGTATAACTTGGTCACTATATGGAACACATTTGTATTCAGGAGGGCTTTTTCCTGTGCGAAAGCCAATATTCTGTTGCTTTGTAACACTAACCTTCTTGGAACTCTCTAGCTAATATTTTTTTCCTCTGCTGTTTATTGACTGTGGTACACTGAATATTGCTTCCCTTCTCAGTAATTTTTTTGTTTTTTATTCATGACTAATACATCCATTTTATGAAGCAATGAAACCCATTTGCAAAGGAAAGTGAAGCTTGTTGCAGGGGCTTGATGGAAGTGACGATAGGAAGGTTCATGCTCTTGAGTTGTGTTTATTTTATAGATGAGGTCTAGAATGCAGCAGAGAGGGAGAAGCTCTGTGGCCCTCCAGTATCCTTCCTCTGGCTGGGTTCAGCTGTTCTCCTCTGCAGTCTGTCTCTGAGGGACTGTACTGAGGCTAGCTGGAAAAAGTTTAGTTGAGCAGTGAAGGCGATGAACTACAGCCCTGTTCTTCCTCCCTGGTGCTAGATCAATGGAAATCCAGTTGCTTTGCTGCTGCTGTGCCTCTCTTTTCCTCATCATCCTTTTGTACTGCAAGTTCTTCCAAGCAGAAACTGTATTCCTGCAGTGCCAGTGCAAAAGGCAATGCACAGAGACTTGCATCCTAATTTGTTTTTCTTTATTTTCTTTAATTTTTTTCCCCCTCTTGGTGTGTTTTACAGCCATTTTGAGGAGACACTGCTAGAGTTAGGGTAGCTGAATCTAGTTTTCATGTTAATTTTCTCCCCTTCCCTCCCCCATCACCTTGGTCAAATAGTCCTGTCACAACCTTATTACATGCTTGTAGAAGACTAGGAATCCGCATAGCACGTAAGGGAGGAAGGATGACCTGCCTGCATTGCAAGCATTTATTTAGTGTGTTCAACTGTGGAAGCTCTTGCCTCACTTCTAGCAGAATCTTCTCAGCGGCAGCAAATTTTTTTCTACAGAACCAGCATTTACAGAGTGTAGTAGGCTGTGCAGAAGCGCATGGGGGGCTAGCTGCAGGGGAGTCTTACCTGCTCTTTGCTTCTGGTCTGTGCCCTCCAAAGGTTTAGGGAGATACATACGCTGACTGTGAGTTGCCCAGGTATTATGGTAGTGAGGGATTAGGAAAAGCAGATGGATGAATGTGGCTGTCAGACAAAATGTTTGTTTGTGCTTGCCTATGCATATTATCCCAGAGGCCCCTTGCTTTTGTCATGGATTAAGTGTGACTGCAGCTTCTCTGGGCTTCATCTTGTGTGCACGCAGCTTGGATAAAATGTTGACCCACGATTCTGGGTTAAGGTCTGTGGTGTTGTGTTTTTAAGTGTCTGTTTTGGCATCTTGTTAACAAAGTTATCTTGTTCACAGCTGGTCTCTTAAGCGGTACAGCCAACTTGTCACGTCCGGGACACTGAGTCACTTGTTAAGGGGCTCCATTCAGTGCTGTTATTTGCAGTAAAATACAAAACACACCTTGAACATTTATTTTTCAGCAATCTGCATTTCAGTAATGCTCAGCCTTCTCGTCAACTTATAATCCAGTCTGTTTTGCATCGCCCCCTTGGCATTCTCACAGCCTTACAAGTATGCTGTCTAACAAACATTTGGAAACAGCTGTTCTTTGTAACTAGTGAATATTTAGAAAGTGTTGATTCTCTGTTTTGACAGTACTCTTAACTATTAAAGGAGTTAACCTCTTTACATTGGTAACTTCTGACTGACAAATTGGGTGTCCCAAATATTATCCAGCCCCGAGTGTCTGAATTTACTTGTCTCCTGCTATGAGCTGAGGGTCTGGCCCTGAAATCTCAGAAATGGTCTTTGGACTCGGTGAGAGAGGAGAAGCAGGCAGCACTGGTGTTCACATTTCTCATCCAAAGCTGTGTGTCAAGGACAGCAGCATCCCAGGTTTATAAGCATGTTGGGCTTTTGATTCACTCTCCCTCAACAGGCCTTAACAAAGCTCTGTGCAGCTGATCAGGATTCAGACAGCCTTTTGAGCTGTCAGGCATATCGATCCTCTGAGGGCTTGTCTTCCCTGCTAAAAAAGCAGTGTCTTTCTTCCCTACCCCTGCCTCTGGGTAACTAAGTGGCATCTGCTGTCCTAAGGACACAGTAAAGACAAGGTGCTTTTGTTTTACCTCGAGGTGAGCTTGTAATGGTCAACTCAACAAGCATATCTCATGGTGAAACAAGACTAAGATGCTTCTTTTCACTGGGATTTTACTTCGGGCTAGCCAGCACATGGACGGCAAACCCAGCCACCAAGCAAGCGAAGGCAAGCACTCGGCACACCAGGATTTTTCAGCATGAAGTAAAGCTCCAACAAGAAGAGAGGAGGAGGAAAGAGGTGGTGGTGAAGAAGTTTGACAAGTTAATTTTTTGGGGGGATATTTTATTTGCCTAGGTTTGGAGATGGGGAAAGAAAAGATGAAAGTGGAAGCGAGTCATGGAGTCCTGGGAAAGGGGAGGGAAAGTAATTCTAAACATGACCAGCAAAATAATCTGCTTCATGAGCAAATTCCATTTAAATGTAAATTACCCAAAGTGATTTTTTTTTTTAGTGGAATTTTTAGCAGCATGGTGCAGAAACAGAAGTATTTTTTCCCCTTGTTTAAGTATGTGATGCAGACAGCCGTAGAGAGCTATAAACATCCCCATCTCTCTACCTCCTTACACCTACTTCTTTCCTTTACGCTCCTTAAAGCTGTTCCCTGCAGCAATGCTTCCAGGTAGTGACAGCTAGGATGTTCACTTTAGTCACCAGAGCCCTGTCAGGGCCAATTAGCATCCTAATGACTGACATGTACCATCTTGATAACATTCATTCCGTGCTTCATACCAGGGGACCTAGCCTCTTAAGAACCCATCTTGTCTCATCTGGCCCATACCAGTCATATAAACCTAGGGTGTTTTTTTTTTTTTTTTTTTTTTTTTTTTTTTTTTTTTTTTTTTGAGAGAGAGAGAGAGAAAATTACCATTTTGTCTTGTCTTGAGTCCCAGGGGCTTCTGCACAGCACAAGTATTCTTTCCTTTAACTGGAAATGAGGAATATTGGCTTGGTGGAGGGGAGTTGAATCAAACAGCTCTTGTTATAGGCACCGAGGACTTGGGGACAAAGCCTCAGCTGAGGCTTTGCAAGGCAGTACTTGTTCTTTAGAGCTATGTTGGATTACAGCAGTCAAAGATCCAGCCATACTGTCCTTAAACATCCAGTAGCTGGCCAGTATCAGGACCAGACTGGTACTTTTCTGAAATTACTGCTACCTGTAGCTGTTGTTGGCTGTTTGTTGCAAAATCCACTTCCTAGTAGCCCAGTGTCTGTGGTCAAAATTGTTCTTGTCATTTGATCAAACCAGGGCTGAATGCTTGTGCAGAGACCTTTTCTTCAGCATAATCAAGGGCATGTAAGTGAGGAGGTTTATGGGAGGTTTCATGGACACTCTGCAAGGTCAGAGCATATTTGAGTATTCAGGGTGTAAATCTGTCACTTAGGCACCCTTTATCAGTGTGAAGATATTTGAAGCTTTGTGCCTCACCCTGCCAGGATGGAGGGGGAAACTGATTCTTCGGGCTGTGGCGGAGTTAAGTGATGCATTATGAAATCACCCCTCTGCAGTGCCTTGTTTTATGGTCTAGTGACAAGACACTTTACACAGAAACTTGTGGATTTGCCCTGACTTCCAGTCCTAAAAGCCAGCATTCCTTCTTGTTAACGTGGCATTGCTCTCCAACCCTGGCATGTCCCAACTCTTCAACGCCTTAATGAAGAGCTGTGAGGCTGGGGCCAGCTGGCTGGCACGTTGTGTTGTGGCTGGCATGGTCGCACTGGATCATCTGGAGGGAGAGGTCCCGGGTTAATGAGTCCTAGGAGGAGTCAAAATCAGCTGTGGTACTGAATGAGATCCAAGAGTGGCTGAAGGGCAGTGTGTGCAGTGGTTGGACTATGGCTGCATTAGGGAGGATTTCAGTTCACAGGGCTGTTAAGGTGGCATCTTCACTGATTGTATAGTAACTATAATGTATTATTTGAAATGACACTACTAAGCTTTTTTGGAGAAAAAAACATTGTCTTCCCCATAAGAGAAAGCAAATCCCAAGTGTGAACCCTGGAGACAGTGAGCAAAAAACCTTTTGTTTGTTTTTGTTTTTTTAAGATTATAACTACTTAAAAACACAAACCAACCCTTCCATTCTCCAAACTTGACTGGAATACATGCCTATGAGGCTGAAAGACAGCACTTTAACATATCTACATGGTGTGTATGTTGTTTTTAATGTTCCTGTGAGAATTTTCTTTTCCTGAATTTTTTGTATGTATTTTGCATTTGCTACTGGAGTGCTGTCATATCGCTATAATGACTATTTAGGTTTTGATCTGAATGTTTTGACAGGATCTATTGCAATGTCATGAGAACTTGGTGGCTAAGAAGGCTGTAGGTTAGGGGCTGACAGGAACAGTGATGCTCGTTCCACTGATGAGCTGCCTTAAGGCCTAAGCCTGTGTCCTGGACCCCCCTTCCAGAAGCACTGCTTTGAATCTTATGGTAGCTGGTGCACTCTGGTTTGTAGGCCCTGAGCCTGCTCTCATCCCATGGGATGTAGAGCTATGAACGTGCATAGCATGGCTGACTTGGTATGAGTGTGCACACCCACACCCACTCACAGTGCCCAGGACTAGAGGCACTCCTAAGATGACCCGAATGTTTGAAGTCTGCCTCTTGTGTTCTCATGAACACAAGGCACTGCACATGACTTTTTTGCTTTTTGGGTAGATACCTCTGAGGCTGAAGTAACTTGCCAAAATCTATGTCAGAAGAGAGTATATACCAGACAAGGGTTCAGTGGCTTGCACTGTTGCAGTGGCTGCCTCTGCAAATTTTGGTAACTATGCTTGCATGTCACCTGAGAGCCAAAGATGGGTTCAGTTGTCCCGGCTGCACAGAGGGGCAGAGCCATAGTGTGAGCCAGTCCTTCTGTATAAGTGGAGTTTTCCAGCACTCAGAGCCATATGGTTTGCTCAAGATTGGAGCCAGAGGCTAAGAGGATTTGGGGCTGAAGCTTGAGGCTGATCCCTAACTGCATGGGAGAGCATAAATCCAGCTAGCGTGACCACTGTGGCAAAATCTGCAAAAATCACTTGGAGGTCTAACTTCCAGTGATCTCGAGAAGATTCGGTGCCTACCTGCCTTTGTATATCAAAACTCTCTATGCTCCAGGTCTCCATTTGCAAAATCAATAAAATACTACTTCCTCTTTCTACCTTCTGGCCTTGTGTAAAGATGCTGGGGATTTGAGGATTTGTTTCAGAAAGGCTGGGGACTTACTGTCAGTTGGGGCTTTCATCACAGGGTAGTTATTGCCTTATGTCAGATCTGTCATTCAAAGGTTTCTATGCAAGCTCCTATTCAAAAGTCAAAAGTTGTAGCTCAAAGTAATGTGTGGTCTAATCAATAGTCTGAACGTTCTCTGGTTTTCTGTAGTGTAGGACAATTCCTAGAGATTAATGTAAATGCAAAAGCTTTTCTAGAGGAAGCAAACCTAAGGACTGTGTGATTGCATTAGACATTTCGAATGACTGTGTGAAGACTTGCAACTACATGTTTTCAAAACGTATTTATTCTTTGTGCAGCTCAGATCCTAACTCAGTGATGAATTACTTTAAACTTGAAAATGATCTCCTGCCCTAGTGTCAGGATGGATTATAATCTTAAGGGTGATTTGTAAGAGAAAACAAATATTTGGCTTTTGACTTTTTTCATCATCTTATAATGTGTAAACAAAGCCTGGAAAGAAGCTACTTCTTGAAAAACTCAATGATGGCTGAAGGACTAGTAGAATGACTCTCCACAACATTTTCAAACATCAAATCCATGCAGTTCTTTGAGACTTGTAAAATGTATTTCTGGGTCAAGTTCTTTATTTTCCCTTATGTCCACTTTAATTAAACGTTTTGGAGAAAAGCTGTTTTTCTTTCAAAGATTCATCCTCCTTACCATTTCCAACTAAGGTGAAGGAGCTTGAAATATCTATTCCCAAGACATTGGCAAAGCCAACAGCAAATCTCTTCTGGAAGTTACTTAAAGCTGGTTGCTAAAGTTACAGGAAACCAAGAGGTTTAGGGATAAGCTTAAAATTTCTACAGCTATATGAAAGGAGGAAAGCTGCCATCACCCTGCCCCACAATAAACTCATCTCTTCAATTTCCGAGACAGATTTTTAATCCCAGTGGTGGTGCTATTCTTCTTTCTATACAACTTGCTTATTACCTAGTGACTGCTAATGTCTTGTAAGTCATTACTATAAACTAAACTTACAAACTGCGTGACCTGATTTGACATCTGATCTTTATTTTGAAGCAAAATATCTACTCTAGCATTTGTGCTTTTCCATGTGCGGAGTAGGGTATGTTTTGCATTTTTTCTTTTTTCTCCCCTCGTATGTTCTTCTCACTCATTCTGTATGTGCATTTGAAATATTTCAAAGGTTTTTATGAAATGTGTGTGGAGTTTACTGGTGTACCTTGTGCTTATTGGGATAAATGTTATGTAATCAATAATCTTGAATATGAATAGGCAATGAATAACTTATGCTCTGCTCTTTCAGTGGGGCCCTTGGGAAGCCTGGGTCTTACCCTCTTCATCAAATGGGAGAAACTCATGTTAATTCCAACAGTCTGCATCATTCCTGGTGAGGCATCGTCACCTGGGTTTTAGACAAAGGCTTTTAAGGAGGACTAAAATGCAGTCTCTGTCAGACTTCGGCCTTGGGCACGTTGTCTGCAGAGCTGTGGTAGTGAATGGTGTGTTCATTCCTGGCCTGCCCAGCTGTGAGGTGGTGCTACATAGCTTAAATCCCCTGGAGTTGGAGCAGGCTGAGAGCACGTGTGTGAAAAGCTACTGTCAGGTACCATGCCTCACCTACCACACTGTAACCTGCTAATTTGCTGTAATTTGGTGGATCTGAGCCCCCTGACGTTATGTATCCTGTGGTCAGTCAAACCCCTGTATTGTGTTGCAGGGCCTGCGACTCCCATGGAGACTAGAAATTCTGCAGTGGCTTTGTATGTAGTAGAAAATGGAGCGCTGCATTGGATTAAATATGGAATGAGCAACAAGTACCAGTGGGTAAAACTTCTTTTACATTAAAACAAATGTACATGGTTTGCAGTATTTTCAGTTGGTTGCAGATGTGTATGAATCAGTACAATGTGCTGGTGGCCAGCGAGGAAAGGAATAGAGTTAGGATGGTATTGCAAGACTTCTGAGACTTGGAGTGCTGGGCATGGTGCATAAGCTGGAGGTTTCTGGGCCAGGGTGCTGTGACAGGATTGGTAGCAGCACCGCAGTGTAAATGGTGATCTTCTGATCTCTGAATGAAGAGCTGGCGAGATAAGACTGCCATGTTGCTAATGGACAGCAGAAAGACTTTTTACCCTTTTCTGCTTTTCTTATGCTTCCTGAGCTGTGCCTCCTCCTAGACTAGCTAGCTCCTAAGCCTCACTCCATGCAGCCCTGTGAGGCTTGGGAAGTAAATGTAGAACATGAGGGAGTAGTAGCCAGAATCTGGGCTTTGAGGACCATACTCTAGTTTTGCAATTTAGATGAAAGTAGGTTGGTTTCTCTTCTGTGTCCTGGAGGTATGGTGAAGAACTCAAATGCTCTCACTGGCTGCCTGGAAGGCAGCTGTGCCCTTCTGGTCTGTTGTGTCAGGCTGTCTGCAAGCTCAGACAGAACTTAAAATGCAGTCCTCGCAGGCTTTGCAAAGTTACGACTCCAGGGCATGGTTCTGCAACAGTGATCTGCAAAATTTCTGGCTGTGCAGTTCATTCTAGTCTGTCTGGCTCCTGAGACAGTTCAGTGTCTGTCAGAGCTGTGTGTTTTCCCCCACTCAAAAATGTGGTACAAATACTGTATTTCTGGCTTATTGCTTTGAACATCTTTTCCTCCACCTCCCTGGGCTGCCTTTTCCACCACCCAAGTGCAAAGCTCTTGTTCTCATTGTCAGAACTCTTCATATCCTACCCCTGCCCTGCATATCTTATCCAGTGAAGCACTGAGACATCAGCCCCCTTCTGCTCTGCCAGTCTTGATTGCTCATTTGTCATGTTTTCCCACCAAGCTCCCTCATGTTTTCTTCCATGTCACCTCTGGCGCCCAAGAGGAGTCCTAGTAAAAGTCAACAAAGCTGACAGCTTTACTTGTTCTCCTCTAAATCTTCCTTAGCCCTCTCCTCTGCCAGCAACAAGCTTGGAGGTGATGAAGCAGCTGCTGCTTTGTGAATACCAGCAGCGCTAGCTCCAGCCATGGCAGCGTAAGCAGTTGCTTAAGGGAGAAGCCTGCCGAGGGTGACAAAGGAGCCATCCACGTTGCCCTTTCTTTGCCCGTGCCGTGTCTCCGGCAGCCCAGGGAGAGGGTGCAGAGTGTGGGATGGTGCTACCTGCTGGGGCTGGTATGGTCCCTGCTGACCCAGTCGGCCCCTGTCCCTTCAGCAGCAGTAAGGCTGGCTCTGCTAGGCTCTTCTCAGCAGCCTGGCCCTCAGCACACATTAAGGGCTACCTGGCTAAGAAGCTTTGAGCTGGCTAAATGATGCCATCGTGGCTGCCTCTCCTTTGTCCACATCCCTCACTATCTGTTTGCATCTGTTCCTCTCCTGGGGACTTGGAAGAAAAGCCCTTTGGGGCAGGGCGCACGTCCCCGTAGTTGTGTCCCCACTCCATTGCGTGAGGTGCTCAGCACAATGTGCAGGAACTCGGAGGTGCTGCTGTGGTTTAAAGGCTGAATGCCTCCCGCAGTGCTTCCACCAGTGGTCCCTATGGGCTTGATTCAGTTCTGCCCTCCTTTTCTCTCTTGCTCCCAAGAAGCACAGTTAATTTCAAAGTTCCCATAATCAGGAGCGCATGTTTCTTCATCAACGAGTGAAACAGTGCCAGCTATGGTTTCAGTGCTAATAGCAACCAAGGCCTCCCTAAAAGAGAATTGTTCTCCCCTCCTCTCCCTTGGCAGATGATTTTATGGACTTATTTTTATGTCGTTACGCTTTATATGCCTCAGTTGTTTGTATATTTTATAAAGCTTGTAAAGTGGAGTTATTGAATAAACACCCTAGTGTTGGACCCATGTGTTTCTGATGGCAGGTTTCAGACTGTTTTTTTGGTTTTTTTTTTTCTTTTTTTCTTTTTAATCTTGTTTACAGAACATGGTATGTTACACCCCCTCCCAAAACTCACCCTCCCCCCAAGAAAAGCCATAATCTGCTTCTAATGGTTTTTGTTTAGCTGACCATAGTTCTGGTCTAACCAGGGAGTTATTTCCTTTCGGTGTGGCAGACTGATATATCCAGCTCTGTTATTGATATATGTACGTCAAAACTAAGAGCTTGATTTAGAATCTGCATGGGACTGTGAATCTTTCCATTGATTTTTTTTTTCTCAATAGGTTTTGACTGTAACTCTAATTGCCTGTCACTCTCAGTGACTCTATCCTGTTGTTTACTTTGCTTGATGGGATAAGGATGGTTCTTCTGTTCCTTGGTGAAACTTATTCCCAGGGATTGATTTTTCTCCCCCCGCCCCCCCACCAGTACAATAATCCCTTTATATTTTAGGGATCTGCTGTGCTAATAAGTGCTGCAGCATTAGCTGTGCCTTTGAGACGAGAGTAACGATGCTGAGAGAAGTGAAATGCACTGTAGTGCTAAGGGTTAGACCCTTTGTGTACATGGGGTTCCCGTGTTCATCTGGGCCAGGGTATAAGTGGGTGTCTGTTGCTGCCCCCGATCTGCATCAAAACTCCCACAATATCACACTCATGATGGCATGACATGTCGCTCTGTCCTTTCTTTATCTTCTCCATCTTTATGCTCCTTTTTTGTTAACTCCTAGATATTCATATGGGTTTCTCTGTGCGCTCCTCTCTATCTTCTGTCCCCTCTGACTGGAGAAATTAACTTGCCATGAAGGCATAGCTGCTATACTTCATGCTTGTGTTTGAATTCTTGCCTCGTCATCCATGCTGAAAATCCCTATAAATATTTACTGGGCAAAGTATACTTTTCAGCTCAGGGGACTCTGCTTAGATCTGAGCATGTCTGCTACTATTAGTCTTTCTGTGCAGCCAGTTTGCAGGGAGAGGACGGCATACCTGTGAGCATACAGGGCGTGTGTTCAGGCAGTTGCTGTCCACTGATATTTCTGTAACTTCTTTTCATGTGTTTCTGGCCTTACTGTCTACTCCCCACTAGCTGAATGTCACTTCCTGCATTGCTCTTTGGCGTTTAATGGCTTGTTTTCTTCTTGTGCCTTCTCCTTGTGCCTGAGCTAAGCCAAGTGGGTGCTTTGAGAGTGCAGCTAGCTAGTCAAAGAACATCAGCTCTGTCTTTCTCAAAAGCTAGAAGGAAGATTACAGGAACAGGTTTAGTAGTACCAATTAATTAATACAGCACTAACTTAAAGTACTCGTTCAGGTGGGCATTCACAGGAGCAAATTACAGTCTGGTGAGCATGAGGACACCAAGCAACTAGACCAATTTCAAAGGATGCAGAACCAAGATCCAGAGACATATGTTTTGTGGTGCTGTTGCAAGGTCCTTGCTCCTATTTTGAACACAGGGAGGTCCCTCATGCAACCCTGTAGTTCTAGCTAAAGGTATAGGTTCCCGGATTACAAGTATTGAAAGTAACTGGGTGTGGACTGACCTGGGCTCTCTGACGGCTTGCTGAAGTTTGGAAAATCTGCTGCCTAGGTCCTTGAAGGAATGCTTCTACACAAGGAAAGAAACCATCTGCAGATACCCCTGGTGTGCTGCTCAGGGTGGAGTGGCAGCGGCAGTGATAATTAGATCTTACAGCTCTGCCTCCATGATTCCTCTGTACTACTTGCTGAGCTGCCCATCACCTCTGAGTGACTGCTCCACCTTGCAAAACTTGGGCTTCTGCTCAAGAACTCCCACCGCTGGGTCCAGAGGGCTGATCTTAGCTACAAAAACATAGTGCTCAGAAACAAGCTGGGCTAATGGTGGTGGTAGTGGGCTAAAACAACTGCCAGCCTTCATGCCATTAAAAAATGTGGGCTGATTGCAGCTGTATCCTAGACCAACACCTGGAAGAACTGCACTTGGGGCGATGCATGAGAAGCTGGGATTTGGTCCCACAACCTGTAGCGCTGTACATGATTATTGGGCCATGTAGCATGGGGGCACCAACCTGTCCATCATTTATTAAAGTTTTAAGGAGGGAACAAAAGCTTTCTGTCGTGGGAGTCTTAGTGATAGCTGATCCTTAGTACTACAGTGAGACTTTGTAGGGACATTATTGCCTTCTGGAAGAGCTGAACACATGACTGTGTGCCTGTTTTCTGTGTTGGTGTCTGGGGGCCAATGTTTTGGTGTTTGGAGTCATGTTTGAAAAATATTTCTAGGCATCTCAGGGAGCAGCTAAAATGTCTTTATTATTTTTAAGGAAGTCTAGCTTCTGCAGAATCCGAGTAATGTCTGTAGCCCATGTTAATTTATTGCATTTATATATTGAGCAGGCTGCATTCATGTCAATTGAATAGAGAGATGATTTAAAAACATTGAGTGTTCTGGAGAGAGATTAAACTGCCTTGTTTAGTATTTCACATCTCTTTGCCTGACATCAAAATTGAAACTGCAAGTATTAATAAATTAATTGACACATTTGCTAGTTTTCTTGTCCTGGCAGCCAATCCCCAAGCAGTCAGATGAGGAGTCGTGCCTTCGAAAGCAAGAGGTATTTTTTTTAAATCATGAGGCTGTTTCATAGTGACGTTCTTTGTTTTTAACTTGTCTTCTGCTTTGTGAGCATACGGGGGTAATACTTTTTTTCTGCAAGCAGAAACTTAGTTTCGTACTTTTTTTTTTCCCCTCCAGAAAAATAATAGTAGCAAAAGTCCACAGATATCTACAACTTTCTCTTCACCCTTTCCGTTCTGTTTTAAAACACCTTAAAGAAACAGCTCCCTGTGAATAGCAATGAATAACTTGAATTCAAGATTCTTGATAGAGATGTTTAGTTGGCACTTTTTTCTTCTGTTGGTCACTTTTTTTTCTTTCACCTTTTACTAAACCCAGAAGTTGTTACAGTCATATGAGCCATCTGTGCACTAGTGGCCATGCCCCAGGTTCAGAGTGCTTTGGAGAAGGCTGGGCAAGGTAAAGTTCAGAAACTTGCTCAAAGGCCATGCTGTAGTTTCTTGTGCTGTTTGATTCTAGCCATTTATACGGGACAATTATTTTCCTAATGTTTTGATGTTTCATGTCAGAGCTGTAGTACTGTACTGGGGCCTCATACCACTAAAATGTGTTGGTGTTGTAAAAATAGTCAAGGTAGACAGATCTAAAAGCAGTTTGTGAAGTGTTGCAGAGATTCTCTCACTACTGAGCAACCAGGTAATAAAATGATAGTTAAAATGCAGCATCAGGGAATGCAAAGTAATACATGTGAAAAGAAAATAACCTTCCTCCCTCCCCCGAGAAGAACCCCAGACAGTCTGCAAGGGTAGTGATGATGACCCATACCTGAACCAATACTGCTTGGGGAAAGTCACTCTCAATAGGTCTATGGAAACATTAGCTCAGTGTTCAGTGATCATTAAAGAGGCAAATAAAATGAAAAATGTGTTCTGCTGTGCATGAGTTCATGAATTTCTGGGCTCTTCAGCCTGTAAAAGAGGTGAGTGAGAGGAAGAGGGTCATGAGAGAGGGCCAGTGAAATAATGAAGTAGGTAGGATGAATTAGGAAATGATTGTTCACCATCTCATAAATCAGATGCAAGTCGTTCAAAGAAGTAAGAACTTAAAAAAAAGTTTTTTTTTTTTTTTTAAAAGGCATTTTCATGCAACACACAATAAAGTTGGGGAGCTCATTGCCCCAGCATGTTGTTGGGGCTAAAAGCACCCTGGTCTAAAGAAACTCTTGGAGGATAGATCCATCATGCGCTATTAAACATGACAGTTCAGTCTGAGCCTCTAGCTGAGGAGTCTGTAAGCCTCTGATAGCCAGGCTGAACGCTTTAAGGACAGGGATGTGCCGGGGGAAAGATCACACAACTTTTTTTCCTCTTTTTTTTTTTTTTCCTCCTCTCTTTCCATTACCACTCCCCCCTAGTCATTACTTGGGAGGGGTGGTGGGCTGGCTGGATCCGTGCTCTGAGCTCTGTCTGATGTTCCTGTTCCCTCACACCACGGCCAGTTGGGCTGCCTTCTCAGCCTGTCTCTAGTTGCTTGTTTTGTGTAGCTCTGTATGTCCAGGTAGCTTTTCCAGATTGGTGAGAAACAGCTCAGTGTCACATGAGCACATCCCTTTTCCCCTTCTCTTCCCATCTGCAGACGAAGTTTTTCTGGAAGGCTTTGCTACATAATTAGATTGCATCTGTCTTGTAGAATCGAAATAGTGCTTCAATGCAGATTACATTGTGAAGAGAAATTCACTGAGCTGCACTTTTCAAAATCTCCGCTAGTTGTCACTCAATCCCTATTTTAAAATTGACTTCAAGACCAAACTTGTTTTAGCTTCTCTAAAATGATGTTCTGGACTGCAAATAAGAAATATCTGTGACAAGTGTTGCCACTGAGTCTTTCTGAAACATAGTGGAAGGAATCAGTTTAAATCCAAGAGATGGCAGCCTCTGCGAGGTCTGTTCTGTTAGTTTTGGCTTTCTGCATCGTGTATTATTTTAACAGCATAGTATCCAGGAGCTCAGCTAGACTGGGGCCTGGTGTCTTAGATGCTACGTGAATGCTGAGTGATAGGTCTTCTCCCTAAAGAGATGATAATCTCAATTGCTGTGTCCTGCCCGAGAAGAGGAGAAGTTGCCAAAGAATGAGAAGGCTGTGGTAGCACCTCAGTCATGTAGTTTTTAGTTGTTGACCAAGGTTTTGTTTGGGTGGAGGCTAGCAAAACTGAGAAGGAGTGCAGAGAAGGAGTGTTGGCAATGATGGGAAGGATGGGGCTCTGGGGAGGTGTTATGGAGCTTGTTCCCAGGATGGTTTTCTTCCTCTGGTTTCTATCAGTTAAAAGTACAGGTGCATATTCATTGCACATGTAAACTGTCTTACAGACATGTATCTTGCCTGCTTTTATTTCCTTGGTGCTTTTATTCAAAGCCACCATGAGTTTGAAAAACATAATTAACAATTTCATAAACCTGATAATCATCTTACTTCTATTTCCATCTTTACGTCTGCTTATTACAGGTTCATGCACAGGGCACATGTATGTTTTACTGTGTGTGTTGGGTATTGTTGTTGGAGGTAACGTGTTGAACAAGTCAGTTATGTTCCATGCCAGTTGGTGCTAGATGCTGCAAAGGTAGGAAGGGAGAGAAGCTGTTTGTCTTGAAGAGTTAGCACTCTGAGCAAATCGCACAAAAATGCAAACATGTCACCAGTCAAGCTTTTAACTTCTCATTATTTTAACTAAGTTATTTTGTCCTTTGTTTCGATGGCTGGCATGCTTGTTTTGCCATTTCTTTCCTATCAGACTTTCATTTGCCCTGGCTCACTCCAAGAAGAGGTGGAAATGTAAATCCAGTTAATGGTAGCTTGGAGGATCCATTTAGGGATGTTGGGAGAGCTCTATCTTCCGTGCCGGCAATGTTAGGTCCCTTCGCTCTGTGGAAAGGGAAGATGGATAGGAGTTGCCTGTGTGGCAGGCTCATAAGGAAAAAGCATTCCTGTCTGTACACACTCTGGATTCAGTGACCATATATTATTTGAGATAGTAGTCAGTGACAGAGGCCAGTGTGCAGAAGCAATTAGGATGTCCTCTACCTTCCTCCCATGTGCTGCTCTTGTCCGTAAATATCGTTATGTGCTCTGACACGTGCACTCCGGGAGCAAGGATGGAATTTGGACTGAAGCAGCCTGTGCCACATACCTGGGGAAGTCTGGCATATGTTTGTTCCTACCGGTCAGTTACTACCACTGTTTCCAGTCTCCCAGTGATTAAGAGGTAGGAGAAGCTCTGTAAAAATACATGGTTTCAGGTTTAAAGAAAATAATGTTTTCATCAAAATTCCTCTTTTAATAAAATGCAATTAAAAGGACTTGTTTTTCAATGATGTGTTCATTGGAACAGTAAAAGTAATACGCTGACTGAATTATTTTTATAAAATTTGGGTAGGAAGTATTGTTTAACCCCTTCTCTCTCCTCCTCCTATAAAGAAGGAATGAAATTCAGCTCAAACTGAATGGCTCTCGAGACATTTCTCCCTACAAGCCAGGGTTAGAGAATGTTTGTTTCCTACTCCAGCCTCCTGTTTCCTATGAAATAGTGTATTATGCTCAGTTTTGGAAATGCTGCCAGCCCAGGCCTTCAAGTCACGGGAAAAAGGGGATTATTTTAAACCTATGGGCAGAACGTAGATGCACTTGTGTCCCAGATTTTGACATGTTTCATGTGTATACTATCTCAGATCACGTGAGATGGAAGTTTTTATTTGAATGAGAAATGTATGCCTTTTTACCTCCATTTTATCAGTTCATAATTTGCTTGCTTTGTTGAAGCCTTTATTATACATCTTTAACTGGTTGCCTAATGTTTTCTTCATTCTTTCGCTTTCTAAAACCTGTAAGAAAACCACAGAAATGGAGCAACCCTCAATTTTCCCTGTTTTTAAATGTGGGGGGGAAATAATCAGAAACTTCATATTGCTCTTAATTGCCTTTTAATTATTTTGCACTTTAATTAAATCTCACCGTTCCTCATTAAGGGCATTGTTCAGGAAGTGTATTAATAATCCTGCACAAGCAACATCTGTGAAAGCTTTTGGTAGCTGCTGCCTTGACGAGGAGGGTTTTCATTAACGTAAGCAAATAGCACACGGTGAGGTTTGCTGTTCCACTGTCACACAGGCCAGCCTTGGGGGAGCTGTGGGGCAATAGATAGAAAACCAAATTTATACAACGCCTAGGAAACAAGTTCACGGGTCTGGAGCAGCACAGCCTGGAGCTGATTATTGCACTCATAAAATGACCATTTTAGTGGTTTATGCTGCACAGCTCAGAATCTTTATTAGCCAGTTTGATGGCTTCCCTGATCCAAGCCATTTTTTAATGAAATCATAGAGGTCCCAGACAGTGACTTCTTAGGTGCTTACATCACGTCTCCTGTGGTGGTATAAAGCCTGAGGCAGGAATCAATGCATTATAATGCGTGAGACAATTTACACCGGCCTGTCCACATGCACATGAGATAAGGGTGCTGGTGCCAAGACCAGAACTTGGAAGAGCTTAGCTAGCTCTGTGTGTCACAAGTGTAGTTTAACCTGCAGAGGGGCTCTTCAGCTCAGTTGTTGACTCTCTTATTTTGGCAGTCACACAAAATGCAATTTTATCACAACAGACCTTAAGCTCAAGTGAAAAATTTCTGTATTGCTCTAATACAAAGGATAAAGTACCTGGCAAACTAAACTTCAACTGAGAGCAAGGCTTAACCAGATTTAAAGGTTAAGGATTGCTTATGTTCAAGGAACTGCTAAGTTTTCCTAACAAGGCCTAGCCAACATCTAGATAATTTCGTAGCAAGATGAGAGAAGCCTGTCCAGTAGCAGTGAAAGAGGCTGTATTGGGTTGCCCAGTACGCTGGGTGCTTGTTTATTTGCTGAAGTCTTTGCTGCTAGGGCATTACTGCAGAATTAGTCAAACAAAAACAAAAATGAATCTTAGTAGGTCTTTGCATGCTACAGTTAAACTCTCAGCAGAATGAGCCTATACCTCCTTGATTATGCACCTAAAGCATTCTGCTTTTGTGAAGGTTAATGATAGCCTTAAGACCCAAGTAAGTAGCATAGTTCAAGACGTTGTTATGAGCATTATATAATTTGTTGGAGTGCATCATGGTGGTCAATCTCATCTCTCTTAAACAGCAAAGCAAGGAAGATCTGCTTCTTTGTAAGTATGCCTGCAAAAACCACGTAGAGTGGCACACTCCAGTACTGGAGCAGTATACAATACTGTCTCAACCCTAGTTGACATTTTGGGTATTCAACTGTGAATAAATGAGAGTCTGCCAATCAGTTCATGAGGGAATCTAGGAAATGAGGAACTGCAGTAATTAAAATCTTGCTGGTGTGAAATTCTACTGAAAATACTTAGCATCTGCCATCCAGTAATTTTGAAATACTTAACAAGCTTTCAAATTACCTGTGAGGAGGTAAACATCAGTAGCTCCCATTTTACAGAAACAGGAATACAGAAAAGTAAAATGACTTTCCCTACAGTCATATGCAAAGAGCCAAAATGGAGTTCTTTGAATATTTTAACATTAATGTTGGAGGTCTTTCCATACGTGCAAGCACAGTTATCACAACTGGTAAAGTCTCACCTGTCGTAAGGAAAGTGGAATACGAGTCTTAGGAGCTGGCAGATGAAGCAGAGACCAAGGACTGTCTCTGGAAGAAAGGCAGAGTTAATTTGTCTTTGAAAACCACATTTCCTGCCAGCTATGGAGAACTGAAGAGCCTTCTGCTGTTGTGAAAGCAAAAGAGCTACAGCTCTAAATTCCCTTCTTCCTTTCACAGGTTTTTTCATGAGTAAAAGAGTAGAACTGATGCTAGTTGATTCTTAAAGAAAGAATTTTTTTTCTCAGTCAAGAGTGTAAGGGTGCATTTTAAATACAGGTTAGAGCCTTACTTAGCATGTAAACCATGTCAGCACACTGTATGAAATGGCTTATTGCAGAAGCAAGATAGTTGAAAGCAGCCAGATCTGTAGTGAAGTATAGCTTGACCAAGATCTGCCTGAGAAGAACTGAATAATTGCTACACATTGTAAAGTATTTCAAGTGGAACATAAAGCACTCCACCTTCATGGAAATGTAATTGCATTTTGTACAACCCCCTGGCAGCTTGTAGCCTGAACCTGCCTTTAAGCTTAGGTGGGCTGCCAGGGGAAGGCACTAGAAAGGGATTTGGGGTTTTATAGCCCAGCTCTAGATGTTGATGAAGACCATGTAAGACTACAGGCAAACCTTGATGAGACTGAAGAGAGTAGGAAAACCTGATGAAAGAACATAAAGAAATTTAGCCTTAGCCTTAAGTTCCTGCTACTTCACTATATTCCAGTATGTGTATTTTTGTGATATCCTGCTTACAAAACTGGATCTGGAAAACCAAATTGTTTAGAAAAGTAATCTGGAATTTTGCTGTCATAAGTGTATCTCTGCTTTTGACTAAAGCATTTAGCCAAAGCAAGTGATAACTATAAATATGTATTTGCTTATTCTGAACTCTGGGTTTGCAGACTCCATTGTAAAATCATTACAAGATTCTTAGAATTCTTAGAATATTTTAAATTGTAAGTTGGCTTTATTTCACAGGAATGGTCATCATGGAGTCACTGAAATTTAGTTTATTTCTAAGATAGTATGCTGCAATATAGGTACTCACCTGTATATTCCTAACCCTGCAGATTAAATCTCCAATCACTCATCAAATACTGCAAGTATTAACTAACCCTGAAACAAAATAAATGTAGTTTTGGTTTATCTTTCAACTGAAATGTAGTTGTGTGGTGTGGAATGTCATAACCATTCCCTAAGGTATAATAGAAGTTTGAAGGGTTGCAAAAGAAGAGATATGGCACTTCTGTGAAACCTCAGGAAGGCTGTAAGCATGATGGTTTTGATGCACACTGACTAGTTACAAGGAATTTGTCCAAGATACTTGCATGAAGTCCCATATTATACATTTGTTATTATTTATAGACTTTAAAAAATTTCTAGGTAGCTGCGTTCTGAAATTCCTGCTGTCCTTCAAGTGCTCAGTCTGGAAATCAGGTGTGTGGTGATGATTCATCAGGTGTCTGGAGCACTAGTACATTTTTGACAGATGCAATTAAGCCATGGGTCTTAGTAGCATTTTTCTTAGCCACAGGTCAGTGTCCTCTTCATTTATTCAGAGGTTTTTCTTAAGTGAAAAATGGTGCAAGGCAGCTGTTTTGGAATTAGGACCCATTTCAGTGTCAGAGGTGAGAAAACACTTTGTTGCATGTAATGGGAAGTCCAACACTGGAGTCTCTGTAGGGAGCTTTAGAAAGCACTGTAACTTTTTACTACTTGGGAGAACTTTTCCTCTGAAAGGGAGGGATAGAGAGCACTCCTGTTTCCAGTGCAGCTGCTGAGCCCTGCCTCTGCCTAGCACCCTGCTAGTGTTCACGTGAGTGCAGGAGTCTGCCTGCTCCAAGTCACCTGGGGGAACAGGGCCACCATCACACATAGCTCCTTACCTTCTGCTCTGGGAGAGTATCTACCCTCTAGACTGGCACACAACCTGCTTTTACAGCTATCAGCTCCCTTCCCTGATGCTCTCCCGTTGCCCTTCTGTTGCTGTATCTGCTTTCTGCTTGCTTGGTGAGCCCCTGTTGTTCTGCCAGAGTATCTTGATGTTGAAGTCCCCAGTATAGTCCTGACAGCCCGATTCCAGTGTGGAAATGTGTGTGTGGGTTTTTTTTTTTTTTTTAATAGCCCTTTGGATACCAGGCTGTTCCTCAGCATTTCTCAAACCCGCCCTTCCCTCCTTTTCACCTTGAACCTGAAAAAATGGTGGATTAGCCAGATTTAAGGACTGAGGTCTTCTGTTTTAATCACTGAACAGGAAACATTTCACAGCCCTTTGGGGAAACTTTTCCTTGGGAGACGAAAGCTCAGCCTTCTTCCCTTAGTCCTTGGTCTCTGGTAACGGAGTATAAGCAGGAGTTCTTATAGAGCTGGATCCCTTTATAAGGAGATTATTAGGACAGGGAGTAGGAAGGAGAAAACTCTTCTTTCTTAACCTGTACGTATGCTACCCTCTGAGCATTGCAGAAAGCAGATGAGTTCGTATCTCATGAATGCTTTCAAGCAATCTTTGTGCTCTTTCGTAGCGGTCCTGCAGAACAGTATAGGCATGCAGGCGATGGCAAGGGGCAGAAGCATGCATGTCCTCCCTGAGCCCTTATGTCTCAATAGACATGTTTGGGGATTAGCAATTGATTGATTGTCATGAATAATTAGATTTGCAGCCACCTGAAGGCACAAAACATGATTTGGTGTTGATGATTGGAGTTATTTAAAGTAGCTGTGTTGAAAACACTAAACCTATGGGGACAGTGTTGATTAAGAGAGAAAAATGCCAGATGTTTCAGGTACAGTAGATGTCGAGAAGGGATTAATTAATAGTTTGTATAAATATGTATCTTCTAGGACTAAAGCTCTTATGCTGAGCAAAAAGTGAATAGTTCCTCATGCTAAGGATTAGTGAGGGAAAGTGCTGTTGAAAAAGTGATTGAGTTTTCATCACACCAAATTTATGAATCCAGTGCACAGTGAATTCTAGCTTTCAAGGTGTCACGTCAGATATTCCCACAATGTCTTTCCTGTTCTATTTAGGTATTTATCTAAGAATATAGACATAAACATTGCTTATGTCTATATTCTTCAGTAGTGTGGCCTGATAGATGTGGATTTGTAGAGCAAAACAGTTAGTGCTAAAAGACTAAAGGCCCACACTTGCATAACTTTCAAGGGTGTTTACTTTGGACTGGCTCTAGCATAGTCCCATGGACCTCATGCCCATTACCAGTTGAGCACATCTTTCTGCATAGTTTTGCCAAATACTGAACAGTTTTGTATGCTCTGAAGACGGTTCTGCAGTGTGGAGACCAAATGACCTAAGGTCAGGGAGACACTTCAAAAGCGCACTCCTGATCCAAACTAAAGCACTAATGTAGTATGTAAGAACATCAGTCTTTAGCATCTTCCATTTTCAGATATCTCTGGGATTAGATCTTCCCTTCCTCCCTCCGTTTTACAAATGGGAGACTGAGTCAGGGAGAGGCTAAGTGCCCTGGGCACAGCCACATCAGAAGTTCAGGGCATGGCAGGAGATTGCTGCTATGCTGCAGGAGGGCCAGATTAGTGCCTTAAGGGTGCTCCGCTCATTGCTGTCGTAACGTGCTGTCTCGCGCTGTCTCCTGAGATTGCTTTTCAACCTGTGTGGCTCTAATCCACGCCTGAACTGGAGGAGTGACTGTGTGGATGTGGCGTTGGTGTTTCTCTGTGGGCATTTACACAACGCCTATGTGGCCAGAGCAGCGGCCGCTAAGACGCCAGTCCTAGCTGCAGTTCTAACTACTCAGCATCTGACGCAAACAGCCGTCTTTGAGATAGAGCAACTGCAGTGTGACACAAAACTTTACATCTAGTTGATTAACTTTGCTAGTTTCTTTTTTAAATCTTTCTTCTTAAATGTGAAGTGTTCTCATTTCACAGTTGCCAGCTTTGTTTATTTTGTTAAACGCAGCATTTCCCCTTGGAGCCTTCATGGGCTGCTCAAGTCGGGGAAGCTGTTCATGTACGCTGTCTTCTGAGTCTTGATGTTCCTGTTCGATAGGAAGCGTCTTTGCAGTGGTATCGATATGGGTTCAGCAATACGATTAGTTTAAAATATCTCCTTTAAATGATGACTTTTCAGAATTTCTCCTTAATGACCTTTGGAAACTGGCCTGCCGTTATTTCTTTTGATCCCTGTTTGGAATCAGCTGATGCAAAGAGTTGTGGCAGTAGCTGTGTGGAGAATGGAAGGCTGGTTTCCCAGGGGATTTGGAAATTCTTCACAAATTCTGCCTCCTACTGAACTGGAGCATAAACTGAAAAATTTTGAAAGACTCCATGAAGGAAAGTTCTTCAGCGTCATACATGTGTATAGGGAGATATTTGGCTTATCTGTATTTTTTTGTTTCAATTTTCAAAACTGAAATATTTCATTCTGAGTCTGACTTGTAAAGTGTAAATATAATATACAGGGAAAAGTATGGACGTTAAAATAAGCAAAAGTAATTTAAAAATGAAAAATTAGCAGCTGCTTTCGAAAACATTGTGAGGGGAACAAATTGTATCCAATGTTTTAATTTTTTTTGAATAGTGTCAAAATTCGTTTTTTTATTAAATACTAAGATTTCAGTAGAACTACATGTGCTGATAAACTGTGAATCTGGTGAAATGCCCTATTTTGGTCTTGTCTGGGGTTTCGGTTTTTTTTGTTTGTTTTTGGGGGGGGGAGGGTGTCTTTTGGGGGGGTGAATTTTTTAATTTTTTTAATTATTTTTTTTGTTACCATTGGATTATTGTGATGCATAAGAGGCAGATTAGATTTCCATAGTGCTAACTATAATCCTTAGGATGAAGAACATACCAATAAGGTTACTATATCTGAAAAATATAAAGAAAATCTTGGCCCTATTGATGTCATTGACAAAACTCCGTTGAGCTTTGCCCAGGTCAGGATTTCATTTGAAGGATTCAAGGTTTGGTGTTCTCTGCTAAACTGGAACATTTTGGTTTTGAAGAGCCTGGTGAAGTGATTTGTTTAGTTGTAGTCTTTGTTTCAAATGCCAGTTTCTCACTTCTGTTGCATATTTTTCTTCTGTTTCGTTTTTTATAGGGCTTTGTAAAGCTTCCTTTGCTGTTGAGTCCAAATGCAGTATGTGTAGCTCAGGAGTAGGCAGGAATGAAATGTGCTTTGGAATGAGATGAAATGAAAAGACTCCCCCTCTCCTGGCGCACTCGTTTTGTTCACTTCTGCAGCATCGTGGCAGAGGTGAAGGTTCCCATTGCGGCTGTAGGTAGGCCTTGGAGGTTTCTGACACTTCTTTAAAGACTCGCCCGTATAATGGCAGTTTTTAGCCCCACCAGGCTGTATTAAAGAAAAGAAAAAAAAAAAAACCCACTCTGCATATTATTTCTGTATAGTCAAAAGCCCATCAGGGCTTTCAGGAGTCCCTTTCTCAAAAGATTAACTGTTTGAATACCTGTAGTGCCTAAATGCTAAAAACAAAGCTATCGTTACTTATGGTTCATGTAGTTTCTGGACTACAGGTTATTTCAGCCTCGTGGTTCCAGCTAAGACTCTGGGAAAGAGGAATCTCTATCCCAGAGCCCACTTTTGCCATGGATTTTGGCAGCAGAGGGGAGCCTTGGTTGTGTTTTTTTTTTTTTTTTTTTTTTTTTTGGAGTTCTGTTTGCCTTTCTGGGATGTTCATTTAGTTCAAGGAGAGGACAAAAGAATGAGTAATGCACAAGTTCTTTAAGACCAAAACATGAGTTCTGTGTCCAAAACTGTCACACTGAGCTGGCACTGGCTGTGAAGCAGCGCTGGGTTTGGAAGTAGCATCACAATATTGGTGTGGCTGTGTCTTTACTGAGCCTGGATTAAGGTGCCCAGCAAAGCGGTGGTTGTTTTCTAAGACTCTCTTGAAGCTATGTACACCACGGGGCTCGTGTTTTTGGGCATGGGTCTACACATGGCGTATCTTTGGAGACCTGGGGAAATTCCTCTGGCTGCAGTCTTACACACTGAAGTGGATGTCTCAGCTAGAATAACCGTAGCTGTTTTTCTAAGAAGTATAAATATTTTGTGCTGACAACAATGTTACAAAGCATCATAAATAGATACATACAGGCAGTTGCTGTTGCCTGATGTATGGTCATGTAGAATAATAACTTTTTGAGTAAACTCTCATGCTTGCTAATTTCTAACTCTGTGAAAAGCCTGCTTATAATAAACGGCTTCATTACGTTTCTTAAGACTTGTTCAGAAAACTTCTGTTAGAAGTATGTTGCTAAGTAGCATTCAGTGAGTTAAATGCAGTTGCTGGCTCTTATTATCAGAGGCACACTTATCTAGGAACAGCTACAAGGTGCCTGATTATAATAACGTCTTGCACATTTTCCATCCCTGCAAACGTCCATTTGTTCTTGAGAAGTGCTGTAGCGTTTCATAGCTCTGCGCACACAGTCGGAATGGGGATGCAGACGAGGCTGCCTTAATGCAGCTATTACAGTTAACTGTAAGGTATTCAGGCAAACACCTGGACTGTACAGATATCCCATAAGCTGTAATTCTGCAGCTGCGAAGCTGTGAAAACTGGGTGGTTCTACTGTCACTTTGCAATTGAGGCATTTATCATGTTTGCAATGACACAGCTTAATGGCCTCGTTCCTGGTCAGGATCTCGTTGTACTGTGTACCCCATCAACATGTTGTAAGTGAGGTTGAAGAGCTTAGCATCTAGATGGGCAAGATGAAACAGAAATATAATATTCCTTTCAGAAATAAGACTTCAAACATGGTAGGCTAAGATCAAGTCTACAGCGAAGTAGCAACTGGGCTCAGCTCTAAGTCTTAGGCCAAGGGCTTAAGCTCAAGGCAGTCCTTCCTTTGCACAGCATTCCTGATTGCTCTGAAACAGGCGTTTCCCTGAGGTGTTGTTTCAGTGGTTATTTGCTGTTTTCTCTTGTTATATAGCTTCAGAAAATACTCAGCCAGATGGATTGCTTGATTTGCTGGATGTTTCACTCCTTTATGTTTAATGAAATCAATATATGTCAATTTTTCATCATAAAATAGAACTGAAACTTCCCTATTTAATACTGTGCTGTGAGGATAAATTGAGGTGCTTTTTTCTCCCCACTGTATCAGGAAGAGAGTTAATGTAGTTTAAAACTGAAAATAAATATTTCAGATTGAGTCTTTTCTAACTCTTAACTTCCATTGCTCTGTCCCTCTCTCCCAGTACTTTGTATCTGGGGCTTTGGCTCACACCTATGCATGTGTGATTTAAGTAATAACATATTTTAAATATCTTTTGTCCCTTTTGGATTGCACAGGATAACACCTGCTTATTCCACCTTTCTTTGACCTTGTTCCATAGCTGCAAGGAGAGAAGGTTCTCTGGAGACAGTTCACTCATACTACTTTTTAATTATCAGGGGAGAGTGTCAAGCATGTTGGGTGACTTGAGACCAGGAGTCAAGCTTTAGTTCCCGGAGGGAGAAAATATAACCTTGTGGTTAAGATTTAAGGCTGTAGAATTTGCACTCAGTCCCTCTCTTGGTGCATCCTTCAGTATCCCAAAGTCATTAAATCAGGGAGCTTAAATTTCCCTGTCTAGCTTAGGTGTTGTGAGGATAAATTAATTGGTATAGATGAGTCATTCATATACCCTGGGACTATGGGTTATTTAAAAATCTAAATTTATCACTGAGGCCAGGCTTTCTAAAGGGCTCAGCTTGGCTTTTAAGCTCATGCCAGTAGTTGTCTTACCACTGTCATTTAGGATTTGTATCACAGTCGTGCCTAGAAGCCTACATGGACATCAATAATGTATTACACATAGGCATATTATCCAGGAGTCCTTGCCCTAAAGAACTGGCAGCCAAGTCAGAGGCAATAAATAGATATGAAGAACCCAAGAAAAAATGGGGAGAAAATGGCAATAGATGTGAAGAGCAGGTATAAGTGCATACATAGCTGCCCAACCACTCACAAGTTGCTGTTTGTGGTTACTTTTTGTCCTTTCTAACTGATGAGATCTCTGATGATGGGAGGGCAGGAAGCGGTCTGGGGGATTTCTGTGTGAGACATTCATATGTACAAGCACTGCCAGGGGAGAGGAGAAGACAAAAGTAGTTCCTGAAAAGCTTTACAAATGAATGATAGAGGCTGATTTTGGCGTAGTGGAGCTGGGAGGTCAGTGTGCAACAGAGGGTAAGTGTGGTGAGAAAAAGCCATGGAGGACCCTCAGTGTTAAAATGGGTAGCTGACAAGCAGTGGAGAGATGCAAAGGAGTTACTGTGATCGTAGCTTTGAGCCAGGCAGGGATCTCTGTGGCAACATCTTAAACAAGTGTATGTGGCACAAGGTGATATTTATCAAGAGTAGAGAGGAAAAGGTTTCTGTAGCAAATTTCCTAGCTAGATCTTTGCCAGATTAGTGTGCAGAGACGAGTCTTTCTGAGCACCACAAAAGTATTTCTACCCTAAATTGAATTATTTTAGCTGTCAGCAAATGCTTGATAATATAGTGATCTGTGCTTAATAATATAGTGATCTGTGCTTGGGAGATTCACTCTTCACATTAGTGTGCTATTGCATTCAGTGTTGAGGCTAGCCAGAACCACTCGTCTTCACCTCATGGTCCCATGTGGACTCGGTTAACTTGCTCATGAGCGGGCAATTAAATAAGGAGAGAGACCTTGTCAGCTCCAGGCATTAATATAAATCTCGGTGCTTGTAGTACATTTACATGGCTCCCTCAGGTCTCTCTGGACTTATAATGGGCTCTCTCATTCACAGGTCCTCTGAGATATTGTCTGCTCACTCTTGCTTGGTACCTCTCTAAATAAGAATTTAGCCCAGGAGATAACCAGCAATATGTTTTTCTGACAGGTACTCAGTAAACACAGACATTTGTCCACCTTGGTGTGTGTAGGCATTGCCTCATATAACAAAAAACACTCTGCTGGGGAAACACTCATGTGTAGTGGGTAGCAGATTTTTAATCTGAAATTCTTCTGTTCAAATGCAACTTAACTTTCTAGTGGCTGAGAGCTGTCATTTCCCAAAAGTTGGTGCATGACCTTTATGAATGAATTTAGTGATCTTGCTTCTCTTCAGAAAGAACAAGTGTCTGCATCAGATGGTCCCTTGTCATGAGTGGATGAATAAATGGTCAGTATGTTTCCTACCGGGATTCCAGTAAGAAGTTTTGTAATTTCTTGACCATAATCCTTGAGAGATGAGTTAGGGATATAAGAAGTAATCATGGTCCTGAAGTAGGCATGATCCACTAGTTTTGGTGGCTCCCCTTATGCTTAAGCCTTTGCTGATGATCCCTTGAAAGGTCCATGAGCTGAATGGAGCATGGAGTTTGAATTGCCTCTCCTTCTGTAAGAGGTTCCTGCAGGGTAAGATGTAGACGTACTGGAACAGAATAATCAAGAGATGCTAGACTTGATTCCCTTTGTGGTCTGTTTTTAGGGACAATCAGCAATTTTCTGTGTTCAGATTGGTGACCTACTGCCTTTAAACACCACCAAATTGTTTATGTAAAATTGTACAGAAACTGGGAAGAATGCATGGCTGAAAGCCAATAAACCCTGGAAAGTACTTGTTTAATCTCTTGATACGTCAAAATGAGGCAGAACCCTTCCTTTCATTTCTCTTTCAGCTGTCCCATATTACTACAAATAAATAAATACCAGGGCATAATTTTATGTTGTCTGCACTGGGAGGTAGGGCCCAAGCCTTCATTTCTGTTCTTCCAAGCAGCTACATGTTTTACTGGCTTACATCAGGAAGACTGGCCTATTGCTGTGGAGTCTTAAAGCAGACCTGGTCTCTGGGACTCCTTCCCCTTCTCCCTTCTTCCTTCCAGAGCAAGCACCAAGGTAAGCATCCATTGGAAGAGCTGCTGTGTTGCCATGTACATGTATTTTTAGAGTAGATGTGCTGTGAAATCCAAAATAAGTTTAGAGGTAACGTCAGCAGAATTGAATTTTGTCAGAGGTTGATGTCTCTGTAGCTATATAAAAGGGCGTTGCAGACTGTCGGTGTTTATTTTCAAAGCAAGAGATGTTGCTGTGACAGGGCTCTGTTGAGGTAACTCTATTTCAGTTATACAAAATGACTGGTGTACATTTCTTCCCTTCAGCTGATGAATGCTGGTGCAGCGACAGAAGCTGCCCACACTGTATCCTCGTTGATCTGTGGTTCACAGATAAGTTTGGAGAACAAACTCGTGGCAGGCTGCAGCCAGTTACAGACCATGACCGTAGGAGGCTAGATGGATGATGGCAGCTAGGACTAGGAGGCTGATGGGTTTTTCGAGTGTAGCTTTCAGCACTTTAAGTGGTCAGGCATCTCGCTTTGAGTGGCTGGCACTGCCATTCCTTATCACTTTGGGCTCAGTTTTGTCCTTGTGCCCACGTGAACATTTCACGGTGAAGGTGATGAGCTGTGTGTGTGACTGTAAAGGCAGAAGTTAGTTCAAACTTGAGATAAAGTATGCCTTTGCTGAGTGACAGCAGTTGGTGACAGAGTCAAGTGGCCTCAATGGCTTTCTATTTTATTAACTAAACTATTCTGAGCTTGCTATGCTTTTTCCCATCTTTCCCTCCCCACCTTCCCCTTCTGTTGTTTCTAAGTGGGTGCTGATACAAGTGCTGCACAATCTGTTAGAGCTTTGGGGGTAGCTTGGAGAGAGACAGAGACTGTAGCGTTAATTCGAGGCACAGCATCAAACATTGGAAATCGTCCCAATTGATGAAAGATTTCTGTGCATGTATCTGTGTGTGTGTATGTATGTAGCCTGACTGGTCGATATTTGTGTTTTGTTTTGTTTTTTTAATTCAATTTGGACGATGAACACAAACCATCTTCTGTTTCTGTTACTACAGAGACAATATTTACAGCTGAAACTTTTGTGGTGACAATCCCTCAGTTGTACACATTTCGGAGTGTTGCTATGCTGCTGACTATGACCTTTCGAGGCTTCGTGGTAGCAGTCACAGTAACATTTCCCTTCCTTTACCTAGGTCCATTATGCTTGAGGTTAAGTACAACCATGTCACCTGGTCAGAAGCACTCTGCCTTTCTCGTATTGTTAAATGGGAGGGAGGCTTCTGGCACGCTCAGAATCATTTGCCATTAGTTAATGGATAGAAATTAATTAAGCCTTTGCTCTTTTCTTGCTTGGATTGTATTTTGTCATTTCCTAAGAGAAGTTTATTGCCTATATGCTGAATCGTCATGCCTAGAGTGCCTTTTCAAGCACTGTTTTGTTACTGAGTAATTCTGAATCTCAAATGGGTTCTGCAGGCCTGCAATGTGGACCAGAGCCCAAGACAGGAGTCCAGAGGGAAAACTCCTCCTTGCTGACCTGGAAAAGGTTCCTTGTTGCCTTTCAGGGTGCGAGGTTGTAGTTAGATGGCTGTCTCTGGAGAGGGAGGCTTTGGTACGCAGGTATAAGTTTGTGAGAGATAGATCTTCAAGACTATACTACCGTATTTTGTCTATCACAAAACTTTGTCCCCTTTTCCCCCCAGGACTCATCCCTTTTTCACTCGGCTAAGCTTCAATATGGTGCATACTCATGGGTGTAGTTTCCTTTCATGAGTAGTCCCATTAGTGGCAATGGGGGGCCTCTGAATTAAGCAAGTGTATGAATGGGTGGATGATAGAGCCTTATTGTGCACTAAAGTCCTGGTATTAATGTGCTGCTCCTCTTTGTAGGAGATGGTTTAAAGTGAAGGTGCTGTTGTACAGATGCCTGGGTTAAGTAGGATTTTTGTCTGACCCACGAGTGAGTTGTTTCCTAATTCAACAGAGGTGCAAATAAGAGTGACATAAATTATAGCTAAAATGTGCAAGGAATATATAATGTAATTAATTAATATGTAATGTAATTTGATGAAAATAGTCTACTGCCTTCAAATTCCTTTTGAAGATTTATAGTGAAAGAGGCTTGGTTACCTGCTGCCCTCTGAGTATTGGGCTTTGAATATTCATCCAGACAACCGTCCTGATTGACTGAAAATCCCGGGTGGCTGCATATGCAGCAACATCAGTTGCTGCAGGAGGTTTCCTAAAGGCCGATGCTGCCTGCCTTTGAGATCAGCAGCTGAGTAGCTACTTGTCCTCCTTGGCAGGAGGCAACAGTGCAATATTAGTATTCTGTATTGTCAACATGCTTCTTTAAGAAGGGAGGTGTTACTATTGTTTTCCCCACTTTACAACTTCTGAAAGATGCTGTGGAGAGTCTGAATTGGAGACTTTACATGAGATGTTGTGTGCCCAGCGTGTGGGACTCATGCTGGTGTTGTGAGCGTTCAGCATCCCTGCAGGTTTCGGATCACGCTCTCAGCACAATGCTTATCTGTTCAATTCTTGCCGTGCCTTGTCTAATTTGTGGCATAGCCACCTTTTTCTACCAGAAGTAAAGCTGGCTCATATGAGTCACAGCCTCCTTCATTAAATGGCCCTTATTCAGCCTCAGCGCAGCTCTGTCGGGCAGGCTGAGAGAGGCTGCCCCATGGGGAAGATTGTCTGGTTCTGACTTATTGGTCATAATACTGGTAAAGTACCAAAACTTTAATTCTGTCATTTCTTCACTTTTATGGGCTTGACCTTGTAATTGAGGCTGGTTTTGTAAATACCTGAGTGTGGTTGTTTTTTAAGTAAGTTGAGAAAGCAAGGATTCTCTCCCAGTGGCCTCAAAATGATGCACATGTGGTCTGGAGCCTCTTCTGGCCCCCTGTGTGTGTGCTTCTGCCTTGAAGCCAATGGAACAACTGGCACTGCTAGTATGCGGCCGTCCTCTTTCGACCCATGGTAGAAGGGGATAAGGCACTTTGCCAGCAGGTTTGTTGACAGCACAAATTTGTTGACAGCAGAGGAGCAGTAATGCTTAGGAAGCATTCACTCCAGTCCAGGCTTTGGAGGCAGATGTTCTCTGGAGTGCGAGATTGTGCATGTGCCCGTTTTCCCTTTTGCTTCCTTTTCTATTTGGCTATTCCTGTTCCAAGCCTGTCTTTTCCCACCCTGGTCCCACAGCCAGTATCACTTCTTAAGATGGCTCCTTCCCTATCCCACTTCTCTAGTTGCAGTCCCCTTGATCTTTTACCAGCTTTTGTATATCTTCGATGTACAGTTTCTCTCCTGACCCCATCAAGGACAGTATTTTCCTATCAGCTTTACTCTCATTTCCCACCCAGTTGCAGTTACTCTTTGTTCATAAAACTTAGTTTGCCTTTCCCCCAATTCCTGCTGTCCTGTACAAGCTTTCCGAAATGCCTGTGTCTTTGTTCATCTACCTGTCCTTCCCCATAGTCGATGCTTGTCTCCCTTCCCTGGTTCCCATGCTGCTTTCTCCGCCTGACCACAGCAGAGTGCAGGCGGGGAGTGCTCACAATATTCTCATTTGCTTGTCTCACCTTTGCGTTGTCAAGACCCAGACCTGGCACAATCTGGGGCTACTGCTGTAGCGAACCCTGCCTAGTTTCCTGGGCTGGTGTAAGCTCACTGCAGCCAGACTCTTTGTAGGTGTGATACATATATACTAAACCCTAATAAATCTTTGGTGAGCATGTGCAGACTGCAGCACTGCAGTTGCAGGTGAAAAACTGCAGTGTAACAGCTGTATTATTCCAGAGTATGCTAGTTACGTGTTTGGGTGGCTTCTGGCTGCACACTGCTGCTTTTAAAAAGAAAAGAATGAACAAACCCAGTTGAATTATTACATGTATGTAAGACGTGATGCCTTCTTTGATGTAACGCAACACTGTGCATTAACACTTTGTGTCATTAACACTGAAGTTCTTTCTCTCCCCCTGCCATTTAGAGAGAGAGAGTGAGAGCACACCTGAGATACAGTGAAGTGGTGCCCAAGATCATATCTTCCTTCTTTTGTTAAATAAGATGATGACATGACAGTAATTCTTTGAATGTGAAGGTGGTAATGTTAGATGCAGCTGAGTAGTGAAACCAGTTGATATTAGCCCAGCAGAAGGAGCTTTGAGAACTATGTTAAAAAAGAAAAAAAGCCAGAAACCAACAAGAACAGGTTACAGGGTTTTCCTTACCTCATGGCAATAGAGGTGATGGTCCCACACCCTCTCATTAGCTCACTGAGAGATATAGACAGAAGCAAGTTTGGAGACTTGAGGCTGGGATTTGGTAATGGCTAATTAACTTAGGCCTTGGGGATGATAGGGTGGATATCCTGGTTGCTGTTGGTCCTGTGGTGGCTGCAAGTTAAGGATCTTGCTAGAACACTATGTTCTGGAGTGAGATGTAGATAATTGAGGAGAAGTTTGTAACTGAAGGGCAGCTGTTGTGAAGGACCTGCATGCTGAGTTAGTGGCTGTGCTCTGGAGTCAGGAGGGTTATTGCATGGCAAGGTCTCCCTGGATAGCATCAAGTTTTGACAGGCATGGTAGGGATTAGAGGGCCTTCTCAGATGAAGTCTGTTTTTTATTATTCTAATCAAAAGTACTTTTCCCACTGTTTCCTCAGCTGAGTGAGTGAATCAACAGTGACCCTTGGTGGTTAGAAAGACTCAGTGCCTGCTGGTCTGTCATGCATAGTCATAGTTTTCCCTCACTTCAGCCTGTATGTCTGTCTCCTGGGATCCTGCAATTAGGGGTGCTGGTTAAAGCATGGGGCATCTTATTTCACAGCTGATCAGACTGACTTTAAAGATTAAAATCTCCTTTAGCCAGGCCAGCTTGCATGGAACCCCAGTTTTCTAATGTAAGCTTTTAGTAGGGCGCTTAAATCTCGCTCTTGAACATTCAGATCAGCACTTTGGCATGTAAGTTGTCCTAGTGTTAATCTGTTCATAGATGCATAGCGTTGTCTTGTGTTAATAAAAGTACAGAAACAAATCCCCCCTCCTTCCCTCCTTCCTCCCTCCTTGCCCATTGATGAGGAAAAATTACCCAAAAAGTTTTGGAAGGAGACATTCTTTAAGGCCCGTTTGAATTCATGAAGAGATCAGCTCTGCAAAGTATAGCATCAGGCCACAACCTGTCACTGTGACTTTCTTTGTAGGCATCTCTCTGCCACAACAGACTTTCTTGCATCCCCATGTCTGGGTGTAACTATAAAGCAAAGGCTCGCAATGGGATGTTGTTCTGATTGGTATAATTGCTGCTGCTGCTATGTTTTTACAGTTCAACATTCATTTGTATTTGTTCTTGAACCTAGGCTGTACTTCAAAACAGGATTTAAGTAGAGTCACCACCTATTCTTTTTTTTTTTTAATCTTTTAATAAAAAAAACTCTTCAGCAGCAGTCAATTTGTTTCCCTGGCTGACATCTGATTTCTGGCTCATTTTCCAACCAAGTGTCATCTCTTCCTCCTCTTTACATCTTTGCTTCCAGCTGCTCAGTGTAACATCTAGCACATTATGTGGCATTACTGGATGTACTTAAGCTGTACTTAAGCTACTTGGATCCAGCCAGGGTAGAGTGAAGGTGGAGGTATGGACTCCCAAGATAAGGGGGTGCACAGGGACAAGATGTTTCTGTGAAATTTTCTACTTGTTCCTGTTGCTCTTCAATAAAATAAGTTGCTGTTGCTTCTTTAATGTATATAATATATCAATATATAGCTAGAGATTATACTAAATGTATTCATAAAAGGCACAGACACAGGGGGACTTGAGGTTCCTTGAAGGTGTCCCCAGCATTCGCTATTGCTGGTATTGTTTGAAAATGCAGTTTTAATGTCTCACGTGTACCTATGTTTATGTTGGTGGGGACCTGAACAGAAAAACTCTTGAGATGTTTTTAACCCTCACCTGCGGTGATGCCTCGTGTGCGTCTGGATATGCACACATATATCAATTTACAGTTGACATACAAAAACTGTGGTGAGGTTTGGGGGGGGAGGGGAATTTGGTTTTCCCTGTTTTTCCCAAACTCTACTGCTAACTGATTTTAGTTATAATAAAACTTGGGAGGTCTTGATGTTTGTCCTGCACATATCCATTCTTACTAAACTGTATTTAAAAGAGGGCAGATGAGGGGTTAAAAATACCTGTCTTTCAGACGGGTGGACATTTGAGTAATGTATTGCAGAGCTCTCCTGGGAGGCTTGAAGCACTAGGGCCTTGCCACTTTACAATTTTATTATTTCTGTTTCTACAGTTTTTTGTTTTAATCTAAACTCTCTCTGCTGGAGCTGGCTACAGCAGTTTGATTTTGGAAGAAAATTAGGAGTTTGGGGACTTTGCTGCCTGAGATTTGTATTGCAAGCTGCTGCTTGCATTGCTCCATAAAATACAAGTGTATTTGCTGTGGCTCTGATGCAGGGGTCTAGAGAGACCTGTGCGTATTATGTTTTGAACTGTGATTTCCAACCGAGTCATTCAGAATTTGTAATTTTGTTTTTTACCTGAATTGTGCTTTTATATAGTAGGGAACCACTTAACTTTCAGTTCTGTCACATCTCAGAAACAGCACTTAGACCACAACCTAATTAAGTAGAGAAGGGGCATGGGGGGGGGTACTTTCACTTGAAATTAGACAAGATAACAATTAAAAACCCTACAGTGATGTCAAACTAATTATCCAGGTGCACTATTTATAAAAACTTTTGTGGTGTGAAAAGCTTTTTATGGGACAGTGTGTATGTTAATTATAGAATGAATTGTTCACATTTACAGCCTTACACAACAGGCATTACAGAAAATAACTTAACAAAGGTGATTAAGTCTTACTACTCCTATTTTACAGAGACATCTTGCCCCAGGTCACAAAGCATGTCAGCCATGGGTGGCTCCTACCCTGGGGATATGGGGTCCATCCCCACCACAGTGTTATAATCCCAGGGAAAATCTTTCTGGGCTTTACTTTCTTGCTGTGCTAAGGGCAGATGATGCACATGCCAGCACTACGCCTGGCACCGCAACACACTGCCAGCACATTAGCTTTCGGGGTGATCCCTACCAGCTAAAAAGCATTAGAGCCCGTGACGTTCAGCAGAACCTTGGACTGTTTTGGCACCAGTGAAAACACCCCAAAATGTTGGGGGGAAATAATCTCAAACTTCTGAACTGCAAACCTAGTCAGTATAGGAGCACAGGTAAAATGTGAGCTAGTGTGACATCTCTCAAATGGGATGTTTCACCTTCAGCCATTTATGCACTGAAAATCACCTTGTGAATCTTACAACTTTCCAAGATACAAATTAATGATCAGAGCACAGTGTAGCCTTGCAAGTCACATGACTGGAAGGAAAAATCACCAATTTAGTGTCACATTGACAATTTGAAGTGTGAGCTCTTGTAAAATTGATAGGGTGCCCTTCTAAGCCTGCTGTCCTTGAGGAAGCTCCTTCTGTGTCTCATCGTCTTCAAACAGAACGTGACTGGAAGAAAGGTAGATTAAACTAAAGCCCCTCCAGGGCACCCTTTTTGTTTATTACAAAGCACTGATGTATGAAATAACAGTGCTATAATCGTCTGTAAATGAACCACATACTAGGAGAACATCCGCAAGCATTTTATAATGAGGCATGTTCTCTGACGTTGCAGTTGGCCAGAATAAATCAATAGCCCATGGAGTGCATTTTTATTTTGGTCCTAAACGTGCAAAAGGAACCAGCACTTTTAAATGGCTCTGTTTTGCAGAGCACAATATGAGAGACTTTAAAACTTCCTGACTCTAGGTATTTTCAAGGCCTTAAGTTGTGCACTGACTCTGTAGTAATAAATTCCCTGAAATGTGGTAGGCCTTTCATCTTTATCTGCTGTGACTTATTCAAAGGAGGAAAATAATTATGGCTTCTTGTTTCAAGGAGCATTGTTCAGTGTACCAATGTTTAATGACTCTTTGGTTAAATACCATTACCAGCTCATCACTTTTGAGCCATTTGTTATTTGTCCAGGATGCTTAGAAGAAAAAAACAGAAGAAAAAGAGAAGGTAGAAAAAGTTCTCAAGTGTCTATTGCTGTTTTGGCACAAAGTTGGACAACAGAGGAATTACTAGTTTTGTTGCTTTAGACATCTGCAAAAACGTTGTCATATCCTCACAACTATAAATGCAAAGAATGCCCTGGAACCTCTCAAACCCTATCCTGCATAGTGTACCCTTAACAGTTAGCTGTCTCTGCAGGATGCATGTCCTTCTGCAAGCCTTCACACTCTTCTGCCTACTGTGATCTTCCTGCATACAGCAAATTGCTTCCCATAGCTGCCTTTGCCTCTGTTAATTCAGCTCTCCCCTTCTCCTCTCATTTTAATACTGGCCTCTCTGTTTGGGTCTCTGCGTTGCAAGTCACCTTTGCCTAAGCCTAGTTGATCCTAACCTTGTGATTGAAAATGCAGAATGGGCTCAGAATACCCTATCTCACACCAAGTTTATTCCTTCTCCCCTGTCCTCTGATTTCTTCGTGAGCCAGTAGCCTACCACCCTGCCAGCACCTCTGTTCTCTGGGAACCTCCTTTCCCCCAACCCTCTTTTCAGCACAGAATTTCAGCACGGTCCCCTAGGGATAGCAGAGCAAGAGAGGGTTATGTTTACAGGCAGTCTGTATGGTGCTTCCTAGGACTGGGGTGCCATGGCCCTGCATAAGCCTGCAAACCCTCGGTAGAGACAGCTGAATTCACTGCCTAAAGCTCATGTACTACAGAGTATCCAAAAGTCTAGGGAATTGCTGTAATCTAAATGTCTGGGATGTTCTGTGGTGTTGTATGTATTAGACCCCAACTGGTTAAGGGAGGCTGTTTCCCCTTCCTCTTATTGGAATCAGGTCAAATGTGATTGCCTACGTTCACGTTACATCCTGCTGCAGCCTTTTTTCTGTGTCATCTGAAGCAAGCTCCTGCTTTTCCCCAGACTCACGCCAAAGGCCGTCTCTCAACTGACACGGCTGCGGCAGGGAACCTGGTCCGTGACGCAGCCCTCGAGATTGGCCTTGTGGACTCAGGGAGTGCCCTGGAGCAGTATCGCATAACTATGCTGGTCTAATGTCTCCTAAGCTTGGAACAAGCTTTGTGTTGGACCGAGGTATGCGCTTAATGTTAACAAGGGTAGAGAAGTGTACTTTGCGCTTGGAGCAGAAAACTGAGAGGCTGCAATGGGTTTTGGTTGTACCCATGGTATTATTGCATCCGGGGGTGTTAAGTGTCCAGTTCTAATGAACAGTGGTTTTTGTGCAACTGTAGGGAGTTCTTTTCATCTGCCTGCTCAGGATCTGTCTAACCGGTGGTGCTTCTTCCTCGGTTGCTAAGCTCTTTCAGTAGTTTTAAGTTTAAAGGTGCAGGATGTTTATGAGAGAGGTGGTACCAAGTTGCTTCTCCTCTAAACAAGTGAATTCCCCGTAGTGATGTAGATTTGTTACTGCTGGATCCTCGCTGGGAGAATGTAAGTCAGAGCAAGGTTGCTGAAGACAAATAAATCAATTGGTGGCAGAGGAGTTTATGGTCCACCACAGAAAACAGAATGGGAGCTGTGATTTATATATTTATTTACTTTAATAAATATGAAAAAATAGTGTGATATTATTTATAGGAGCTCTGGCAGTGAGTGATGATAGTTTAATTTGTACATGTCTGCCTATAGATGAGTCTTTCCTGGGAAGAAAATCTTGGGCAACAAGCAGCATTTTAAACCTACAGATGTTTTTAAAAGTGTGTGTGTGTGTTTGTATGACGATATGCCTTGGCAATGGTTGTAAGTACATTTGAGTTGGAGATGGGTCACCTGCTTCTCCCTCAGACTTTAAGTGAACCTATATTTTTTGTTTAGCCATTGGTGTAAGCCAGTCTGTTCTGTTCCCAGTCCATGCTAGTTCTAGTATTCCTGAGACACAGAATCTCATCACTGGCACAACATGCCTGGATATTTAAATATTTACCAGAATGTGAAGGAGGCAGAAAATTTTTTTTCCCCCACTTACTGCAAGAAAATTAAATTGCTCCTATGTCTAGAATATCTGGTGGGATCAGGTCATGGACGCAGCATGTGTTTGGAGGGACTTGTTTGCTAAAGGGTTGTGAGGAGGCTGGCACCCTTTCAGAGCTGCGAGTTCAGTTGGTGGTGTACACTGTGATATGCTGTCAGTGGGTACGTGTGGGGCAAAGCGTTCCTCTTGGAAACAGCAGAATCCCTTTCCGTGTCCCTGGTTTCTGTTCTGATACGGTATGTGGGCAGCGTACTTGACTGTTGCACAGCAAGGGTTTTAGGGTGGGAAGGAGTGAGAAAAGGGGGCTTGCTGTTCCCAGAAGACTCTCAACCCCAAACCAGTAGTCTGCTGCCTAGCTCTGCATTTTTGCATTGTTGTTGAATTACAAATGGAGAAATATTTGTGATGTTATACCGTGCTAATGATGGAAGACACAAATTCACATCTTCAGCTGTATGCTACACTTGATTTAAGTTCTGGTACCCAGGTTTCTTTGTAAGTATTTACCCTGACTTTTCCTAAAGCTGAGAGAGTTTGTTATTTACTTGGCTCGTCTACATTACCAGAGATGGAAGGGAAGGCTGGGAAAGTTGTAAGGTGTAGAAAGTGGGGATCATAGAAAAATTAGCTTTATCTAAGTGTTATGCAAAATCTTGGTCTAATTTACCCTGTGCTTAACTGGGATGAGCCAGCTTGACTTCACTGATACGAGCTGTACTAGTAGTAGGTAATGATGGGGTCCTTTATTTGGGAGGGGGCAAAAAAAAAAAAAAAGTGCCTTCCTTTTAAAGGAAGAGGGGATGTTTTTTGTTCAAAGGGAAGGCTCTCAAAGGATAGGGAACACTTCAGTGGATGTTTTCACCTATCTTTGAGTAGTCTTCATCAATACTTGTTTTTGGGTAATGAGCCTGGCAAAGTCCCTCTGAGCTTCTTCTGTTTTTTTTGTTTGTTTTGTTGTGTTTTTTTGAGAGTTGCCCATCACAGCTGTATCTTCTTGGTGCATGTTTAGCAGAGACACTAAACAGCGTAGCACACGTTGAGACCTCGCAGTCTTCCAGATGCTAATGCTCTGCTGACGCGGTTCAGCAGCAGGACTGACACGGTACTGAGCCTTGTCCGTCACTCAGGACGTGTAACAGGGAAATGCCTTTCTCACCTAGCAAGCGGAGGGAAGGGGCTGGCACTTGGAGAGCAGATCGGGCCATGGGACTGATGCCTTTCAGCCGGGCCAGACTCCCAGCGCTCGCGTGCTACAGCAGCAAGAGCTTTATCACACAGGTGAGACTGATGCACCTGGAGACTCCCCGCATAGGTTTCCCGTAAGGCCTTCTGGTGCTCTGTGTCTTAATACCCTGCACCATTTACTACCCTGCTCTCTTGGGGGCTTAGAGAGTGAAAGCGTGTTTCCTCTCCCTCTGTCAGGAACGGGACATGTAACAGGGATGGTCTCCAGGGTTGCTGCACAGTTGTATCAGCGCTTACTCTGATCGAAGGCAGGGGGAGGGAGTGCTGTTTGCAGTCCTTGAATTGCAACCATTTTGAAGGCTGCCGGCTCATATGACAATTTTAACATGTGGCTCATATAAAAATAGTGAGGACATACACCTGTTCCTTCTGTACCCAGATCAAGGCTGAGTATATATCCTCTTTCCAGGAGTGCTTATTTCCTGGGGAATAATTTCTGTTATTGCCACTGTTAATAAGATAACTGCTAATTAGGGATCAATTGCATCTTAACCTTTATAACAAGTGCCTTGCATGTACTGCACGTAGAAAATGTGGACATGCATTTGGAGACTTGAAAGGCCAACTTTGAGGTGTCTGAAAAAGGCAAAATAATCTTAGTTGTGGTGTTTAGCAAATATTTGAAATGCTTGAAAGGCCTCTCAGGCTAGACACTAAAAATCAACACAAATCTTATTTTATACATTTTTTTGTGTGTGAAATCTAATCCTGCATATACTAGAGCACACATTTCATTCAATCTGTCCAAGATATCCCAAGGAAGATCCATAGGACAATTCCACTAAGGGGAGCAGTGGGTGAACTTGTGGATTGGCAAGGCAGGACTCATGCTTTGCATACTGTGCTTTATAGATGCTCCTCTTCTTGCTGTATCAAAGCTTTAAAACACTGAAGTAAGACTCATCCAGCTTCCACCTTGTGTACTAATTGAAAAGGGGCAACTTCTGAATTGCTTTACCTTTTGCAATAACATTTGTAATGTGTTTAAATGACACATTTACAACTGCTCTCTTCTTTAAATTTAAAACTTCCCCATTCAGATAGTCACAGCTCAGAAGTCCTGCTCAAGGCAAAAGCATACTATAAAAGCCTCACGCAAGATAAATGGGGCCTCCTAGCTGCTGAGTGATGAGGACTGGATGTGTTTGAATAGTTCACACAGACTGGGTTTTTCTTTGCCTTTAGGCACCTTGGAAGGATCTTTCATTTGCTTCTTTTTATGGTGTTTCCTTCCTGTGGTTATCATAGTCCAAAGAATTAACCAACGTTTTTGTCTAAGGTGCAGGAACTACTGCAAATTAAGGGTTTGTTGAGCTTCCTTGCCATTTTTCCCTAGGTTATTGTATGCCTACGTACATGGTGTAGTATGTAGTACCTGGTTTTGCAGTTGATACCAGTTAGTCTAATCTAGCTCTTCAGAGTAGGAGATACTATGCAATATAAAGTTAAGTATTGCAAACGTACCTCTTTTTTCGGTGAGTATTATCTTGGAGATGATTAAGGCCAGCAGGCTGACTACCTGATTTCAAATAGCTCCTCAAGTCCACTGGGATGGGAAGGTGAAGAACACTAGTGTTCAGAGGAGCCAACTTATCAGTGCCTTTCAAACAGTGAAGAACTCTGAGTACATTTAATCTTTCTCCCCTTTAAAACTCATTTTATACCAATATTATGAGGAAAAGATTGAATTTAACATGAATGGCTCCATGAAGGTTTCATAGAAATTACTCTGAAGCTTCTAATTACTAATCACTAGTGAAAAGCATGGCCAGTAATTTTAAATCCTAATAACTGTGCTTTCTCAGACTCTTATATTCACAAAACAATCTGTTACAAAAGATGCATACACTTAACGGATTTTTTTAATGCACTTTTGTTTTATAAATACATGGCCTTTCACATTCTTAGTGTACCCAGAGGTGCTTTTGATGAAGCAGACAGCTGTCTTTGAACTATTTAAAATAACTGAACAGATGCATGACTGCCACACATCAGCTCATTGCAAGGCATCTCTCCTGCACAACATAAACCGGGAGACTTCAGGAGCAACCGTACAATGCTAGACTTCTCATCTCCTTGTTCGTCTTTGCCGCATTCTGGCCCTCTGGGGTTGGGGATAATATTTTGATGGGTGAATAAAGTACCATTAACTTTCTCATTATCATCAATCATCATGACAAAGGAGGACAAGTAGACTTTTTGTACCTGGTCTTGCCACTTGTTTAGTCATCAAACCCTTTGCAGGCTGAGTGTAAAATGCTACTTTATTAAGACTGTGGTTCTGAGATACAAAGTGTTCAGTGGCAATGCCTATGTTAGGTATTTCCACTGCTCACTTGCGCCCCTGAGGCATGGTAGCATCTCCAGCTGTTGTTCTGGCACAACTCTGCATGCAGCCTCACCGTTCCCTGCTTGGGGAAGTAACCTGGCTTTAGAGGAAAACAAACCAACAGAAAGTGTCTTGTGGGGGCTTGGGGGGGCAGAGAGGGGGTCTGCCACACAGCTGGGAATTGAGGCTGCACCTTCTCGCTCTTCCTCAGGTGTCTTTTTCAACAGCAGCCACTTGCGATGACATACTATGATGAATTCTTCAAATACCTTTCCTCTCCTTTTTGCTTTCAGAAAGTCACTGCAGAGTATCAGTGTGAAGCTGGGCTTTTCTAAGGGACTGCTGTGCCTTGCAGTGGAATAGGTTATATTGTGCCTCTCTGCCCTGGGGTTCCCCCCACCTTTGAACTATCTTTGTGCCTCCTCCTCAGTGCAGCTTTTGTCTGTGCGAAACTCTGGCGAATGATGACTGAACGCTACTGCATTGGCGTCTACTAATCTGCTCCTCAGAGGCAATTTTCCTTCTTGTTCCTTTGGTGAATGTGGTATGATGATAGTGTTCAATCTGGTAGAAAAACAGTATTTCATGCTTCCCCAGATTTCTTCCTGCGTAGCATTATTATATGTGCTTGTTTTTGCTATCAGTGTGCACAAACACTTAAGACGACATGCAGCAGAAAGACTGTTCTTACAAAAAACTCTGCCCCTTGATAATATGTAAGGACTTCAGCTCAGGATTTGATAACTAATTTACAGCACACTCCTGCCTTTACTCAGTGAAAAAACCCTGTGTACCTAGCCATATGATTTGTTTGCATTGCTCATGAAGCTCATTTTCATACTAAAAAGGCAACCAAGAAAAGAAGTCCTTCTGTGTTAGGTTTGGAAACTTTCTAGACTGTTCTAAGATGACAGATAAGAAGGGCTCTGGCCAAGGCAGAAGAAAATAATGGTATAAAGAAGGTAAATAAGAGGAATTCAGGCACCTGATTGCCTGACACAAGGAGGTAGTCAATGAAATCAAGAAACTGGAAGATGATGTAAGGAAATTCATAGCCCTGTAAAACAGTTGGCCTCTGAAGCTCCTCACTACAGCAAGACATGGAGGCCAAATACTTAAAAGGACTCAGAGTTACTACACCCTGCTGGATAACAGGTTTTTCAGATTATAACAGTGAATACTATAGCTCTCCAAGACTGTAGGAAGGGTTATAGTCTCCTAGGTTTCAGAGCCTGGGTTGAAATCTCACTGCTGTGGATTAAGAGGACCCTGCTCCTGGGAGCAGGTTACCCCTTGCCTGAAGAGTTCCCAGATCGGCTCACTGCAGCTGCTGGCAGAGGCAGAGTGCTTCCCGGGGCAGAGGACTGCCCAGGATCGCTTGTCAGTGAGCATCAGGGGTGAGGATGAAGAAACCTGGAACCACCACTGGTCTTCACCACTACTTCAGATATAGGCAGGGTAAATGAGTCTCCTCCTGGCTGTGTCTTACCTGACCAGCCGAGCCCAGTGCTTTGTGTTTTGTGTTTGCCTGGATGGCTGTACTATCTGCACTGTGCTGATTCTTAGGACCTGCCATTTGTCCTCTCCTGCAAGCTGTCTTAGGACCGTAAGTTACAAAAATGGCTCTGGTGCTGCCTGCTTCACTGAAAGACGGAGGAAAACCTGCTTTTGGCCACTTCTCTGGGGAAAATTCCTTTCTGATCCCCAGTTCTTAGAATTCATTTTGTGCCACAAAGCCAGAATGGTCTTATTCCTTCCCAAACTCCTTCGAGAAAACAAATATAGGGTTTTTTGTAGTGAATCAGGATCGTCTTCTCCACCATTTTATTTCGTAATGACCCAAAATGCGTCAGTTATTTCTTGTGCTAAGGAGTTCTGCACAGGCTAATTAAATTCTCTATGGGAGGGAAAAGATCTTTTAAATTCAGTTCTAAACTTGTCTCCTCTCAATTTTATATGTTGTTTAAATGCTTTTCTATTGGCTAGTCTAGCCCTGTTACCGACTTTTTGTTATTGAGCATGTGTTGCGGTACCATCTGGAGACCAGCTGAGCTATGTGCTTGATGTGTTGAATGATAACAAACCTATAGGAGTTTTCAGTCTTTGCTTTTCCTGTGCAATTCTTAAGTGCTCTTTGTAACTGGGGATAAGACAAGTGAGAAAGTCAATGAGAAAGAGCCTTGGCAACAAAAACAATAAGGTGAGTGGATCTTGTTGGACTTGCTTTGGACAGGGGAATGAGCTAGGTAACTTCCAGAGATCCTTTCCAACCTAAATTATTTCACGATTCTGAGCCTGTAAGTCATCAAACACCTTGGTAATGCTGTAGGCACCACTGCTTTCTTTTGGCTGGACTTTTTTTCCTTTGTTTCTTTGTTGTCATTTTGAGTGATACTCAACTTTAATCACTGAGATTAACCAGGTAAGCGCCCTTGCCACTCTTTACTGTCAGTGGAGAAGGGCACCGCCACTCAGAGTAGGAGATGTTGAATCTCCTGCAGCTCCTTTCTCTGTGCTGATCGTAGAGGCAGCCTGCAGAAGGGAGACAGCTAGCTGAGAGGCCTGAACCTTTTCCTCCCCTTTCCCCTTCATTGCCTTTCTCTGCTTATAGCACACGTTTTTCTGCATGTCTGCTCTGCTGTAGGCTGTATGCAGTAGCCTGAGTATGTTAGACTCGCCACAGTCTTATTTATTCTTTGCACTCTTTTTCTTCCTCTCCCTTTATTCCTTCTGTGTCCTTTCCTCTGACAGCGCTTTCCTTCCAGGAGTTCTCCAGCAAATCTCCTCAACACCTTTATCATGCCTACTGCACATCAGCCAACTTCTCCCTCCTTGGCCCATCCCCCTGCTTGCCTCTTTTGCTAATTTGACCTTCTTTTCATTATAACTGATAGAAATTGTAGAAGGAAATCCATTTTCCTTTGGAAATTATTGTCACCTGTCAAAAGATGGCAGGCCTATTTTTAACCTAAACTGAAACAAATGGCTGAAAACAGAGATCCAAGAGCTATGGACTTCTCTGAAAAGAGCCTAAATTGCAGAACCACATAATCAGTTAAGTTAGTATTAATTCTTAAATAGCAGATATTGAAATCTGTGAAGTTGTTTTGTGCTACTGTCTGTCTGGAGAGTGTGCCAAAACAGCTGACTAGGTTTTGAAATCGCAAGCACTGAGGGGCAAATAGAGTAGCCTGGTTCAAGCTAGTGGCATTAATCTGGTAGAGATAAGCCCAGGCTGCAACCTGATGGCTTTGACCCGCATTTCCAATCTTGGCTGGCTGCAGTCAGTTCATCTTTAACATTCACTCCAAAGAGAGAAATGGATCAATGCCAGTTCTGAAAAATCAAAGAAGGTATTTACGTTCCTATATGTGGAGGGGTGCTTTGGTATTAGGCACCTAAATTTCCACATTGAAGCTCATTGTTTCTGAATCAACCAATGGAAGACCCTAAAGGCTGTTTCTACCTGACAGTAAAATACAGCCTTTGCGGCAAATCGTGCAACACAAGATCCATCATGTGCTCTCAGCATATGGTATGACAGAGCATTTTGCTGTTGCAAATCAGTGCAATCAGCCCTGTAATATTCTGCCTCCTTCCTATATAGTACAGTTTAATACCCAGCAGAGAGGAGCTAGCTTCTCAGTGAAGATTTGGAAGAAAAACACTGTTTTTTCTGGAGGTGCACGTGCAGTGATGACAGCTGTAGTTTAGCCTGGATATTTGTGTAGTCCTTTCTATATGTACACGAGTGGAAATCTTGGCAATGGTTTTCCTGCATTGAGATTCTGAACCAGACTCAAAGCAGTTGCAAATGAATGATCTCGGTCTCTGACTGTGCCGGCAATGATGAATTGAAGCCCTTGAGATACAAGACTGAGCAGATGCAAGTGACCTTAGCTGACACAAAAATGAAGCCTTATCTGCATCAGAGGGGGTGTTCAGCTTGTCATCTTCAGCTGTTTTTAACAGAAAAGGAGAAAGCCACAGAAACTAGCCTAGGTAAAGGCTACCATAAGAAGGCAGCTAGAAAAAAGCCTGGCCAATTTTTTATCCAGTAACCAAACTGTTAACAAACATTTAAAATGTTATATGACTGTCAAGTGGTTTGGGTTTGTTTTTTTGCTTGCTTTTTTTGTTAGCTATTCCTCCTTCAAGTGCTCTTTCCCGGGGATAGTCTTTGTTCTGTGCCTATTCGGGTTTTGTGCCTTTTCTGTTTTCTTCCTATTGCCTTTGAACTTTTCAGCCTCTGCCTTTATGTTCTCTTTGCTATGATGGGACTAGGGCCTGGCTCTGTGTACAGATGGACCAGACTGACCAGCTGACCCATTATCCTGGGTGATGGCCCAATGCCAGAGGCAGCAGACTATCCTTTATTCACGGGAAAGAGAAGGCAGACTTCCTCCCCCCCTCAGCAGAGTGCTGAGGCCTTACTTTACAGAATCTAGAGGGAATCTCCTGTCGTCTTCAGAGGCAAATTCTGATCCTGCTTGAAGCTTCTAGGTACCATTTTAGTTATTTAAAAAAAAAAAAAAAAAAAGACATTCTGCCCTCTCATTGCCATGTACTTAAATAGTGTTCTCACCTGGTGTCTAGCTGGGAATGCAGTGTGTGTGGTTTGCTAAGGCAAGGTTGGAGCACCTGGGAAGCGGGGTGGTAAAATCACTGGAATCAGCCCTAGGTGACCCGGACTATTCTGTCTTGAGTGTTCAGGGGCTGTTGACATGGCACAGCATGGTGGAACTGCCAGCGTGGGCTGGTCCCAGGGACAGCACACCGCTCTTGGTGTCATGCACCTTTCCACTCCCTGGGCTTCCCCAGGAAGTGCTTTGCTGTGCACCATCATCTTTCAACCAGTTACGTAGTCTGTCTCTTTTTGTGCCTTGGTTTACTTTATGATAGAGGGAGATTTACAGGCCTTCCTTTCTTTGTCCTTTCCTCTGTCTATGCACGTTATAAGCTGCTGCATACAGAAATCGTCTCTTACTGTATGTGCCTGTATTGTGTCTAGAAGAACAAGATGTTGAGCTTGGTTGGAGATGCTATGTATAATTAAGGTAGAAAATGATAAGTGTCACTTTTTATGCCAGAAATATGTCTGGGACAGGCATGTCGCCTTCTGCGTGCAAATACTGCGCACAGAAAGCTGTTCTTGAGTTTGCAAAGGGCAAGGTATGGAGACCAGCAGAAAGGCCTGGCTTGTGTCTTGTTTTCTCTGCATCTTTGTGAAAGAGGAAGCCTTGTAAAAACAGGAGTCATTGCAATACCAAAACTGGAATGCAAGTAATTATGCCTGGGTGTAACTTTAAATTTCTAGGTGGTCTCACTGCTTTACAGAATCTTCCCACAGGCATAAAGGTTCTCAGACATAAGTATTTGCAGGAATGGTCTTTTATTTAATGTGCAAAGTGGAAACTGTAGTTTAATTTGTTCGTGAAGCTATACTCCCTGTGGCTATTGGAGAGTGGTGCGTCTTTTCTTGATGTTAATGGCACAAGCAATGCTTTCCTGTGTTTCCTTGATTGATTGGCTTGCTGGTAAAGGCTGTCTGGGATAGCAGGTCACTGAAATGAGGGCTTGTTCTTTACTCTCATCAGAAAAGGCTGTACCTAGATGCTGGCTCCCAACAGAAAGGGAGGGGCAGCAGAGGATAGAAATGAAATGTGAACAAGACTGTGTTCAAAACTGAAAACGTTAAAGGACATGGGAGTCAGGAAAGCACCGTTTCCCTCGATGATTGATTGCTCTTAGCATACGGCTGCACAAGAACAGGTCTCCTCTAACAGTGGCTCTGTGTGCTTTCCAGCACCTTCCATCTGAAGACCTCAGAGAGTGTTGTGAACTCAGTTAAGTTAAATCTGGCAATTCTGTGGCTGAGATGCAATCACCTCTGTTTTGCAGATGAAACTAAGGCAGAGAAGTTCAGGTGCTTACCCAGAATCGTTCAGTAAGTACCTTGGCAAAGGTAGAAACAGAACAGGAGCCCTGACTCCCAGTCAAGTATATAGAGAGAAATTATCCACAAAGAAGCTGTTAAGCTAGACTCAGCCCTTGCTTATGTAGTTGAACAAACAGGACTGTTTTTCTCACGTGTCGAGCACCCACCAGCTCCTGTGGAAGCCTGCTGGAGTGGTGGGAACTCAGCTGTTCCACAAATCAGACCCTTGAAATGCAGGGGATGCTGTACAATTGGTTAGGTTGGACCTATTGATGCTTCCTAAAAGAAATGTTGCATTATGCACAATATTGCACAAAAGAAGCAGCACTGAGAGGCTGGAGTATTGGCAAGCGCTGGAAGGCTATTTGGAACACACAGAGCAGTGTGGAATCAAAGCTGGGCAGAAGCGAGGAGAAATAATGAAATGTCTAGGAAGACAGATGAAAAAGAGGGAGGCGAATGAGGGATAGTGGGAAGCCAGTGGCACAAGTGGACAAGTTGGGTCTTAAAAGAAAGATAGTGGGAAAGTGTGTTCATGATAGCCTGGAAAAAAACTGCCATTCAGGAACTACCTGGGCTAGTTTGTAGCGAAAGGGAGAGTTTTGGGGAGGCAACACAGTCCTGAGGATAGGAGGACTACTTGGGAGTGCAGGACGTCTGCATTCTTGCCTTCTCTCGCAGCAACATGCCAAAGTTGTGCCCTGCCTGTGTGCAGCATAATGGTGCTCTGATCTTCACTGAGTCCTCTAGATATTGCTCTAATACTAAAAAGAACAACAGTTGCTTCCCAAAATCAGTAAGCAGCCAATTGGGGTCATGTCCAGCTTAACCAGTATCTCTTTCAGCAAGATCTAAATATCCATTCCAGCGCCTGTCAGAGGACACCCAAGCTCAGTCTTTAAATTAAAAACTGCACCTTTTAGCCGAGTGATGGATTGCTGGGTGGAAGTCATTTTGCTGTTGTCAGTGGTGAACGTAACTGACAAAATACCTGTTCCCAGCTCTTGTCCACAGCAGGAACGTGCCACTGTGGTGTCACTGAGATGCAGCTGCCAGGCTGCAGATCTAGAAATGGACACAGCAAATCACCAGAATAAAGGTGTCAGCTGAAGGACAGCAGGGTTTGAACCATATGAGTAAAGTGTTTAAACTGGTTGTATCCTTCTGCTGGAAGGGCTGACTATGGAGGACTTGAAAAAGGAGGGGAGAGAATAGGAGGCATATGAAATTTGCATAGAACAAATCCAACTTAGTTTTGGTTGTGTTCTCTGTTTGCATTTTTATAATCAAAATTTTACCCCAAGAACATTCCAGAAATGAATCCTTGTCAGCTAACATGCAAGTCAAAAACACTTCTCTCCCCATTCTTCCCCTTTCCACCCTGTACCACTAATGTGTAACAGATGTAAAAAGAAGGCAGTATCACAGTGTGTTTCATGTTATATGGGGAAAATCAGATATTAGTTGGTGTCAGAGCATGTTTTGCCATGACCGGAGGGGCTGCTTTGTTATCCTCCAGGAAGATTGTGGCCTAGAAAACTCTGGCTGCTTATATTTTGTACTTGTTGAAAGAAAAGTAAGTAAGCGCATATGTGTATGAGCACCTCTGTTGTGTGAAAGAGCGAGAGAGTGTGAGGGGGTGGGTGTGGGGCGTGGGGGGAACTGCAAGCCATGCTGCTCTTTCCTGCTGGTGTTTCAGGGCTCGAATCTGGGCTGGGCCCAGGAACACTGGAGAAACCTCCTTTGATGGCTTCTTAGAGGAGAACACACAGTATCACCCTCTCATTGGAAATTTATCACTTGGATGGAAGGTCTGTGTTTTTGCAGCACTAGATAGATCCTCTTTCCTACTTACAGTAGAGCCTTACTACCAGGGAGTCCCTCTGCAGGAGCTACTTAAAAGAGAAAACAGGCACAGTGCTGAGGAGAACAATTACGGTGATGTGAGAAGACTGGTCTAACTGTTTCACTTCTTTCTCAAGGTTTCCTGTCTGTCCTTAGGTGATGCAAATAGCCTCTCTATGCCTCAGGTTCCCAGCAACAACATGGGGAAACTAGTACAACTTTGCTTGGTGGACACAGGAAGATAAAGTTATGAAAACTTGTGAGGCATTCAAAGATAAAAGCTTTTTCTGAGCTAATAAGTATGTCTGTCCACTCTGAGGAGGCTTCCTTTTTTTTTTTTTTTTTTTTTTCCCTCCTCCTCTTTCTCTCTCCTTCCTGTAAACCAGACCCCTGCAACCTGTGGAAAACCCCCATGAGGGGACTGGAAGTCACTGAGTGGCTCTCCAGCATTCAGATCTACCATTGAAAAATCTCAGTGGATTTCCTGCAGCAGGATTTCTTTTCTTGTCTCTTCAGTTAGTGATCTAGTTAGTCTTGGCTTTTTGTGGCCACATCCCTGAAAACAATTGACAGCATCTATAATGACTTATAAGGGAGCAGCAGAATTTGCTGGTCACTGGGGCTGAAAATCAGAGGCTTTGAATGGCAGTACTTGGACCCATGTTTATCCATGGATCAATACTGAGGTGGAGAATCTCTGAGCTAAGATTGAGATGTAATTGTAGGTGGTTGCTGCAAGTCCACAGCAAAAGTCATGTGTAGGACTGCATGAATAACCCAGGATGTGGGGAGCAGACACTTCTGCAGCTCAGGATTGGTCTGATTCGGCCAGTTTGTCCTGGGACTGCCCTAGCTTTTGCTTGCCTTACACCTGGATCTGAGAAGTACTGAAATAGCCTCAGTTATATTAGAAAGCCAAAAAGAAATGGAACCCAAAATTTCAAGATAATGAAAGGAGTCCTTTGCCCTCCTGAAATTCATTCAGGAGAGAAATTATCTTCCAGTTCACTACTTCTTTGCACAGCTCTGTTAAATAAATGATCTTCATAAAATACAGACCAATATGTTATCCCCCAGTATTTGGGGGCCAGTGAAATGATTGTCAAAAGGTAACATGAGCTCTGAGGAAGAGGATGTATCACTCTTGTAAGTGCTGGCTGAGCCTGCCAAGGCATTTGGTAGTAGTACAGGTGAATCAGGAAACATGCCTGAACCTCATAAAGACATGCAGTGTAGCCCTGTTCCTGACCACTGCCTGGGCGCTTGCTCTCAACTTCTGCGGTGTTACCAGGCACTTTGGCAGCCTGTGTGGCTCAGGTCTGTGAGGAAAAAGAGATGGGAGCTGATGGAGATGCCAGAGGAAAGCAGATTTATCTCATAGCTGCGACATCAAGGCGTGGATGGGAAATCTGGGTTTGTTGTGGCCATGGATAGGAATTCTGTCTCTGTTGCAGATCTGTAGTGCCACCTTGGGCAGGTCATTTCATCCCTCTGGACGTTTCTTTTCCCTCATGCTTGTTGCTGCCTTACAGCCAGGAGGGAACTGTGTCGTGCCCTCTGTTTGTACAGTGCCAGGCTGTAAAAGTAGCAGGGGTCTCCCAGCACACCCATCGCACTAATAATGATAGGAGGGAGGGCACCTGTCAGAAATTTCTTCTTACCTTTCAGTTATTAATACATTTTCCTCTCTCTTTTCTTTTACTTGCTTGAAGGGGAAAGATAAGTCGGTTATCTTTTATTTCTTCTAAAAGAAATGAGTCTTGACAGGTCTGGAAATGTGTTTCCCGCAGTTACTCAGAGCACATAGGGGCCATGCCGGCTCATTTATACACCCACATACCACAGCCCCGACGTTTCATTAGCTTGGCGTATATCTTTTGTTTGCTGTGACAGACACATGAAAGTACAACAGGAACAGGGCTGGAGGAAAGAGGGGAGGGAAGGGGACGCAGTGCTGCCTGAAAATCCCTGTCTCAATGATTTTTTTTTTCCTTGCGTATGCAGAACAAATAAAATTCTTATTTTTATTATTGTACACTGAAAGCACTGCCAGTAAACGAGAGCTGACATGGGCTCAGATCGTTTGTGATCTTGGCTGCTGGAGGAAGGCAGAAGGGCATACAAGGGGATTTTCCTGTCAGTCAGGAGTGAGGGTGTACCCTAGGGAAAGGAGCATGAGGCAAGTACTTGGTCAGCCTTCTCCCCTTCCCAGGACTTGTGTCTGGTCACTCTGTTTCTGGATCTCTTCCCCGGCAGGAGCTGATGTGTGTCGGGCCCTGCACCGCACAGGGAGGGATGGCTGCAGGGTGACAGGCAGGAGGAGAAGGTGGAGGCAGTGCTGCTGTCTGATTGACATGCCTGCAGCAGGGCCTGTCCTTGGGCGAGCACATCTAGGGTGTGCGCGTGTGAGAACTGAAATGCAGTCGAGGCCTTTGGAACAGTATAAGGCTAATTTTAAATCCCAGTAATAGACGTGCTGCCGCCCCTGTGCTGCATAGCTCCAGCCCTCCTGCTCCCTTTCATCTTGCCACAGCTTCATCTTTCCCTTTTGGAGTTGTCCCCTTACTGCACAGTGCAATTCCTGGGCAAATGGCTTTTGTCCCTAAGCCCATTTGTGCGCTTGCAGCTAGTGTCCTAGAACTGTTTGCCCTTGTCAGATCTGTCCCTCTCATTCACTAGCTACAGAGCCTGGCAGATCTAGGCCTTCTGCCAGTGCTTTTGCACTGCTCTGTTCTCTCAAGCAAAAGCCACTCTCTTCTGTAGGTAGCAGAGGCTGACAGATGTTTTGGCTTCTGCTTTTGTCCCTGCACTGCCATCCTGGAGATGGAAAAGGCACATTAAATCCAGTGCAGATGGGAGTGATGCCTGATGGGATCTACCAAAGGTCAAATGAAAACCATGGAAGGAAAATATTGCTGTCTTTGGCTATACCCACCTCCATCCCCCTCTTGAGATGCTACAAAGAGGAACCACTCTTGGTATATCATGTAGATATTCCTAATATAGTCTAGATTTGTTCCTTCCTGGCTCTCCTCTCCCTTGAAGGCAGGGTTAGCATTCACATGATTCTCCATGCCTACGTTTAAACAGCAGACTTTAGGTTTCAGGGTTAGCGAGCTGGTCTGAGTAGTTGTGACCATTTACACTTCTCATTGCTCTCAGAATGACCATCCACTTGGTTGATACGTGCTGCAAGGTGCTCTAGGTGACACTGCTCTGAGCAGGGCGTTTGGACTAGGCAATCTCCAGAGGTCCCTTCCAGCCTCAACTAGTCGGTGATTCTGTGACACCAGAGCTTGAAGTCTAGTGCTAAGTGAGAGCATCTGTGGTTTGAGCTAAAAAGACTGCTTTGCAGCTAATTTTTGCTGGAAAAAGAACAACACTCCATGATACGCAAACTAAGAGAGCTGTGATGCCCTTGTGTCTCCTGTGGATGTGAGGGGATGTAGAACATACTCTGAAGAGCAGGGCCTCAGTGCTCTTGTGGAATTGTTGCCCCAGCTCGTGCTGGCTCACAGTTTGAAGGCAGTTTGCAACCCAATCCCATCACTTTGCTGAAGACAGGTGAGATGTTGGCATTCTTTTCTTAGGCTTGGTGATAGGATCTATTGTGGAAAGCCACTTTTTTGCTGTTGTACTTGACAACAAATACTGACCATAAAATCAGCTTTACACTTTTTTTTTTTTTTTAAAGCTTGCACCATAATAAGAAAATTAATAGAAGTGTTTTATGTGAAGCGCCCCAGATTATTTAAAGTTCTAATGCCTATTTAAAACCATTGGTTAATTGAACATCACAAAGAATTATAGGTCTGATCTGCCAAATGCAAACAGTGTAATAGTTTTTATTTATTTTACTGGTTTAAATTCCTATCTTTGGTCATGTTTATTGACTTAGTAGCTCAGAGTTTAGGGCCTTTTACATTTGACAATAAATTCCCAGCATTATGCTGCGTAAAAGAGGGACGGGTAAGATTTTTAAAATACTTCTCTGTTGTGTCCTCATCATCCTTCTGCACTGCTGGCATTGCACGTTCATTGAATTTTTGTCACTGTTGCAAGAAAAGTGTGTTTTCAGCAGAAGTCTAGGCAGTGCTGCATTGTAGCAGATCCATTGCTCTTTGGTACTGTTTCTTCTTTAAAGCGCAAATGGTACTTAAAGCTTTGAATCAAGGAATGGTTTTCAGAGGTGCTTAAATGATTTAAGAGTGCAGTTTCCTTTGGCTTCTGGTCAGACTTCGTGTTCCTTAATCTTTAGGTTCTTAAGAGACATTCCTTCTTTCCTTCCCCTAAGGGTTTGCTGAGTCTGCCTCTTCTAATTACTAACAGGGCCACTCTAACTATAGTGTCTAAGTACTGTCCAGCCTTAAATATGTTATCGCAACAGCCTGGTAATGGCAAGGAGATTGGCCCCTCTGTCCTACAGCTGGGGAGTCAAGACAGGAGGAAGACTGAGTGCCTTGCCCCTAGTCAGACAGGACTGTTGAAGCACAGCGAGCCAAGCCCTCCGCTGATTCCCTGAGCGTCAGCTTGCTCTTTGTACTAAGGCAGGTACTAAGCATGTTCCGACGTGCTTTGCTGAGTTGGGGCCTTGGGCTCCTCCTGAAATGGTCTATTCGTCTCTGCGTACGAGTACTTGCCAAAAGTGCTGAGGTTTTGCTATAAACAAAAATGTTGGAAATGAAACCTCTCAGGACTGCCATCTGATGAATACTTCCGTGTGCTGAGAAAAGGAAGATAAGGAGCAAGCAGAGGAGAATGCATTCTGATACCGTGTTCCACATACATCATTCATGGTTTCGCTTAGGATGTCAGACAGCATAAGAGCACACCTGGTACAAGGCTCTTTCTCGAGATAGCTCTTGCCTGAATGTGTGGCTCTGTCATGAGATCCCAATGTGTGAACACTGGTGCACCTTTGCACCTTTTTTTTCTGTGTGAAAATAATTATTTCTGAACAGTTTTAAACAGTGAAGACATTAAGCATATTAGCTTTTTTTTAATACTTTTTACCTTTGTTTTGAGCTTTTGTTTGCTGCTGCTGCTTCTTTCTCTTTGTGTTTACTGGTTCTTGGTTAACCATGTTGTTTTGTGTTGGCTTGACAATGTTGCATGTCTCTGGGGCTGTGTTTCAGTTATCTGGTTTGGGCCAACTGAACAGCTGTTGTCCTCTGGCAGGATGTTTTCCTGAAACCAAAAAGATGGTTTTGATATATTTTTATTTATTTTAAATCCTGTTTGGCAGTCAACACATTATATTTACTACACTCTGAATATGGACAATGGCAAAATAATAATTTGTTTGAATATTAAAAACCTAGAATAGGGTTTTTTCTTTCTTTAAAGAAAATATTTTTGTGGTTTTGAAATCTTTTTTTTTTTTTTTTTTTTGCTTGTCTGCTTTATGTAGCTCTGAGATGATCAAATTTACTCCCCAGAGATGCTCAACTCTGTGCTTTGAGGGCAAGGGGTTTAATAAGCAGGTCTCACACTTATAAACTAGTCTCACCTTGCAGCTGTAAGCTGCAGTCGTGGCTGAACTGTCTAGTTTAAATTTAGCTCCTCTGCTGCTACTGCAGTAAGTGCAGCAACACAAGGCTCAGCGATGGCTTCCTAGCTTCACCTGGGTGCTTATCCAGCTCCTCAGGAGGATTTTGTTGCTGTGATGGGTTCTGCGTTGCCATGGCTGGGGGGTCCTCATAGTTGAGCTAGCTTAAATCCATTGTAACCACATAAGGGCTGGAATCCTGTAATGCGGACTGGTCCAAGGGGCTATGTGCCAAGAGTGGGTGTTTGGTCCTGTAACCTGTGTTAGATGCAGGTGGTGTAAGAGGGGAATGTGAAATGGGGGTCAGGAGACTGAGCCTCGCGCTCCTTGCGGGAGACTGGTAAGTCGAGGTAGATCTTCATGACTGCAGTGTGGACATGGCAGGTCCTGTTTCTTGCTGACCTTCGCAGGCCATGGGCTTCCTTGTAACTCATGCAAGTCTGGGCTATCATAGCAAGTGTGACTTCTGACAAAGCCCTAAAACAAGATAGAAAGAAGGAAGAGGTAGTTAAGAATGAGAAAAGATGTGGAAAGTGGACAGACTAAAAGTGAGGGGTTAAGGCTGAAACTGTTGCTGCTGACTGTAATAGAAATGGTATTTCTTCTGTGGGAAATCCTGGTTTGAACTGTGCCCATCTGGATGGGATCCTAGTGCTTTTAGTTGTAATCCCAGTGAAGCATCTCTTTGAAGCTTAAGATCTTAAATCATTATTTTGCCTACAATTTGATGGATGGTATGTGTGTTGTGAAAATGCCAACCTCTGTGTTTGTGTTTAAACAACTTTTCTAAAAGTATTTGACTTGAAAAGCAAAGATAACATCAATTTATTGTTTTTATTAGCGCTGAGTTGCTTTTATTTCTAAACACAGAAAACTGAAAGCAAATTGCATGAAGTAAACAGTATTTTCAGAGTATTTGTGTTTAATTTCTGTCATTGCATTTGGGAGCCAGAGTCCCCTAGTGTTTCTTGGTTACTTGAAAAAAATATACTTATTTCTAGTTCTTTCCAGGTGTCAGAATGAACAATATAAAAGGCACAAAAGAAAATAAACAATGCCTGTTGGGTATGTGTGTTTTCACGTGAGGGCTTTAGAGAAATGAAAGACTTCAGGGTATGGAAGTATCTGGGGTAGACTTACAGTGAGGTAAAGGGCAAGGTGGATCAGATGCAGATCATCTCTCCTTGAACATTGTGCCCCCATCCACCCTAAATAGAGCCTGCCTAGAGGCTTCAGCTGAGAGCGTGACCTTACTGTTCTAGGCCCTCTATGAAGGAAGTGAGACAAAGTTGCTTCCTTAGAGTGTATTTGTGCTGAACTCTGCAGAAATGCCCAAAGTCTCAACGAGGTTGCTTGTGTACGTAAGCAAAGAGTTTCACCTGCGCTGAGGTGTGTTAGGTTAACTTAACTAGGCTGCTTTGAGCAGCCAAGCTGCTGCATCCATCTCTGTACAGCACTGCCTTGTGAGGCCTTCCATCTGTTTGGCCGTACCAAAACAAGATATTGCAGTGTAGCAGTAATTTGCTAAGCATCACACAGCAGTTCAGGATCAGGATTCTGCCAGTAACCTCGCCGTTAAGACTGCATTTGTGTCTGCTAAAATGGGTTCTGAACTTCTCCTGAAGTCCTTGGTTCAGTCAGTACCCAAAAGGGATGGGAGAGCCATGGGCATATGGGCTTGCTTGTTGTATAGGTGAGAGGAGATAATGGAATAGCCAGATGAAGGCAGACTGCCCCTTTGCCCTTCTTCCTGTCCTCACTGAGAATGCAAAATACTTCAAATACTTCAGACTGAATGGTGTCATATCTGCTGCACTTTTTTTATAGTGTTCTCCTGTGTACATGCAACCATTGCATTTCTTGCAAAGGTCTTATGCTGGATGCAAATGGGACACTTGTGGCCTTTTGCAGCTGTGAACAGGAGAGTGGAATTTGCTAGTTCTGTTGCAATTGGGAAGGGATGCCTCTTAGCCAGATGCTTCAAAAAAATGTACTCAGCACTACGAAGGAGGCAGAGCCCCCTGTCCTAGGCTACTTGGAGATGGGAGCGGTGCTCCATGTAGCATTGTATCCTGTGTTTACAGGAGGAGAAGGTTGAAAATCTGATTGTGAGTGCACACAGAAATGCAGTCTCTGACGTATGCTTCCCTAGATGCTGAGACGATGACTCAGTAATTCTTTGTTCACCTCTGAAATAAGGGAATACCTGCCCTGCTTATGGTCCTGAATTCTTCCTCTCCTGCTTTTGCAGTCTTTCCTCTGTATAGCACTTTGATATGTGGATTAAAAAAACGATACTGGAGAAAAACTGAGAACAATGCAGAAGTCCTGGCACAAGAAGAGACAAAGCTTGTATGTGTCGGGTGCAAGTGTGTCTTAAGATGGAGAAAAAAATCCTTGTTGGTCCTGGATGGAGGGAAGAAAGCCCCAAATCAGATAAATAGGGGATATTTTGCTGCTGGATCCCACACAGAACTCCGTATGAATTATCAGTCCTAAAAATAATGGCGCTGGAGGAGTTAGTCACTCCACATCAAGGACTCTTGCAATGTCCTGCAAGCTCCAAATTCTGTGGTCTGTGATTTATTAGTGAAAGCTGACAGTGCTGTTATGTGATTATATCAATCATCATCTCTGTACTTCCTACCGGGCCTTCCATCTGTGACCTGCTGCCAGGAGAAAGTAACTATGTACATGATCCACATCCAAATAGTGCATTGTTTTTGGTGAATTGTATTAATTTTTCAAGTATACGCTCAGTTAGCACTGTCTGCTAATTCTAAAAATATGTTTACTTAGTAGTCTGAGTCCTTGTTACTAATGCAAACAGTATGACATTGTGTTAGTATTAGTAGTTGGGTGACCTTTGATTTTGCTTGTAGAATATAAATCAGAACCATTGTAGGCTGGTTCCTTGTTTTCTGTGTGTCAGGATAGCTCTGTTTTCCTGATAATACTGTACTGATTTACGCTTGGTAGGATTTGCTTCTTATAGTAGAAGGAGATTAACTTGTTATCCAGTAAATAGAAGTAGGCTTAACAGGTTTCCAGGAGGAACTATTACGATCACCTTGGCTTTCTGGTTAACTTGGGCTGCAGCCCCTCATTCAGCAGTTCCTGTGTAAAGCCCTTAATTTTGACTTCTGCTGGAATGCGTCTTGGAAAACCATACTGCCTTCACTGAGGATTCAAAGTGACAGAGAAAGCACAGCATGCTTTAGTAATTTGTGGCAGTGGTTAATTACTTTTTGTATTAAATTATTCATCTTTCTTTAGTCTGTATTTTGCCCAGCTTCAGCTTGAATGGCTCTCGTTGTGCCCATTCTGTTTTAACAATTTCTTTCTATTACTGGAAACCATCTTCCTATACAGATGGCTATTCCAGCCAGGTGAGGCAGTCTAAAGTTTTCAGTATTAAGATTCTCATAGAGGAGAACAGGTTTCATAGACTTCCAGTAGGACTGGTACTCCTCAGAATTTTAGGTCACTTTTCCAAAAGCTTGTTTTTCACCTTCATGTTAGATAACACGCCCTTCAAGTTTCTTCTTAGCAGATTTTTATGCCACTCACCCCCTTAGGATAGTTGACCATGATTGGACTATTGACTTCAAGACTTACAAAGACCTGAATGACTTAAAACCTTGGCAGCCAAACATTACAGAGCTCATTTTTTGTGAGGCAAAAATGAAAATGGAATGAAAATACATCTATGAAAGCAGATATTTGAGATGAGAAGGAAAGAAATTAAATCTCTTTAGACTCTATATCCTCATTTTTCTGTGGTAGAAAGTACCTTTGTTGTTGAAGGACATAAAAGTTTGGCAGCTTGTTATATAATATAGCCTTGTCATACATTATATATGTGTGTGTGTATATTAAAAAAATGAAATATTTTTGCCTTTTGACATTTTATAATTATTGCCTTTCTTGGAAACTAAACAAATGGTGTTGGTTTCCTTGATGCACTCTGTTAGTGGCCAATGCTGTGTGTTCTCCCTGGGAGTGAATAGTCTGTTCCAAAAGGAATATCGAGACCTTTTCATTTAACACCTTTACTTTATTTTTATAACAAAAACCTTCCAAGTAGAACTGTTCCTGGTTTTTGTCAAACCACTCCAAAGACACTGGACAAGGACATAGTTGGCTTGAACCTTGTATAACTGGGGAGCCGAAACTGCCATGGAGAGATTGCTGGGAGTGTGCTATCCTGTGCTGCCAAGGGAGTACAGCTGGGGGCACGTGTGGGGTGTGGTGTTGGGAGGGGCCCCGGGGTCCCCGTGCGGATGGAGGTGGGAGCTTGCAAGTGAGAAGACTTTGACTTAACGTCAAGTCTTGGCTGGTTCTGGTGGAAGGGGGAGCAGCTACAGGGCAGCTTGAATATGTGCCTGTAAAAGATAGGTGGAGTAGGTGTCTGTGCTGCCATGGTCTTTCTAATCCACTGGTCAGCACTCTTGTTCCTTAACAAGTCCCTCCTCGCAGGCGGAGCTGCAAGCGTTCCCTCCTGCAAGGGGTTTGCAGCTGTGCAGCTCCTCCCAGGCCCTGGTTGCTGGGTCCACCCTGAGCAGCAACTCCCTGGTTCAGACTTTTGTATACCTGTTAAATTTGGATGTCTTAGGTTTGGGTGCCCAGGTCTAGCAGTGTATTAAGTCTGGTTATTCTTTAGTTGTTGGGGGTTTAATAGATGTTGAACTCTGATCACTGTGATTTAAGTCAAAAGGCAGCTGCAAGTGCCCAAAATCTGTGAAAATTTGTTAGCCAAATACAGCAGATGCTTTTGTAAGTTGTGCTCTGAACACCTTATACTTAGGTTCTTTCTGTGAATAGTGATAAATAGGAAAATAATGACCCAACTTTTGGAACTGATTAAAAGAGAGAATATAATTGTTTAGGTAACTTGGGTATTCAGCAAAGTCACTCACTGGGGTTAATTTTGTCCACAGCAGGATTTGTACTATTGGTGAAGTAAAAATCTGATAGGATCCTATCACAGGAAACAGAGCTTCTACTTAATTCACAGCCTTGTGTGGGAGCCCCGAGTTTACCAGCTGTATAGTAGCAGGAAGGACAGGAGAGTATGCTTTGGAAAACAGCCTTGTAAATGGTTAGGTGCTCCCATACTCTTCTGGAGTGGCTGTTCTGCTTTTTGATGCTGCAGAAATGGTGCCTGATGAACAACACTAGTCATTGCAGTTATTTTTTCATTCTTCAGAACTTTTAAAATATGAACAGAAACAGCTATGCAACTTGTTGTATTTTACTGAAATTCAAATATTGTAATACATTTTAAAACCATGCTGGGAAAGGAACTTCAAGTCACTTTACAGCTGTAAATATTTTGTAGAAGGCCCCTGAGTGCTGAATCCTGTCGTGGCAGGGCACAGTGCATCAAAGCGGAATTCATCTTGCCTGTCTTTAGCTGTCTAAACTTTAAGCATCTAGTCCAAAGGGTGCTTCAGTCTGACTATTTTGGGTGCGTGTTTTAGGGTGGGTAAGTTATGCTTAGGCAATGCCTACCTCCACTGGCTGTAGAGGAAGTCTAGAGAACTGGTTCAGCTGGCATGCCTGAGTCTTAGAAGGCAATCCTAGACTATGGGCCTGCCCCAGGGCTGAAGAGCTTGCAGCAGCATGGTGGAATGGAAGACAGCATTTAAGTGCTCTTGACTGATACAATTTCTGCTCAGAACATCACTTGGGGACCTCCTTCACTTCCCCCTAAGTGGGCATGTTTTCCTGGAACGAGGCCTCCGGCTCTTACCAGATGTCCCCTTCTGGCTCCAGGTATGTCAGCCAAGATGTGGCTACCCCTTGCTACTTCTCCGGGCTGGTGATGATCCCACACAGATCTGACAGCAGGGCAGTCTGCAGGAAGCTGAATCCATCAGTTCAGTGTAAATAATTTGCAACTTTTGGTCTGATCTGTCCTGATGGATTTTACCCAAAGAGGATTCAGGAGCACTCAAATGCTTCCACCAGCAGAGAGGAGGCAGTAACCAAAACGACAGTAACTTCGATGGGCATTAGTGTGCAAAGGGAGTGTCCTTCTGAACAGAGGAGACAGTAGGTCTCAGCCTAGTTTCCACCCACTGGACAAGGCTGTTCTCTAGTTTACATTTTATCTTAAACCTCCAGTGACATTAAATGCTGTTGTGTCTCAGCTGTGGATCTGTGCTAGAGTGCCGATCTCTCTTGTTCTGCCAAGCTGAATAAGACTAGCCATGGGGGAACATGGTGTATTTTGGGGGAGGTATAAGGGGTACTGAGGGCGACTTTGGGCAGGATAGCACTGAGGAGGGTGGCTTCTCTCTGAGATGCAGTGAGTGCACTTAAACTACAAGCTTCGTAGGGAAGTTAGCGGTTGATTTCAGTGCCTGCACTGATCTTGCAGAGTCATTTTGTTTTCTTGGGCTTTACTGTCACAGATGTGGTGAGGCTATAAACGCTTTAATCTCTCTCCTTCTTAATTCAGAATCTGGAATCTTCCCTGCCCCATTAAATCCCACATTTAACTTTATTTTGAAGAGTTTTAGTCATAGGAGCAGTGCTGGGAACAGAAACGGTACATTTAGTTCTGCTGAATGGATTTGGTATTAGATTGACAGCCCCTGTCAGTGTGTAATTGCAGATTAATGGGATGTAGTATGTCATTATGGCAGCTCGATAGCACAAGTTGCAGAACTGCACACAAGTCCAGGCTTTCATTTCCTGGTAGAGGGGGCTACTCTGACCTGCCTTTCACAATTTGCTCCCTGATCTCTGGTGGCAAAGAATAAGGATGTGTACAGTTCAGGTACTTAGTAGTCCCAGGAATACGATGGAAGACCAACAGTGTAATTTAAAAGAGATGGGGAAGAACAGATTCAAAAGTGGAATGACAGATTCCAATAATATTCTATAAGGAACAAGATATGTATGAAAAGCTTCCCACTGTGAATTGAGTAGCCTTCTCCTGTGCGACATCTGCCAGTGGATGCAGAAGTATTATTTGTATCCAAAATGAATAAAATAGAGTTGTTGAGCTTTACTAACCCAGTCATGAAGCCAAGGGAGGGATCATGTTCATGCACTGGAAAATGAGGGCATTCCATGAATGAGTACCAGTTTTTGCTTGTGGCTAGGGACAGAAATAGTATTTCTTACTAATGGCAGCACGATGAGTTCTGTGTGGCACACTAATGAAATTCTCTCTTGCTTCTGACATTGGGTGATATGTATGATTCAGAGCTGATGGAATCTCCATTTACATTATGCCTGTTGGCATGAATGTATGCCATATATCTTTTTAACATGCAACTTTTAAGTTGTCACTCTAGGCACCTTGTTTTTAAAACCCAGTTGTAAATGGATGTATGCATGGGTTACTGAAGTAACTTTCCCAGTTATTGCTGAGTTGAGCTTCTATCAGCCCATGCTTTAATACTTCATATCTTGCAGCAAATGCTTTGTGCAAAGCTGGCTGATTGAAGGATTTTTCACCGAGGGCCGCCTTGAGACATTTACCCACCTAAAAAGTACTCACATGGTGAATGGTGCTCCTTATGTCAGGAGAAGAAAATAATACTGTTATTGAATATTGCTATTATACTGAGATTGTAGTTCAACCCTAGAGGAGGAACAGAGTAAGCAACTAGATGGGTGTCTAGGAAGTACTTCATTACTTTGAGATGTAATAGACCTCCTTCAGCTGGTGTCTTTCCTTCCAGAAGAGCCCCTCAGTGTTGCTGTGCTGAATGCTGTTCCAGGTGCTGTACCGCCTTGAGACCCACATGTTCTTGGACTTCACAGCTGACACACAGACGTTCAAGCATGAATTTATTGCTGGGTTATGTCCCTGTGCCTGAAGAAGCAAAAAGATCAGTTAGGCCTGCAGCTAAAATATCCTTATTGTTGTCAGGCATCAGTATGAACAGCAGTCAAGATACCATGTGGGTTTGGGTACTCTGGTTGTGGTCATCATTCACAGCTAGAGTCAATTCACATCTCCCAGTCTTTTATGTCCACTTGATTCTATTACATTTATGCACTGTTTTGATTGGAGTGATTTACTGCTGTCTGCTCACTTGCATGCTTCTAAGATCTTGGAAAGCAGAGAGGAGAATGAAGAGTTTTAGCCTATCTTAGAGCAACAACATTTTCAAGGCTCGCTTTTATATTGATTTGGACATTACATTTCCTAATGGTGTTTCTCTCTTCTCCAGGGTTCTTTGGCCATGTTGCAGCTTTCAGATGTGCTTATGTTCCTGTTAGGTTGTCTTCTGTGCAGTTTTGAAGCAATTTAAAGAGGAGTCTTCTCACCTAGGATCAAGCTCCCAGAACTAATTTCAGAAATCCTGTCTCAAATGATAGTTTGTCCATTCCTCCCATGAGGTGTTTTGACCTTTTCTGCAAACGCCTTGGGGAAAATTCCTGGTTGAAATCCATGCATTAAGCAACTGTAATCCTTCCTTAGAACCCATCTTTGTCATGATGCCTGCACATCATTTCAAGATGGCGTTGGCTTTTGGCATACTGGTACAGGGCCTCTGAATTTCAGCTGATCTCCATTATACCTCCAAATCCCCACGACAGTTTGTCCCTTCACTTGCGCGCTGTATCCTGCCTGAGATTTCAGTTAGGAATTGTTTTCAGATTAGTAGTGAGAGTGCCAGAGTACGGGGGTTGGCAGCCTTTCCAGGGTGATGTGACAAATTGTGTTTTTTCTTCCTGCATTTACAGGCTAGGCATGCCAGTAGAACCATCCAGGCAGGGAGTGTTGCCTGTGGCAGGTGAGACACTGCAGATCGCCGGTTCTCATGCCTTTCTCGCTGTACGGAAAAGGCTTTCCCTGGGTCTGCGACTCAGAGCTGGGAGCCTAATCTGAACTTGTTACTGCTCCCTGGTCTGTCCGTGCTGCGCTGCGTGCTGTTCAAATGTGCCTGTGCCATAGGTTGCTGACCAGTTGCGCACGGTCCCTAGGATGGAGTGAGAACAGAAAGAAATCTTCTTTGATTGCTGCGTCTCTGTTGTCAGTTAACATTGTTTCACTGTAAATCTAATCGTGCTTATCTAAGTATCAGAGATGTTGATTTATGGAATGCAATAAAATAAAATGGACTCTTTTGTTTAATGAAGTAGGAAAAAGATTCCTATGCAGGACTGGGCAGAAGAGGTATTTATACCTCTGTCTGATTGGTGTCATGTGGAGGAAATGCCAACCTTCCCAGCCTGAAAGAAATGGCTTGGATCCGCTCAGTGACAAGCGCAGAGCTGCATCCTCCTGGGCAGACTTTGAAGCAGCAGCTGTAGCGCTCGCGAAAGGAGGAGATGAGAGAGTGAGCCCACAGTTGGGAGTTTCAGAGGTATGTGACAGATCCTCTGGGAACTTTTCCTTGTGTTGTAAAAAGTGTGATTTCCATCATGTTGCTTGCAATGCACCATTTGCTTATGCCTCCTTCTTCATAGTGGTACAGCCACTAGAATAAGTATTTCAGATATCCGATTTGCTCTCTGCTATTGTAAAAGTGGATGCAGGCAGAGCTTAACAAGTCTTTATTCGGAGGATACCAAGTCTGTTGTTGCTGCTGACTCAGGGGTGCCAGGGATGCTTTCAGGCAGAAGAAATGCGTTTCTTAATAATATGCTGTGGTATGACCTTGACTGTGCTTGTGTGCGAGACAAGGACTTGTAAAGAGCTCTGTTGCTCCTATGCAGAGAACAAATATCCTAATACCCTGCCCAAGGCTCTGTGTCATAGTAGCAGCATAGGGAGAGCATGACTGGAGCTGCTGTCACTTCCCATCCCCTAGCAGCAGGCGAGGATGAGGCAGGCAGGCAGCAGCACGGCGGGGAGCGGGGTGGCCAGCCTCTTCTTGCTCTCCCCGTTGGCCTTCGTGCCCGAGTCCCGTCTGGGGAAAGGATTCTGTGCAAGCCAGCAGGGCTAGAGGCTACAGCCTTCCGCCTGGGAGCAGGGTGCGGGCTGCGACTCCTCCTGGGTCTGGGCGTGCTCCCCGGCCCCAGCTGTGTGGCGACCGGCCCCAGCTACCTGCTGCCCCTCCCTGCCAAAGGTCACTGCCTCCCTAGCCTGCGGAGACAGCAGTGTGCACGAGCGCTCCCCTTCTGCTCCAGGCACAATCTGGTCACCTAGCTCAGGTCAACAATTTGCACTGTTTTATACTAACACCGATAACTTCTTTTTCGTAACTACGAGTAAGTGATTTTTACAAAAATAGCTTTGCAGGCAGTGCTGTGGGGAATAACATCCAGCATGGAGCAGTGGTGAGTAGCTGGGAGGTGTGAAACTCTTCTGAAGGCACATGGAGATCTGGGAAAGCAAGTCTACGATAGCCTCAGATTCGTAGCTGCTCTGTGCAACTGTGTTCTGCCCTTTGCTCAGGGCTTGTTGCAGATTCTTATGTAAATTCTTATAAATAATAACTATATGCAGATAGTAATGTAAATATGTGGATACTAATACCACAGCACCATCAGCCTACTTCAGAGAAAGTGGCAAGATCCTAATAATGCCCTTTATTTAAAAGGGATGAGACACAAATTCACCCCTAGAATTGAGCAAAGTATTTATCATTAGTACCGTACTGCCAGATTTAGCGGTACGAAAATAATGCAAACATTGTCATCTGTAATGCAAATGTTGATGTCTGATTAATAGGGAAAATAACAAGAGCAATTAATCCACAGGGGAATAGATCATTGTAAATGTAAATTTGATCGTCAAAGGATAAGCCACACAGAAATAAAACTACCCCCAAACATGATTAATTACTGAAATTCCAGTAAAAAAGGGATCTTTAAACAATAGGATCCTTGGAAGATGTGTAATGTGATTCATCAAAATTCTGAACAGTTATTTTACAATCCCCAAATTGATTAGTTTCATTATAAATATAATGGGGGCATTTATTCCACCCAAGATATGTTGTTTTAGGGACGGATCACAGCCTTAGCACTAAGCTCACTCAGTTCTGATTTATGTGCACCCAGTTTTTGTTATGTTATCCAGTTTGCTTGGGTAAGTCAGGAGATACCTGCATGCCTTTTTCAGAAAGGAAGCTAGCTTTTACAATAATCCATATTGTACCTGCATATGACCTTAATCACCCTAAGATACAATGTTGGAGGGAAGATTGCCTTGCTGGTAAGGGCACAGAGTTGTGTCAAAAATGAGTTTGTCTTCTTGCCTCTCAGGAAAATTTCCAGGTGACCTTAGGCAGGTCACTTTACCTCTCTGTGCTATGTTCTCCACCTTCATTTTGAATGCTTCAGCTTAATGATGGGTAATGTGAAATCATTAAAAGGTCTCCATTTCAAATACTGCTAGAAATCTACTTTTGTAAAATCCTGGTCACTTTTTCAAAGCTCAAGATATTATTCTTTCCTAACAAAAGAAGGCTTATTGCTCACCAAGTGCAGTTAAATGCTTAACTGAGTGACTTCATACTTGAAAAGTACACAACTTGCTCTTGCTAGAGACCTGCTTAGGAACTTGGCAATCTTTCCTCTTTCTGTTAAAACAAGATGCAGTGTGCTTTACTGCAGTAATTTAAGCGCATTTTGTATGGCATCATGGTGTCTTGCTGCACACTGTGTAGAACTGACCTTATGCAAGGCCAGCTAGAGTGTGAGCTCCACAGCTGGAATGAGTATTTCAAAGAGAAGAATGTGTCAGCGAGGAAAAAAGATACAAAAAGCATCATGAAAGCAGGTACAAAAGGCAGCAAGAAGGCCTGTGGGCAGTCAGGGACTTAGCTGTAGCATGGATCCAGAAAAAGCTGAAAGCAAATTTTGGATATGGGGCTGATTGAGAAGAATGTTGAAGCCAAGCTAAAATCTAAACAACTCTCTCTTGCTGTTTTGTTTCTTCTTTAATTAAGGAGACAAGATTTTGTAAATATTGTTTTGTGCATAAATAAGATTGTTTCCAGGAAATACTGTATCTGTCCTTAGTTTCTCTTCTTATGAGAAACTACTCGCATAATCCCAGATCTAGGCTAACCTCTTGAGTAGAAGTTTTGTGTACTACTCAGAGTTGTATGCTGTTTGGTCTGGCCTTGTCTTTGTGTATGATACCTAGCGCAGATAGTCCTGAGTCCTGGTTGTGTTAGGAAGTCGGGTGGTCATCTGTCTTAAATTTTTGTTTTCTTTAGATTTGGCACTTTACCTTTTAATTCAATTCTGCTAGAGTTTTGTCCTCTGCCACCCAGCTGTTAGCCAACGTTGAGCGTTGTCTGGTCCTGTACAAGGATCAGCATCTCGGCCGTGGCTTGAAGTTGTTCTCCAAAAAGTTTTCCTTCACTAAGATTGTATGTCAGTAGTTTTTCCTGTTCCAGAATATTTTTCCAGTGCTGGGAGACTTACTTTTGCAAAATAGCATCAGAGTTGGTCTGATGCTTGCAGTGCAAAATTTGGTGGCTGAGAAGGCCGCCTGATGGTAAATGATTCTTCATGCAGTCAAATGGCTTTGAGGCATTTCTTGCAGGAATTTAATTGGAATATTGTATTATGTACCTTTGTGCTTTTGAGGCTCCAACAGCTAGATTTAATTGCTGTAGAACATATACAGAAACCCCAGAAAATGAGAAACAAATACCTACCAGGAAAAAACACTCTTGCATCCTGATGCAGTCATTATGTCTTAAAAACCAACTCTTCTGGCTTGGTTCCTGTGTACAGCACTCCTGTATGGGAAGAAACTTGGCTTTGACTAACCTTTCATTTTGTGCACCTAAACCTTTGGTTATACAAGCAAGTTATTCTTATTATTGGAAGCACCCAGGTTTAAACAGCAGCCCTTTTATTCTGTAATGAAGAGTGCCCCAGTAAGTTGTCTTCAGCCTGAAGAATAAGTGCGATGGCTTGTCCGAAGGACCTGGGAACTTAAACAGAAATGGTAGAATATGTATTTTCTTTAGCTCCCTTAGGGCTCTAGAGAGAACCCTGGAGGAAGAAAGGCAGCTGAGAAGAAATGAATTTTGGTAAAGGGTATTAAAAACTAGCAGAGAGATATATTAATGCAGGATACATACGGCTGTTAAGCGAGGGAGCAAGCTGTGAACCCAATTTATGCCTGTGGCACGAGGAAGGAAACGAGAAAGGTGGCACTCAGTAGATTCCCTCAGCTCCTCATAAATTTCAAAGTGGCTGCCTTTCATTTTTAGTAGCCTGTAAAATGCAACCCCGGGACCATTAGAAGATGTGCTGGTAAAGGTGATAGGAAATGAGAGAAGAAATTTCCTCACTCTGGCCTTCCTTTCCCAGATCTTTAATGATTTGTCAGTCAATTAACTGGAGGTCAGATATATCTGCAGGCTGTGAAAGCGTTACGCTCCAGTAAAGTGTGTTATTCAACTTACCTTGTCCACATCTTTAGAAACACCCTTGGGGTGCCAATATTTTGGGTTCACAGTGGCAAAGAAAGGGATTTTAAATTTTCAGCACCCTCTCGCTGCTCTGTGCAGAATGACACTTATTCTTTGTATATTTCTATATCTTTAATAGATATGTTAAAAAGTTGCTGTTTAAAACAAAATCTTGGAGGCTAGGTAGTTCCCAGAAATCCGTTTTAATTAAGGGGAAGAGAAGAAAAGGAAAGAGAAGCTGTCTTTTGGTGTTCCTGTTGTGGATTAGTTGAGTCTGGAGAGCTGGTGGCTGGTTCTCATGACGTTCCTCATTAGGATGCTAGTCCTCTCCGCCATCGTCTAGTGCTTCCTTAGTCTGGGGGTTCCAGAAGTGTCATCGTATAATCAGGCCACAGCTCTTTGGGGGCTGAGACTTTTTGAGCTGTGTTCAGCGCTTGTGCAACACAGAACTAAACAGGTGCTTCCGGAGAACAAACGCTAAACAGTAATGAGAAATTCCTAACAAGGTGTGAGGAGCTGCTTTGCAAGTCAGTTGTATGGATTACGTTTAAGCTTTGGCAGTCCCTTCTCTCCTCTTTCCCTGCTGACAGGCAGCCCTGTAAAATTTGAGGCCTGGATTTGTTCATTCACTGATTTCTCAGGTCACTGGGAGGCTCATTGCAACTCCTAGCTGTGGTACGCTGTCATGCATTCGTGCAGGAGGTAATGGGAGCACTGGCATCACCTGGGGGGTTGTTCTGCTTGTCAATAAGTGGAGGTTCTGTCTTGTAACCTCTGGTCATAAATTCCCTGGAGGAGTCTGACAAACATTTTGCCCTTTTCATGAGGGCCTCTACATGGCTTATATTCAATTTGAAGTATATATTTTTGACAATTTCTACATGATCCCTAAGAGAGGCTATTATGTTTCTTGACAATTTAGGATACGTGATCTTGAATTCCAGCAAGGTAAGGTTTTGATAGTCCTCTCTGCTTTTTCCTGTCCATCATATGAGGTAGCTTTTTCCAAGAGGGTGCTTTTAAGCAGTTTCTGCCTACATGACCCTACCAGGCATGGTTATTTACACAGGATAGGAGAAACTGGTTTTTAAAGGCATCTTTGAAAGTAATTCCCTAACGCAGGGCAGACAAAGCAGTGCCTTTGGCTGAATGTTGTTGGCAGCTGATTTGAGCTAGTGCACTGTAGTCACAGTCTTTGCTATTAAAATTAAGGGATGGTGTGAAATATTGTTGGTTCCACTTCACAGTATGGAGGGGCACAGTCAGCTGCGCTAACAGTAATTGAAGCATTGGGTCAAAGTTACTTCCTTGAACACCAAGTAAGCTAAATCAGATTAAACTCACTTTTAAATCAGTGTGTGTATGAGGTTTAAAGGCAATTTAGTCTAAAGGCAATTCATGCCTTTCATTAATTTCAGTAAACTGTCCTCAGTGCCAGCATAGATAGGCGTCATTTCCCTCAAGATTGCTCGGTAGGTGACTCCCAGGACACATTAACTAGCATTCCTCTGTCAGAGATCCAGCTGATCGGTTGTGTATAGATTACCAATGCTTCGGGCTTGTCCATGCCCCTGGGCGTCCCTGGAGAGCCCCATTCTCTTGCTGCTCTGTTTCTGGTTGGCCCTGGGGCAGCAAGTCCTGTGAGTCTTGCTGTAGCCCTCGGTGCTGTGCGGCCTCTGCACATCTCTGAACTCCTCCCAGCCACTGCGATTCCGATTGCTGTAGCTCCTCTTCATGGGAAGCATACAGCAGGTCAGGTATCCCCAGCTCACTCTTGGCTTTCGTGTCAGTTTTCTGGAGCCTCTCCTGACATTCAGGGCTGTGGAGCGACTCAGGTTTCCTCCCCAGGCTGGCAGTGCAGCGGCCCTCCTCTCCGTCTGGTTACAGACGATGGTGCCTTGAGCTGAGCTCTCACTATTTGTTAAGGAAATTGTTCAGCTCCTCCTCAGTGGCGCTGTTGTTTGACCCAGTCCCTGCCACCTGATCCTCCTCAGCTGATCGGGAGAAGCTCAGTGTGCACACGTGCACATAGCTGGGAGGACATACTGTCATGGGAGCAGCTGAACTGGCTCCCCTGGAGGCACCGCTTGCTGCTGACCAGGTGATTTTATGAGCAAGCCAGAGAGCTAGGAGGCAAGGACCAGGGTCTGACTGCATTACAAGCCTGGGCAAGTCACTTAGGTCCAGATCCATCCTACAGAGTTTTAGGCACGTCTGAGATATCTTAAGTTCAAAACTTAGGTTAAGATAGGTGCTTAGGCTAGCTTTCTTCCTCCTGCCTTTTGTGTAAGCTTTTAAAACTGCGTACTTGTTACAGCAAGAGCTGTCTTTGCATGTATGTGTGAGGGTAGTCCGCACCCAAGAGGGTGTGGGACCTCGTTTTGTATTGTTCCCATCATAATAGTAATCATAACAGTGATGTTAGTGAGGGAGATATAGAAGTATTTTATTGATTAAAAAAAAAAAAAAAGAAACAGTTTAACACGCTTAATGTAAGGGCAATTGTTTCAAAACTGTGTGGAACCACCCACGCAGCTTCACTCCCCTGACATCACAACTTTCTGAAAATGAGTCTTGCACTGTCTAGGGAATTTTCTGCTGAACTTTTAATAGTTTTGTAATGAGGTGTTGTAAAATTCATCAGGTAATTGATCTATGTATAACCCAAAATGTTTCTACCAGAATATGTAGGTGAACAGCAGTTGGTACTAATTAAATGACTGCTTCCATTAAGTTGAGCATGATTACTGCAACTTAGATAACAGTGAAAGATATGTTGGTAATTTAAGCATTGTGGGTTTTGGGTAGAATTTTCAGTGACTTATTTTGTGACAAAGAAAAAAGTGTTGGAAATACTGCCACAGAACAACTCAAAAGAAAAGGGATCATCTTTCAGTTGGTTGCTTCAGATATTTAAATTACAGATGAGCGTATGGCTTCATATTAAACTTGCAATGAAAACTTTTTATACTTTTGTGAGGTTGTATGGTAGATTGTAGTTAGAGCTGGAAGGGAATTGTGTTTCTCATCTTGAGAAGCTTTTAAGGATTTGAGAACTTTAATGTACTTTACAACCTTGTATCAGGTCTCGAAGTGCAGCAGCAGTCTGCAAGCTCTCCCCTACCCCCTCTGAGAGGTTTGGCTGCCTGTGCTCAAGGCCAGCTTGAGGGCCAGGCTCTGTGGTGCTCAGCTCCAGGTTCAAGCATGGGCTGCTCTGCAAGGCAAGGGGAGCCGGGAGCTGAGCGTGATGGCAAGGCAGGCTGGGGTAGTGCCCGCACTGACAAGATGGCAATCCCACAGCCCCTGAACAAGAAGAGTGGAGCAGGTCCAGCATTGTCAGCCGGGGATGGCCAAGAGTCCGGTCATCACCAGGCAAATATGTAGAGATGAGGCAGGTTTGAGATCAAGCCAGGATCTCGTGATCAGGATCAGCAAGGTATGGGACCAGGCACAAACCTGTTTAAACTCAGGCAAGGACCAAGGGCAAGGGCTTGAGCTTAAATGCAACTCCATAGCCAAGGGGTGAAGGCTCCCATGAGGCATCTCGCAGCTCTTTCTCACACTTGGCTGTTTCACAGCAATCCGGTCCCAGGTTACGGCTACGTTGTTCCAGAGCTGGCTTCGAGCACAGGTGGCCAGGCCCCTGGGGGAGAGGGAAGAAGCTGCAGAGCCTCTTGGCGCAATCAGGTTGAATCCAAAAGCTTTTAAGATTTTTACACACAGAAAAAGAAAGCTGCAGCCTCTTCACCTGATATTGCCAGTGGCAGACTGGCTAGGGCGCTCTCTGGGACTGTGGAATACCCTAATTCAAGACTCTGCTTGTCCTCCTCACAAACCACAACTCGAACCTGCGTCTTCTGCTCCCCAGATGGATGCCTTGATTTCCAAGGCATCGGCTCTTCTTAGTGATAATTGTTTTTCTCTCATTCTTTCTTTAGATCTGAAATTCCAGTATGGAGCTGAAAAATCTTTATGAAAGCCAAATATATTCCCGTGAAAACTTTGAACAAAAGCCTCTATTTTAATTTACCTCACCTTCTGTGTTTGTTGCCTGTCATCATAGGAAACAGGCTCCAATGAAATTGTGTGCGCTAATGTCAACCTAGTGTCATGCAGTAATGACATAAGTTGTGCTTTCTACATTTTTTCTCATACAAAAATTAGAACATTTTCATCTCCAGTCTGCTATTCCTCTGGCATGATGATAAAATGGCAGTGAAAAACCTGTTGCACTGGTTGAAATTATGTGCATTTTAAATGCCTTATACTATTCCCAGTGCAAAGAAAGCCTAACTACATCAGGATTAGTTGGAATGCCTGGAGCAGGATGAAATCTTTATCGCCAGTCTTCTTGAGCAGAGGCCAGCCAGAAAGGTGTCCTCCAGGCACAAGCAGAAAGCATTGCAACTCCTTCATTCCAAAGTGCCTTGTATCTGAGAAATACCCTAAAAGCTCCTGTTGCCAGCAGCAGTGCTGGATAGCGTGGGACTGATGCCCAATGAATTCCTGATAGTTTTGTCATTGTCACTGCTGCTGTTGGAGATAAATTGCAATAGTTCAGACATCAGTAAAAGTTGCTGTGTGGAAGCTGTGCACCACTGGAGAAGTGGGCAAGTGTGGTCCTGCAGTAGTTTCCTTCTTTGTTCTCACACATGCATCTGTTCCTGCTCTGAAAGGTCTGGAGTCTGGTGCTGGAGTGGGATTTACCTGCCTTGTCTTGTTATTTTAGCTGCCTCCTAAGCATCAGCTAAGATCATAACTTAAGTGTTTTCTAGATAAATCACTTGCTCTATGTAAGCAAAAGCAAAAGATTGAATTGCATTGACGTTTTTGTAATCTTTCTGTTCTCACATGCTGAAGCTTAAAATATATCGCAAAAAGCTCCTGTCATTTTTCTGAAGACTGCTGGGTCACTGCAGACAGGAGTAATATCACTTCCTCGCAGTCTCATTTCTGTGTATGGTCCTGTGACCTTCAGAAGCCTGATGTAAGGTTTTGTTTTCTTCAGCACTGTGCTGGCTTCTGGCCAGTTTAGGCACATGTATTACAAAATTATATATGATGAGGGAACATGAAAAGATCAAATATGGTTTTATTCTCTGGAATTCCTCAGGAGGTGCTTGGGGATGGAGCTGGATGACTTCTGGTCAGACAATACTGTCCTGTTCTCTGTGGTACCACACTTCTGTTCTAGCTGCTGGAATTTATTATTTGTGTAATGCATTTGACAGCCTCAGCTTTAATCCTTAGTTGTGAACAATCTGTATAGAGAATTGACACAAGTAGTTTCCATGCCAAGCTAATATGCAGGGCAAGGGAAAATATACTTAGATTGCTGTGTTGGATCTTGGATCCTGTGAAGCTCGTCGTTCCAGCCTTTTCTTGTCAAATAGCAGACTGCAGCATCCTTGTGTCATGCAGCCCATCAGGATTAGACATATTTCTGTCAAGGGAGAAAAAGACAATTCAGTCTCTTTCTCTTTCTGCTCTGTTGCTCTAGGAGAAGCGGAGAAGAGAAATGTGATCCCTGAGGATCCTTGCAGATAGCGAGGAGAGAATATATAGAGACGGCAAAAATCAACTGCAGGATGCAGGACCTGGAGGAATTCCAGATTCAATTGGCTTTTGATACTTCAGGCTTTAAGTTGTCTTTCGGTACTAGGCATTGTAGATGATGCTGTCTTCAGGCAGCAAACACCACCAAGCTGTCCTTTTAAAGAACATGTGTTGTTTTTGTTGTCAACAATCAGGTTCTTTTATCAAAATGGCTTTTTTTGATAGTGACTTTTCCCACAAAAATGTCAAATTTGACATTTCTTTGCTGATAAGAGACAAAAGCAATCCAATTAATAATGCTTAAAGGAAATGTTTCACAAAGGGTTGAAAAATGCATCCATTTTGAATTCAGGTGAATGGCTGGACAGATGCCATTGTGTTAGATGTGTCCGTGTGTCTGAGATGCGGGTGTTGTGTACGTGCATTGGTGGTACCCGCGCATCATTGCCTAACCACACTCCCAGCTGGATTACCTTGGAGACTGAGCCAGGAGCAGTGATGGCCATGGCCATTGCCTTGCTACCTACAAAATGAAGCTGCTTCTTGGAACTTCTCTCAATAATCTGCACTAGCTGCAAGGGCAAGGAGGAGTGGGACTCGCATTGCTGACATCTAAGTATTTCATAATCTGGACTGGACAGATCTGGAGTGTTTTCTCCACTCCTCTCATCTGGATCAGACCTGCTTTTATTCCTGAGATTTGGCTAAGGTCAAAGCTTGGAGATGAGAGCAGGAAGGCCTTGAGCTAGAAACCTCTTCCTGCTTAGGAGACAGCCTGAGTCCCCTGTCAGCTGCCTTTAGGGCATGATGGAAGTCTCATTCATTAGTCGGATTTGTTTAAACCTTGGCCATAGTGCTTCTGCCTTTCACGCTCCTTTTCTGGTTTGTATTTATACTCTTTTCTTCCCCTGGAAACTGACCCCGCTTCATTGGTTGGAGTGGCTTCTGGAGAGCAACAGGTTTTCCCTTTGTGCCAGACTTTTGAAGAAATTATTTATGATCCTCAGCTGATTGGGTGTATTTGTGTCAATGCTGGATGTGCATTTTTAAGTAGGCTATTGAGAATCTCTTTCACAAATCACCTATGTGTGTTCTTAAGATGCTCTCTCTGATAGTATTAAAGTATTAAATGAGGGAGAATTAAATAAAACCTTTTAATTAATTTATCAAAACATCTTCAGCACCTCCTTTCAGGACGGGCAGAATTTAAGCAAACACTGAGCAAATTAAGGGGCAGAAACATTTTCTTTGACCTTGCACTGTTATGTCTCTTTTGCTTTAACTGGGGCCTAGTTAAGCTGAATATATAATCTTAATTTTTTTTGAGAGGAACTTCTGGAGCAGAAGTTTAAGAAGTCATAGTGTGATTGATGTCAAGTAGGCCTGAAGTTGCATAGGCTTTGAGCTGGCTATCCGTAATAACGTGAGTTTCCTCGGTGAACAATCAACAGTCACAGTAACGGGCTAATGGAGAATCTAGGTTTAACAAAATGTAGATGATGATGAAAACAGTCTTTGGGTTTTTTACCCAAAGGAAAAAGTTTTTGTTTAAACTTTGAGGTTAGTATTTTGATGTGGCCAGTATGCTTTTAAAAATGTTCAGCAAAATGTATTCTGACATTAGTCAGGTATTCTGACAGGCATGAAAAAATAAGTCCATAAAATGCAAAATAGTAAAACCATGAAATGGGAAGAAGCCATTCTAGTACTGATGCCAACAGATAAGTTTCATTAGGTGGGCAGTAGAGTTTTTCTTCTGCTTCACACAGAAGTTCAGAATTTATTTCTGAGCTATCTGCCTGGTCAGTTGTATCTTTACATGTAGATCTCTGCTAAAATGCAAAAGGATTTCTAGCAGAGGAGCTAGAGTTGTGATGATATCTGAGAATATAAGCCAAGTATATTCTGTATGGAGAAGTTGTATCTTCTGTTAGGATCAAGCGATATACAGGACACACAAGCTCTTGGATCTGAAACAAGGCAGCAAACTTCAGATAAGTACATTGTGGATACAATTGCTCCAAGTTTAATTTTACTCAACTTTTGGTTTGTTTTGCTTCTCTTGCCATTTGAAAATGGAACAGTCATGGAATTCTGTTTGTTCTGATAAGGTGGGAATGAAAATAGACATATTTCTCCCAGTGAGGTCCTCTCTTTGTCTGTAACGGTCTTCCAAGATGCCCTTCCTTTCATGCTGCGCTTCCACAAAATCCTCTGTCAAGGAGTGCTGGAAACCTAGGATTTGAGTGTACTTTCCCATTTGAACATGCTGCTCCTGTACTATTGATACACCTGTAGCTGAGGATAGTGTTGAGGAGTGCAGAGCTTGCGTCTTGCATGGCAGCATAAGCTCTGAGCCTGATGTAGCGATGCTGTTTTAAATAGATGGGTCCAAAAGTGGGTAAGGATGCACAGTGCAGTCAGTGGTTCATCATCTTTTATGTTATAGGTTTACTTCTTACTTGAAAGATCTTCTAGTGCTGTACTTAATTTATACAGTAGATTTTTCTTCTCATGACTCACCCTGAACTGAGAATGTGCTTAAATGGGAAAGAATGTCTCTGTCTTCTATCTGTCTGTCTAATCTAATTAATCTGTCTCATTTATTCAGTAATTGGAACATACAGCTTTTTTTACTCCCAAAGTAGAGGACTGGAGTGCTGAACATCGTTGTTTGTTCATGTGGAGTCTGTCTGTTTGAATAAAACATATCCTCTGGTGCCGCCGTCCTCACTTGAAACAGGTGTTTGAAGCTCACCCTTTTGGATGACTTTGAACTGAAGGCAAGAAAAGCCTGTTGGAAAAATGAGCGTCAAAGGCCTTGTTGGCCTTTTGGAAGAGTTAAATCACTCTCTGATCTCACTGGTTTAAGACAGGCGATTAGGTTTTTAAGCAGCTTGTCTTTGAGGATTAGTCCGAACTCTTAATAGTCCATTCCTGATGATTTCTGTCACCCAAAGTGCACTAATCCTGCTTTAAACAATAACTGTATCAGTCATTTCATTTGCATCAAAACTCTTTTTGCTCTGCTTATAACATTCTTCACGCAAAAGCTTTCCTTTCAAAGCGTTCCAGTCATTCCATAATTTGGTGATGGGGACAAGGTGCGTGCACAAAACTGAGCCTAGCAATAGCACTTGATAAATCCTGTGCTCTCGAGACAGTTTTCTGGTCTTGCGGAGGGAAGGGAAGTTTCAGCAAGCCTTATTTGTACTAAATCTTGTTGCTAGCAACTTTGTAGAGTGCTGATTCCCAGGCTGTCTAGCATCATAACAGTTTCTAACATCAGCATGTGCCAGGTGTCCTGGGGGCTTTGAAAAGACAGCTCTTCTTCCTTGTGTTACACTCGGTAGGAGCAGCTACGTATTAACCTCAACCTGGGCTAATTACAGAGGAAGGCAAGTATGTCACGGGAGGTGGGGTCCTTCTTGACTGTGGATTCATGACAGTCTTGAGACCTGATATCTCTCTATCCAAAGTTTCTTAGCTTGTTACCTTTTTGTGGTATTTAGAAGTGGTGTGCACGTGTGAGGAAGTTGTGGAATATGTGCTCTTATCATGACAGAAGTGAAGAAGCTAAGTCTTAGTATGGAGCATCGTGTGGGTTATGACTTGACCTGGGATGGAGGTTTTACTTTCCTTCATCAATGGGGTCGAAACTCTGGATAGAGCATCACATGCATGTGTGCGTTTTTATACTGTATTTATGAGCTACACCTGCATCGTTTGCTAATTTTTATGTTGGCTGCCTAAAGGAGTATTTTTCACCTCCAGCCTTCCTACAGCTAGTTTGGCATGGTGAGGCCTACTGCCTGCTGTATTGGACTGTTGTGTGCCATCATCTGTCTCTCTTGTACGGTACAGTACCAGTACTGGCATCTTTTGCCATTCTGTTGTTCTTTTGTTTTTGTTTTGTTTTTTAATAACCCTAATTTCTGGATACAGGAGATTTTGGGGAGATGTCAGCTTTCATAAAAATTTTTCATCTTTGTGGTTATGCACAAAAACATTGAAAGCATAACTTTCTAAAAGTCCAATGTGTAAGTAATAAAGAGATTCCAACACTTACTATTTTACAAAAATATTATGATTTTAGGAGGCTGATCTGTGATTTTTCATTACGTCAGCTTGGCAATGTTAGTTTTGTGTACTTTCTATGCTTCAGCAAACTTTTTGTTTCCCCCAAAATAATGAATTTATAGTTTACATATTGCAAATGTTTAGAATTCATGTATGCATCTTTTTTCAGGCTCAAATCTGTAAAGTGTTTGCATCTGATTCAATGTCCGATATGATTCAGATTATGCAAAGAAGCTGATAATGTTACCCTGTTTTGATTAAGTGCTTGAACATGTGCCTAAGTGGAAACATGCCGTGTGGGAGCTCAAGTCCCATTGCAAGTGAAGAGCTGATGGTATTGCCTTGAGAACATCACGTCTCCCCTGTGCTCTGCTCCCACGGCTGTCAGCAGGTGTTGTCAGTTTGATGGTTTCATGAGCCAAGCCAGGGGCTTCGTGCACCCTCCCCTTACAGCTGTGCTACTGAAAGCACTTATCCCTTACCAGGATAAGCTGTAGTTTTTCTCTATTAGGTCTTGATCCAGTGACTTTTGAAGTTAATGAGGGTCTTTTTGCTTGGTTTTGGCCCGGGGCCCTTTTGTCCTTTACAAAAGACATAGTTACAGAGAGCTGTTTTCCTTGTATTTTATAAATGACACGTGGCTTCTGACACACAGGGTCCTGTTTTGGAGATCCCCTGTTTCCCGCTTGCACGGAAGCCTCCTTGTCCTCTGCTCACTTCAGCTGCTCGGCGCTCCTGTCCCTGCCTCAGGTATGTGGATGGCTGCAATCAGTGTACTGATCTGAAACAAAGTTGCGAGCGGATTATTGCATTTAAATTTAGGGACTCAACACATGGCTTTTGAAAGAGGGGAAATGCCAATCCCCAGAAGCCATTACAGTTAATATAATGAATCAGGCTGGTAACTCGGAGATGCTGTTTACTGCCTTGTGAAATAGGCTGGTGTGGACTGTGTTCCCTTGTTTCCCTCAATATAGTATGGGCTGCAAAGGCACTGTGCTGAGCCCTTTGGGTAAGGGGAGAAGTGGGCAATGCGCAGGATCCCAAGATCCTATTCTTTCTGTTAGTATTACTGGCAAACTGATCTAACTTCAAGGGGGGTGGGTACTGTTTACTGAATACACAGAGAAAGTCCGTTCTTCCCAAGACAGATGCACTTTTTCCCTTTACTCTGAAGTTTGATATATCCGGCTACTTCACTGCTGCAGAAAGACTGCAGTTAATCATGTCTACAAAAGTCATTCATGAAATATGTCTGTCTAGGAGTCTGACGCATTCTTTCCTCCCTTGAAGCTGCCGCTTTTGTGCGTACTCTATGTATTTTGAACAGGGAAGAAAAATACAATCTGGTCCATCCATTCTTGTTATAAAAAGGGTGGTGGGAGTCAAAAAAACATGCTGTAGTGAGGGAGAAACAGATAAAGAAATTAAAAAGGAGATGCTGCAGCATCTAGTGCAATTGCCATAAGCATGTGGTTGAATACCTAATGACAAATGATCAAGACATATATATACAGGAAAATTTCACAGAGTGCAGCCTATAAAGTGAGAAAGGAGGAAGACTAAATATTGGAGTTTATGTTCAGTCCCCCTAAAACCCTCTGGGTAAAAATAGTTCTCAATCTTCTGAAAGAATAAAACTGCAAGTAAAATGCTAGAGGAACTTGCAAATGGGAAGATTTGAAGATAATGAAGCCTTTAGAAGCAGAGGGCTAGTCTTCCTCTCTTTTATTAATCTTAAATACTTCCTATTTTGTTCTCCTCTAAGCAGTTACAGTGGGCATAGTGACCAGACCCAACCTGCCATTTAAAGACAAATTTTGCCAGTAATCTGGAGAGAAAAATAATTTCTAGTTTGCATTTCAAACAAAAATCAACATGATAGCAAATGGCAAGCACTCACTGTTGACAAGCTATTGGAGACACTTGAAAAGCAATCACAACTGAAGGGTATGTGTTTTAGCTGCAAGGTGCAGGAGATTATTTAAATCGGCCTAGTTTCATTGACTTCTGTAGTGCTTTTCCAACACATACAAGCTGAGGATTTGACCAAGGTCTGTGGTGTCAAGTGGATTTGAAGTCCTGCATCTGATGGTCTTAGCTTTTGATTCAGATATTCTCATACTATCAAAAGCTGGTGTCTATCAGGAATTTTTGGATTGCCTGATTTTCAGTGACCCTTCTCAAGCTTATTGCTCACTGGTTGTGTGAGAGAAAAGGTATTTTCTTTGGTTTTATATATCTATGACTTCCATGTTAGTCACAGCTGAAACTGAGGCTTGCAAGATCTGTGTGACATAGTTGACATTACCCTCGGTCAAGTGAATTGTATCAATCAGTGCTCAAAGATTTATGCTAGAAAATAATAAATCCTTTAATCATTTTTCCACCCTTGTGTTCATCTGTGAAGACTAAAATATCTGTTGCTGTCACAGTTCCCTCAGAAGGGCTATTCTTTACACGTAGGTTTTACAGTTAAACGGAAGAGGTTAATTTCAGAGAGTCCACAATATATCACCTAACAGAGTCTCTAAGAATTTCTCCTGGTAGAATTGGCTTTGAACTCTGAAAGAGGAAAGCCATGATTCTCCTAGGTTTGTGGAAATAAAAAACTTCCAGAATGAGTTTCTTTAGTAAACTTGTTAGTTCTGATGCTAGAAAATGCACAGATGTGCCAGTGTACATCCATACACACATGTGCACACACATGCACACACACTCTATTAGGGATTTGATTTGTTTTCTGAATTACTGTATCAAAATCTGAGCAACTTTGCCTTTGCTTCTAAGACTGAATTACAGGTTTAGGCCAAAGAGATACAGCAAACAGACAAAGCAGGCTTTCAGCTCTTGGACTGACCCAGTTTTCTGCATTGCCATTGATGATTTTGTTGTTTTTATGTAATTATGTATTTAACTCAAGCAGAGCTTCCAGTAGGAGAGGATGGGAGAAGAGTAGGAGGCTTCTTTATTTACTTTGTTACTGTAAATATTCACTCAGAATCACTGTATAATTTGGATGATACAGCTCTTAGGAACTTAGGGCCATGTTTACGCCATCATCTTTACAGCATTGGGACATACAGCACTGCCATATAAAGTGCACAGGAAAAAATAAACAAAATCTGTTTCTCTGCAGAAAATCCGAGTCTTTGATTGTCCTTGCAGACTATGCACAAACTCTTTAGTCTGTGGTGTAAGGGCGTCCCATGTGAGTGACTCACAGTGAGTGAGTCATGGGGGCGACTGGGGTGATAGTGAATGTATTTGACTGTGGATATAGTAAGTGTTCATAGTTTAAATTACATGAAAGAAGCGTGAGTTTCCCAAGCAGTACTTCACTGTTGAAATCATGCAGTATGAACTGTCTTTCAAATGCAGCGTTCATCAGGAGGTGAAATTTAGCCAAGACAGTCACTTCTGCCATACTGACAAGGAGTGAGAAGCCAGATGGAGAGGTGGAAACATGGCACACCTTGTTTTTCATTCCCCTGACAGAAAGGGAGGGAGAAGTCTGCCTGGGTTTGTGCAATACTTACACACAGACAAGGAATCTAGACTAGAAGCTGTCAAGTTGTAGACTCTCTGATGGATTTAAAATGCTCTTTGGGCCATCAAAAGTCTTTTTGCCCATGTGCCTGATGGCAGGAGTAGAATCATTGGGCAGGAGAATAATGCTTTGCTCTCCCCACCAGTTTTTGCTTTTCTTCAGTTCTTCCTGTCTCTTTACCTTACTGCTGACAAGGAGGCTGCTATGTCATGCTAAACACCTTGTTGCTGACAGCATGGAGAAAGCTACAGGCTCCTTTGACAGTTGTAATCAATAAGTGGTGAAAATTTCACTTGAAGCACTTTTCCAACTATAAATGGCAACAAAAGACATGAAAGTGAAATACTGATTTTTAGACCAAACTCTAAAACTGGACGACCAGGAATCTGAGCCCAAGTAAAAGCTTTGCAAACCAAGAGTTTCTCTCTGCTCATTTGTGTGCACTCATATTCTTCCTGTGGTGTCTCCTTAATGCTACAATATACCTAGTACTTAGTCATAGTATTCTTCTGCCCAGAAACTTATGCTACATGTAGACAAATGATAGTATGACTGGACAGCTTCTTTGTTTGTGCCTCAGTCAAGGAATGAACTCTCGGCAGAAATCCCTTCCTCAAACAGCTCATAAGCTGTGGCTTTGCCTAGTACATCCTTGTACTCTCAGTGCAGAAACAAGTCTTGCTGCAAGAGTTTCCATTATCATCTTCTCTGGGAGATGCTGAGCTTCTCCAACTCTTGTGAGGGTCACTGGGAGATGAGGAAACTTCATTAATAACATGTAAGTGAGGGGAGAGATCAGAATTAAACTTTTAACCTAACAGGTCTACTTTATTTTTAACAAGAAATAAATCATTTCTATGGAAGAAAAAAAGTTATTTTCCAAATAGATTTAATTGGCAGCAAGCCTGCGTTGGAAATGGGAATAACAACTTTTAATTATGATTAAGGATAGACAGAAATTCCCACAGCACCTGGTTAATCAAAAGAAGAGGCTGTCTGTGCAGTGCAGTGTTTTCATGCTGTATTATGGTGACAATGGCAAATTATTAGGAAAACATAATGGGAAAAGTTATGTCTAACTGATAGGCTTTTGTTTTGTGATGTTGAGTAACAATTAGTAGGGGCTTTTACTGTCATCTTTGTTTTGCAGGAAGCAATGAAAGTGAATACATAGGGCTGCATCGTGTATTGCTGTTTTACCCACACCTTGGCTGCTAATTTGGTAGACATGAAGCTCTTGTTCCCTTTATGCTCTAGGTGCTGCTAGGGAGTTAAGTAATAATAAAAACACAGCTTTTTGCAAAGGACTCTGCACTGCTAGATCTCAAAATGTTTTAGAAAGTATGATTAACCTCACTTTGCAGAAGGAAGGGTTTATGTAACAGAGAAGCAAGTTTGCACTTGTCGCTTGGCAGGCTAGTGGGAGACCTGGGAAGAGGATCCCTGCCCTGCCGTCTCAGCACCCGTCCCCCCGTTCAGTCCTGCAGCCTCTGCTTTGGCTTGTTAATAGAACTGTCAGTGGTATCATTCCTTCTGAGGATATGGGGAAGGTCTTGCTTTCCCAAGATGTTAATCAGGTACCTTTTTGTCAGCACAGAATTCATTTTAAAGAACAGTTATAAAAATAGAGCATCCCTTTGTATTAGTTATCATATGTCCTCTGGAAGCATCTTTGCCAATGCATAAAAGAATGCAATTAATGGCTACCCAGGAGGTTTATTCTATTATCTTGACTAGCTTATTTCTAAAGTAGTTTGACATTTTATTTACCTGACTTATCTGTTGTTGCAGAAAGATTTTGTTTTATTATCCTTGAGAAGACTGAAATGTTAAACATGAAATACAGGAGCTTCTTTCATTACTTTTTACTATAAAATGTGAACTCACAGACTGACGTGTCAGTTCAGCAGTAAAGAAAAATCTGGGCTTGTGGTTGGGACAAAACAGTGCTCAGGAGATTTGGATTTGATTACAGACAGTATCCCAGACTCTCGCTGATAAGCTGCTTATACCTCAATCCTACAAAGCATTTTTAAGCCCTGCAAGCTCTACCTAGAATCCGAAATTCAAGCTGAACGTTGTTGTTCTGTGGTGCTGCCAACATTACGGAGTCTGCAGTCAGGGTGGCAGGGAGCCGCTGAGAAAGCGCGGTGGAATGAAGTCCGCCTCCCGCTCCCAGAGCGGACTTTGCTGCAAAGCGTTAGGAGGACAGATATGCTTTACAATACGCACTGGTGTCCTGTTCTCTCTACAGTGCTTCGCAATTTCTTGCCTCCGCCTTCGTGCTTGCACACGCATGCTCCACTTGGGAACATGAGTAAGATCTTTGACTTGATTACGCTGGCTGGGAGGCAGTACAAGCAGAAATGGTTACTTTTGAGTGACTAGAGGAAACTGGAGGGAGTCAGATGAGAAGCAAAGAAAACCAATTGGGAGTAGATTTGCTGTTTTCTGTGTGTGACAGAATACTGTTTTATTTCACACTGCCATTTCAAATGAAAGATGATGAGAAGCATCATATTAATAGAAGTTTGGATGAAGAGATGTGCTGTTATTATAGTGGTTTTTGGACTCCTGTGGATCTTGGGCTTGGCACCAAAAAAAATCTGTCCCCTTATGAAGGAGCTTTGCTCAAATCAGAGAAAACTGTAAGGTGAACAAAACAAGGAAGTAGAGTAGACCTATATTATTAAGCATATTTTTCTGTGAGTAAATGAATATCCAAAATTCTAAAAGGAGTCTAAACCAGAGCTCTACAAAGACGCAATGCTTTATCTTAATAATATACAACACCCAAAAAAGCCTCTGCTTTTGAGGAAAATTGTAGGAAACTTTAGACCTTCATGCAGCAAAGAGATTTGAGCTCTCATTAATTTTAATTGCATGACCTTAAGTAGGTCACTTGCATGCTTAAAGTTATTCACTGTTTAAGAACCTGGCGTAAGCACAGAGCAGGGGAGTTTGGTTCCTCTCTCTTTTTTGTATTGACCCCTTCAGTAGGGTTGCTGCTGCCCTTTACCAAGGGCTGCTTACAATTAGAGTGGGGTTTTACTTGCATTTGTTTTTTTTAAATCCAGACTGGTTTTAGCAGTTCTTTTCCGGTCAACTGATTTCCTTGTGAACACGTTCGTTGCAGTCAAGCTGTCTTGTAGCAACAGTGATAAAAAGATAGAATCAGGCTTCTGCCAGCAATGGTGACAAGTTTGGCTGTGGATGGATAAAGAGAGACTGAAAACAGGAACGACTTCGTATGGTCAGAGATGGTGCTGAATGTTTGTTTTCTGACTTGGGATGTGTTTTATGGTTTCAGAAGACTGAGGCAGAAATTGTCAGCTGAGTTCAGTGCCCTGTCTTTATGTGGATCTGAAAGCTGCACCATCTTCACAGTGAGCAAAAAGTTAGTTTGCTTCTTGTCTTCATATGGCTAGAAGAACTTGGTCAAGAAGTTTAGTATCTGAATTTCCTCCCATATAAACCAGGAATCACTCCAATAAAATCCTCAGAAATCTGTTCGTATAAACCACATGTAGGTGTGAGGGAATTGATCTTTAAGCACCAGGTTTTTGTGGGTGTTCAGCCTCCAATTAGTTCCTTAAATGAATGGCCACATCTTCCAGGTGCTCAGTATGTTGCATGTCTCTTAGGTGCTGTAAAAATCTGGCCTTTCCTGTCACCCTAGGAGCAGCAGAGCTCCAAGCATGTTTGTAAACCTCTCTCTCCCTTTTCAGCTGCCCAAGGGTTAAAGCAGAGCTCCTCTGACAATTCAGTTAAAAGTAAGGAGCTCTTTTGACAGTCTTTATTGGCTGCAAAGATACGAAGTGGAGAGCACTGAAAGGCAGACCTCTGTGTGACTGGCTTCACCTTCCTTCTGTAGTGGTAGATACAAGCTGGTCTGTAAGCTCCTTGGAGCCCCTCAAGAAATGTGGTTGTGATTATGTATGATACCTGTGTTAACAGGTATAATACTTCTGGAAAGCACTAGCATTTCTGACATGATGGGCTGTCAGGCCTGGCCTGCGTCACACAAGGCAGTTAGGTGGGACTGCAGTACTTGCAGTACTTACAGGAATATCTGTTTCAGGCAAATGCAGAAAAAAAAACCTCTTGCCTCTGCTTTTTGCACATCTGCTGCTGCTGCTATATCTGTCAGTCTTTGGAAAGCCCAGTGAATTACAGAACCTAATCAGTATTACCACTGCTGTATGTTTTTCTGCCTAACTGTATAGTTGATGGAAGGGAGGTCATGCAAACTTTTTACTTTGGGCAAAGCGGTTGAGAAAGACTGCTTTAGACCATCAAGTGTTTGCTAGCTGGAGCTCTGCCCATGTAACTGTGGCAGCTCTGATGGTAGGGGGTCTTTCCCCGGGTTCAGTGAAAGCTGAGGGAAGAAGAGCTCCATGCTGTGTGCTAAGAAGTCTGCACAAAGCACAGTCTGTGGTGGAAACTAGTCACGCAGGGTGGTTATCCGTGTTACTAGTTCTGCCTCTCTTCGCCAAGAAGCCCAGTCTACACTGCTCTTTAAAAGCAGCTGTATTTTATCAGCAGTTGCTTTGATTTGAACTTCTTGATGATGTTCAAGGTAATAGGATTTTACAAATGTGAGATATGATGTCCTGTTTCTGGTACAATTGCAGATAATCCTTTGTTCTCTGTTTGGCCAGGACATCACCAGGCTCAGAGAGGAAGGAATGAGATAGGAAAGAGGCAAAACTTCCTTTTTTTTTTCTTTTTCTTTTTTTCCTTTTTTCTTTCTTTTTTTTCTTTGCTGTTGGGATTAGACTCTCAGTGATGGCTAGGAGCTTTACTAAAGTCCTGATCCACAGTCCTTTCAATTCAAAGACATGCATCTTTTCCAAGAAATTTGAAACAGACTTCAAGCCAGTCTCCTTTAATACATCCGGTAGTATTGTTGGCTGGCCAGCCCAGAAAATAAGTATTAAAATGATATTATCACAGGGAATGCCCCTTCAGAGATCAGTTTGTGAAGAAAGTACTTACTGGCAGTGACGCTCATACCTGGGTGAATGCTGATGCCTGGCTCTGAGCTAGAGTGGAGAGGAAGAAGTTCACTTCCTCACTCGTACACACTCTGGCTTCTGCTTGCCTTGGGCGAGCAGCACCATGTTGTTAACTCCTTGCTTAGCTGTGTTCGTTAGCTCCTCACCTAGTGTGATGAGAGCCTGGTATTTGCAGGGAAAATGTCGTATTCCTTTTATAGCCCTGCCTATTCCTATTTCTCCTCAGTGTAGTGGATACTTTCCTTCTCTGGTTTCTTGTTATGGCTGTAAGAAGACAGGTTGTAGTGGAAATGACCTAAGTAGACAGCAAAGACTTGAAATGATCTTGAAATGAAAAGAGCAAAGCTGCAGGAAAAGTGAATTTGACGAAAAGATTTCTCTACATGATAAGCCAAATCCTAAGATCTCTCTACACTTGGACTCTTGGTTGGATAAACTATTCTAGGCTAATTATATAGATATAATCCCTGACAAAGATGCTTTTGGAATAAGAGTGTTTATGAGAAAATTGAACTGAAGTAACCACTTGCAAATATTTATTCTGCAATAGCTACTTTGATTAGTTTCCAAGCATACCAGGACCTAGAGTGATTATATTTGGCATAGCTTCTGAAGCTCATTGGTAGCTTAAAGTAGCTGAGAGTATGTCCCCAGTAATGAGAGTCAGGTTCAGTATTGTGCCCTTTCTTTTTATTCAAGCTAGCAGCAGCAAACGGTCTTTTCACCACATGATCTAAAAATGTACATCACAGATTGAAACACTGCGCTGCTTATCTGTGCACTGACTCCTCACAGCTCCCACCTTTGCTTCCATCCCTTTCATGGCAGTAGAGTTTAAATATGGAAAACATCTCTTAAGTCAGACAAGGATATTTGGCTCAGAAAATAAGAGGAGGTCAGTGCGTTACATGAAGCAAGATGTGAGGAGAAGAGACATGTCTAATGGAAAAGTTTGGAAAGTAAGAGAGAAAGACAAGGAAAGAGTGTGTGGGGGGGAACAGAAGGAAAGGGAATGAAAACAGGAGAAAATGCAGAGAGAGGCTGAAGGAGCCTGATGAAATAGAAATGAGTTAAAACTAATAGGCAGGAATGCTCGGTGACTCGGAATGGGCCAGGCTCGTTGCTCTTGGGAGCTGCAGCTCTGCAGGCTTTTGCTACCCTACTCTTCCGGCTCCCTTCAGCAGAGAACTTGGCCTTCATCACTCAGATGTCACAGTCTGTCACAGCCAGTCCCTGGCCTATATTTGTGCCTGCGCAATTATTTGTGCCTGTCCAAAGGCACTAACTGCTAAGCGTGTGAGCTCTGCCACCTGTGTGTGGTCAATGCTGCAGCTCAGGTAGGGGTGAAGGTAGGGACTCAGCTTAAAAGCAGCTCCCCCAACTCTCTCCCAGGTCACCAGAGGAAGAGGGCAGCCCTTGGCTGTGCTGCATCTATGTTGGTCCTGAGCCCCCGCAGCCAAACCTCCAGCAGGGAACACGCTGTTGGGGCCTTTACAGGTGCAACTACTTCTTGTAAGAGCGGAGCTCAGCTTTGCTCCCGGCCCGTGGGCTATCTGGCCTGGTTGTGCTCAGTAGCAGGCTAGTGTTCTGACCATTTTACTTTGGCTTTAGCCAGACATGGAGAGCAGCAATATTTAAAACTGAAAAAATAAATGCAGTTCACCTCCCTGGTATCATTCATCTAAGGACCTTACAGTTTTATGGTTGTCTAATGAATAAGCCTCACAGAACTCCACTGAGATTGCTCAGCTATTTCCAGTTAATAGGAAAGGGAAAAGATACCAAATACAAATACCTAGTAAATAAGCAAAAACCAGGAATAACCTCAGCTTGCCTGAGCACATGGCCCCTGTCCCTTCCCCCAGGCAGTGTGCAAGGTGGCTTCCAGTTATTTCTCCATCAAAAATCTGTCATTCATCTTCCTGGAGCTGATAAACAGCCTTGTGTTCCTCAGTTTGTTGGATACCACTTGCTTATGTTCATGACTGTTTGGGGTTTTTTGGTTCTTTATCTGTATTTCTGATGAACCAGCATCTGTAGCTGGCCAAGGGCTCACTTGACTTGTAGCTCTTTTTTTGGCCATGTACAAATGCCCCTGGTCAGACCCCAGAGGATCTGCTTTAACTCAAGGCAGAAAGTGGAGCACTTAGGAGTCTCTCACTGAGGGTCTTGACTTTAGACCAGCCCCAAGAACATGTTATTGCCCTTTTCTGGGGGAACAGAAATTAGCCAGTCTTCATGTGGTCCTGAGTGCTTAGAAAGGTATCCCAAGTGCAGGACAGTTTGGCTGGATAGGAGAGGGCCAAACTAATTGCTGCAAACAGCTGATTTCACCCTCACCCTTCATTATGCTAAAAGGAAAGCATGATACAATGGTTACAGTGTATAGCACTGACCAAAATAACTCCAGCGCTTTGCACCCAACGAGCAACTGATGAACGTGGTGGTCCGTGCAGATGATGATGTCTCCCTGCAGTCGCCATCTAGGTCCAAATGGCAGAATCACAAATTCCTGAAAATGAGAAGCGGTTACAGGTCATGAGCAGCACAGGGCCAGGTTTGAAACTGGTGGAAGTTATATAGCTTCATTAAAGTTTCATTTATTTATGTTTGTATTGTTTTAGGTGGCTGATTGCACAGGTCTGATTTACTCTGTGGCAATGCAAATAATTGAATTGGCTTAAGGAAGGGGGCAGTAAGCTCTGCTGTGAGGAGGCCAGAGTCATGATGGGGAGAGGGTTAGACCTCTTAAATCAGATGTGCTGTCAGTAAAATAACGATGTGGAACTACAGCCTTAGCAGAGTGATACAATTTTATACCAACTCCTGATGGGACCTGTAAATTGTAGCTAAATCATAATATACCAACTGCCCCCTTCTCCTTGTGCTGAGTATCATAATCACTAAAGCTTCTCTCATCTTAAAATGGTGTTAAGAGTTATCAGTATGAGGGCACTAGAGGTAGGCCAAGAGCAAGTCATATCCTCTGTACTATGAATTTACAAACTAGTTATATCCTGCCAACAAGATTATAAAAGGAAGCTCGCATTCGGGAAGTCGTTTATTAACACTGACATGGAGTGCAAGTGCATACTGCATTTCTGCTTCCATTTATTTAATAATTAATCTCAATGGGGCCTAACTTTTCTGAAAGCGTGGAGAAGCTGCTTGTAATTGTTTTGGAAAATGCAAGGTCTGTTTGTGGGCTCAATCTCAACATCTCCTTCCATTGTTATAGAGCTGAGCCAAATTCAGTTTGGGGTTAAATTTATGAAATTCCTTACAAATCAGTGGAATTCAGATCAGTTGAATAATGCTTCTAGTGTCTCTGAGCCATAGGTTTTTTTTTGGGGGGGGGGGGTGTTTTTTGTTTTGTTTTTTTGCCAGACTATCCATTGCTAAGTATCTTTGATAGAAACTTCATGAAGAACTGAAGGGAACTTCAGGTAACCACTTTTTTAATATTATTATTTTTGATGGTATATGAATGAAAGACATTTTATCTGAGATGAAAGACTGTCCTGCCTGAAAACTAAAGTTTAATCAGCCTGTAGTTAGGCTATCCGGACATGTAATTGACAAAGGTTTAGATCTTTGCCATTTTGGATTTCTTCAAGTTCTTTTTTGACTTCAGCAGGTACTAAATCTAATAAGAGCAGGCATGTTGCTATAAAATTGAAGCAGAGACAGGAAATAGGCATTTGTCATGTGGATGAATTTCAGCAAGCTTTTTTTCATATTGCTTTTTGAAAAGCAGGCTGGTATGATAAACTGCAGCAGATGAAATTCTGCTTAACAGTTGCTGACCTCTTTTTTTGATAGTATTCCTGCAGAAAATGCAATGTTCAAACCTAAATACAGAAAAACTGCAAGCTCATTATGAAGCTTTCCATGTTTATGAAGTGTTCTGTAAAGCACTTTGAGTAACAAGGTCCTGCTAAGTGCAAGCATTTTTTCCATTATACAGTTCTGTTACGAATCTGGAGGGTTAGCGAAGGGAGATTCATGTGTGACAGATGTTAGTTACGTTACCTGGTGCACATCTGGAAACTTCTTGGACTTTGCTGTTATGCTCTTAAAATTGAACTGTCCTCAGAAATGTTAACATGTGTTGGTTTGTCACTGATTCTCTGCCTCCCTTCCTTCCCAAAGAAGTAACAATGTTGGTTTCCTTCCCGCAAAGGGTAATCGTTCCAATCTGAGAAGCATTCATTGCCAAGGCCAGAATGCAATAGCCTGCCAGCAAAGCTGAAGGAGGGGAATTGCTTCTGTCCTGGAAGAGAGAAAAGGATGGGCAAATCCCCTAGCAGGGAGAGTTTCATGTCAGCTGTCTTCACACCAAGCCTGATACAGAAGGTCGTGGAAGTGGAGACTTCCACTGCTCGGAAAGTCTCCTCAGCAGCGGGAGAGCTCTCGTGATCTGTCTGAGTAAAACCCCAAGGATGCAGCATTACAGGAAGGTGCCAACTGTCTCATCTCACTTGCTGCATGTGGAAATCGAAATCTGCACTGATAATGGGTAATCCATGGAGGGCTGAACGTGCAGCTGCCACTGCCAGCTGAGCAAACTCCTTTAAAATCTCCTCAGGGCCCATTCACGTGCACTTTAGCAAAAACACACATTGTAGTGTAAGGACCCAGACAAACACTTGAATGTACTCACCAAGATTAGTCATTCTGAGCAGCAAAGAAGTCTAAGTATTCTCCGTCTCTTTGTTCTGTGGGAAGTCTGTGTATATCCAGTTAGAGCCAATCATGACAAAAGCAACTCTTCTAACCAATTAAATATCTGGAAAAAAGTCAAGACATTTTATAGCCTTGTTTGCAATCAAGCAAGCATTGTACTGAAATTTGTATAAGGCAGCGTACTCTTTGTTAGATGTCTATTTGCATTTATGCGTGTGTATATACAAATGCGTTTGAATTCCTATGTATAATGCAGAAACAATTCAGCCTTCCTAGTAAAGTGCACTCTGAAAAGGTGATGTTCATTTCTTAGAAGCCTTGAGTACAGCGATCCCTCATACCCATACTGTTTCTGTGCGTATTATTTCTTTTTTCCCTATGCTCGCTCTTGTGCCTCCAAGCAAAAGGAGCAAAGGCCAACTTTGGCAGCAATGACTTTCCTATTGAGAACATGCGCTCTTTGCTGCATGTCAGGCAGTATTATAGGAGAGTTTCTAAACCAGATTAATTGAGTTCAAAGAAAGTTCTAGAAGCTGTCAGTTTATGTGTTCAGGCAGCCTTTTCTTCTTTTCTCTTTGCCTTTTTGATACAAGATTGTAAAAGGGTTTCAAACTGCAATATGACAGCACGACAGGAAGGTGTTGCCGTCTTCTCTCCAATGTGGAAGAATTGCTTTCCAACCCCAAGTGGGAAAATCTCCAGCATCTCCTAGTGCCGTAAAGAACTCAGCAAGGGCAGCGCTGCTTTGCAGTAAGCGCCTACAGGAGGCATAGTGAAGCCTGAATATCAAACTGGCTGAGCAAGCCGCGATCTTCCCTATACAAAATCCCTCTCCAGATGCGACTGCAAAGAGCAGGGTAGGCTGCCATCGCGTGCGGCTTATTAGCAAGAGAGCCGTGTTTGCTAGCGGTTAACACCTTGTGGCAGCAGGCTTCCTTGCAAGTGCTGCTCCCTTGTCCAGTGCTGGCTTCCTCTTGCGGAAGCCCTGGATTTGGAGGAAAATGTGATTCCGGGTAGCCTGTTGTAGTTGCTAAGTTCCTTCCATCAGACAGAGCTGCAAAGTAGCTATATTTGTGTGGTGTTAATTCCTACCTTGTGCTTGGAGTGGTGTTTGGATCCCTCCCATGGTGCATCTTCCTTTCATCTCTGTCCACCTACAATTGTTGGTGCCACAAGGTGTTTGGGCAGAGTTTGGCTCACTAAAATAGGAAGTATCTCATGCTTCCTACGAGGTTAGTCAGTCTCTCGTGTACCCTCCACAAGCTAATTGCTCATTTGACTTACTGACTCTCTAGAGAATTTTGAAATCCTTGTGGCTACAGATCTGGATTTCAGTAAAGCTATATGTGTAATTTTATTTATTTTTATTTTTTTTACCTTAAACTAGTGTTTAAGCTTGTACTTCCTTAGCAGAGCACAAAAGCATGCACTTAACTTTATGAACGCGCTTTTGGGCTTGAGCTCTGTGTCAAATCAAATTGCATGATGTGTTGGTTTTAGAAAGATTTGAAGGCCAGTTTTTTTATTTACTTTGTTTTACAAAAACAAAAAAAATAGTATCATAAAAGTATTTGACTTCTTATTCCACTTACAGAAAAGTCGTGCTTTGGGCGGTGGAGAGGGGAAAAGTTCTCCTATATGTTGCTTTTAATTTTGCTCCCCAGGGGAAGGGTAACTTGTGTTTTCTGCTGCAGGTTTTGGACAAAAATGATGGAATCGTTTAGTCGTAGTGAAGTATTGGCAGTTTCCAGCTCTTGCATTTGCCTCATATCCTGTTGTGCATGGTACTCTGGGTGGTGCAGGAGCTGCTGTATAAATCCTTTACTTGGCAAAAGAAATTCCATCCAGTTATTTTACTGGCTGGTCTTTGTCACACTTCATCCAGTCCTCTCATTTCGTTTCCGATTTGCTAACATCTGTCTGCGAGCGGTAGTGACAGCCAGAGGTGTTTGCAGATCTGTGGTTAATGTCTGTGTGTTGCCGTGCATGTGCACATACATACTGAATGCTTACACGAGCACACTGCACCGTGAGTCGCCGTCTCGCGTGGGAGCGGGCTGCCAGTGTGCCTTCCATGGCGTCAGTTTTCCAGGTGCCATAAATAAGTAGATGAACGAATGAAAACGGATTGATTCAGAAAGCATATGTGCTAGAGAGAGCTCCGAAGGGACCCGCTTGATTTGACAAGTTCAATTTTGAAAGCAATCTTTTTCAGGGCACTGGAAGATAACAAGTGAGAAACCCTGTGCAGGAAACAAAAGAGACTCAATTTACTAAGTGTCAGACACGTGGCATTAACTTTGAACAAAACGAATGCCAGATTCTCTGATGCTTGAGCCTTCAGTGGAGCCCAAAAGTCAGATACACGTGTCTGAGTGGTGGAGAGGAGGGGCCTTTGTGGGACAAGGTTATTTTTATCTCCTAAGGCAAAAACAGTGTCTTCCAGAAAGGTGACTTTTCTCTCCTGCAGGGAAGACTTGCAGCCTAGACATTGAAACAAACATCTTAAAAGGCATGGGCAGTAATGAATTTTAACTGATCACGTTCCTCCTTTTCCTGCTCTAACCTCCTTTTAGACTTCATAGGCTGTTCCAGTTCAAATGCTGATCCTCTTAGAGTGCTTCTTCCTACTGATTCCTTCTAATTTAGCTTGAGAAAAGAATGATGAGTGCTGCGAAAGGTCTAATGCTCTCTCTTGTTCTCTTAGTGTTTTGATTATCAAATTAAAAAGAGACAAGGTTGCAAAGGTTCAGTACCTCGTTGAGCCAGAACAGGCATGGAAACAGCGGTTGAAGTTTACAAAACCAATCTCGGGGGCATAAATACATTTCTTCTAGTGATCTTAGAGAAAGAGATGCGTCTGCTTCAAAGAAGTCAGGCAAAAGTGCTAATTCCTCCAATCATGTTCCTGGAAGTATTGACTTCTACAAAGAAATAAGAGATTCACATGCGAAGAGCCAGATTTGCCACTGCCAAGCTGCACTAACCATAATGGTCGTGTGCCAGCGTGCGATTCCTGGGACTCTTGTCCCCAGTGGTATCACTGAGTGTAAGTAAAGAGTCCATTTCCAGGCAATGCAGATAGATCCCTTTTGAAATCTGATAACGCTTTGAAAATGACATTTTACAAGATTAGATTTTAATTAAAAAGTCAAAACAAAGCAGACAAATACACAGGGAGAGAAAGGGAAAAGAAGCAGTACTCAGTGGAAGTTTAGATGGTTTTGCTTTTGATATATTCCTCTGTTTTCAGCAGGAAAAGCCTCCTACTCACTATGGGGGAAGGTATTTTTCAAGCCCTGTCTTGCAAGTTTGAAATTTAGACACAGCAACATTGTGGGTGCAAGTGACACTGAGAAAGGGAAACAAAACTTAAAAAATGGATACAGAAAACCCTGCGTGAAGTAGATTTTAGTGAAAAGTAAGACTTGGATCCTGTATGCTGCCACTGCGCTCTTCCTTCTGGTGGAGATTACCCTTTAGCAAATGCAGTGCTGTGGGATCAGATTGTAGCCTATGGATTTTAATTGCTTACTGCTTAACAGGTTGTGCATCCTCTTGAGCAGGGCAGCTCGTTCCCGTTTTGATGGGGATCTAGGAAGTACAAAATTGGTTTGTTGTTTGTGTGCCAGCAGCACAGGAGAAGGGAAAGAGGAAAAGAGCTATTAATCGTGCTAGATGGGAGCGTGCTTGGGAGGGGATTATGTGAGATAGTTTAAAAACTGGTTAGGTATTTTTCTGTTGGTTTCTTATGAAGGCTGGTATACATATGTGGGATAGCCAGCAAAAATCAATAGTACATTCACTGCAACAATAATAATAATAATAAAAAAAAAACAGGTTAAAATATTCAGTGTTTTTCTCCATTTCTCTGAGAATGGCTTTGGGCAGAAGCTTTGTGATAAACGGTGTATTGGATACTGGTGCTATGGACTCGCACTAGTAACTCTTAAAGCATGCCCTGGTTAGGAGCCATGCCCTGGTTAGGAGCCATGCCCGTTGCACGGGGGCTGAAATCGGCAGGTGGTGCATCTGTGTTGGCAGGCGAAGTGGAGGAAGGGAAGTGGCTGAATAAATAGGTGGCTCTTCTGCAGACCCCTGCCTTTTCTCTCAGCTTAGACACTGAAGACAGTTTAGGTATTTGGGATGCAATTAAGGTAAGAAGCAAAGCTGGTGTGGTTGCTTGTTTTGTTTGTTTTTTCTTGCATGAAGTTTATGGGATCTAGATGAAGCACATCCCAGTATTATTCTGTATGAGAATGTCAACTTTTTACCCTGTGATCCTGCGTGTTACAGTGGCAACCGTAGCACCCAACCCTGATAAAGACAGGGCACTGTACAGACATGCTGTTATGCAAGAGCCTTGCTTCAGGGATCTCATTTTCTGAGCAGATTAAGGCTAAATTTTCAGAGCGAGTAAATGCAATTGATATTTAATATTATGCCTTGTGTTCCTGGATTAGGGGGGATGGAATTCAGCTGAGCTGTTTGTCCAGCCTGTGCCAAGGGAAGTAAGCACCCCGGGATGCCATCTCCCTCCTCCTGCAGAGCTATCTGTCAAGAACAGATCAGCTGAAGGGTGCCTGAAAGCTTTGGCTTATTTCTCACTGTGCACAACAGAAGGGGGATAGTGGGGGAAAAGCATAGACTGGACATCTGAAGTTAGATGACAGGAAAACCCTTCCTGTCTATTTTTTGAAACACTGTTAAGATGGTCAGAAATGGGAAAAGGAAACAAAAGCAGAGAGAAGTGAGGTACTTTGCAGTTCCCAGATGAACAGTGGACAGGGAGAGTCCAGTGCTTTAACCCTGGAAACACGCTGTGTGTCTGGAGAGCCAGCCGAATGCCGTCCCGCCTCTGGGCAATCCTCCTCAAACCACAGCCACACGTGACGTCCGTGCCAGAGAAAACAGCCAAGGAATTGTCCAGCCACGTGTCCTGATGGAGTGTTAGGCAGTGCCATGGGAGATCGAGGTTTCCCAGAGGAAGGGATCCAGTGAGGCATTTCAATCCTATGTAGCTCAGCAAATGTTTCTGAGAAAACCCCACACCCTCCCCTTACCTCTCCCCTCAATATTTATTTACTTTATTATCTGTTTTCTACAGAGTGTTAGTTCATTGTTTGCTCTGCCATATGTCTCAGCAATGGATAAAAATGCAATGATCCAGTGCGGTGACAAAGCAAAGGAAGAGCTCTGGGACTGGACTGATATGTGAAAACACCTCCATGCCTCTAAACCCAGGCTTAATAACACAGGGAGGAGTTGCATGGGAGGGGGTCAACTTGGGACCTGGAGAGTCATTACACCTTAATCCCTCTTTGCTTTTCCCGAGGAAAAAAAACTTCCCCAAAGGCTCATCAGTTTTGTTTAATGTTTTATTTTAAAGGAAAAGAAAGAAACAAAAGAGATCCAGAAATAAGGGGGAAATGAGAGTTTTCAGGATGATTATAATCTTTTTTTTTGATCATTAGTAGTATCCTAGAGATTAAAAAAAACCCAACAAAACAAAACAAACCCAAAAACCTGAAAAACAACTCAGCCCAGAAAAGGAGGCAAATTAGCACAAAGTCATTACTTAGGGGAGAAGTGCATGCATTTGATGTAAGCTGGCTCTGGATCAGCCTTTTTTTTTTTCTTTTTTTTTTCTTTTTCTTTTTTGCTTATGGACCAAAGATCCTTTTCTTTTGTTTTAAATGAGTATAGATAGTGTGTGACAACTTTGACATTGTTCTGTGAAATATAGCCCTTAGACTTCTTTGTGAAGGGGGAAAAAATCCTGCCTGATTTATGAGGGGAAAAAAGCCTTAAGCTGTAGGTGACATTAGCGATGAAAATGTCAAGCTCTGTAGTGTGTAATACATGAATGTGCTGTGATTTCACTGTATTTAATGTTATGGGACGATAACCAGGACTTCTGCACTTCTGACTACTCATTTTTAATGCAGCTTTTGTAAAAAGAGTGACAGTTAGATATTCATAGGGAGCAAAGCATAGCTGTCTCACCTACTGTGAACTTTGGCCTTCCTCTACAGAACTCATGGGATTCATTCATCTCCTATGGGAGAAAGATCAGGCCTTCAGGATATGTGTAAAGAGGGAATTTTCAGAGATAACATAGTTTATTGGTGTCCACTTTCATTTTTATCCCAAAGTTGTGTCCTGCACAAATATTTTGTCCTTCCACTTCTACTGTTAAAAAAAATTATATCAAGACTGAAAGCTTTTAACACAGGGGCAACAGCAAGAATGCTTTAGACGGAGGAAGGAGTACCATGGCACTGTCTTGCATGACTGAGTCTTGTGTTGCATGTTTTGACTTTTCAGCCCCCTGCAGCATCTTGACTGAGAGACGTGCTGCTGAATATCTCTGTCCTCATTCACTCATGCATCAATAAATGACGAACAAAGTCACAATCTTCTGTAAAACTAATGTTAAGTAAGGATTGATGTGACTGATGTGGATCAAGTCATTACAGGACTTAACATTAATTTTACAGAAGATTGTGGAACTGGCTTAACAATTCAGCAGTTTTACTACTGAAATGGCAAAGCTGAATGTTCAACAGCAGGACAAGATCATCTTAATTTTGCCTTCTGCGTCTGCAGCTACGCAAAGGGGGCAGACCATAGGCAGGAATAGGGGAAGCTGCAGCTGGATGTGTGAGAACTTCTTCACAGCCAAGAGATGATACAGAACTAGGAACAGGCTAGGGACAAAAGCAAGGCCTACAGTAGTACTGGAGTATCACCTAACAAGCCGTGAGAGGTTCCAGAGATGAACTATACAGGTGACCACTCTGCGTTACCTGTGAAATTACGTAGGTAACCACTGGTCCTGCCCAGGATTCCGCTGGATGGTAAAACTCTTTGGTAGGGCCTTAGCTGACCCTACTCCTCGTGTCTTGCACTGATCTTCTCCAGTCAGTTCAGATGTAATGTTGACTGATTTGGAAAGGAGTTGCAGTAAACCCACTTTAGCTGAAACAAAGACACCTTCAGGCTTTTGAGAGGAGGATGGATCTATTCCAGAGATCTGTTGATAGAAAACTATTTGTTTAACAGATGCAGTGTCTTATCAGTCATACCCAGGTATTTTTCTTGTATGCTAACGTTATCAGTAGGATAAGCATTGCGGTTACCATCTTGGCTGACAAGGAAGGATTCAACTGGGGAATTCTAGGTCTAGAAATAGGGGTTAGTTATAATACTATACGTACCTAAAGCCAAGTACAGATTTTTCAGAAAGGGCTTAGCAAACAAACTCTAAAAAATTAGATTCTTGTAAGATGACAGCCTGACCATTCTAGAAATTCCCTACATTTTCTGGGCCTGGTATTTCGACTATTCTTTATGAATAACCTATAGGTACTGGGGTTCAGCTTGGCCTAAGGGTTCATAGGAAAAGATGAATGTCAATATTCAGAGCTACCTCTGAAAGAAAACTTTGAAGATGTAAAATTTTCCCTTCTGACAGAACTACAGGAAAGTCTTGGGTGAGAAATGAAATCATGCTGCGCCGAACAATTCTGAAAGCTGTCCTTCATGCTTATAATTTTATTTATATTTACTCAAGAAATGTGTTAAACTCCTTGGAGTTAATCTAAGTAATGAGCAGAACAGCAGACATCTTGACCAAGTCTTTCAGTGCTTAATGTGCATAACACTTTTCTTCTTTTTTTGGAAGTTACAAAATTGGGCTGATGATGAGCAGAATGGTTCTTGTAAGGTTATGCAAAAAGAACAACCTGCTACCAGACTCTTGGTGAGCTGCTTTTGCTTCCTCATTGTCCCACACAGCCTACTGGAGAAAGATTCATCCGTCATTTTGAGCCTGTTGGCATCACTGAGGTTAAACCCATGTAATGGATGCCAAATTACACCCAGCTGACTATGCTCTACTGTGTGACTTTGCTGCTTTCATTTTTAGCTTTCCCCAGCATCTTACATGGCTACGTAACTGCAGTAGGAAGTTTAGTCTGGTTGGTTTAATACCCTTGGATAAGGAAGTGCACAGAGTTAAGTCTGTTTTTATTCCTGCTTTTTATTTTGGTGTTAAAACACTGAAACAGTGCTTCCATTTTTCATGTTCATTAAACCCTATTATGATCCAGGAGCTGAGTTCTATTAAGCAACCTCATTGATACAGTTGCGAGCACCTTTTATGGGAGGATAAATGTAAGTTGGAAATAAGTCTCAGTTACAAGCTGCCAAGGGGTTGTCTTTATAAAGATAGCTTAAAAATAATGGAAAAGCATCCCCACTGGATGAGTTGTGCATGTGCTATGTGAGCTACAAGTCTAAATGCTGAGTTTCCAAAGTCACTTAAGATGAGTTTTATGAAGGTCCTGAGGTATATAAAACTGCAGGTAGGCACCTTAGGGAATTAACCAACTTCTCTGGCATCGAGAGTCAGTGAGACTCACAGACAAGATTTTCAAAAAGAAGACTAGCTGTTTGGGTCCTTGGCCTGAATCTCTTTAATGAGGCCTGGTTTTCTGAGGGAAAGGAAGTGGCATTTGAGAAAGCTGAGCCCTATAAATTGTTTGAAATTGTACATGAAAAACAGACGTATGGCTACTGTAATTCTTTCTGGAAACTGTGCTTTTAAGTCCCTTCTGGGAAGGGGAAATGAGGTGCTTTTGAAAATTGAATCCAGTAAGAATAGTAGGAGCAGGTTTAGGACCAATGGGAAAATTCACTTGGATGTAAAAAGGAGTAGTGACAGAATCCATGAAACTGGGATGAGATTTCTTCATTCCTTTGCCAAGGCCAAATGTTTGGATATTTTTTTCATTGAACGAGCTGAAAAAATGGAGAAGACTTCTCTCTTTTTACTTTTTGCCTCAAACTGTGTAGCACAGCCTCTGAATAGGAAGTAAAATAATATAAATGAAAGAGATCTAAAAATAAAATAAAAAAGTAATTTCCAGCTAGCTTCCATATAAGCAGTAAAAAAAGAAATAAAGGAGTTTTCATAGGTTCACTGGAGCATCCAGCAATGAAAATCAATCGGTTTGAACCAAGATCACAGTATAAAAACAAACCATCAAATCTTAGTAGGAACTAAAACAAGAGCTGCAACATTCACAGCAAGGAAAAGAAATGGAAAGAACAAGCAGATTAATGGGAACATTTCAAATGAATTTTTTGTGTGTGTGCATGCTCTTTTATTACAAGAGAAAATCCAATCAACTACATTTAAATCTGTATTGCCTGCAGTAGTCTAATTACATACCACATAGTGGGAATGCTTTAAAGGGAGAGGACAGGAAGCCAGCATCGAGCCCTGCGAGTCCTGTGCTCAGGAAGGCCGTTTACATGCCGTACGCTTATGGCAGGCGAGTTCAGATTTTTGTCACAAAGTATCAGAGGCATTGCCAATAATGTCTGGACTGGTATCTAAAATCCCGGATGAAGCCAGGATCCAGCAGTATACCCTCAAAAGTATCATGTCCAGTGACCATTTTATACTAAACGTATAATCCTTGGTGTAGGGGCCCAGAGTGGGAACAATCATGGAAATCGGACTCTCCCCGTCACCTCTGAATCTCAAATTCATTCGTGTAAAATGAAATAGAGGCAAGGGGGAGGATGAAGTGTCCTCCTTTTCCCTGATCCCTATTCTCCGCAGTAAGCTGTGGCGCACGCCAAGGTAGAGATACGTGTTTCTCTGGCGCAGAAGAAAGCTGAGCTCCTCGGTGCTGCGAGGGACTGAGGTTTATGGGGGTGCAGGACTTCAGGTGCCTGCGGGACTCATCAATGAACAAACGGAGGGACAGATGTGGACTGTGGAGCCAGCTGACAGCAAAGCAGTGCCTTCGGGTTTGTAATCTGATTTAAGCATTTAAATTCCACATAAGATCCAAGCTCTGTCTTTCAGTGTTTCTATTTTAAACCTTGCTTCCATATGAAATGGGGATGACATTATTCAGTGCTAATCAGAAACCTGTGATAGTCCATAGAGTGCACTGGCATCAAGCCCTCATCTTACCAAATGATTACTGATTTAATCTCTCTGATATCTTCAAACGAAAGATATAAATACTGAGTGGCTTATTAGTTTGTTATTAATTTATGTGAAGGTACCAAACTATTTGCTTTGGCTATTGTAGAACAGGCCTTACTGAAATGATGCCAAGTCCATGTGGTCTCCTGACAGAGTACAGCATGATGAAGCATGCTGTCTGTATTAGAGCTCGTGTTGAAAGTTTCAATTATAGCATTGCTATCCAGCTGTTTTCCAGCCTACTTTTGCTTGTTTTTTTCTGGAGTGGCTGGTTACTGCTGGAGGTGTAGTGTATAGTGGTGGCCATTTGTGCTAAACAGCAAAGATCATTTGTATTCTGGAGTAAGAGCCCATTTCAGCATCTCCCCCTTACCGTGCACTGAGATCTCAAAATGGAAACTGCCCCATTATTTCTTGTTTTTTGTTAGAAGTTAGCTTCCAGTGTTTACATTGCTAGTACAGGATGGCATATTCACATATTCATCCCTCCAGCTATTGACATCCCTCCAGCATTTAGCTGGACTTGAGGTCATTTTAAACTCTCCTAATTGTAACATATAACTTCTTAAAGTCCCAACATTTTCCTTCACTTGCACCTGCTTGAATCCACATTCACATGGATCTCATGATTTGGAATAGCTTAACTTTTGGGGTGTTGTAAAGAGGTCCTGACTTCCAGAGGGTAACTGCTGCTTAATACAAAATAGAACTGAACACTCAGTGTTGCTGAGTGCTTCTGGCTCTAATGCATGAGGTTGTAGTTGTGTCTGAAACACAGGAGTTGAGGCTTTTGATCTGTGTTAGAAATATGCATGAGGCAGCTCTGTGACTTGCATGTCAGCACTGGGTTTAAATGAGGTGTTTCCTAAGTTTTCCAGAACTGCTTAAAAAAAAAACCCAAAAAACCAACCCTAACCTTGACTTTGTTTTTAAATTTTTTGAATGTTTTTTTGCCCAGTAATTAGGCAGTTCTACTATATATATTTATTTTTAACTTGAGCTGACATCTATGCCTACCATTAGCTTATTTATTCCTGAAAATGCTTGGTTTGGGATATAATAAAAGCATGCAATAAACGGAGACTGTTCTTTACCGGTACAGAATGTGTCTCAGAAGCCCCAAAACACAGAGCTCCTTAGAGCTGAGAACTGTCTTTGCACCACGTCATTATTCATGTCTTATTCCTGCCCACAGTTTTAATGGAGATGATCTGTGTTTAAAGTTTTGAAGAAGATCTGCTTAAAGTTACTATATCTGTGTTTCTGTTCTTATATTTTCCTTTTCCTGAAGCAGTTGATGGTCTCCTGAATCCTGAACAGGGTATTTTTCCTGTGATATTGAAGAAACCTTATAGTTCTGTCCGTATAAACACAATTCCAGTTGCCTGTGTGAATGCCCTAGCAGCATGTCAGAGTTGAGTAAATAAACTAGCTGCATTAATTGCTCCCATGTCCCTCGAGTGCTTCCACTTTGTGGGTTTTACAGTAATGTTAGTGTTTTGTAATCCATTATTATCTTCAAAATTAAAATTTTCTTCCTTTGCCTGCATCTGCCACTGTTAATTCAGAAACTCTAATAAATGCATTAAAAGAGGGAAGTAATAAGCAAAAGGAGGATTCCTCTGGGACTGTTTAATTTCACTTACACTCATGACTCTTCATGCTGCGTTGGAAGAAAATAAAGAGTCTAAATATGCAGAGTTAGCACACAAGCTGAAGTGAGATTACAAAGCAAAGCAGTAAAACCCTTCTGTAGCTGTTACACTTGCATTTATTATGGAAGTAGGGAAGATGAGGCTAGATAAATGAGGTGATGAGCTGAAATCAGGTTTCAGACTCGCACTGAGGCAGTGGACCTCACGTGGAAGCCATATGAGCAGTGTCACATGTTTGAATGAGAAGCTGCCCGGTGGGGAACACTGACTCAGTCAGTTTTTTTGGTCAGGGCAAATGATAACCCAGCAGAAAGTTGAGACTGATTGAGGAAAAAAGGAAAACCCCAGGGGGACTGGTGTGTGGACACAGCATCTAAGTAAGAAAAGAGGTGATTGAATGGGCAGCTGAAGCCTACCAGACCCAGTAGTTTTGATCGAAACCCAATTGCCCTGTCACCATTTGAGAGTTGACCAATACTAAATCTGCATTTCTCCTCCTATCTTTAAGTGCTAGAGAGCCCTAGGAGAGGCCGGACACAGACATTTATTTTGACCATTACCTGACTTCAAAGGAGTAGGTGAGCAAGAGACAGCACTTGACATCAGGAGCAGCTAGGATAAATAAGAGGTACAAAGATCCATTTGAAGAACGAAGGAAGAAATCAGGATGGAAGCAAGACAGTGAAAGTGAAGAGAAGGAAGTGGAGAGGCAGCAGATGTTTTGGGGAGCTTTATATTTAAAAGCTGCTTATGCAAGGCTGGGCTCAGGCAGAGATAGAAGGAGAATCTGAACCGTCTGGAGAGGTGGAAGAAAGGATTGAAAGCAGCATGGCGCACCAGAGAAGCCAGGGAGATAACGATAAATAGGGCATGTACAGGGAAGGCATGAGAGGAGAGGTGTATGACAGAAGAAGCAAATATGTTTTACATCCGTCTGCTGGCGTTGTACTGTATTTTGTTGGGGAGTTCAGCGAGTCTTCTGTGAGGTTTTAGAGGAGATGCTGGTTTAACATCCTCCTATGGATGACACCTCTGACAACTGTGATCTGTTCAACGCTTGGTCCAGTCAGCAAGGCCAACCTAGTGGCAGTTCTTTCTCCTCTGCCACAGGAGGAAGCAGCTGCAGGGACATGTCCAGCAGAGGTGCTGGAGCAGGAGCTGTGCAGGGCAGGTGAACAGCCCATGAGACAGCGAGTGGGCCTTTCCTGTGGGTAGGATGTGACAAACGGCCTGTTGTTTCAATGTGATAATCTTGTGCTGTTAGTCTAATCACTGTAATTAGTCATGCTTTGCTGGCTGGTGATGTCCCCTGGGACTTGTTTCAAAAATTTCTTCCTGTTATATGCCTGGAGGGCGCTGGGTTTGGGAGTGAAGAACAAGGCTGTTATTGTCATCTGCAGCAAAAAGAGACATCTGAGCAAAAGGAGAGGAGGCAGTCGCAGAGTGTGACTTTCAGCAGCTACAATAAAAAGAAGTGGAAGGGAGAACATGGGTAGGTTACGACAGAATAAGCAGCTCATTGTGCAGGGCTGCAGGGCGCAATGGATATTTTGATGCTTGGGCAAGTTAGCCCCTGTTGGGTTGTTGCCTCCGGGTGTTGCCTTTAGCACCAATTCTAGAAGTGTTTCAGTCCTAGGCTGCGAGACTACTTTCAAACTCAGTGACAGGCATGTAAAGTTCAGCAATGTGGTGTTTTTTGTTTTTTTTTTTTTTTTTACACAGATATAAAGCAATTGCAGTGAAATAAAGGAGTTTTTTTAATTTCATGATATTTAGAAATGTGTACAGCCCAAAGGCCATACAAATCCCTCTCGATTTTCTAATGTGTGGCTGTATTGGGCTCTGCAGAATAGATGAGGCTAATCATTTCTAGAAGCTGGTGTGATCCGTTGGTTGAGGAGCTGAGAGCTGGAGCTTGTTCCCTTGAGTAAATTGCAACTCTTTGCTTCTGTCTTAAAATGCTAATAAACAGAGCTGTGGAACTTGATGGGTGTTTGTAAAGCGATGTGAATTTTTGTGATGAAAGATTGTCCTCTCTAAAGCGCACAGTGTTATTCCTGCACTCCTGTGGGCTAGAGTGCCCTCCTTTTGTGTGCGTTGGACTGGAGGGCTGAATAGTAATTATTGAAGCCTTGAGTACTTCAAATGAGTTGTGGAAGAGGAATAGTAGAATAGATAAGTTTTCTATTAATGTAGGTAAAGAAAGAGATGCATGTTTAGTGAACATAAATGTGTACTTGCAAGCTTTTCAAGAATTAAGAAAATTGCTATTAAAGTAGAGCAAAGCAACTTTAATATTAAATAGAGCTTCTCTGCCAGGAATGAGATGAACATCAGAAAATAGACAGACTGTAAAGCCCCTTAAAAAAGCAGTTCTACAGTAACGCACACGCTTTTGCTACTCATGCCCTGCATTCATAAAAAACATCAAATGCAGCTAGTGTGCTATCAGCAACATCTGTTTTCTGAGCTCTCTTTAGTAGATGCTGATCTACATTTAGTTATATTATTGTCTCACTTCCAGAAACCTTAGATATCTGCTCCTTTGAAGAGTGTGCCAGCGACGCTTTTGATCTCAGTGCTGTACTTCGTTATTCTGTAGTTTCTCTGCCCCTCTCACCACCTTGTATATATGCTGCAAAATGTTTCCTGCAAGTTCCACAGTTAGATGGGTTTACGTGTGGAGTGTTATAAAGATTTTGGTGGGCAGAGGAAGTGCTTTTAGAGAGGAGCTCTGATTTGTAAATGTAACTGCAAAAATGGCATCAAGCTATCCTATGTTTATTGACTCTCAAAGATTTCTTGTTTTACCCAGGAAAAAATATATATATTCTCATCCTTTAGCATGTTGTGAAAGTTTTGTACTAATGTAATTATAATGAAATCAGTACCAATATGGTGCTGTAATATAAGTGTAATGCAATGGAAAACAACCATAGTGGCCCTACTTACAAGTCCAATGAGCTAAATCTTTAGTGTGCTAAGTTTGGTATTTTTGGTCCACTACCAACAATATTTTGTATGTAAAGCTTTAACATTAGAGTACTATAAAATAACTGTGATTTCTTTTTATTTCTTTGGTGTTGTATAGATCTAATGCTGGTGTTTAATTGATGAATTAGACACTTCTAAATCCTCATTACACATATACCATCACTGGTGATGTATGTGTAAGAGAATAGTTCTGGCAATAAGCATTAAGTGAAATCATCGCTCTTGCAGATAGTCTCAGGAGAAGCCAAAGGATGATGTCATGTCGAAGCAGTCCTCTAATCCTAGATATATCCTTTGATGTTCTGGTATACATTTGTTTCTGCAACAGTGTGAAGAATCACATTCTACACTGAAGCTATGTTTTTTGACTGGGCTGTCAGTTTTTCAAATTCAGCTGCAGAAATAAATACTTCTCTATTTAAAAAAAAATATATATTTTTAAAATGTCTGTATATCTAGATACAGGCATACATATGTATATACATAACTATGTATGTATATACATAACTATGTATGTATGTATGATTTAGCTTTTATCAATTGGCTGATTTTATATACCTGTGCCCCAGTCCTAGAAAAAGGTTAAAGTAGGTTTAGGCCAGAAAAGTTTCTTAGTATAGGAAAATTGCTTGAGTTTTTCATTTGTTTGGTTTTCACTTGTTTGTTTATTGGAGCTTTGATATAGTAATAGAAGGCATAACACAGTTGCATTTGTATTGCCAAAAATACTTTTGTTGACATATACACATGTATATTTTAACTCCATGGGCTGGTATAAGTCGCACCAATAAAACATAATGTCATTGCTATAGGCTGCACCTGTGCTAGGAGAATTAGTTGTTTTAGTTGTGCCAAGATAGTAGTACTTACGTAGCTATACCAGCAAACCATTTCTGAAGCAAACCTTGCCTGAGGCATATGCTTAGCTTTACATACTGTGAATAGTTCCATTGATTTCAGAAATTATTCATAAGACAAAACCTGGCCCCAAATCCTGCAGACTTTTTGTGGAGCTAGAAGTCACCCAAGGCATGTAAAACATTTACAGACTCTGGATCAGAGTTTATAGAATCCCTGGAGCCACGACAGAGGTAGAAATCAATCTTTTGATATTGAAGAAGAGGTGAGAGATGAGATAGGTGGGGATAAACTGTGAAAAACTTAGCAAAGATAAGTAACTGATTTTTGATGTGAAAGAGAGAAGGGAATGATTGGAGGCTTGCATAGAAAGAAATAACAGTGTCAATGGAATAGTCTAGGAAAATGGTCTTTAAAGCAGCATTTTGGGTAAATACCTGTGGAGCAGGATTGCATTTGTCAAGAGAGTTTCATCTCTGCAGATGATAGGATGCTATGGATGGTCTGTTACAGATGCTATGCAAAAGCATTTGCCAGGCTGAGGTATAGCTTAGATGTAAGATAAAAGACCTGAGTGAGAGTTCCAAGATGAAAATGATATTCAAGTTAAGACGCTGTTACTGTTCGCAAGTCATTAGGAAAGAAAATAATGGACAGGAGAGGTTTGGGGAGAAAGCAAATGTATCTGCTTTAGCCATGTTGAGTTTGGGGTAACTGATAAACATTTACATAAAAATATAAGCGAAACAAGCTTGAGATTTCAGTTTGGATAGAAGATGTGCTTTATAAGGCATCGGGATAGCTGAATTGCATTTGCAAATGAGACGAAACGTAGAGGAGAAAGAGCAGGAAAAAAAGGATAGAGGCCATTGGGACTGCAAAAGCTGAAAGGTGTAGAACATGAGGAGAGTTCAGCAGAGGACATGCTGAAGGAAAACTTAGAGGGCTAGGAGGAGGAAACGGTATCTCAGAAGCCATGGAAAGAAACAGTTCAAGAGGAGTATGACCAAAGCTACTGAAGGGTCTAACTAAGAAGTTATAAAGGCATTGGAAGAAATAGTTTCTATTAACTGTGGAGTATAATCAAGATGTTTCGAGATTTCTAGAAGGCATTTGTTTTTAAGAAATATTGTAATAGTGGTTGTAGGCAATGATACACTGATCTCGGAGTGGCATATGTATTTTGGCATGGATTTTTAAGAGGGGCTGAAGCATGTTTGCATTATGAAGGGAAGATCTAGAAGGAGAGAAGGTTGCAAGGGACATCTGAGAATAGGAAGAGATCACCCTGATAGAGCTGGTTAGAGGAGGAGACCCTTTTCATGCAATCATCAATGAATGGTCCCCTGAGCGCAAAAAAAAAAAAAAAAAAAGAGGTATGACTTGAACTGTAAACTAGACTCTCTGATTGGGCAAATCAGTGTAACTCTATGGGTCTACAGTTAACCTCAAGTGCGAACTTGGCCCTGTGAGTTTCAGCACTTTTCATGGTCTGTTTCAGTCAATGTATCGAGTCAATGCTTACTGTGAGGGTGGTTGAACACTGCAACAGGTTGCTAAGACAAGCTGTGGAGCCTCTGTCCGTGGAGACATTCAAAACTCAACCAGACAGGGTCCTGGGCAACCTGCTCTAGCTCACCCTGCTTGAGCAGGAGGTTGGACCAGATGATCTCCAGGGGTCCTTTCCAACCCCTACTATACTGTGATTCTGTATATTTAACTTCTGTTGCATTTAGAAGGCATTTATTCTGGCAGTTGGAATGGGTGGTGGAAATGTCCATGTGACCCTGGGGGTTAGAGATGGGGCAGAGCAGTGACTTGCTGATGTCATCCATCAGATATTGCATGGGACAGGCTGAACTGCTGCAAATGCCACATGGAGCTCTTACTCCTCTGGGAATTATTCCATCCCTTCCGAGTATCTAAGGCATGTGTTTGTGCCTTAGCAGAGAATGCTCCTTCTGCATCCTGGGAGACACATGCTCCCAATCCTTCTCAGCTAGTTTTACGCTCCCTTATGCTTTATCTCTGGTGAAAATATATTACTTCTTCTTTTGCTGCTGTTGTCATTTTTGAATATATATTTTGTGGTTATTTAACCAGAGTTTTCATCACCTCTTGATATATTTGGCTTGCTGTATTCAGATGGGTCAGCTGAGGCATTGAATTAATACTGATACAGATGGGGACTTGTTGAATGATGTTATAATGTGAGTGGTTTCAGCTAATTGACACCTGTGTTTCTGTTCCATTTCATTTTCTCCAAGCAAATGCAGTAACAGGCTGTCTCTGAAGTTGTTGGAAGAGAATTAAATAGCAAATGTTTCCCACCTATACACACCAATGAAAATGCAGTGACTCTGGTCTCCTCCTGCTGAGCATGCTCAGCTCCTGTTAGCACTAATGAGACTTAGGCACATGCTCAGAGCACAATGTACCCTATAGCCTCAGGGTAATAGAAACCCTTATCTTGCATTTCCATATTGCTGGCATGGAACAAAAGGCATTGTAGAAACAAATCCACCCCTTCCCTCCGTGGCCGTTTCTCTTGCTCCTCTCTAGATGAGAACTAATTTGCAATGAGACAATCCAAGGCTGACAAAAGAGAGCTTTGTTGACTTTCTACTAGCTTAAAGAGAGACAAGGAGAGACTTCTCAACATGCTGCTGTCACTGCCCAAACCGTTTTTAGGCTTTATCTTTCCAGGCTGCAGAGTTTGTGAGGTGAAAGTCACCTCTTCTGGAAACTCCACCTGATTTCTACAGAATGGAACAAGTGCCCCCAGATTAGACTGTGGCTCCTGATTTATGCAAATGTCACTGTCCAGGTTGCATCAGGCAATTCTGAAAAGCTGTGACAAAGACTGGTCTCAGCAGAGAAGCCGGCTTGAGCAGTTACCTGCTCTCCGCTGCTGTTTGTGTCAGGATGACTGTCGCTAGGGCTGCACCATGAAACTAGAACACTGGTTCAGAAACATGGCAGAAGACATCCCCTCCCCAGAAGAGGGAAGGGGACTTCCAAGCTTTCAGTGCCCAGTTTATCACATGGCCCCACAGACAGTTATATTAGCGTAATTAAGGTGCTAAGGTGCAACACAGAAGGTTAGGAAGGAGTGGGATTTTAGGACTACTTCATAGTGCACTTAGACAAACAGTGGAAAACCAGACAGGTGCATTTAGCATAGTGCTATTTAATTCCTTGGAGGGTTGCTGCCAGCATCTTAAGCCTTGTAAACCATCTATACTGAAGCATGCATTTAAAAACTCTGTAGGGAAATCAACCCCTCAGTAGTTATGCACTCAGTGCAAATGTAACCCCACCACTTTCTTCTATGCGCTGGCCATCTTTTGGGACTGAAAGGTACTGCTTGTTCACCCTTTTATCATCAAGATCCGCATCACACTGGCTGCAGATTTTCGGAATGAGGGGAAAGAGGGAGGTAAAGAAAATTATTTTCTTACAGGTGTCTCTATGATAAATAGCCATTATGAGCATCATAAAACTATGCAAACAGGCTAAATGTGGTAGCAGGCATCCCCTTTGCTGTCTTCCTGCATCATTTCTTCTTTACCGCCTCCTTGACAGAAGACTGTCCTCTCTTCTCCCAAAGCATCTGTCACAATGTCTGTTAGTGATCACTGGTGCACAGTAGGAGTAGATCTACAGAGCAGGATAGGTGGTGCGGATGGTCCACAATCTGTGTATGTAGTTTAGACTCACTCTAGTCTAATCCAGTGGATGCCCGTTAGCAGCTGGAGTGCACTGAGCGCTCTCATGGGGTGCATCTTCAGGTTTCATTTCATCCAAAAGGAATCAGTCCAGTTTGTGCACTGCTCCAGGATGACAACCAGTTTACAGTACGTGGGGATGACAGGACGGTTGCTTCAGAACCACACTCCTGTTCTGAACAGAAATAGTAATGTAGATGTAGCTGCTGGCACTTCTCTCATCGGGGCAGTCCTGGGTTTGAATGGGCCTTTCGTTCTTCCCCTGATACTTTCCACAGCCAGTCTTGTTTATGCAGCCCTTCTGAAAACATTTTAAATTAAATCCATCTTTTTTTCTTTGACAGCTTTGACCTTGCTCTCACTCTATTTTTATATATTTGTCCAGCAGTTCTTGAGGTATGCAGTACAAAAGAGGTAAGGAAAGGAAAGAAAGAGCAAAGGGAAGGAAAAAGTACTTTACTGTGTCCACCACAGAGGAAGAAGGAGAGAAAAATGTGAGAAAGAGAGAAGAGCCTGTAGTTGCTTTCCTCTATCCTAGCACTCCATTTTGGAGTGAATAACCTGAAGGACTGTGTGTGCTTTCCCTGCTACTGGAGAGGGCCAAGGCAAGTAGGAATAGAGTTATAGCCCCAGCTAGCAATGTTTCTCACCCTCCTGTTGCAGAGAGTGGAATGGTCTATAGCTGTGCAGTGTCCTGCAGTTCCTCTCTGTGGGCAAGTGATGGCTACCCTTGCCAGCCATTGCAACTGGGCAGTCATGGGATTATCTTGATGCTTCTCAGATGTTCTCCTTATCATCCCCTCATCAGATATGTACTTTGTGCTTCTGAATTTATGAAACGTTGTAGTGTACTCTCTCTGATACATGCTACAGAACCATGTTCCTCCTCAGCTGTGTATCCTTGGAGAATGTACCTTGGAAGAAAGGCCCACAGTTTCTTCCTACATAAGTTTCATAACAAATTTTGTAAGGATATGAATATGCACACTGATAACTCTTATGCTTAGAGCCATCCATTCATGACGGTGACCTTAGCAGGTGAGGAGAATGTACATCACTAGAAGTAGTCCACAAAAGTGCAGGAAATGCCAACTACTCTTTGTGGATAGTGAAATTAGGCTCCATAGAACTATGTGCTGCCCAAGATCATTTCTGGTATCCAAGCTATCCTACTCTATTCTCAAAGTGTAAGAGAAAGAAAATGTCAGAAACCTGACTTTAGAGATTAGATTAGAAGCAGAGAGAGGGTGTCAGTCAAAAGAGTTGCCCAAAGTTAGAGAACTGCGTGGGTCAGAGCTAGGATTTGAATCATAATCTTCTGAATCTCAGATTGGTACCTTTGCCACCAAAGTAGCCTCTGGAGAAGAAAAGCTTACAATCAGACTGCAATGGCATCAGTCACAATTGTAGCTTTGGGGAAGTGACTGGTCAGAAGAATGTCTGTTAGCCAAATGTTTTTCATTTTTGTGTTTGCATGAGAGAAGCTATGTGTGTTCTAATTTGGTGAAAAATTCAACTTCATCTTAATTAGAAGTTGTTGTTATCTAAAAACTTTGCAGCACTCCCACATTTCTCTTGACAGCTTGGGCTGTGTGGCACAGACAAGTTAGGATGGTTTTAAATGTCAAAATATGCTTTTCATTTTTGTGTGTATATATATATCAACGCATTATCAAGTAAAATAAAACCCTGCGGTGTGACAGAATATGTTTCTTTAATTGCCATCACTCTTTAGATGAATTTGTGGCTGTCAAGAGAAAATTGTGCTTCTAGAAATGTTGGAAACCTGAACCATCTAGGCTGGAAAGAAGGCCAGGCCTTGCTCTGCATACCTCTTGCTTCTCTTCTGGAACATTGCTGGAGGTGGTTGAGCTGATTTTTGTACATTTGTTTCTGAATGCTTTCTCTTGGTTTGCTAATTACATACCAGGCCATGTTTCACGCAGAACTCTGGCCATCTTCCTCAGTTTTATCAATGACTTTTATTGTTTGTGGAAATAAAGAAGTAGAAAGCATGCCTCCTGAGAGCACTGGTTCTTCACATTTTTGTAGTGGGTGGCCCCTGCTGCTGTAAAATTTGTGCAGCGAGAAGCCCTTGTCCCTGGTGAGTGAGAGACTTGCTTCCCTTGTTCAGAGGTGGGGGTGAGACAGCAGTAGACTGGCGTTTGGAATCGGTTAGCTAAGCTATGCTGACAGCCTAGACAACCTGGACCAGCCTAACAGAAGTTAAAAGTGCACTGGCTTATCTCCCGTAGGCCATTCCCGCGCATTATTTAGTTCCCTCCAAATTCCAGCTCCAACAAGGACGAGTGTCGGACAGTGGTTAGAAAGAAAGTCTGTGATCAGCGACAGGATTGATCTGCTAATTTTTAGCCTCCAATTCTGCAGTACAATGCCATTCTTTTTCAGCTACAACATTGCTTATACCTTCTTGTTTCAGTCCCAAGACAGGGTATCAATTGTATCTACTTACATTAGAATTTATATATAGGATGTGCAGTAATGTCTGTTGAGAGTGTGCTAATATTCTTCGGAGAGCAAAAATACGGATCTGAATCCATGCTGATAGTGGAAGGGCAGCTGCTTTCTCCTGACTGTACTTTTTTCCCCTTTGTCTTTTTTACAGGAAAATTGACATGTTTTCCGTGTCCAAAATTTGCTTTTGCTCTACTTTAGGAATAAGATATATCCAATAATAACTTCAGTTTGAAAAAATCTTTTTTGCTGATGGTGATTTTTAAGCAAATGCTTATGTCTTACAAGAAATTAAGAATAAAAAGGATATTCTCTGCTTAGGTGAAACTTTTACGGTGCCAAAATAGTTACTAGAAAATACAATTTATATGACCAAAAAACCTGTGTTTCCAAGTATAAAAGGGCATAAGCAGTAGGGTAGTACATCTTTTCTGCTTATGAATTTGAGGATATCTAGAAAAAGTGACACTGAAAAGTGAGTGTCTCTAAAATATAACATACTTAGTTTTGTACTAGCCAAAATTGACAGGCGGATTCCAGTCCTGTCTTTACTGTTTATGTGTTCGTGCACGTGTGGGTGTTAGTTTTATCATTGTGTTTTTCCTATGAAAGTAAGTATTTTCGGGTTGAAAAATAAAGGCTGCGCAAAGGTTTATGGTGCAGAGGGCTGAGTAATGATGGCCGTGCGGTGTTTTGTCAGAGAGGAACGAGACCAAGAGTTGCGAAAGCACCTGGCCTGGGTACAGCCGCACTTGGGCAGCTTCCGAGGGGAATGTGAAATAGTGCGGACCATGTCTGGGCAGAAACGTAGAGCGGGAGGTGTTGTAGCGAAGCCACTGATAGAGACAGTGTTGTGGAGATCGGGGCTGGGATTTTCGCAGTGGTTTTAGTGGGATGCAAAATAGCAGCACTGGTTAATAGAAGATGACCCTTGCCAGACATGATCAGTCAACAGTATTTCTAACTTGTCTGTCTGAAAGAAGCCGATATTTAGGAGAGTATCATATAATCCCCTAATTATAATGTCATGAAAAGAATAGCAAAACCTTTATATTTGCTCTTTGCTCTGCCTCACTGCGTGCTGGACAACAGTATGACAACCGTGTCTGCTGCTGACTGACTGACAGGTCATGACTGCCAAGGTGAAAATATCCTTGACCCAAGGCAGGAGAGCAGAGAAGGTGGGTCTATAAGCCCAGCTGATGGCCATCAGCCATGGTGGTCCCAGGCTTTCCTGCTCCTCTTGCCTTGCCAGTCCCATATCAACCTGTTACCTGAGCTGTGTGTCTCCTCTTCCCACCGGGGTGGCTCCCAAAAGGCGCTGAGGGGAAATCCCGAGGCCCTGGGCTGTACCCGCTCACACTGCCGGGCTTGCGGGCGACCTTTGAGGAGACGACGAGGAGCAGCTGCTGTGAGGGACGGGCGGGGGGCGCACGCTGCCTCCCTCCGCCACAGAAGGGCGGCTGGCGGGAGCGGAGGAGCCCGCCTCAGGAGAGAGTCCCAGGCCCGGCCTCGAGCATTGCAGGGAGCGGGTGAGTTTGGGCTCCCCGGCCGCTCGCCGCCCCGCAGAGGATGGGGGTACAGCTCCCTCCTGGGAGGGGGCCAGGCCTAGAGAGCGCAGCAGAGCCTGGGTCTTGCTCGGCGTGGCCGGGCTCCCCTTGCGCGGCACCTCCTCACGGGCCGCCCTGGTGCCTGGGGGCTCTGCGCCCCGCGGCGCTCCCCTCCCCTCAGCCGGGCTCGCCTGTCGCACCATGTCCGCCTGACCCCTTCCCTCAAGTTTCTTTTGCCGGAACTGTGCTCTTTTACAAGGCGGGAATCTGCGAGCTGCACGCGCCCACTGCGCGTACCCCCCTCGCCCAGTACGGAGAAGGGGTCTCCAAACCATGAGGGGGAAGAGCGGCGCTTCAACGCGGTTCCCTTCTGCAGAGCGTTCCTGAGGGCGTTTGGGGCTTGGCCTCTGGTTTTATTAAGGCAGGTTATTTTTAGCGGTGAAAATGTGGTGTTTTAAAAACAAACCAGTGTCATCTTTTTCCACTTTTCTTCTTAATTTGGGATTCCTATGGTTCAGCACATGGAGATAGAAGGACTTCTGCCAGAAGAGCCTTTCAGGTCAGGGGTTCAGCCTTTTAAGCAAGTCTCAAAAATAAAGGAGCTTTGTAAAACGTGGTGGTCCTTGCGTGTCTCTCACCATCTGCGTTAGGCACGGAGGTATCGACTCCCCCACCCCATCCGAGGTATCCACTGTAACTGTAATCACTTACAGGATGCAGCAGAGGACATAACTACGGTTATTCTCAAAATAGAGCTGGAAATATAGTATAATTTATACAAATTCAAACTGGGGACTTGCTTATACCTACCATATACCTACTTTTTCAAGTACTGTTCACCTCAGTGTGCATATTCAGGTGAATAAAACTGAAACATATATTCAGACCTGTCTGGATTTTCTTATCTGGCTTGTTTTTTTTTATTTCTGGAGTCTTAATTCTTTTTTTTTTTTTAATCTTTTTCTGTATTTTTACACAGGTGTCCATAGAAGATATTGCAAGGCATAAGCAAGCGGCAGAAACAGAGGTGAGTATCTTGCCTTCCCATAGATGTTGTATGCTTTTCTATCCTGTCTTGATCTGGATGTTTTGTTTTCCTCGTCGTTACTTGTTTGGGATAATGCAGAGTTATCAGAACTGTCTCTGTTGTGGGATGCCAGCGTGACAGAGGGGCCTGCCTCGGAAAACGTCTACAACGGCAGCCTGGCGTCTGAAAATACGTGCTTCCCGCAGAGTAGGAGCTGCAGGTTACGTGGAATTGCCTGTCTTACCAAAGCATGCCTATATTAATCATGCGTTTGTAAATATTTCAGATGAATCTGTGGGGAAATCTTGGTCATTCATGAATTGTAGGTTTAAAAAAAAAAAAAAAAAAGAGCCATGGATCAACTGTTGCCAATTTTGGAAACACAGTGGAATAACCATAGTCATCTGGTCGCTAATGTCTGTGACAGCAGAGTGAAGAGCATACTTTCGGGCTTAATAACATATTGTGAAGGACGTTTGCAAATCAGTGATCCTAAAACTGGTTGTATTGTTACTACTTTGTATTACTACAGTGTATGCACTAGGCAGGCTAAAAAAATACATACGCACCAGCTCCGGTATATTATATTTTGAAGTTACTACCAAGAGCCATAGGAAGAATATGAGAAGGGGCTCTAGGGAACAAATAGAGGCAAACTAGGACAAAAATAAGATTACTCGTCTGATGCTTTAAACGTAAATGTCACCAATAATTTCTAGCTAAGGTGCAGAAATCAACAATTGTTGTTCCAAATAACTTTCCTCCTTCCTTTTAGAATACTTAATTTTGGAGTTTGTTTATTACTGAGCCTCCTTTTGTGCACTGCGTAGATCTGAAGTCATATGTTATCATTTAAGGGTCTCTAGCAGGGGTACTGGAGGCGGAGACCTTAATGCTAACTTTTTTCTCTGGCTTGGTTGTCAGTGCTCAGACTTTGGATCCCTTAGCACTGCATGGCCTGCTCATGAGCTGGATCTCTGGGTTGAGAGGTACTGTTCGAATGGCAATTGCAGAAAGGAAATTACAGATAGACAGCAACAAGGCTCCAGCATCACCTTGAGTCCCATTTAAAAAGGGACTCAGGCAAGCCTCATCTTTGTTTGCAGCAGATGTAAAACGTAAGTCAGAGATGGCTGTATTTTCTGTCTTTGGTTTCCTCAGTTTCACTTACCTGGTTTGGTATTTTGTTACCTTGAGAAGAAATCTGTGAATTAAATGCCAGACATAGAATTGTCTTAGTCTTGTGCTGCTGTTAAGAATGCAGATGGATACTCTGGGTAATTCCCTATATACTCTCACAGCAGCAGCCAGACAAACTGGTAGGACACAACCTTTTCTTCTTCTCCCTAAGACAAACAAGGAGAGACTAGCTCTGATTAAAATGCAGCCAGAACCTCTAATACTGTAGTATTAATAGCAGTGCTGGTCTCTACAAAAATAGCTGTTAAATGGGGAGTAAAAAGCTTTCCATGTTTGCCAAAGCTGTAATGAAAATGGTGGAGCTGTCATAAATATGATGTTCTTAGCTAAAATGATTATGGCTTAACAATTTTCCAATGCATTTCATTGGGTTATTTCCAGCACATTGAGATCTTAGTGTTGTAAAGGTTTAATAGAAAATCTTGACAGTGAGTCTTTATATATTACAGAGCAAAAGGTAGGCAGTGATTATGACATCCACTCACATTCTTATCTGCCTTCTTTACATTGCTTCCATGTTCATTTGTTGTCATTTTTCCATGCATCTCACTCTCTCAAGAAACACTTGATCCAATGTTTGGCTGTGGATTGCAAAGTTCAGTGGCTGATGTGATGCAAACTACGAGAGCCTAATGATCCTCATAGCCTTTAAATACACCGGCTCAATCCTCGGTGGGGATAAATCCCTAGCTTTTCACAGAAGGGGCTGGAGTGCCAATCTGCGGTGCTTGAAGACTCCCCACAGTGATGCATCTTTGATGCAAATTACTAGTTTTAAGAAAAGCTGGTGTTTACAAGGAATCAGGCGTGCAGAGGTTAACATTGAACTGTGAAGCAGGGACAGAAGTTGCAGTTGATAGATCTTTCTTAAATGCCAGGGAACTTAAGGAAAATTTAAATAGATGGATACCAGCCTCTGTGATAATCATGGAACAATACTAGTTAAGAAAATACACAGAATTATTTTATTCCAAATGGCAAATTGACTAGTGCTGTTCACTTATGGTCCACACAGTGGGAAAGGGCATTCATCTCAGTGTAGTTCTGATCTCAGTTTGAGTCTTGGCTCAGTAGCAGAAACTTCAACGTTGGATGGCTCCAGCTTTCATTATTGTCGATTCTGTTCCTTCCTTATTTCTCCAGAATAAGGGCTGAACATTCGTTGGCGTGTTTTCATCGATCCCTAATGGGCTTTGTAAGTGGAGGGAAAGCCATGTATGTTTGGAAATTATTTTGCTGATCTGCAGGAATATTACTTTATTTTTTGTGTTTGTGTGTTCTGGAGTAAAGGGAGAATAACTCATTTCTCTTGAGGCCAAGAACCTCACTGAGGACAGGGCGGCATTATGATCTTTGTAACTTCTGTGGAGATCTCGCTTAGCATGTTGCTGAGTGTGCAGGTGCCTCAGAAATAACGGGCTGCAAATACTCATAGAGAATGCTCATTTATCTTGTACTAAAGAAAGCGCTTTAGCCTCGGATGTAGAGCAGCATTCCCATTTGCAGTTAGCCAGTGTAACAGGAAATAGTCTTTTTTTTTTTAATCTTTGGGTATCTTTTGCATCTCAACTGAGGAAAAATGCAACGTAACATTGGCTCACCTCTTCAGACAGCTGTACAGAGTCCCCTGATTCTCACCTTTGTTTTGCAGGGTTGTGACTCGTGTTTGTAAGATGGGGCTATTTAGTTGCTTAGTTAAGTATATGCTGAAGTGCCTTTCTGAATCCCTAGCCTTCTGTGCAGATAACTTAGGAAGAAATAAAAAAAGGTGTTTGCACTCCTGTGAAAACAATGTCTTTTTCCAAAGAAGGTATCACAGAGGAATTGGATGTATATTTATTTTACTGCCCCCCAGTCAGCGGCTTTTGCAAGGTGTGTAAGTGAGCTTAGGCGCATGATGCCCATGGACTCCTGCAAGGGTTAAGCATCCACCTTAAGTGCTTACTACGAGTACATTAGTAACAGTGTTTTGGTAGCTTTGCTGGCCTAAGGATGTATATGAGAAAGATTTTCAGGGAGAAGTACTATATTTTAGTAAGTCAACTGCCAGAGCTAGAGAAAACAGACCAGCTCTGAGAATCAGTAAACTTAAAAGAAAATGCTGGTGGAGAGTTACTGTGACATATGAGGACTTTCAGAAATTGTCTTCTAGAAATACTTTGATGCGGGTGGCAAAGGCTTGGAAGCCAAGAGCATGTACATGCATACATGTCAGAAGAAATAGCATTTAAGCTGCTCTGTTGTTGGTAGCTGCAATATGTGTCTAAATGAGGCTGCCAGGACTTGTAACCATGCAGTGGGTGTGCACTGACATTCAGACATTCAGGTGCTCCTTCCCGTATCTGCCTCTCCCACTGGCTGCCCCTTTCCAGGGACCTGACCTCTCCAGGTAGCAGCTGCCCATGCGATCGCCTTAGCGGGCTGCTGCTACTGGATCTCTTTTGAATCCCATCTCTAGGTGATCAGACTTGCAAAATCTGGCTCAGTATTGGATACATCACTCAGATTTCTTTTTTGGGTGGTAAGTGTTGCATTTTGTAGTGCTGGTGGGACCAAACTCTCTTCTTGGAAAGATACCCTTTCCAGATTTGTTCCATCGGATAACAGATGTCCCACTGGGATTAACCAAGGCTCAACTCTCTCCTTTAATCACACCTTCAATTGCTTGGTCCCTGTGTGTAAGCTGTTAATGTACATATGCCATTTAGCTTTTCCAGATAAGAGTGCCTTGTGCCAGACGAGAGCTGAGGAGGTTAGATCCCCCATTTTAGAAGCATAGCCTATAAGCCACAAACAGCGGCAGCTTTGAGCTAGCACAGTAACACAGGCTGTCCTCTAGCCTGCTCTGAAAAATACTGGGCTGACTGCATGCTGCTGTGCTTACTGTGTACCCTGCACACGGTTAGGACTCCAAGGTGTGTGGTGGTCCTGGTGAGATATGAAATATTCTACTGGATTTATCTGGGGAACAGCTGGCATATGGGAATTCTACACTGAGCTAATGACCAATTCTCCCAAACACCAAAGAAGTGTGTCAGGTTCTTAGACTTCCCCTCTGGAAAGCCTGGAAAAGCTGAAAAATGTTTCAATGTGGACAACACTGCTACCTGTAAAGGTAGGCTTTGTGATAAAGGAGGCCCTTGGTACAACTCGTGCAAGCTAAATGGCATTTCTTACATATGCTGTTTCAAATTTAATTAAAAAGGCTGAAGGAGAAGAGCAATTTTCTTTTTCTGTTGAATGCTGCATGTCCGATTTCATTTAGCAAAGTGAAAAGGCTGAGCTTTTATGCTACTGTCCTGGCATGGTCATAGCTGGTCCTCCATTTCCTGCCAGTTTGCGTTCTAAGGGATCAGACTAGGAGCTGTTATGTGAATGTAGTAACACAGGAAATTTTTTTCAGTAGGTGCTACGATGTTCCTTATTTGTGTATATATTTTTAGAGATTGTCCTTTTAGCTCCTGGTGTAGTAGAGTGAAATTAAGAAAGAGAAAAAACAAAGAGAGGGAAAGAACAGCCTGTGATCTAAGAAAGAATTTAGGGGGAAGCGTCTACAAGAATTTCTGTAATGAAAGTGCATCAAATAAGAGTTGTCTTATCTGACAAATGACATATAACAATAAAAGAAGCCAAAATTGAAGGTAAGAGGGATTCAGCATTGAATTTAAAACGTTGGCATTTTCTGTTGCTGATTTGGCATTTTGTTGTTGCAGGGATTTTGGTGTTTCTGTTGCGAGTAGAATTTAGCTTTCCTGCTAACATATGCAACAGCATCAAACACAGGCCCTTAGGTTTCATTAGCGAACAATTCTTTTGCACACACACAGCGAGTGCCCTTAATATTACAGGCACATTTAAAGCCAATAGTTGCACCTCTTTTTTTGCCCACAAGTTGAGATAATTTATATATAAAAGAGCTCAGGTCTTGTGCTCCTGAAAAAAAGCAGCTCTGAGTCAGATGAAAATTCCATCTAGTCCAGTATCCTTGTTTGAAGTAGCCCATAGCAAATGGTTTAGGAGATGGTAGATGAAACAAGGCATAGAGTGGTAATTTTTGAGTGTCTTGATTCTGCTTAGGAGCTTTCAAGCAATGTGGCTGCATCAGTGCAAGCCCCAAGCATAGGCTAAAAGATATTGCTTGCAGTTTTCCTCCTCCTGGAAACAGGAATAAGTGCAAATGTTGCAACTTGTGCTTTTCCTTGCTGGCACTCTGGATTTGCATCAGTACAGATGAAATTGGTTCCTGGTCTCTGCCACCTGAACTGGGCTGATTCTGTAAATATCATATCCCTGTGAAGGGGATGAGACTTCTCACAGCATTGAGTGCAATGTTGAAATTACATGAACGCAGATGAAACTTGCAATTAGCCAAACTTGCAATTAGCAGCTGTCCTATGCTGTGATTGCCCGCCTGGCTTCTGCTAGCTACACAGCTGTTTGTCTCTCTAGTGTATGTGCATTTCTGATGCATGATGATGACAACTAGTTGTGACCGCTGGCACTTGAATCTGCTGAAGAAGAAGAAATGAGTGCCTGTTTGTGGGTATCTTTTTGCTGGGTTTCTATCTTCATGCAAGCGCAAAGGCATTTTCAATTTGAGAGCTAAGCTTACAACACACCTCCTTTCAGTAAGGGAACAGAGCTCTTATCCAAAATTGCAAATCACTTTTTTGTTTTTTTGATTGTGCCTGAAAATGTCTTAAAAGATGCCTCACCTTGTCCTAATTTTCAAAAGTGAGATGAATAGTCTGTATTTCCTGGAAGAAAAAAATAACTTAATTTTTTTTGAAATTTTACACCCTAAATTGCTACTTTTCTTTTTGGTGTGGTTTGTTTCCTCTCCTTCCTCCTTTCTTGTATGTTAAGGCGTCTCTGGTAATTGTGAGTGCTGCTATGTTACTTTTGGTGATTTCTTCTTTTGATACCTAAAAACTGTTTGTGGGCTTTGTGTGGTAGCATGTTTTGTTTTGTTTTTGACCACTGATCCCAAGCCACTAAAGATTTTCTTTTAAAAACAAATGCATAAATAATATTTTAAACTCAGAATCAGCAAACATGGAGGCCCTCACAGATGGCCTTATATTTTAATCCCAGTTTTAGACACTCCCCTGACCAGTCTTTGCACCCCTTAGCATCACTGTATAAACCAGTGAATTCTGCTGGGAGAATGGTGGATAATTCATCTCTGGTGTCAGCAGCCTCCAGGAGAGCAAGGTTAAAAATTCAGGGAGGTGGTCTTGGCTTTTGTCTTCCTGTTTTTCACAAAATTTGGAGCTTGTTAAATATAAGGTATTGACAGCAGGAGCTATGATGAGATGGCCTCTGATTTGTATTAATAAAGCTTTTTTTTTTTTTCCTTTGGATTCTATTTAATAGTATGCGAACTTTAAATGTTCTACTGGAAAGAAATTAGTTTTGTACCAGGAAGCCTCTTATGCCTTCTGTTATTTGTGAGACCCAGTAACATGAGGCACTACCTATTCTGCAACCGGTAAGTATTTAGCAGGCAGGCAACCTGTACTTCCTAATTCTTAGTTAGAAAGCGATAGAAAGCGTGAGGCTGGACGCTGCAACTGAAAGGGAGTTCTGGAGAGTCAGCTCATTGCAGAAATAGCAGAGGCCTGTTCACTGGGAATAATCCCGCATGGAGACACAAATTCACAGTAACAGCATTTCTTCTGCTTTATTTCCCACAGCACAAGGTTAAAGTGGCTCAGGCTGGCGGACATTACAAGTTTATATTGCTTCTTTATTTATTTAGCACCTTTTCTGAGCCTCAGGTCGTTGCTGTCAGATCCTGGCCCACTTAAGGTATGTTTCATGTTCTTCGGCACGCTTTAATTGTGGTGCCCTTATTCCCTGCGGTCCCTCCTTCGTTGCTGTTTTCTGGTGCTCCCTACGCTTTCTTAACAGACTTGCTGAGAGCACGAAACAGCTCAGAAGTGAGTCCAGCACAGGACTCACTTAAAAGGGCCACATCTTTCAGAGCTGCAGAATGAGTCCACACGACACCAGAGATGCTCAGCTGGGAGTGATCAGAGAAATATTCCTCTGATTACTGTGTTACTTTTTCATAAAAGGAATATCTCCAGAATGCGGACTGCTAGGGCATTGAGCATATCTGGTCAAGAATTTATTTTAGTACCTTAACACCAGGTGTTACTCAAAAGGTTACGTTGTAGCTGCTCTTTGAAGGAACGTTAAATGGGTCGCTGCCTCTAAAACTCACTAGGAAGCGGGTAGGTTACGGCATCTGCTGCTTAATGAGGATCTTAACTCCCTTCCTGTGAACTTGGCAGTCTTGCCTTTTGCATGGTGTTTCTTTCCCCCTCCTCAAAACTCTAGATGGGCTCGGCCATTTTTGCAGGACGTGATTGATACTGTTGAGCTCTTCTTACCTAGGCCTCCAGATGCTTCCACAGATTAAGATTAATAAGAAGTGACTATTTTTGGTAATTCTCTCAGTTTTGTATCTTGCCTCTTGTTTTTTTTTACAGCAAATTCCTCAGAAATGTCTACAGTTATTTTTCATTGTCTAAAACTACACATGAACAAGTCAGTGAGTCTGTTGGTTCCTAGGGAATTTGGGCTGTTCTGCATGTCTGGCTCTGCACTTCTTTGTGGGGTGTTCTCTGCCAAAGTGCTTGTATGTTGTGTTGATTATAGTGGATTATGCAAAAAATGTTCTTTTTTATTGTTATTTATCCCTCTACAGTAAGAATACATTCCGTTTTTTTCTTTCTGAAGTACATTCATAGGCTCCATTAGGTTCAAGACAGCCCAGCTGTAAAAGTTTCTAGTGGTCAGTATCCTCTATGTAATCTTGAAAAGTCAGCTGAGATGTCTAGCTCTGATTTGATGCTAATTATTAATTTCAGACAATCCATTATATTTCTGGATATAAAAAGCCATTGTTTGCTTTGTGAATTTTGGGGGATTTGCCTTGGCCTTATGGCTGTGTTTTCCTTAAAAGTAAAGGTTAGGCATGCAGCGATTTTATTTGTGTCTACAATCTGTCAGTTAGCTGAAGATGTTGCTCCACATTTGTTAAATGCAGACTGGGATTGGTGGTTTTCAAGACAAACCATATAGACGGTCGTTGCTCTGAGCTAATCTTATCTCCCGAAGCAAAGCATTTCTGAGGAATTTCTAATTTTGACAACTGGGATCAAATGTCTGACTTCTGAGGGCTGACAATAATGCCGGGGTCCGAAGCACTTTGTCCTGTTGATAGCAACTGGGCAGTTCAAAAACCACACGGAATACCAGTGAACCGTGCGCGTAGCTGGTTGGCTTGAGGGCGTGTGTGTATGTTTAGGGAAAGGCATGAGCTTTAGAAGTCTCTGTGGGACCGAAATACTGCGACTGCTCGAGGGTAAAAATAGTTCTGGGTTTTCAACGGCTGCATTCCATGGCTGGAGCCCGGAATCGTGAATCAGGGCTCAGCGCTCAGCCTGCGCGAGACCAGCCGAGGCAGCTCCGCAAAGGCGCCCGGGAGCGGAGCAGCTCGCTGTGATGAGCCCGAGCCCAGCGCCGCTGATACTCTGGGAGGGACCTGTCTTGCTTGTGCAGTCTCAACAAGGTACCGTGCATTAATATCTTGATATCCAGTAGGAGTTTAGTTGCTTGACTGTGAATTATTAAAAATCTGCTGAACCATGCGAAATTTCCCACTGAACCGAAGAAGACTTTAAAAAAAAAAAGAAAAAAAAAGGCTCTTCTGTGCGAATTCAGCTTTACAGAGACTGGTAGCTTTGCACGTTAAAAGCTTCCAGAGACCTGGAGTGAGGCATTTTGATTGGAAGGTTTTGCTGCTCATTCCCACCTGAACACTGTTTTGCACGTAAGCTTGTCACTGATTTTTGGATGACAATCTTTTTTGCTTGATTTCAGAAATTTTCTAGCCTGGAAATTCCATCTGGGAATTTGGGCACTTAAATAATTAGTACTCTTTCAAAGCCCTCCTCCAATAGCACTTTTTAAGAATGGTACCTAAAGCATGGATGCTTAACTCCAAGATCTCTTCTGTAGAAGTTCAAACTCTGTCAGGTTGAGGTACAGGATCTGTGTAGTTTGGGATCCATTTCTGATAGAGTTCAGGTGACTATTCTGACTGGCTTAAAACCAGGCACAGTTTCATGAAAGAGACAATTTTGTAGTCACAGTGAGGACCTTTAATTGGAAGTGTGGCTAGGATGTTACAGAAGTTTGTGTCCAACGTTACCTTTGAAAGCTTTTTTCTTTTTTCCGTCTCCAAGATGTACGTATCCTCTAGGTCATTGTCAGTAGGACCTTGAGAAATCTGTGAAGTTCCCAAAGTTTCTGGCACGTCCTGTGGGCTGAATAACCGGGGCTGATCCTCCTCCAGGGTGAGGAGCTAGAATTCGTGTTGCTAGAAGTACCCACGCCAGCTGTGCATGCACGTTGCCTGCTCCGCGAGTGCCCAGGGCGACGCTATGAGCCTCCGTACCCGGGAACTGCTCAGGCAGGCGCAGTGTTCGAGTGCGTTCATCTGTTTTCTTTCTAGGCACTGGCACGCAGCTGCGCGCACTCGTCTGCCGCTCTCGGCGTATGTGCTCGTGCCTGTCCACTCTGCGCTACCCCAGCGGGCCGGTGCAGCTGCAGGTGCCCGTCTTCGCCTCGCTGCCGCTTGGCACGTAGCGCAGGCACCTCCAGCTGTACCGTCCCCAGGTGCTGCTCCGATGGGCTCGCCTTGTAAGAGCCTAATAGTTCAGCCTGGCCCTGTGCGCCAGCGCTGTGTTACTCCAGCAAGCCAAGTGCCAAAGCTATTTGTGCCTCATTTTTTATTTTCTAGCCTGCTGGCACAGCTTACTTCCCTGCACACTGCTGATATTCAGGGTAGAGGATACTGTTTTCTCATGTAGCTCGCGGACTGTGAGGCTGATCTGTAACAGGCAGACAAAGTGAGTTTGGGAAATGTTTTCACCTGGAAAAACAACTCTAAAGTGAGAAGCATATCACTCTAAGATGAGTAAAACTGTAGAAATCAAAGTAATTTCATAGGCTAAATTAGTGAAGTGTTAGATACTGTGATTGGATGAGTAGCAAATGTCGGCAATTGAAAAATCTGTATACTTTTATTTTACCTGAGATTTCTTAATGTGTAAGGCACAGGACCTGGCTTCTACTTGAGCCTTGCTGACAGATTTGAGTCAACTGATTTTCTTGCTTTTCTGTTTCCAGTCTGAATAATGAGGGTAATTTTACAACAGAGATATTGTGGGGATAAAATCCATTAATGTTTGTTGAATGCTCACATAACTAGGATGTGCTAATGTCATTTTTACCCCTCCAAAGTTGCCAATTAACTGCTAATGCCACCTTTCTTGGGAGGCCACGTCTCACTTCTGAATCAGGAGTTTGGTGTTCTTCTTAATAACGCAGTTTTACAGACTGGGAATATGGGTTGCAGACAACTTTGGAAACCTCCTCTAAATTGTGTAAAGTCCCAGGATAAGAATAGATGCAGTAATCCTGCCTGCCCATGTCTCGTGTGCTGCCCTCACTGCATCTTCCCCTATTGGGAAGTTTGCTTGGAGTGAACTTTGGGAGATATGTTGCAGGACATTAGGTTAGTCATCAGCACTGCACTAAAATAGTTGGAGGGGTATTTTAAAGAAGTGACATGGCAAAACTGCTGGTGTAACTGTACCAATACCAGAGCTGCCGAAAATAACAAGAACATGAGGAAGTCACTGCTAACTGCAGCACTTTATCTAATGCCATTTTTCGCCTACTGTGGATAAAGTGATGAAAGCTATCTGAAGTATTCAGCGTATGGGCCCTGATACCACGTCCCCTTTGTGTGAGGAATTGCAGCACTGCAAACTATCTGCCAGAGTTGTCAGCTAAGGTGAAGAAGTGAAGATTCAGATGTTTGGCCAAACTGTCCAGATTTAAATATCCTTTGAAATCTCATTAGAGATGATGAGCCATGACTGTGATACTAGAGTTGAGCCTTTTGGAGGTGATTCAGACCCTGATTCTCGATAACTCAAACTTTCACGTATTCTTTTAAAATCTGCAAATTTTTGCTTGCCCACGTACTTTGTTATAAGTAGTGTTCAGTCCTGATCTGGTCATGTGATGGGAGTGGGTAAGAGGCGAGATGCATTTTATAGCCAAAATGATGTTGGCAGCTTGGAGATACGGTCTGAAAAAATGATTATTTCTCAAGGGAAATACATTCATTGTATTTATCAACTGCATAACCACAGGTAGTTTTGTAGAAGATGATCTGAGGGTTATCGTAGCTTACAAGGTGAATTTAAGTCAGGAATGCTGTGATGCTTCAGAAGGTAAAGCCGTCTTGCAGTGCAAAAGTAGAATGTTTGACCCGTGGGACTTGTGAAATGATCCTTCAGTCTGGCACTTAGTACAGCCTCAGCTGGGCTCTATTTCAGATCCAGATTTTTGGGGGCTTCAGTCAAAGACGCGGATCAACTGGGCAAATTAATATGAGTACAGTGAGAATCATCAAGGTCTAAACAACAAAATCTAAAAGGAAAACTGGGTTGGGTTGGAGATCTTTGGGAAAGAAGAGGGGGCTTAGGAAATTTAATGACAATTTGCAAACATGCAAATGGCTGCTGGAAAGAGGAAGGCAAGAGCTATTCTTTACATGCACAGGGCAAGAAGTAAGGCTTCAGTTACAGAATAGAAGATTCAGGTTTATTAATACTAAAATTTTCAGTGCTAGCGAAGCTGAAACAGTTTGGGGAAACTTCAGTCTCCAGCCTGGCTGGTCGCTGAGAACAGATGGGGTGACTGTCTGTCTGGGGCGACGCAGGTCTAACCTGTTCCACCTTCGATGGTGGGATCTTTTCAGGTCTCTTCCAATCCTACGATTCTGTAATTCTGCGTGATTATATGCTTTGAGGTGGAAATTAATGTCCTTAGTTCTCTGCAGAAGGCAGAGGCCTCAGTGCCCCCAGGAGCATTCGTTCTCACAGCTAAGGCTGACACTATTATTACGGATAATAGTAGTTGGGCAGGGGAAGAGGCTGGATGGATGTGTAATCTTTTGGCAGTCATAAACAGCATGGAAAAATGATTCAGAAATAATTGCTTATTCTCAGCTTGGCAGGGTGCAGGAGCTGTAGGGCAACACGCTGAATTATCAGGTGGCAAATGCAAATCACTGAGCCTGCAGTGTTTAGTTAACCTGAGGAACTTACTGCTGTAGGATGTTGTGGATGTTGAAAGCAATTATACAATTTTATGTCAGCAAAATCTGTCAAAAGCTTTTAAACATAAAGATACCAGTTCCAGCTCAGGAATTTCCTGAGCCACGCGTTGCTGGCAGCGGGGACTGTATACCCCGGAGGCTACTGCTGTGTATGGGCCCTGTTCTTCTGCTCCTGGCACTTGCAAATGCCGCCTGTCAGAGTGTGAATGGCGAGCTGGGCCCGGAGCGTATCTGAGGAGGGTTTTCTCTTGCTCCAGGCTCCAGTGCACAGCTTGTGGAGGCTTTCACGCGCCTGACAAACAGCACATTTAAAATAGCCTTTTGCCTGTCAGGGTCTGCAAAAGGAGGCCTTTTTCTGTTCCCCAGGGAAAGGTATTCTCTCAGCACTCCCACTTTAAGTTTAGAAGTGCAGTGGAGCAGCTGAGGCAGAGCAGGAACAGGGAGCAAAGAGTCGTAGCCAGGCGTCCGGCATTCCCATGTCTTCACTGGGAATTTCAGGGCACGTGCTTCCTAGATTATTTCCAGCCAGCACTGTGCTGCAAAATACCAAGTCCTTGCTATAGATGGCAAATTAGTAAGCCCCGTCATCAGACACATCCATGCACACCTCATTTCTGAGCATGAAGCATGGCATGGCTTACAGGAGGAAATGCAGGTAACCAAGAGGTACGTGAGCAAGGTCAGATAAAAACTACGTTCATGGTATGTGCTGTTTTTTCCCCTCTAATAAGATTTCTCTGTCTTTAGCAGGATGATATTATGAATAATCCTAAAATAATTTCTGTAACTACCATATTACCGTCCCGCTGGGATGATGTGCCGCGAGGACGTAACCGTGCGGTGTTGGTATGCCAGGAGGTGGCACGCGAGCAGCAGACTCTAGGTTCCTTTCTGCCTACGAGCTTTTCTCTTCCAACGCAAAACCCGTTGTGCCGGCGGGAGAGGCGATGAATTTTGCCTGTGGGGCAAACAATTCAGAGAGCTGACAGAGGAGGGTCGAGCGCAGCGGCAGGGGCTGCCCGGTGCGGGAGCGCAGGGCCAGGGAAAGCCCTAATAAGGGCTAAGCACCGCTGTTAGTGCTCAGCGCGTTACAGGATGGAGTCTGACGGGTGCGCCTGCTGGGGCGGACTGTTACAAGGAATGCTCCTGGCAGGCGGTGTGCAGGCAGGTGACAGGATGGAAATCAGGCAGAATAACGTCCGCAGGAAAGGGCTTTAGACCAACAAAATGCAAGCCGTTTAATACGTGGTACGCCAATATGGAGCAGGGACTTCTGTCTGTAGAGCACAGCACCTCTATCAGTGAGCAAAAAGATTAAAGGTCAGATTTGGAAAGGTATCGTGGCACCTAGCTCTTCCTAAATTTGTTAGGAGGCTAAAAATACCTTTACAAGTCTGGTCCAAAGCAATAGGAGGCAAGAGTCCGTTGAGGATTGGACTCATTGGGGGGCAGATGCACTTGGCCTTTGAGTTACTCATCTAGAATAATGGTTAGAAATCATTATTTCAGAAGCTGCCCCTAAATATAAGTTGAAAAATTGCGTATTTGCGAAAGCTTCCTCAGAGCTTTGTTAATTTCTTTCTAGATATTCTACTTACCTAGATATCGTCATCGGAGCTCTTTCTGGTTATCGTCTAGGTGTCGCAAGATTCTCTGCTCTGTTCTCCTAACAGGTCAAACGTTTTAATGCAAAGTAAAAACATCCCATAGTCTAAGTACTCTAAACAAATATACGTCAAGTTGAAATTAAAAAAGAAACATTACTTTAACAGATCAGATTTCACTGCAAATGATCCCAAAGCATTTTATAAGTATTGTGAATTTAAAAGCAGCAACAGCCTCCTTGATAGGCATGGCAAAAGATGAGGGCAGCAGGCCGGAGCGCTGGCCCGACGGCGCGCTCGTGCTCTCCCAGACGTGGGCCAGCCCTGCAGCGTTCAGAAGCAGCCCTTCCTTTCCTGGCTGGTTTCAGGCTCGTCGGCCAGGACACGTGTGGCACAAGAGGCATTTGGGTCCCGTGCAGAAGTGAGAGCAGCCTGCAAGCTGCTGTACTTCAGGCTTCCTGAGTTAGTAGGTGGCATGGGGCTGGCGGTAGAGTGGCGTGTCCTCCTGTCGCTCCTTGCGCTTAGCAGCCCGCGTGTCTGCCCTGGAGCAGCCCGAAGAGGAGGGCGCGTGCAGCCGGGCCGGGGCATGCTTGCTCTGGGTGTACGGCACAGCAAAAGCAGCCCCGTGAGCAGCTGTATAACTGACCTGCCATGTTGCCGTCACGTGCCCAGCTTGCGCAAAATTCATCCTGAAGGTAACAGGAAATAAATAACAATTTTACTCTGTGCGTTTAACCCCCCGGTAGTCCTTGTGGGAGTGACTGGTGCGCCCCAGGGTTGTGAATACCTGCTGGGTGCTGCACGTGGTTCATAGGGAGTCTAGTGGCTGTTCTGCTGTAGGTGCTTCTGGAGTGGGGACCAGAAGGGGAGGTTTTTCGCCAGGATGTTATATTTGGTGCGTGCTGTAATTCGTTCTGAACTTTTGATCTACTACGGTGAAATGGAATTTCCCTGCAGAAGAATTTGTCTTTCTGCAGTTGAATTTATCTTTGGATGTGCATGTGTTTCCATTTTAAATGGTTCATAGCCACAGAACACAACTCAGTTGTAATAACAATCAGTTATTATTGTGGAATATATGTTTTTTTTTTCTTGAGCTTTATTTAATATTATTATAAATATCGTGAATTTCCACTCAAAATGAAGAACAGCTTCTCTCAGTGAAACATGAGGAAATTCTGCCCTACACTCTGTTTCATTACTCAGATTTGTGCGAAGTGTGTTTGGGGTTGCTTGTCCCCCAAAGCTGTTCCGACGGTGCCTGCACCAAAGCAAAAACGATTGGTCAGAGGAGGAGAAAAATATATATTAGCGTAGTGACATACTTGTGTCCCTATCGTCAGCTTTATGGAGAAATGCCTTTAGTTCATCTTGTACATCTATATCCTTAGCAGCAGGTGCCACTGCCAGACAATTCATCAAAGGCAACGCACGTGCTGAGAAACGCTGGAGCCTTGCTCGCTCGCTTGCTGTGGCAGGCGGCGCGGAGACCCGCGCGCTCGGAGGCGGGGGGAGGTTCTGCTGGGAAGGGGACGGGGACTTTTCAGCTCGACGTGCTGAGGATTAAATGCAAAAAGCCAAGGCAGTTTGCTGTCCGTGGCTGGTGACAGGGAGTGAAAGTGGGATGCCGTGTCTCGGCAGGAGATGGGAGCACAGGTTTGCCACGAAGGGGGCCAGCTGGCAGCTGTCGGAGAATACGCTCACAGGAAGGGCAGGGGATGAGAAGCAAAGAGCGATTTTTCCAGTTGAAATGGTGCCGACTTAGTCACACTGTCAACAGAGGCTGCACATTTGCATTCGTCCCTTGGCAGGCAGCTTTAAAAGCAGTACACGCTGGCTCACAGGTTGTGTGGGGCATCGGTACCAGTGTACCACACCACATTTGGGGCTCTCCTGCCCGTAGCCACAGTACTGGTACCGTAGCCTGCTCACTGGTAAGCGGCAAGATTTGCTGAGATTTTCCCTCTCTCTCTCTGAACTTCTGCCCTGTGTTGACAGGACTGGTTTGGAGACCAAGGGAAACTGTGACTTTGAATCCGCATAGCTGAGTAGGAAGTAGCCAGGTCTGGGAGGAGGGAGCTTGGAGCTGCAGTAAGCAAACCCCGGGAGCGCGGGTGCCAGTGCCAAGATACGCAAATGGCCAAGAACCACTGCTCCGTGGCGCTGCAGGGTGGAAACGTTAGCACGGTTAATACGCGGGAAAAGAAAACGGTGCAAAGCAGAGGAATGTTAGTTTTGACACCACTAACGACAGATATTATCATCAAGCAGGAATGGAAATGAGGATGGAGCTTGGAAGTGTGCATGGAGGCATACACATACACAACAGGCCCTGTATGGCTAGAAGTCTACAATAATGCTCAAAGCCGCTATAGAGAAGTACCCGAATGCTGAAGAAGCGGCGAAACGGCAGCAAAGTTGAGCCTGAGCTAAATATACTCGATGGCAGAGTGGCGATGCCGGGAAATACTGTGATGCCAAACAGGGAACAATTTAGGCGGGATTATAGAGCAAAAGTGACCATCGAATGGTGAGCTCTCAGCTGTTTAATGGCACAAAAAGCACAGGGTCCAAGGCACAGGCAACACTGTATACAGCAACACAAGTAAGAGCTCAGGACCTGCCGTGTGGTAATATTAGTAAAGTACGTGATGATTAAGTCAGCCTTTGCAGAAATATGTAAACAGTATCACCTTGCGGTTCTGCCACACTGTCTGTGCCAGGCAATAGCTGAGTTAGGAATAAATTTAGTCTCAGGGTGCCAGACTTAAATCTTATTGCCCAGTTTAATTCCTGTTCTTAGCCAAAAGATTTAAAATTCTACAGCGATGTCAGTGCAATATTCTTTTCCTTGTTCCTTGTATAACCTTTTCTGGTCCTCTCTGAAACTGGGAAAATCTGAGCAGTATGTGTGGAAGTTGTTCAGTTTATTGATTTTTATATGCCCTAAAGCGTGAGTGCCATCAGCACAGTAACTTGGATTTATGAAACACAGATTTGAATTCTAATTTGTTCAATATTTTAGAAAACCGGTATTTTCATTTCAAGGCCAAGTCTGACTTTATTTGAAGCACAGCACGCCCCGTGGACTAAACATTGATTTCTTCATTTCTTTGTGCTTTTAAGTAGTTTGAGGTGGTTTGATGCTTTCGTAAGTGATAATAGTCTTTGGTGGTTTTTCAGAAGAAAGTTCTCTTTCCTAAACTGACCTGTAGCTGGGATTTTGGACCCAGGAGTCCAATCTCAAAACGTTGCTCTCCATAAAGGAAACAAGTGGCAGAAGCTCCTTTTTTCGGTGGAGGAGAAACAAGTGACTCATCCCTGTGCAAAGTGGAGCGTTCCTCCTTAAGGCTGCTCAGAGCTTCAAACACGGTGGTCTTGTGTCGAGTAGCATTTGTTTGTGCTTGTATGTGCCATTCTTCTGTTAAGTTGTGGCTGGATCAAGCCCCAAAAGGATCAATGTCTTAATATAAGTTTCTTTTTATTGGGTATCAAATGGTAGGGGTGTGTCATCAAGGCGACTAACGTTGTTTCTAATGGTAGATTCATCCACAAGATAGGACAGGTCTTGTCTATCCACTGCTGGCGTCTGACCTTTGGAGAAGTTCACCTTTTCATGTGTCTCATTTCTTTTCCAGCAAAGCTTTAGTTCCTGCTTAATGTTGTTGACTATAAACATGTAACGTTAACTGTAATGAGTAAGTTTGTAGACTATGTATGTGTTACAAATTCTCTGTACAATTTTCATTGGGTTTCAGGGTTTTCTGCCTTCGATTCCGTGTGAATACTAACAGAGTTTTGGGAGCTGTCTTTCTCTTGTTCATGGAAACTTAAGACCAAACAAAGGAGCATAAACAATTTAAAATGCAGGAAGCAGAGTAGAGTTTGCAGATAAAAATTCCCTTCCCTGGTAGAATTTCAATAAAGCGAGCAGCCAACAGCAAAGCCCCGTAATCTAGCTCACGTGAGCCCAGCAGATGTTTGGCAGGATTCGGCACGGTGGATATGCAGCCTCCGCTTATCACAGAGCTGGGGCTGTCTGCATGGGTGCCACATTCGGCTGTTTTGCCTTCATCTCAGGGAAACTAATCTGGTCAAAAAGAGGAAAGCACGAGGAGGAAGTGTATCGTTCCAGCGCAGGCTGGGAATGGGTCTTGCGCTTGATGTTTGCTAGCAGAGGGCTGGGCTGGGAGATGTCTTATATCTTGCAGACAGCCTGTTGCAGATATGAATTTCAATATATCTCTTCTTACTTTTGGTGTAGATTTTTTTTTTTAACGTGTATGAATTATAACACTGTTTTCTTCAACAGTCTCAGACACTGAAATGCTCGGCACCACAGCCTCTCTCCTGTGTGTGGTGTATGCAAGTAGCTCATTAGCTGTCCAACTGTAATTTCTGTTTTATCATAAATGAAGAACAGGGGAGACATGTAGGCACCAAAATCTTCCTATAAAATGGAAAATTGACTTTAAGATGCCTATAAGCATCCATTAGGTTTGGAAGCATTTCTCTCTTCCCCTAAGTGAAACCAATCCTCTTTCATTAGTTTCAGCCATGGGAGTAGTAACACAGAGAGTGTTAGTACAAATAGTTTGTCAGCCGTTAGACAGCACTATATCCTGCTAACCTCCTTGGACTAAATGTTCTGTCCTTACTACCCACGCTGTAAGAAGAGGGAGTTCTTATGAATGTTTCAGGGGCTTCTGATGGAGAGAAGTTTCCCACTTGAGCTTAGCATAAGCTGTAGAGAGCAAGTCTGAGGATGGAGAGGTGCTGTGAGTAAGGGCCTGAGAAGCAGAAGAGCTTTAAGTTATAGAAGGAAACTCAAACAGGCTCATTCCTGTAGTCAAGGGCTGACTATCACAGAAATTGCGGGTGTGTAGGGAAATGAGTGTAACAAAATTCAAAGTGAGAGCTTATGGAAGAGAAAGGTAGTATTTATTTACAAAATCTTACCTGCTCACGCTCATTCTTCCATAATTTCATTCATCTACATGCTCCCACCCACACTCCAAGATGTGTGTGACCAAGTGGTCTGGCCAGGATCACCTGTGGGACAAGGGACCCCAGCTGTCAAGTCCTCATCATGTCCCTGGGGTTTTTCTTGATGTTACAAGCTACTTTTTGGACAGATCTTTTATGGCCCTTGCGAGTCACCAGCAGTTGCAGGAGTGGTTCTTTCCTCAGTCTTGCTTGCTCCAGCTTCTGTAAGTCTGAGGCCAGGTTGCTGCCTGTTGTCGGCTCTTTGGTGAGCTAAGGAGCAGAGGAATGGTGTATGTGATACCGCTGCAACTTTGCTGCCGTCTTCATGTTGTTAGGGTGCAGGGTCTTCCACTGACAGGTCTTCTGTGCTGTGGCCTTATCAGAGTGCAGGCCTCGTGGCCTTGATGTAGACAACCCCTTCCTTGTTTCCCCGGGAATGGTGTCCTTTGTTATCAATACCGGCCATTTTTTTAACCCTTTGTTCTGCTGGTTCTTCTGGTGCTTATACACATGCATTTCTGTTCATCCTGCTTTCATGCCAATCTTCGTACTTCTGTAACAAATCTCTACAGGTAGGATTTTTAAACACACTCACTGTTGTCCAAACTCTTTTTGCATTAAAGTTAGTGGTAAAATTCTTGTAGGCTTCAAAGAGAGAAAGTTGTGCCAACGCTCGGTACTTCAGAAAATTAAATCCTTAGAAATTCAGATGTATACCACCTCTCCCAAACAGGGGGAGGCATCCCCAAATTCAGGTTTGGACTAGAAGGAGTAATTTTACTTTCTTCCTACTGTAGTTCTAGAAATGTAGTTTTATGTGACACAGAGAAACATAGCTAGCCTCTTGGATAAAACTGAAAATGGTTTTTGTGCTAGTGTTTCCACATTGCACCTGTGTTTTCAGATCTTTGTCAAGTGAAAACAACTCTGTTTCTTCACGTTCGGCAGAAAGGTTTAGACCTCCAGAAAAATGAACTTTGCTCTGGCGTTGCAGTGCTGTCAGGGGTCAGCCCCAGATTGCTTATTAATACAAGTTGTTCCATGTGGGTATTACCCTCCATCATCTTTAGTTTTTGCGCTCATTGGCTAACCACCGGAGACCAGCTGGCTCCTCAGAAGATAGAGAGTGGTGTGGGCAGAGGAGAGGGCTGCAGTGCCGCGCGGAGCTACTCGCCTGACTTGAAGAGAATTGCGGTTCCAAGGAGCAGTTAAGTGAGACTCACTCATGCATATGTAAAAGAGGCACAGGTCTTGGGCTTCTGGGAAATGTTCTGTACCCCCCCACACCTCCCCAATTTAGTGTCTCTTGTGGTGCATTAGAGTTATTAATACTAAGTTTATCCACACTGGCTAGTTAGCAGTCTTCTGGGGAGAGTCCCTGAGGACTGCGTTGCATTAGTACCTCAGCTTCTGCACAGCATATGTGAGCTTCTTGCGTCGGTGGCTTTTGCCGCTAGAGTGCTTGGTTATTGAAGCTGTCGAATGAGCCTACCTACAGTGATGTGAATGCTTGATTACAACTTGATTTGATTCCTCTATTCTAGCTGAATATTCAGCGAAGAGTCCAAAACGCCCCAGTGGACTGAGACAAGGGGAAGTGTTGCAAACGGGAAGAGAGAAAAGGGGAATGAGGGTAGGGGGAGAGAGCAGCTGTTAAAATATTCTGCAGCCACTTGAAACTACAATTTAAATTCATTTTCATTTCCAAGCTAAGAACAATCTTTTGCAAAATTCTCAACTTACACTATGTGTTCTGAGCAGACATGAAGAATATTGCCTTTTAAAGAGACAGCAGTGGTGTTTTGGGGGAGGTAATGGGAGGGTATATAAAGTGAGCTGTCTGGGGATGAAGGACAAATGGTGACAAGGTCTCTGTAACACAAATGCTATAGAGAGTATTAAAAAATATTTGAAATATTAACTTTGAGGTGGGATACTGCCCTAGGCTACCTGATTTTGGGGAACATCTATGTGGTTCCCTTTTCTCCACAAGCTGAAGAAGGAGCTAGAGGTTCTGGACAGAGGAGTGGGAACTAAAAATGTTATGAGTGTTATGAGGAAACTTCCTGCTTTTCAGCACAATAGCCTTGAGCAGGCTCCAGATCCTTATTTGGAAAGAAATTTAGCTAGTACCCAGGTGGCAAGCATCTGGCAGTCAGCAGGTTTCCTAAAGTACTGAGGAACAGTTTGGGCCTTAGCCTGTGCAGGGTGGTTGCAAGGCTCTAGTGAGTCACCCTAACTTGTAAGGGCAATTCCAAAGCCCATAAAGCAGGTACCAATGAGCCCTTGTGTTTGCAAAACTGCACCCATGGCTTGTTAGGTGCTTGCAGCTCCCTGGCTTTGTCGCCCTCCACCCCCTCCAACTGATTTCCCAAGGCTCCTGGGACTCGCCCTGCAGTGCCAGAGGAAAACACCGCTGAAAGGCCACACAGCTGTGTTTGAATAAACTGCTTTTGTGTGGGGATGGGCAACAACGAAATCCTGTTACACTGTTAGTAGTGAGTTGGGAGCACGATGGCCAAGCCATTGCACTATCAACTCTTCAGAGCTCCTGGGAGCAATCCTGCTAATGGATCATGCCTGGTCATGTCTCTTACAGAGTCAGACTTAGCTTGGTCTTGCCCTCTTTGTGGGAACTGGAGAATCACGGTTGGCAGATCAGGCAGCTCCGGTTTCCTTGGGAACTTAGTGCTAAAGCTTGTTGCCAGTGTGGCATGGATGCTTGGAGCAGCAGGGCAGGGAGAGCATGTCATCAGACCTCCCAGCGTCTTGTGTCCTGGAGCTGCCAGGACCGGGAAGTGCGTCGCTGAGTGCTGATGGCAGGGACAAGGCAAAAGGCTATTTTCTTAACTCCTGCTGTTCCCCTTCTGCATCCCCCTCCGTGTCCATCATGCGGTGAAGTTAGCAGATGGGCTGCCCCCAAGATGACACCTGCTCACCTGCAGGGAAGAGCAGCTCTTGCAGGAGTCCCTGGTGGAAGCGCTGCTGCTGCTGGCGGGCAGGCAGCTCTGTCGCTTGGCAGCAGGCCTCTGGGAGAAGATTGCTTTGTCCTTGCTCTTAGTCCTATTTGCCAGGTTCCCTTCCGATTGCCAGGCTGGGAATGCAGGGGGGAGATAACCCTGGTTCAGTGAGCAGCAGTTCGATCTGTCATCAAACAGCAAATACTTGGACAGAATTAACAGAGCCGTGTGCTGAGCTAATTTGGTACCAGACTTGTTGGTGTGGTTTTTCGGTACCGGGATTTATTTTGTTTGTTTTTTCTGCAGAGAGGACTGAAACGTTCCATCACAATCGTTCGCTGTCCCTTACAGGCCTGTTCACACCTTTCCCAGTGCCCTTCCATGCTTTTTAGTTCCAAACTAAGCTGCCGCCTCTTGTCCTCCCTCCGACAGGCTTCCCGAGCGCAGTGGGTTTGTTCCTTTCCCCCAGCGCTCTGCTCATGAGCCCCGCAGGTGCCGTGAGGTTGTCTGTGCTCTCACTCCCTTGCTGGGTTTCGTGGGCACTTCAGGTGGCCTTGCCTCCAGCCCCTTCCAACCCTGAGCGCCACCAAGAGGGATGTATCAGTGTTGCTTCAGGCTGACATTCCTGTGTGAAATTCAGTTAGTTTGTTCCTCTGTTTGTTGAAAAATGGGATATATCCTTCCTACTCCGATTCTTGTCCTCTCGTGCTTCCCACCTTCCTCGCTGTTGTTCATGGCTTCGGCTGTGTCGGAGCGCAACTCCTAATCCCACAGGGGATAATTGGCTGAGATGCAGATCGCGAACATCCATATCTGGACTTGTGTTCACATGAACTTGGCTAAGTAGCCTTCAGTGCAGATTCCTGCCAGCTTCCTCAGGATCCAAGAGATCGCGTTGCTGTGCCCTACATATGTATTTATTATACCTAGGAACCAAGACATCCGAGGACTGTACTCAGTAATGCAGCCAGGAGCCTTGAAACAAGGACTTTCTTAACCCAGTCTACTGTGCAAGGATTCCCATAGATACTTGCAAATATTGTGTACCGCCGAATATCCTTGTCTTCCTATCGCAGAGCAGACTTCAGGTTTGTATTTCTTGAATGACTTCCTTTTTCATCTTCTCCAGCAAATATAGCATGCGATATAAGCATCTGTGGGTATATCCTCCTGAAGCACTTATATACTCTAGCCAGAGTATCTAAACATGAAATCACTGCATTCATTACTTGGTGCAGGGACCGTGAAGAGACTTTATTATGATACTCAGGTGTTTGGGACTTGCTAAGCAGTAAGTGCAGAAGAAAACGCACATTTTTGTTTATAGGTTGTCCCGAATGAGGTTCCTGAATGAGGAAATGTTTTTTCCAGTGTTTTGATTGAAGATACCAGTTAACCAGTTAGATGTTATGGAAGAAGTCACTCTTCCCTCACCCTTTAGCATAATGAGTGAAAATCTTCATCTAATCTATCAATATTGGCTCCTCGAACACAGTGCAAATGCTTGTTCAGTGATAGCTTTTAGCCTCAGAAGCATTTGGCCAATTTATGTCACAGATCTTTTTCTCCTTCCCTTCTCACAGCTCACATGTATTTGTGTATGTCCCGCTCCAGGGCTGCATTCACCAGAGCTCTGCTCTAGTGCTCCTTTAAAGGAGCAAATCCGGGATAAAGCTGGACGAGGAGGAATGCAAAGCGGCTATGACGGCTGCACTGGGTGTGACGGGCAGGAGTCGGATTCCACAAGGAGAGAGGTTTATAGCATCCCGGCTGCGTCGTTCCAAAGCCCGGACCTGGGCGCAAATCTCCCTGCGCTCTGTAGACTTAGTGTTGCTGAACTCCTGGAAGGCATCATGTTCCTACCTGCTTTATTTATAAGCACATACCAGGCATGTAGAGGGGATGAAATTGCTAAGTGAGTATTGTGGCAAAGCAGATCTCACTCTTGCACTTCTTCATGCTTTCGCAGCCTAATACTGGGGTTTGTTTTGTTGCTTTTGTGTTGTGCTCTAACCATTCATTGCTGAATAGTTGTGATTTCCATGTGTCTGTAGCAACAGAGCGCTCGGGTGTGCGAGGGCCAGGATTTTTCTCATAAGTGTCATGTAGGAAAGAAACAGTCACCCAAGCACAGAGCAAAGGTCTTATACAATCAAAATTCTTGCTATCATAATCTGCTTTGGCCAATGATTTTCTCTTTTGGCACAAAAGCAAATACAGAAAACCAGCCAGATTATTTTCTTAAGACTTTGGCTATACTTGGCATGTTTTAATATGCAGTGATAATAGTGACCACGGAGCTGTGTTGGCTAGCATCTGCAGAATGCTATTTTACTCCATTACAGTAGACACTGAGGTAATTTAAATGCTGACCATTTGGTTAGCTTCTGCCAAAAAAAGTCCCAGGCCACTGGAGTTCTTAGCATGGAGAAAAGGGGAATTTTCACCCTTGTCAAAAATAGTTTGCTTTCTCCTAAGTAACTTGCTGCCTGCTCTCCTGTGCAGCTACTGTTTCTTTGCTGTCACCGTTCAGCTCTTCCAGGGTGACATAGTCCTGCTGTTTTGACAGTGACCTTAATCTATTTGTGCAGTTCCAAGTAAAGGCTGGGGCCAGGGATGGAAATGGATGGGCTTAGGCAGCTTGTAATGAATATAGAGTCTTTTGACTTCAGCTGCTTTGGAGCCATTGCAGATCAGTTGTTGGATTTGATATTTCTTTGGGATGCAAAAAGAGTTTAGTGGCTTCTGGGCAGCTGTAGTGAACCAAGTGTCCGTCCACCTCTGGAAGTGCCCTGCTATAATCGGGCTTTTTGGGTGGCAGGCTTAGCCGGAGTGCTAGTGACCCTGTCACCCTGGATGTAACTCCCACCACGTTACTGACGGGCCTTCTGTTAAACCAAGCTGGAGGCAATTTAGCAGACACATCAGGGAGTAGGAAGTTTCTACCATGGTTGCCTGTACCGTGTGGGCTGTAACCACAGATGATAGTAGGGCTCTGAGAAAATCACACTGCAGAGCCGTTAAGTGGTAGGATCCGTAATTTCCTGGTAGCTGGTCTCTTTTCATGTTTGTGTGGTTGCTGCCAGTGGTGGAACTGCCTCAGTACCACTGTGGCATTGCATGTTGGGAAAAATCAATGCCTGGGCTGTCAATCTGGAGCCTTTCAATAGCAATAGATGCAAAGAAGCTGGACAGGAGAGCAAACAGCAAGTTACTTAAGAGAAAGCAAACAGTTTTTGACAAAGGATGAAATCTCTCCATGCTAAGTACTCCAATGGTTTGCAGCAGAACTGATTAGATATGAGGACCATTCATGATCCTAACTGAGCTTCATTTAAAGTGCTTCACAATCCTTTTGCCTCCTTTCCTGCTCTCATTTTTCTGCTGTGACTTTTACAGAAGCTGTCAGTAGTCCTCTCTTTCTTGATATACCGAGCAGCTGCCATCATTGCAGGAATGGGAACACGTCATCTGTCTGAAGCACCTACCCAGCAAAACTTGTCCTTCTGGGAGGCACTGGCGGGGGGAAATGGCTGCAACCCCTCCTTTCATGCCGTGTACCATCAGAAATAGCTGTTGTGGGGATGAGACTGGAGCCAGGCATACTGCCCATGCTGCATGGATTTTTAGATCAATAGTGGCATTTGTGGAGATCCTCATCCTACATTTAGCTTAGATGAAAGAAGCTATGCACTAAGTGAGAGCATCAGAAGGCTCCTGACACGGGCCAGCACCTGCTTGGTGTGTTTCCCTTGCCTTCCCTTTGCTTGGCAATTTTTTTTCCTTACTTAATGCCAAAAGTCAGAAACAGCATCACATTTCTTCCCTTTTGACTTCTTGGGCTTGACTTCTCTGGGCTCTGTAAGCTAATATGTAGCTCAGCATTTATTTCCAGATGTGACACCTTTCCTTTCATTTACATAGTTAAGCCTTTAATCAGTGATAATGCTGCAGATGCATATATTGGGAGATGATCTTTATTGCAATCACTTTTCTGACTACAGGTGTCAGCTTTTAAGGCAATGAAAAGATAAGCTCACAGGTATGTAAAACTGCCTGCTTAGTACAGTGGCAGTGTTTGTATAGGGTATTTTCTGTTATTCGCTATAGTCATCAAAGCATTTTTGTAATTCCTGCTAGTCTCCTGAAACTTAACCTTCACCTTTTGTTGATGGGAGACTAAACCAAAGCAGCAGGAATATTCATGTCCTGTCTATGGATTAATGAGAGTTGAGTGCCCTGTGACAGAAGCAGTTCTTATGTTACAGGAAAAAGGACTAAAAATAAGCAGCTGGTTATCTACCATGGAGCTTTTCAGTGTCGGTGCGGCAGTAGAGGGACGAGCCCCGTCATATGTGAGATGCCATCACTGTGCATTGGATGAAGTGCGAGTTCGATGTTAGCAAGCCAAAAAAGTAACTCTTACTGAGCTGTCCTCAGTGTGTGTTCCTCCAGTGCCTGTGACTTGTCCTCCCTGTGCTTTGGCTAAGATGACTGTTTGGCAGGAGGTGTCATCCTGAAATTAGTAGAGGCCTACCGAGACTGCTGTGGTTCTAGACTAATGACGCAGTGATGGACAATAATTAAATTGACCTAGTGAATAAGACACGCTGTTGCTTCACTGTCTTTATCTGTCAGATGGTGATAAAGGCAACCTCCCTTTTAAAGCTCTTTGGGATATACCAGTGAACATACGTACATAGGATCTGGACACAAACTTTTCTTAATTTTCTTCCATGAAAGGCCAGGAGCGAGAGAAGTAGTTGCTACCTGAGAGATGAGCATCAGTGAGTTTAAATGCTGCCTTTAGTATTTTAGAGCTGCCTGTCCATGCTGCTTTTTCAAGGATTTGTGGTCACATAATAGAGCCAGTTACTACGTGTATCATTCTGTCGTGATATTTCCCCAGAAGATCTCCGTGCTTTATGAGCAACTGTCATTGGCTTTCGTTTTAGGCCCCTGGCCAGTCACATCTGTTGGCCTTCCCTTGCATTTTGGATCACTCATTCTCACCAATGGAAGAGAGTTTGTGATGAAGCATTCTGTTTTCCATTTTTTTATGGTGATTGTATCTGGTCTTCTACAGATACTTCGCAAGTGGGAATGACTGAAAAATACCATATTATTTGTATGGTCTTATCCTCTTCAACTGTATTTGATCTCTGGTGGCTTTACTTCTCTCCTATTTATAGGCCATACTTTTGCAGAGCTCTCAGTGCACAATACTTCTAACTTTGTCAACCTGTGCTTTATATACATCTCAGGTTAATTAAAGTACATTCATTTGTGAAGTGATTGATAGTCCCTTGGACCTGGGCACTCATACGTTCTGGATGTTCAGCTTTCCCACTGTGTGTGTGTATATATATATATATATATATATAAATTTCTATTTATATATATATAAAATAGAAAATTTCAGCATGATTGTGCAAATATTTATTGTCTTAACTGTATTTTGTGCTTTTGAACTTGGTTTTCAAGTGTTTAATCTCCCACACTACTTTTTTTCTCTTCCTTTCCAACTCAAGGGTTGGTAACTACTTGTAATATCCAGAAGAGTTGTTATCTCATTATCCATTATTTTAGTATTTTTTCTTTCCAGACACTATTAATCCTTCTGCAAACCTCACTACCAGGAAATACCTAAAGCAGAGGTGGTCAGAAAGTAAAAAGACATGTGGAGGAAAAAATTCACAGTGTAGTTGTCCAATTTCTCCTACTCTCTTCCCAAGCATCTTTTGTAGACTATGGGCAGGGTTAGGAGATGAGGCTAAACAGACTTTTATCCGACTCGGTAGGGTTGCAGTTACGTTTTTCTGTTGCCTGACACACTTGCTCAGTTCCCGTTCGTGTCTTAAAATATGCACACGTGCTTTGCGCAAATGCCTTTCCCTTGTCGTTGGCGTAATCCCTGCTGCTGCGGCGTGTGGCATGCCGACATTGCTGCCCCAAGCCGGGAGGCGATGCGCTGCTCCGCAGCAGCGATGGACAGTCACCTGCAGTTCACAGCTCAGAGTCGGAGAAATGCTTATGCTAGGTGCCTTGCACCGTTAATCGTAGCTAATGCTTCTCAGTGAGACAGCTTGCCGGGGCCTTTTTCTCACAATATGTAAAAATGTCCTGGAGATATGGTGTTGAATCTTACTGTCAGGTTTTACTGCTTTTTCCCCCCCTTTTGTTATCGCTGCAGAGCGAACAGAACTAGAAGGGTGAGCTGTATTCTGATGTAGCTTGTGGTTTGTTCATAAGGTTGTTTCCTGAATTCTGATCTGTTGTTTCTAAGCAAGTCCCTTGAAATTTGGTAGTAAGAAGGAAAGTTGCCACCTTGACTTTTGGAACTCCCACAGTGAATTTGCAGGATATGGGGAGTAAAATATTTTCTTGCAAAGTGAGCCTGTTTGGTTTGTTCTTGAAAAGCATCAACAGCCGAAGGAAGCCATGGTGCTGTTTTAGAATCAGCTTTTAGCTGAGAATGTATTAAGCAAACTTTTTCTGAAGATTTTGGGTTGAACTCTTTCTTCTGAAATGTTTTCTCAGTCCTCTGGTTCTAAGTTCAGTTTTTTCTAGGGGGTCTCCCTATGTTGCTGTAGAGATGTAAAGCTTGGAAAGCTCCAGATACCACAGTGATGGGTGTAGAAGAATTGGGTAGAGGAGGAAGAGGTGGGTAGATGTGGAGAAGACTTGACAATGCAGCAACTTTGTTCCTGAATGGGAAAACAGTGTTTTGCAGGCTTGCTTAGAGTATGTTATTACCCTGCTTCCCCAAGGGCTTATTTACTAAACAGGAATATGGTGTGCAAGTGTCAAAATGAAGGCGTGCTGTTCTTTTATGTGAAGGCCGGAGCTCCTGCTGTCCTCCCATCCCCTGCATTTCCATGCTTTTCTTGTCAAAAAGCAAATGTCTTTCTAGTGGTATGCAAATGGCTGATGACTGTTGGTCCCATGTGACAAGAATGTGAAGGTCAAGTTAAATTCTCCTTGGGAAGCAAGGCACCCTGCGGGTTTCTAGCCCAGGCAGAATTATTTCCCTATCCCATCCAAAAAGCACTGAAATGTAAACATGGTAAAAGATAACAAAATCAAAATCTGTCATTCATACAAATGCAAAACTAATGCAAAATCAAAGATGTAACCTAGTAGTTGTCGTATCTGTGCCACACTCATGGCAATAAATGCTAGGCTGAAACAGCTTTTCGCGGGAGGCCCAAACCTTTTTTAAATTGCATTCCCCTAATATGTTGCATTATGTATCTCCTACCCAAATGATCAGCAGCCGTAACTGAAATTGCATTCTGCAAAGTTGCAGTCAGCTCCCGGTCTCGGAGCAGCGACAGTCCAAAGAGATCCGTCGTATGGAAGGTCACCGATGTCGCGACAGGATGAAGTTAGCAGGGCTTTTACGGCTGTATCCGCACTGCTGCGCTGGGACCCACCTGCACTGCTGGCCCTGTCCCTTTCCTGGGGTTAACTTAAGCTGACTTCTGTGCGCGCTAAAACCACAACCAAGTCCAGCAGAGCTGCAGTGGTGACAAATTATGGAAATTAAATTTGCCAGCCTAGAGAGAGTTGTGATAAACGATGGCACGTTAACAGCCCTGCTCCGCTAAGGCCTGCGTCCATAATGCATAGCCTTGAACTACTTCGCTCTGCGGCCCGCCTATGTAGGCAGGGTTATTATAAGATGTTTTTAGTTGTGCGGTTAGAGCAGTGAGAAGGATCTGTGCTACAGAAAATATATGCGAGTTAATCAGATATGATTTAACAGGTTTTGGTCTTCTGATTAGTAAGCCCTTTTTATAGGTTCATCAAAGATTTCCTAAACATGATAAATGCTGTCCTATTAAACCTGACTTCAAAGATGTAGTGCCGAGAGAGGTGCCTCCTTTCCTGACTATGTGGTAGATGGCAGAGACGTGGTTATTGGAGTTCTCCGTGGGGCGGGAGAGCTCCGGAGCACTGTCTCTCTTTGCTTGAGAAGAGCGCCGGCAATAAGGCTGAGTTAATGGACAAGCACCAGTTAAAAGTTCTGGGCTAAGGGGCATGTTGGAAATAAGGTGATCTTTCCACCACGCTTGGAAATCCACCAGCTCCAGGCTATTTTGGGCAAAAGAGTAAATATCATTCAAAAAACGCCTAGCGCTTCGTTCACACTGTTGTGGCTGTAGCCCACCATGACATTCAGCCTGTGAGGACCCGGCGCCCCCCCGCTCTATTGCTCTAGCTCTGCGATTGTGACACTGCGGTTGTGACGCTGCGGTTGTGACTCTGCAGTCGCCACGGGGCTCATTGTGAGTGATGCGCCAGGACACTGGTTGGGGACGGCACGAGCCGAGCAGTCGTGCCCCTGGCTTGGGGGCAGGAGGATGGCTGGGTCTCTGTGGTCCTGCCACTCGTGGGAGGTAAGGAAAACTTCACAGCAGCTTCTTGGAAAGCACCTGGTCAAAATAATCGAGGTGAAGATCCCTAGAAGTTAGGGAATTTGGAAGTTTTATCAGGTGTACCTTCCAACCAGAAGGTAATCTACCAATGGTGTTTACAGGGAACGCTGCAGCACTTGGGTTTCTGTTGTATTTGGTTAAGAAAAAAGGAGGAGGGGGCATCTTCCCTGGAAGAGGGAATGTTATGAGATTAAATGCAAAACCAGGATACCTTCAAAATGACGAACCTTCAGAATGAAGTTTTCCAAAAGGTTATTAGCCAGGTGAAATTCTTGGTAATACTAACAGGTGCCAGCAGAGGGCATTTGGAAACCTGGCTTTGCTGCTCATTTGCCTTCCCAACAGCCAGAGCCCAGGAGCAGTTCCTGCGTGGTGCTGGTGTCCTGCAGGGCGCTGGTGCCTTCCAGTCTCTTATAGGCCTATGATGAAGGAAAATAGCTTGGAACAGTCAAAAACCGGTTTTTCAATTAGTGTACAGAATATCATCAAAAAAATACGTACTTCTGAGTAATTTTCAGGTTAGCAGAAGTACTGAGGCAGCGAGCTCGGGAGTCTGTCGGAGGAGCATTTGGGAGTGAGGAGGCGAAGGGGCCTGGAGGAAGGAAGCGAAGGAACAGTTTGCTCTTTAGTTCTTCCAGGGCTTCTTAAATCTAAACTAGCAATTTAAAGTGGAACTAGCCTGATTTTGACATGAATTGTCATAGTTAGAGCTTAATTACACCCTCCACAATGGTTTGGCCATTTCTGCTTCAGTTTTAGAGACTGAGGTCTGAAGAGATTGAAACAGATCCAGCTTAGGTCCAAAATCCAAACAAGCACAGGAACATTGCACCGCATTTTGCATAAATGCTTTAGTAAAAGGTGTAGCAGAAGTGGCAGTAGGATGCAGATCTCTCAGTTGTCAGTGCATCCTTTCGTTCCCCGGTCAGAAATTAGCCTTGGCAGTTTACTCTGAAAGCTGGAATATACTGCTGAGATGCGGAATATGCTTGTGAAATCAGCTGAAGTGCGTTTCTTACCTTTGCGATAAGAAATATGGCTCTAGCACTGTGAGGCTATTAATGCTCTGAGCTTTTGCATCTCTCTGGAAGAATGTTAGTGAGAATTAGGGAAAGGTTGTTTGTTTGTTTGTTTGTTTTTTAAGGTGTGTGAAGATGCATTAAGTGAGTCTGTCTGCTGTTCTTAGTTTGCTATCATGCCTGCTAAAATGTTACAGGTGTGAATTGTAATGTAAATTGTGGCCTCTTTATTGCATATGCTAATCAACTACATTTGGAGAACAGTTCCTCTAAGTCTCATTTGTGGTAAGATACGATTTATGCTGTCAGATATGATTTATTAAGTATGTCTTCATAAAGTAGATGGAACAAGATCTTTCTGAGAGCCAAGAACATATTGATTTATAATATAAGTGTCAGTAACAAAAAGGGAAAAAAAAGAGGAGCTGAAGGGTACATTTATTGATATATATTTCATATATACTTTACTTGCTATAACATCTGCTAACACAAGCTGCCTAGCACATACTTATATTTTGTTGTATCCCTGTGGCAGAGCTTTCCTTTGGCCTTTTGCGATGCTAGCTTGTTAGCAAGCGTGGCTTGTACTGCAGCGCCTGCCTCGGCTGCGGTGTGCTTCCACACACACGCTATGGACGAAATCATTGACTCCTTCTGCAATAACTTTTGGAGCCTCTAAACTTGATTATTGACGTTTGGGTGGTTGCTCTCAAAGGTGTTTGCTTGCACCATTTTGGTCTAGATACCTGTCAGTTATAAAAAGCAAGCGCTTCCTTTGTGGGAACTTGTCGTCGTGGCTGAAAACCAGCGTGTTTCTCCCTCGTGCGCCTGCTCGAGTGCCCGGAGAGGGAGGCTGTCGGCAAAGGGAGGGGGAGCGGGCCGGGGCGGGCTCTCTGCTGGCCTCGGAAGTAGCCGAGAGCACCCCAAATCTGGATTTTGGGGTATGAAATACTTTGCTACTTCTTTGCTAGGTCTCAGAGCAGGATGGTGCCAATGCAAACGAGACACTCAGCAGACTGCAGTGCCTCTGAGGCCAGGGAGATGTTGCTGCAAGGGGCAGAAAAGGAGAAGCAATTTGCTCAGGCCTTGGTCAAATGGCACTTCATTGCCCACGCTGTCGTTTTGCATCAGCGTTGTGGGAATGATGTGGTTACCATGGTGGGAAAAAAGGCGTATGTTTAGGAAACACGAGGCTGCTCGGTATTGCATATCCAAATCCAAAGAAATTCCTGGCTCCTGCTCTGTGGCCAGCAGCTCCTTTTGGTACTGACGGTGTGGTTTCTTTCAGCAAAGCTAAAATGCTCCCCGTGGCATGGCAGAGTCTCTCGCTATTTTTCACTTGTCTCCACCTGTCCAAACTGTATTTCCCAATTTCTGTGCATCTTCCCTTGTTTATAGCGAGTGCTGTCTGCTACTGAACTGTATTAGGCCGGGGCCAAGCTGACAAGAAATGTGGAAGACCTCCGTTTCCATTTGCAGCAATTTGCAATTCCAGGCAAAGGCCAGGTCTGATCCTCTCACTGGGCACGGCGGGAGGCAGACGGAGTTCCTCTAACTGTACGAGCTCAGTGTAAAAGGGCAGCAGCCAGGAAAGTTGCTGCAGGTGCCCGATGCTTACCTATTTCACGTCTCCTGCACGGAGGCGGCTTGAAATGATACTGAAATGAAAAGGTCTCTCAAAAATTTGCCTCTGTGTTCTTCAGATCCGGTGGCAGACCTCCCGCAGGTATTTTCCACGGCAGCAACAGGAATGAAAAAGGCAACATATACACGGGGGAAAAATACTTCAGCAGTGGTGTTTGCCTGAGCTGAAGCCTGGGCAATTTTAAGATGGTCGGCTGCGGTCTCACTTGGTGTAAACCCACGTAGGTCTTTTGATTTCCTTGTAGCTAAGTTGCTCTGCAGGGGCTGAGGATCTTGCTTATATGTCTGAATCGTGACCGAGGAGCACGAGCCTCGGGAATTCATTGCAAAATCCGATGGCTAGTTAGCATATGGTGTTAAAAGCACGTCTAGTTTAAGTGCACAGCACTTCAATGCACCCATCTGGGTAGAGATTCAGGGCCTGTTACTACAGAAGCAGCCTGAGCTGGCAGGTTCCAGCTCTGCCCAACGTCCAGTCCCCTCCCAACCCCCCAGGAAAATTTTAAAATAAATATTAAAAACATTAAAAGTCATCCAGTCAGGGTGGAGAAAATGCCGACCAAAGTAGGTAATCCAATCGGAAAAGAATGTCAAATTGTAAAGTGACTGCTTGAAATGACGTTTTTGTGTTTGCAACGCCCTCGTGACGAGACGGGGCCCGTCAGAGGTGCAGAAGGGAAACGGGCACCCAGCCTCCATCAAAACCAGTCTTTGCAGGTTAAGGTATTTCCTCATCCTTTTTCATAAAGATGATATAGAACCCAGTCATCTCATAGATGATCTCCAAATGGTGACATTAGTCCTTGTTACATATAAAACAATTGGCTATGTTAAAAGTTTGCCTAACAAACACAGTTTCTAAGTTTGTTTATTCTCTAATAAGTTGTTTCTTCTCCTTCGATCCCGGAAGCTGTTGCCAGGATCACTGCAAAGTGTTCATTTCCTTGCCGTCGCGCCTCTCGCGGTGTTTAGCACCCGGCAATCCCTGCGCCGTCGCCTCTGCTCCCCTTTGCGGGGAGGGAAGAACCGCAGAAGCGGGGCAGGAGCAGCAGCCTTGGGGGCTGCTGGTGGCGGATCCCGCGGGAGCAGGTTTGCGAGGCTCCCTCCAAACCTGCGGGTCCCGGGAGGAGGGCTCTTCCCAGGGCACAGGGGGCAGTCGGGAGGTGGTGGATTTTTGGGGTGCCCGGCGCGCTGTCCCCCCGGGTGCTTTCCACCCTTGCTGTTGCGGCAGGAAGCCCGTGGGGCTAGCTTGTCCGTGCCGCACGTTCACAACAGCTCGGGCTGTCATGGCGGTAGCACCGCCTGGTCCAGAGTTTCCCCCTTGAAAGATCCTTATTTAAAATCGTAGCCATCAAGCAGTCTCGTTAGCTGATTGTCAGAGCTTGTCAAGCCTCGTAATTAATTTTTGGACAGCATTCAGATGCCTCTTTAAGAGTATGTAATGCTACGTGTGGAACCGAATCTCTCTTCTGCCCTGTTTCTGCAAGAACTGACTCGCAGTTCTTGCTGGTTCAAGCAGAGCTGCCAACCTGATCCCTGTAGGTTTGGTGGAGGATTTCAGACTAGGACCTGGACCCTTAACCTGGGCCCACAGGAGAGTCTGCTGCTAGTATGGGGATTTATTCACAGTTGCTGGGGATGAGAAGCTGCCCTCAGTGAAGGGCTCTGGCTTGGAAATACAGAAGATGCTCCGGAAGGACCAGTCGTGTCCTGCTTCCTATCACTCTTGTCCGGCAAATCCTTCTTCAGCCGCTGCGGGGGACAGGGTGGGGAGAAACCTGTATGGGAGCGAGCCCGAAAGGGAAACCAGACCTCCCCTGTTAACAGGGAAGTCCGAGCTATACTCTGCTGCCCCTTCCCCTGCTGCCCTTTGCCTTAAATACCTGTGGGACTGGGAGGGTTTCAGTAGCGTGGATTTGAGACGGCTGTTACTTGCTACTTCCAACGTACAAACAAGTAGTTTGGGTGAGCAGCTCCTCCTCGCGCCCGAATGTCCGTGCGCTGCAAAGAGGAGCCTCTCCCCTGCGCTTCAGCGTGCGCCGAGAACCTGGCTCTGGCTTGGAGGTGGCAAGAAACCCCTGAGCTTCGCTGGTCTTGCAAAACCTGAAAAGTGTCTCTATGTACAGGTATAAATATATATATATTTTTTTTTTCCTGGGAAAAATGCCAACATGCTGCTTCTAATTTTGAGGCATTGCCATCCTGGGTGCAGTCTATTGATTTTTTGGTTTGTTTTGTTTTTAAAGCTGTGTTATAGAAATTAACGTCAACATGGAAAGAGGTTTTTTTTGTTTAGAGTGTAATAACAAAAAATCATCTTTGAGGTCCCCTAATTGCACGAACACTATTGCCAGAGTGTTTTGCTCTTAAGCTCTGTGTGCCGCACTTGGGCTGCCCTGCTTCATCGCAGGGTTTCGTGTGGCTTCCTAGCGAAGGCAGACTAAAGCGCGGCTCTCGCTGGAGTTGCTCTCCTGGCAGAGCCCAGCGTGCTCAGAAACTAAGCTTAAATCACGGCAAAGTTGTGCGAGTCAGTTCCTCTGAGTTAAGTTCAAACTGGGGGGAAGTAGTCCTGCGAGGCTCCCGGGCTAGCGGCCACGGCCTTTGTGGCCTGCTGCGATCCCATTCGGATCGCGCTTCCCCGTCCCTCGCTCTGTGGGGCTTTCGGTGCCTCCAGCCCGCACGCGTCAGCTTTCCGGCCGTTCGCCCTTGCTGCTGCTCGGGAGCCCAGGGCGCCGCCACTGCCTGCTATCGTAGTCAATTATGTAGCAGAGAGCCTTGAAAATTTTGCAAACGCGGCTGCGAAACAGCACGCGGGCTCCGCGCACCCATCTGATAGGCAGCGGCCGCCCATCTTGCCGTCACCTCTTCGACAAGGCGGGCGACCGCTGCCCGCGGTGTGGCAGGAGCGGGGGGTGGCGGCCGGCGGCATCGCCCCGGCGCCCTGCCGGGGAAGGCAGCCGCGAGGGAGCCGGGCCAGGCTGAGCTCGCGCCCGCTGTCTTGTTGCGGGCACCCACTGGGACGCTAAGAAGAAGAGAGGTTGCTTCTGAGGCCAAGCCTGCCTGTGCTCGAGCTTCGGTAAGCAGCGGAGACCAGGCTGTCCCCAGGGCCGGGCAAAGGGGAGCCTCTTGCCTAACTCCTCTGATCTGCGGGTTTTGTTACGTGGATTTTGTGATTTGGAGCTTAGGATTAAAAAGACCAAAGAGCTTTTAAGTGTGGATTCGTTCAGCTGATGGTGCCGCCGCCACAGATGTGGAGCCTAGCAGCGTGCAGCAGACCCGTTATCATCTCATTAGCGCTGGAGTTGTCAGGCGGCAATCAACGAGCTGCTCTCACGCTAAAATAACGATGATAAATTCCCCTCGTCTGAGGCGGTCGTACATCAGCTTCCAGCTGCAGGCACCCCGGGTTGCGGGAGTGGTGGCTAGCTCCAGGCGGAGGATCGGATCTGCACCTCTGTCTCGCCAAGGCCAGCTTTGGCTGGCTTTCCTTCCTCGCCAAGCTTGCTCCTGGAGGAGCAGCTTGGGCCCGGCAAGGATTTTGCCGGCGTTCCCGGCACGGCTAATAGCTGCCATCGGATCGCCAGACGCAGCATCCGGCAGCGGCGTGAGCCCTGCTCTTGTGGGGCGGCACGTGGGAGTGGGGACACGGGCACCCTCGCTGGGCCGAGCCGGGGGGGGCGCGAGCCGCTAGTGCTCGTGTTTTCCCGGTTTCGGTTCTTTATCGTTCAGGTGGTGGTTTGGGTTTTGACTTGCCTGGAGGGGGGGTGTTCCTGCTGAGGTTCTTCCTGTGGTTATTTGGGGGCAAGCATGGGGCTGCAGGAGCAGGGAGGTGTCCCCCAGCTCGGTCTTCAAAACCCCCACCTGTGGTCTTCACATTTTTTAAGAAATAGTATCTAGCTTTTACCATAGTGAATCTCTTTGCACAGGCTATATTCAGCTGTAACTTCATAGTAATTCATACTGATCTCAAAAATGAGTGAATATTAACAAATAGAAATTAAGAGCACAGCTTACCCTTAAATACAGGTTTGGGTGACACTCATAAAAGCCTATAAAATATCCTAATTCAAGTTTAATAGGCTCATAATTATGCACCATTTTAGAGAAGTATTATTAGCAATACCATTGCTATGTGGAAACTTAATCTGGTCTTCAGATACCTGGAAACATGTAAAATAAATAAAGTTTCTAAGGTGTCCTCTTTCCGCATCAAATAAGAAATCCTGTCTGCAAACAGGAGAGCGTTGGCGCTGCAGAAGAAGGAAATCGGGAGGCCTGGCTCTTCTTTCTCTGGTCCCTGCCATGCCTGAAAACCAGCAGGCAGTATATATAATAAAACACTCCCAGTCATCCTTCAGTTGGTTCTTAGCGATCTGATACAGAAAACATTTTATTTTTTTTTAAACATAAATCTGCTTCATAGAAATCCTCACAAATACGGCGCAGTAAACAAGCTGCCTAGAGGCCAGGCAGCAGCAGGGGAAGTTGACCTGGCATTTTTTAGCAGTTTCATGTATGCGACGGCTTAGATTTAGGAGGATTAAATTTTGCAGGGTTCCTGAGCCGAGGGCTTCTTACAGGTTAGGAAAGTCTCAAAGCCTAGGCAAACCAATAGGAAACACTGAGCACAAAAACGCAGGTGAAATTTAGGCTCAAATTTGTCCAAAGCCAGGATTTCAGACGATGCACAGAACAGGAGACCAGCTTTAAAAGTCTGGACAGGTACCTTGCAGTGCCTCAGACTCAGAGCATCTAAATTCAGACCCTAAATATCTTTCATCCTTTTTTATTAAAACGCCAAGGGCACATGCTTAGTTCTCTTCAAACCAAGTCCCATGATTAAAGGTAAATACTCTGAAGTGCCTTAATAAATAGGGGATGCTTCTAGCATTTGTTTTAGACAGCTTATCTTTGATAACTGACTTCACGTGTGTTTTGCAAAAAGGGCATCACATCTGTGCTGCCTTAAGCTACGCGTGCCCCTTCTTCCTGTGGGACATACCCTTCCTGAGGGAAATGAGATTATTTACAGGTTTTGACAGTGAGATATAAAAAAAGTCAGACTGTGGTGATATGAGCTAGTACCTACAGATGTATGGTTTTCAGTGCAGGCGGTACTATTTCTTGCAACACAGATTTTTTTATTCCAAGTATTATCACTATTATACTCGCTAATCTGTCTTCCATGAGCGTAAATCTGAGGCTGTTGTTTTAAATCATTTACCTGTATGTGTTACCTGTTCAAAAATATATTTGAAAGTATGTCTGCTGATAGCACTCCTGAAGTTATACCCGAGTGTTCGGTGTTATGAACGCTCAGAGTGGCAAAGCGGAAAGCCGGAGCTTGTGCTCCTACCAATACCAAGAATTTTTTTGATAGCAGAAGTTCCTGTCTCTTTTGCTTGAATGGTTACAGAGTTTTCTGTGATAAGAGATCGACTGCTGTTTTACTGTTAGGATGGGGGATGATATAAGCCCTTTACAACATCAAGAAAGAGGGATAATAGCTGATAACATAATATATAAATATGGCCAGTTGCATTTTCCTTGCACAGGTCCACTCCATTTTACTATTAATATTTAGTCGTCACCTTGTGTTTTTGTTTATTATTCCTTTTCAAATACTATTTTAATTTGCTGCATACTTTTTTAATATTTCAGGTTTAATTTTAAGCTCTCTCCAGTACAACTTGCATTAGAAGAAAGCCAGTTGTCTTCTTCAGCTGACATGATAGGACTTCCACATCAAAAAAAAAAAGATGTCTTTTTGCTTGTCCTAAGAAGTTGTTATCTTTCAAATGGCAGGGGGGAACCCAAGATGAAAAGGAAACTATAGTTCCCTTGGGGATTTTATTTTCAGTCCTTTTTTGGAAACAGAAGTTTGTTTATCTTCAGCTTAGGAGAAATTGGGGTCTTTTGGCTATGAAGGGAGCTCGTCTTGCAGACCCAGCAGTGCCCGTGCTGGAGATCACTGCTGCTGCCTGCCCTCAGGTCTCGCTGGGCTTGCTCAGGCCTGTGGACCGAGCTGCTGGCAGGAGAGCGCCTTACCCCGTTGCAGCTGAAAAAGGACCTGCTCCTCAAACCACCTGAACTAACCTTGCTTGTTTTGGCTGAAGGCGCCTCCCGTGCAGCTCTGTTAGCAGAGCTGAGAAGCACCAGCCGCAAACGGGGGGTCCGGGTGTAATCCCTTCTGGTAGGGCAGCTCTGTACAGAGTCTAGCTCAATCTGCAGCTTTTAAAACACTGAGTTGCTCTTGCCTACATACAATCCCACTCAGAAAAGCCTTTAAGTATGTTCTTATTATTTAAGTACATGAACAGTCTCAGAGCAGTGAAAATTGTGCTTGAGTACCTTGCTGAAACAGGCCCTCCGTGCTCTGCTTCTCAAAAGTGCTGAGCGCTCAGGTGCCAGTGAGGTCAGTGAATGGTGCTGGGCATTCGTTGCTTTGGAAATGTAGCTGAAATATGGTTATAGGAACTTCGCTTCATGCTCTTAGGCTTGAAAAACCTTAGCCCTGTTTTTAAGGGTGCAAGACAAAACCAGAATCCGTTCTGGACTCCCTGTTCCGGTTCTGGACCATGAAGATTTACAAAAGCAGACACTAATTAGGGAGTGCTAACGCTTGAATTTTTATAAGTCATTGTTTTGTTTTGTTTGCTTCTGCTGTAAAATACCTGTTTTCACAAACACTCAGAACTGTGGATAGTTTAAAGATTTCTTTGTCTGACTGATTGCTTTGTGCTTGACAGAAGGATCATGTGTACAGGGTGTATGTTTGAAGCAGTATTTCTTTGAACATCAGCTGATCTCTCAGGTTAGAGAATGCAACCTGATTTTGAGAAAACTAGCACATAAATTGCCTTCGTGCTGCTAAGACCTGCTGACACCGCAAAGATAGGTCTTGACAAAGATTTTCTTTGGACCACAACTCATCTTGTACAGGGTGTCAGACATGTTCTTCTTTTCTGTTCCTTCACTCTTTATTACTGGGGACGTTGGCAGAGGAACAAGGTTTCTGCTTCTCAAGAGTTCAGTGATTGGCTCTGCTTATCCCTCATCTGAAGCAAAAATCTTCTCTGTCCAGGGCATAAAAAGAAACAGAAATTGTTGGGGAAACAGGGGATCTCCTTACTTGCAGCTTCCACTATCAGACAAAAAACATCAGTAGCAAGGAACAGGATGACAAAACGCAATTGGGCCCAATCCAAAATAATTTTTTACAAGAGTTTTTTGATGAGTCTGACTTGGAGCCAGCTCTTCTGCAGCCATGTGTATTCTCATTACTGTTTGAACATGCAGATGCTCAAATATGAGTGAGCAAATGCCTTCAGTCTGAGGAGCGTACTTAGCCCTACCAGTGTGTTTGAAAGCACAGGCAGAAGTGAGGAAAACTTCATGCAGGTGAGAGCACGTAAAAAGCAGTGAGGTTTCTGCACAAGTAACTTGTGCATGGGCTTAAATAAAGAGTATTGCAAATCATACCCCAAATATTTTCTCTATGTCTATGATTATGTTATTTCCATAGCAACTAATTATGCCATAAACCAAAGATCATGACTTCAGGTGGCATGTAAGCAGAAGGAGATGAGCTATTAAGGATTGAAGATGCTTTTTTTCATGCAAATTTCCTTATTTATAAAGGAAAAAGAAAGAAAATGAAAAAAAAACCCAAAGTCTGCTGTATAGGTGGAATTGCTTCTGACTGCAATATTTTTCAAAGTTCTGTTGGAGGCACGAGTAAATCTTTAACGCAGTTATGTGCATGGCTGTGAATACCAAAAGATCTTTAAGTTCAGATAGGTGCGGAAATCTCTAGAACATCTGGCTTTCTGCTTCTGCCTATGCAATCCATAGCTCAACCGCTTTCCAGTGAAGGTCATCAGATATTGAAATTGCTGGTGGAAGACCAGGGACCCTGGAAATAAAAGGGAGGAATAGTGTTTGAGCGGGACCTAAACAAACACTTGGGGGTCTTCTTCAGTAAGTGCTAAGTTGAGGTTTCATTGAAGCACACTCTGTTTTGGTTGACTGTTGTCATACAGACTCGTGTGTGTGTATATATATATATATATATATATATTTATAAAAGCTTCTTGAGAGATTCTCAGCTTACACTGTGGTCGTACTGGAGGCTCCAGAGCCTGAGTGGGAGAATACTGTAGTGGCTGCCCCGAGTAGGACCGACTGTCCCACTGTTTGAATTATCTTCTTATTTTTAGTGGGCTGCTTTGACATGTCTTGCTTTTTGATGGGGAATTAGGGGTTCAAGTCTGACTCATCTTTTGAAGAACTTAGACCTGTTTCTTGAAGCCTGCACATGCTTCACATGTGCATCAAGAGAATTTCCAGGAGAGAGCAAGGTGTAGGGAGCAAGCCTGTGACTGCTGCTTGTTTTGACTTTAACTATATTTTTAATGATTCAAGCTAAGAGTTACAGCCTTGAATTTTCTGCTGTCTTTATCTGGATTTTGAATCCTTTCTTTTCATCTGTGGCAAGTGAATGTTAGGCCCTTCACGCCAAGCTTGGCGGGGGCAGTCAGAAAGGGGGTTGGCACGCAGTGACCCTCAGTGACCAGATGTCTCTGTGGCTTGGCCCGTGGATGGAGTCTTGCTCTAAGAATACAGAGAGGAGACCATACAGCGCTCGGCCAGAGCGCGCCCGAAGTCCCCCGCTCGTGTTCAGACAAGGCTGTTTGCTGTCTGAGCAGAGATGCAGCCCTATGGCAGCATTGGTCCCCTGTGACAGCCACACACATGCTGACGGCTTGGAAATCGTATCCCCCCTTCCCTTTTGCTCTGCACTTTTAGTCATTTATATTCATGCAAAATGAATATACTGAAGCAGACAAATCAAAGACTCCGTCACCGGGTCTTTCTCCTAGCAGAAGCAGCCAGCCTGGCCCTGAACTTTGGTTCACCCTCAAGTCAAACAAGGTCATGTTTCTGGCAGTCTAAGTCTTTGGAAGAGGTATGTTTTTTTTTTACAAACCCTGCATTGCTGGTCCAAACATAACCAGACAGTAGCAGCAAAGGTATTATGTGTGCACTGGAGGGGAAAAGACCGAGAAAAAAGAAGGGATTGCTCTCCAGGTAGGTTGCTGAAGGAAGGGGCAGACAGTGCTGGACAATTTGCATTAATGTTCCCGTCTGGTGGTCTCTGCACGTACATGACATTAAAATGTTAACCATTTGGGATATATTAGTAAATGGATCACTCGTGGTTTATTAGAGTGCTAGTGTGTGGAGCAATGTTAATAGCCCATGCAAAGTTCCCACTCTTCTAGGAATATTTGATCTTAGGTATTTTGTTCACTGGAACTGTTAGGAAAGAGCGTGAGTTCTCTCGGACGTGCATGCTTGTGCGCACTGCCGCACCCCCCTCGCTGCAGAACAGGGGTAGCTAATACACTCTGCATTTATAGGGTAAATTTTAGCAAAAGTTTCTAGCAGGAATTTTTTTATTTTGTGGATCACTTCTTAACTGAGGTTAATGCAAAATGGGTTATTTCACTGGGAGGGTGGAATAGTTATGTAGGGTTTCAGAGACAATCTCAAGAAGCATTAGCAGAGCGGAGCCAGGGCAGTGATTAAAGGAGGTAACAACCGGTGAGGAGGCGAGTTGGTGGCTGTGTTTTGAGTGACCCGAAGGGGAGCGATGTGTTTTATGTGTGATCGGGAGGGTGAAATTATGGAGCAGAAAGAGAAAGCATTTTTCAAAATGGACTAAAGGCTTGATCCAAAGTGGTAACAAAAAGCCCATTGGTGTCAACTGACAGATAATTCAGGTCTTGAGGCATTGCACCCAGCAGTGCACGATGGAGGGTGAGCTTTGGAGGTGTAACAGGGAAAGAAGCAGTGGGGTCTGGAAAAACACCGTGCCCTGGAAGAGGAGACGCCAAAGGTGAACAGCAGCTGCAAGAGCAAAAGAGGAAGCTTTGAGCCGATGGGGTTTAAGAAGGTCAGGAGCGAGCTGTGGGGCCTGAGGCGGCTAACGGGAGGTGTCAGGCAGGCTGGGCCGCAGGCAGCAGGGAGGTGGGTCACGGCTGCAGAAGCTGGTTCCTGAGGCTACGGCACAGAGACGATAACTGAAGCCTTGTGAACGAATGAGCTTTCCTGAGAGAGGATATAAGGGATAACGTAGCTACGAATCTGGCTTTGAGGTCCAATCCTTTTGTGGTCTCTATCTATTGCCTGGACTTCTTCTGACATCGTTCCAGCGCCGTCCCTCCTTGGCCAGGGCCAGGGCTGGGGTTTGGGCTGGAGACTCTGGAGAGTCCTGTTCCCAGCCTGCCTTTCAAGGCAGCGTGAGCAGAGTAGTTACAATGCACGTGGTAGTGTGCCACCAAAATCAATATAAATTGAACCTCTGCTAGTGAGGCTGCCCAGTGATTTCTTTCTTGTGTGCAGGAATCAATCGGTGTTGGCCACAGGACAGGAACGTGCAGGTGCCATCGGGGAGGGGGAGAGCGGATGGGAAGCAGAGCTGAACTGAAATCACAGGGCTCCAGGTTGTGATTTTAGACTCGGCCATTAACAAAAGCTTATGCGTAAGCTGTAATCCACCTACCCCTTCTGTCATCCTTGTGGACCTAATGGCCCAGAGACACAGTTCTTCCAAGGTTTGTTTTTCTTGGTTTATGTAAGTATTACCTGATTCCTCCTCATTCCACATGCAGAGAGCAGTAACAGTGAACTGCGCTGGGCCTTCGGATGTGTGTGCTTTACAGTCAGGGCGCCAAACCGGCCTGTTAGGCTCCTGCAATACCACGAGCACCGTTGTTCAGTAACGATTATCTGACTGACACGATTTCAACGTAGTGTTTACAGAGTTGTATCCAGTTTTTCTTTGTACCATTTAATGTGTCATTCTGTGTATATGCATTTCTGCGTGCTGACAGGGGCCATACAGAATATATGGATCGCCTTTGGGCTCCTTTGCCAACAGGTCTGGCTGGTGTTCGGGCAGGGACTGGAGGCAGAGCTGGTTGGTACAGTAGGAAAAGTGAACAGTGAATTAGAAACTGGGACTAAGGACAGATCTGCTTGTTTGGGACTGTCTTAACATCCTAGGAAAGGAGTTGTCCTGTCTGGGGACAGAGTTGCACCTTCCAGGAAGGGGAGGGAGGAAGAGCAGGAGAAGCAGCTCCATCATGGCTCTCGTATCTCTGTTCTTAGAGACAGGGAAATTAAGAAATGGAAAAATGAGAACTCATCCCAAGTTGCTGAAACGGGTGGCACGGGAGTTGTTAGCCTTGTGTCCTGGGCTCAAAGCTTGCACCAGGTATGTCCAGTGTCCTTATGGTTTTGCAGAGGAAATGAAGGGAAATAATCAGTCTCTGGCTTTGCAGTTTATAAATTAACAAAATTAGAGTGGTTTGTGAGGGTGAACTGCTCAGGCTATGTGCAAAACCAGCTCATTTTACTTTTACTGATTTGTTTTTTAATTAATTGATGCCTATGTCTGTGTTGATTTGTGCTGAGACTGGCAAGATGCTTCATGCAAGAAACCTGTTTTTCATCTTGATTAATTCTCTACTGGAGCAAGCCTTTAAAAGCACCAGCCAGCCATCTCCTCGCTTAGCTCCGGGAGCCTGCAGTCAAAATGATAAGACAGATGCAGGCTGAGGGAAGGGATATCCTGTTTTCCAGGTGGGAAGGTGGCCCGTAGGGAGGCGAGGAGAGTTGTTCAGTGCCACGAGGCACGGAGGGCAGGGCTGGTGAACGAGGCTTGCTCTCCTGAGCCTTGGTCCTCCAGCTCCCACAAGTTGCACCATAGTTTTGCTTTCTGGAGAAGCGGTGCGTGGCGGCTTTCCACCTCGGTGCCGGCTGTGGGAGCAGCCGGGTTTTGGGGAGGTGATCCGTGGGTGCAGAGGCGGCTGCGTTCAGGGGAGCAGGGCGCCCACCCTGCAGCTCGCTGGGGGACGGTGCGGTGGCACCGCGACTCGGTATGCTGCGTGTGCCCGCAGGCCAGGGCAGCGGAGCGGGTTGTGCCCCCCCCCTCCCCCCCGGAGCCCCGCGAACCCCCCGACGCGTGTTGTTGCAGCGGTTTTTCCTGTTTCTTTGGGGAGCCGCTGCCCGCGAGCCGGGGGGGGGGGGCGGGCGAGGGCCGGGAGCGCGGCGCCGGCGGGGCGGCGCGAGTGGGCGGCTCGGCGGAGCGGCAGCGGCGCGGCGGGGGGGCTGCGCGGCTCGCTGAGCGGGGCGCGGGCATCGCCGGGCCGGGCGCGGCGGGGCGGGGCGGGGCGGGGAGGGGAGGAAGGGCGGCGGGAGCTGCCCGCCTGCCTGCCTGCCCGCTCGCCTGCCCGCCCGCCTGCCGGGTTGAGCCGCTGGGCGGCGGCGCTCGCCCCCCGGCGCGCGGCGCGCGGAGCCGGGCTTGCATGGCATTTGCGAGCCGAGCGAGAGCGCGCTCCCGTTCCCCCCCCCCCGGCTTTGGGTACAGTATACCTCTCTGTCTGCTTGTCTTCTCCGGTAGCGGGGGGGCCGGGGGGCATGGTCGCTCGTGCGGAAGCCCCTCGCGTTGGGAAGCACGCTGCCGCCTAACTCCTGGCTGAGCAGGCTCCAGTTCGGCAACTTTGCCGCCCGCCGGCGCGCCTCGCTCCTCGGCAGCATGGCAGACAGCGGAGCGGCCGGTGCACGGCGCTAGGGGACTCGCGGCCGCGAGGAGGAAGGAAGCCGAAGACCTTGTGCCCTCCGCCCCGACGCTCGACCGTCGCCGCAGCCGCAGCGGGGCCGCCGGCCGGCACCATGCGCAGGTCCAGCACCGACGAGTCCACGTACCACCGGAGCCCCTCGCTGGACAGCAAGGATTACAGTTTCCCCCATGGCGCCTTCCGCCGCTACAGCAGCATGTACGGCGGCCAGTTTGGGGCTGCCAGCAACTCTTTTTTCGGATTCCACACCAACCCGGGCCCTAAGGCCACCAAGGCTAAGTACACGTCCCCCAAGGGAAACAAGTACGTTGTCTTTTACCTGGATCTCTCGTTTATTTTTCTCCTAGAGCTGAAGAGGTGCAGCATGGCTCACAACTGCCTGCAGTGTATCAAGTACCTAATGTTTGTCTTCAACCTTCTCTTCTGGGTGAGTACACGTGTGAAATGGTGAGCTGGCTGCATTGGCCTCTGCTTGCTTGCTAAGATGGAAGGTGAACTTGCTGCTGCTTTTAAACTTACATCTCGGGAACTGGGGCAAGGTGGGGTTTAGGCCACACTTAATTTGTGTGGACGAGCTGTCGGGGGTGTTTCCTTCGTCCTCTCATTGCCTGCTCTTCAGCACTGTTTCAAAACTAGGGTACAGGCAAAAGAGATTGTTTATAGAGGGCATTGCTGTTTCGGGGGGGGGGCACGCTCAGCATGTTGTAACGTTAAAGCCGGTATCGGGACTCTCTGGGTGATCCTTCTCTGTCCCAGTCGGTGTTGGTCCTGGTGGTGCCACTCGCTCCTGAAGACCTGGCGCTGAAGGGAAAGGCAGAGCAGAGGCTGCCTCACTTCTTCGGGGGCTGTTACTCTGTGTAAGAGCTTCTCAAGGCACTGCGAGGCATGCGCGTGTCAGCAGGACACCCGGACGGGCCGGGGGGGCGTGCGTCTCTACGTCACCGTTCTGATGAATGAGGCGGCCGGCGAAGCAGGGTGGTTGGGCGCCGCGCTGCCGTGAATGAGCGCGTGGGTTGTGGAAGGAGACGGAAGGAGCTCGGCGAGGGGAACAGGTTACAAATGCTGTTAGTCTCGTAAAAAGTGGAGTAGCGCAATTGCTAGAATAGGCAAGGAGGTGAATTCAAGTTCAAAGTAGCCCATCCAGACTCGTGTAGGAGGGTCTGTTGTTGGGTCTTTAGGAGGTGCCTTTAAACGCCGGGCTCTTCCAGAGTGACTTATTAGCATGCAGAGGGGAATAGGAGTGTTGTGAAGTGCCACCGCTTCTGCTCTGGCACTTAGGAAGAGGGGTGGGACTGCAATTAGATTTGAGCGTTTTCTTATTACCTATTCTCCGCGCTCTCACAAGTTGGCAGCGGCGCACGGAGGTCGTGAGGGCGAGGCTGAAGAGCCCTTCCCTAGCGTGCGCTCCTGTACAGCTGCTGGAAGCCAGGCGTGCTGCAGTGCTGGTGCACCAGGAAGCAGAAAGCGTGGGCAACTTCTGCTGCCCCGAGTCGAACTGAGGAGTCAGGAGGTGGCTAGCTAACGCAGGTCCCTGAGTCGGCGTGGTGCTGCCTAGAGCTATGAAATGCGAGGAGGGTGCCCTCTTCAAGCCCTAGATAAGCTGGTAGAAAGTGTCTTGGTAGGACTGTCTTCCAGCTCTGACTTGGGTTGCTTCTGGGTTCCTAAATATCCTCTAATATTAACCCCAGCTTATGCTAAAGCTTTTGGAAAAATATAGAGTCGCTAGCTTTATTGCCCTTTTAAGCCTTGTGCCCCTCCTGGCCGTCCCTGACGGAGATTATAGCACAGTCAGCGAGTTGAAGTACGTGCTACAGAAATCCAATAGGCTGCTGGCGTGAGCAGCTCCTTTCAGAGCTGTGCAGGTCTCTGCCACAAAGGGTATTCGCCACCTTCTCGTTCCTTTTGTAATACTCGTCTTCCACCAAGCAGACGCATGCACTAAGACCAGCGTACTACTGCAAGTAACGTGTGCATCTTTACAAAGGGAAAACTGCACACAACAGTATCTCTTCGGTGTGCTTTTCACTAGGAAAGCCTTAATCTTTTGAGAGAGAAGGAAGGGTTTTTGTCTTTCCCCTAAAACCATGAAAGCTGTTCTCAAATGCTTGGAGGGAGAGAAAAAGGAGGGGTCCCGTAAAGAGAGATAACCATATGCCAGCTGGGTTCTCAGTGAACTAAAGCCTGTGAGTAGGGGAAAATGGGTGGTGTCAAATACTGCAGCACGATTTCTGTTTTGTTTCCTTTTCGCATACTACCTGCACAGCAGGAATGACTGATGATGATCAGGTCCAAATGAGGTTTGCACAGCGTGTAGTTATAATACATGCAGTTCTTCAGCTTCTCCCACTGGAGAGAGCAACTGAAAAGAAATTATTTTGAAAAGTAGTGGTTTAAGCTGACCTGTCTTCAGGAAAAACAGAAAAAAATCCACTTCTAATGATCAGAAATCTGGTAATGATGATAGGATGCTGCTGCTGCTGTTTTGTTTTTAAAGTCATTGTCAGTTGTGTCATCTTCTACTTGCTGTGAAATGAAAGGAGAGGCGGCTCTGTAGGAAGACAGGATTTCTCTTTGAATACATACTCGCCAAAGTTTTGCTGTCTTACCCTGCTTTGCCCCCCACCCCTCACTAGGTAGCTGGTTAGTGACAGACCCTAGAAAGTAGGAAGAGAAACAGCGTCTTTCCATGCTTTGACCTCCAAGTAAAAACTGCAGAGTTTTTTTCCACGTATAAAGAGCAGTCATTGCACTAAATGAATTAAATGCCTGTTGTAGGTTGTTTCTGCTGTATATTCTGTTTCCATTTTCTTCTTCCTGTTCCTATTCATCGGCTCCAGCTGGTTTAGTGCATCTCCGCAGCCCGTTCCCCAGCACTGTCAGCCCGCTTTCCCACAGAGGGGTGGCGAAGTTGTGGCAGTCCTCAGCCCCTTGCAGCTCCAGGGGGATTGATGCTGCGGTGCTGAGAAAAAGACTCTTCATTATAAGTCGGGTGAATTTATGGGAAACAAAATCCCAGAGACCTTCATTTTAAATGTTCCTGGCAAGCTTTATTGGATTAGGTGCTGCACTCATGCTGTAAAATTTTAACAAGCTGTCATATAACCTGTGAAAATAGAGCAAATTTCTCCTCCCTTATCTCACTGCTGGAGAGAGCGCAGAGCCCTTTTGCAGGTGCCAGCGGCTGAGGTGCCCTGGCAGTGTTGCTACCGAATCCCTCCACTGGTGCAGCACACCAGGAGCCGCCAATGTGCAGCGAAAACCTGGCAGTCGTAGTCCCCTAGAATAGCTCTTTCCTCCCTGAAGAGTCCTGCTCAAATCGCTCCTGGTGCGTTTGCAGCCACCCCAGGGCATTAAGGCAGGGGGACGTGGACAGGGGGCGGCTGGAAGGCAGCGCAGCTGCTCCCGTGGGAATTGCCCTTCCGGCGTCGTTTCCTGGAGCCCAGCCAGCTGCAGGCAGCAAGCACTGTCTCCCTGCACTGGCCTGTCAGCTACCTAAATAACTTCTGTCACCTGACGCATAATATTTGCCTGACTTCATTTGTTTATATGGACTTCAATTTTCTTTTGTTTGAATTGCTGAAACTAAAGATCTCCTGATCCTAAAGATCTGCTGATTACAACGCAGAATATTTTTATTTCATAATGAAATATTTGTATTTCACTGTGAAATATCTGGAGAACAATATTTGCTTTCCACATTCTGTCCTCAGAATATCCAGTTTCTTTATGACAGTCAGTAAAACAAACTATTTGCTTTCTGTGCTTGTAATTCAAGACTCTGCTTACCTTCTCCTTTTTATTTAAAAAAAGGTAGGATATGTCCTAAGGGCTATATGAGTGCTATAGAAAGGAAAATGTCATCTCCGTAATCTCCCTTGGCTTTTGCCAGCATTCCTACTTCCTTTAACTTGTAACTCCCAAGCCACTAAGACTCGAAAAAGGAAACGCATGGAACTGCGCTTGTGTTTCCAGCAGCTCTTGCTTTCCTTAGAGAGTGCTATGCTAGGGAAGACTAGCTAGGTTACTGGAAATTTGCCCATCCAAGAGTTGAATACTGATGTTTGACCCTTGAGATAATAGTCTAGCCAACAGAAAAATACAGTAAAGTATACACAATTTGTAAAGCAATGTTATAGAAGACTGGCATATAGAGAGGAGACAGCAACAAAAAGAAAGGAGGCAGAGAAGTATCTCAGTGTATCTTGGCCTCTGAGCCGTAAGGTGCAAGGCCGGAATGGTTGGAAGCACAGAGCCAAGGAAGGGGCAGGTAGCGCTGCTGAATGTTATGCGCTAGTATCTGTTTAGAAAAAACCCAAGCACCTCTGCCTTACTTTACAAAAATGCAGGTGAACGCAAATTCCAGCTGGAAGCAAAGTTCAGAATATGTGATGCGTGCCTGGCCAATGCTGCAAATACCCAGGAGCTCATCTCTGCGGTTCTCCATGTGCTCCCTGCCCTCTGGCCTGTGCACCGCTTGCTTCGTGCTCTGATGCCTCCAGGAAGGCACAGGATGCTGAATTGCCCCCCGTGCTGCCAACGGTGGCACGGCGAGGCGGGCCGAGCAGTGACCTGCTGGTTCTTAAGCACAACTCCCTGTGAGCTTCCTTGTGCCCTTGCCACCAAATATTTTACTGAGAATATGATAGAGATGGTGGAAATTTACTGTTTAATCTGGTTCCAGGGACCAGCTGCACCTCTTGCAACCATTGATGGTTCATGGACCCCAGTTTGGGAAGCGCTGCACTAATCTGTGTGGCTGACCTGGTGTGCTCGGGACACTGCCAGCAGTCAATCGTTATTACTTGGGTGTAATTGGAAAGGAGGAGGGGAGTAATGAGACCTTCCAGGGATAATTTTCCTTCCTTGCTCTTCGACTTGAGTGTCACAGGTATGTTTTATTAAGAACTGCACCTATGGGTATAATATCTGGCAGGCTGTGAGAGTCTCGGTGTGCAGGGCAGTCTGTACTCTGAGGAGCCGGAAAAAGGAACAGCTTGATGTGAAAATGCACCGTGGGGTATTGGATGGTTGGTGAGCAGTTATTTGGCCAGAGGGTGGAGGTAGAGAGGTGTCTCTGCTTCTTTATACCTCATTGGGAAACTCTCTGACCTTATTAGCTTAGGAGGAGAGACATTAGCTGAGCACCTGCTTATTCCTAAAGCTGGGAAATTTTGGGAGAGAAGCAGCTGATTTTGTTGAATTGTCCTCCATCTACGTCCTCCATCCTTCACCGGTCAAGCGAATGAGATTGATGGCCAGCTAGAAGCTCCACAGCATGTTAGTGGCTGAGGACAGCAATCATTTCATAGTTGTACTTGGCTGCAGTTTTAAGTTGGTGGAAAAAAATTAGCAACAGATTGCTAACATGGCTGAGAAATTTCTTTTATTCTGGTTGCTGCAGCTCAGACCTCCTGGCTTTATCCACCCTCCTGCGGCACAAAATAGATTATTGCTGCTGGAACACTAAAATCGTAACCGAGAATATATGACATGCCCTGATTTAACCTGTCAGCTCCTCAAAAATAGGAAGGAGGTTGCAGAAAACCCTGGAAACTTCAGGCTAGGTTGGGGAAGCCGTACGCACGGCGGTGAGCTGTTTTAGAAGCAGGTCCATTGGTTCATCGTTGCATTTGTGCAAGTTCTCCTGCAGCCGGGCAGGGGCTGCAGCTGCTCCTGCGCTGAGCCGTCGGGCAGAGCTGCCGCGCGCCGCTCTGCGGGACGGGCAGGCACGCGTCTCTGGCTTGGCTGGCGCTTTGAGAAGACAGTCTGGTGAGAAATGAAACAGGCGGTCTGTTTTCATACGTAGAGCAGGTGGGTAGTTTATGACAACCAAAAACTTGATCAAACGGCAATATCGGTTTTACTCCTGTGCAATTAATGCAAGGGAGGTTTAGCCCAGGGCGTCATTTTCTCTACCAGCCTTGCTCTCTCTGCTTCTCCTTCGTATTTGCCTCCTCCAGAAGCTGCTCTGTCTCTGACTGACATCTTATCTCTGCCTCTGACTTTGTGAGGCCTCTCTGAAGATGTATTTTTAAGGAGCATTGCTTTTAAAGAGAGGAGAGTCATTTGATATGGGAATTACACACTTCAAAAAATGACATTTCCATGAGAAGTGGATCTGTTGAGACCGGATATCCAAGTGAGAGAGAGAGACGATTGTATTATCTGATGTCTGATTTATGTGGGCACCAATTAGAGCTTTTCCTATCGTGGTGCCATTCATACTGGTGCTTTCCTGTGTGGATTCTGAGGCCTAACAGGGGTTGGGATCACGCTGTAGCCTTGTCTCCCGGGGAAGGCATTGCTAAGGGCTACATTCACTACCTAAACGCGTATCTTCTGAAAACCTTTATGAAGTTAATGACTTTGAAAGGGTACGTGCCTGTCAAATCCGGCTGACATTGACAAATGGACTCGCTAGTTATTTGTGCGTTGCTCAGCCAACACAGTTCAATCTCATCATCTTCTTTTCCTCAGGAAACCAGGCAAGGAGGGCTTTTAGTAGAGGGGGGAAAAATTGCCTTTGAGTTGACTGTGGCTTAGGTACGGTCTTCAAATTGCTCTCTATGGGCCGGTTTCTGCTTCCGTTACTCGTGACAAAGAGGAGCTTTGTAGCTTTAGGTGGGTTTGCTGTTATGCTGATGTGCTCTTTAGTGTGAATATCAGCAGGGTTTGAACTTCTAACCTTACAGGATTTGCTATCAAGTGTAACCACCGTGTCTTATTCAGGCTCTCCGTTAGTACAGAGGACTGAGGAAAGCCGCCAATGGGTAAACCCACATAACATGGCATGTTGCATTTGCGGAGAAAGTGGCCCTCTTGAAGCAATGTGCAAGATGGCTACAAACATTATTCCCTCTTCTGGACAGTGACAGGCATTAAATCCGCTGCAGTCAATACTACAAACTATACAGAGGAAGGCAAAAGGCGAGTGAGATCATTTCCATCATTCTTCTTCCTCCTCCTCCTCCTCTGTATCTTCATTTGAAGATTTTTGAAAGCCAGCCAGTGCTTGGCTCTTACGCGTGATTGCTCCTTCTGGGAGCTATGATCTGTGTCAGAGTAACCAGTACATTTGCTGCCGTCTCATAGCTGACTCTGCTCGTGTATTATATCCTTTTTGCCCTCTTTGGGCCTTTCCCTTGAATGCGAATGTTTTGGCCGGGGGTTGTTTGCAACTCTGTACCCATAGACTATCTAGGAAACTAAAGCTGCAGTCTCTGTCTCCAGGCACTGCTGTTGTAAACATGATAAATACTGCTGCGCAATTTATTTGTATATTTATTTTGAACCCAACTTCTGGCTAAGATAGCAAATCAGTTAAGATACTATATGAGTAACATAAAGCATTTATATAAGATATATAAAGACACTTTTCTCTGGTATTAATGAAGTGAGCACTGCTAGATCAAAAATGAAATGTGGAGTCGGTTGGACTGACTTCTGCATGCGTGTGATTGCAGACAGTAAATTGTGTTTCTTAGTACTGTCCTGTAATTGTTTCTCCAGGAAATGTTAAACATCACAAGATGCTACAGATGTAAATGAAACTGAAGTTGCAGTCTGTAATTAGACTGTCATACTGTAACGCATCTTAAATCTTTCTTCAGCAGAAAAACTAACACCCTCCAAAAAAACCCTCCCAACCTGCTTTGAGTGCAAATGCATGCAAAGCCTAATAATTAAATATGATTCAGAACAGCTGAATGAGACTTGTTCTAAAGATGCCATACATTTGAAACAGTAATTTGGGTGAGACAGAAGGTTGCTATACAAGGACAAAAGACCCAAATGACCTTATCTTGTAATGTCTTTCTTATGGTCGTTCAAGAGTTTCGAGGGTTTTTTTTCTGCTTACTGTTTCAGATTGCTCATAGAGTCCTTTTTATTCTTACCTTGGCCATGGTATTTTTGTTCCTTCTCAAGTGCACTCAAAATAGTGTGGCAACAGCCATTGCTCTATGTCATCTTATTCTTGTAGTTCCTCTGAGCTATGTGCTCCTACATGCGGCTCTGAATCCGGGTCAGCTTGATCTATACTAGCTTTCACTATATTATTACTTTGCCTACCCTTGTTTCTGCTCTACGCATTGTGCCATGCTCAATAATTTGCTCTTCTCGCAAGCATCTTCATGCTTTTACCCCAATTGGTCCTCTATGGGAAAATCCCCCTTAATAAAGCTCCCTTTCCCCCCGATGGTATTTTGTAACTTGCTTTTTGAGATATCACTGCTATGAGGCCTGTGAACACTACATCAGATGACAGTGAGAATTTACTGTCATCAGATGTCATTGGATGTCATTTACTGCGTAGTGCCGATTTACTAGCCCTGATTTTGTTTGTTATACACATTAATTGTGCATGCTGATTAATCTGTGTTGGTTCTTATTTAATGCCCTTCCTCCTCCTGCAACCCATGCGAACTTGTTTCTCTCACCTGTTTGTTGCATCGGGTGTTCAGGGAGGGACTTTCGGTTTTCTGTGCATCTTTCCTGGCTCCATTGCAGCGGACTTTGATACCGCAGGGGCCTCTGGGTGTAACTTCTCATCAGACGGCAGAGGTGCACCTCCTTGACTTCCACCTTCAGTTCCTTGCCCCTGGAATTGACCCTGTTGGTGAAACCACAAAGCGGCTGCTCCCGCTCCGTTCGGATGGATAGCAGTCTTCCCAGTGTGCCTAACAGGACTTAGTCTGGGACTTGGAGAACAAGGAGAGCTCTGCTCAGGGCAAGGGAAAACAAGGCAAGCACCGGTCCTTCATGTAGATGCCAGTTCTCACTTGATTCTTCCTTGTGAAGTTCACCTTGTTTTTCTGGACGTGGCTTTTCTTTGTCACCGTTGCCAACAGGAGTTATCAGACAGCAGGCGCAGGGCGGACTACTTAGAATTAAAGAACCGAAAACCCCTATTTAAAACAGACTTAGCACTTTGGAGCAAAAATCTCATTGACTTAATGAAGGAATATGTGGCAGGCCTAAGGTGGGATTACACAGCTGTCGTGTAGCTGCAGTTACTCCGGCAAAGTTGTGCTTTTGCCAGGAAAGCTTGTTTTGTTCAGAGGACACGTGTAAGCTGTAATGGCAAGAGTGCTTTTGCTAGTATTAGTTGTTCCTCCGCTAGGGGGTTTGCCAATATAACGTCCTGGCAATCTCCTCCTGGCCAGCAAGGCTTAGAAAAGCAATGCTCTGTGTGTTCCTGTCAGACAGCCCTGAATCCGAGAGGCAGAGTGGAGCAGAGGAAAGGGAGGGAGCATCGTTTGTTTGCTCCCTTTTGATTTGGGTGATACTAAGATGGATTCATTTATGTGATTTTAAAGTCTGGTCTAGTTTTTTCCAGGGGCCACTTTGAGCCTTTTGAAATTTTGCATGTCAGTCTTGGAACTGTGACTTGGAAGTTTTCCCTGCTTTGAATATTGGCTATATGAAATGAAAGAGATTTTGTTGTTGTTGCTCACTGTTGTTGTAGCTTAAACTATGCAACAGCAGTAGGAGGGAGAGTTTAAGGAAAGAGAGTAGCTGATGGCTGCTGGGGCAAAATCAGATAGTGGCTTCAGAATAGACCTGTACAGCTTTTTTTTGTACCACCTCCTTCCCTAGAGTGGAGGGGAGAGGTGCCGCAGATTCCTTCTCAGGCTCCTGGTCTGCTGGAGGATTTTCAAAGTGGACATTTGGTCAGTTTGGAAAACAGAACGTGATTAGAAAGGTTTTGAGGCAGAGACGCAGCACAAAGACTATTTGCATTCTTGGCCAAATTCAGCTAAAGCACCAAACATCCTATTTTTATTGTTTTGCTAAAAATAAAAAATGGACCTACATCTTTCTCTGGTTTACTGATTTCTTCCTTAGCATGTTAAAAAGCTCTTTATAAAAACAACTTTTATTACTTTAAAATATTCCTACTTCTACTCCATAGATTGCTAAGATGAGAAGGGACTACTTCTGTTGTCTGCTCTGGCCTCCTGCAAGACATAATGTAGACCAGAGAATTTCATTCAGCCACTTCCTGCAATGGATAGCGTGGTTTTTCCCTGGTGAGCAGAAAGATTCCCCAAAGCCCAATAAAACCTTCAGCTTGAACTCCTTTCTTTAAGTAGCAGTTGCTTAGTCCTTGCTGTCGACACCGCGTGAAGAATAGAGAGTTGGGTTCTGAATGAGCACCCTCACTCGCTTCTGGACGAGCACCAAGACCAGCTACCTCTTGTGCTGCTGCGCTTGGGAAGGCTCCTCCGGTGGCTGGTGGGCCTCAGACAGTCTGGTGGCTCTCGGACCTTCTGAAGGCGTGCTTAGATCTCAAGGCTTTGTGCTCTTCCTACCCTGCTGTGAAAGTGCACACAAAATAAAGCTATATACTGTTGTAACTCATGCAGTGAACTCAGTTGTTAGTGGGACCAAGAGACAACGTTCATTTTTTTTCCTGGGCCTTCCATCAATCTATTTTGGGGTCTCCCAGTAGTGTCTGGATCTGTGCCATAATTTCTGGGATTATTGTTGCTGTTGCTGTGAATTTCTGGCTGTTTTCTGTGGTAGCAGCAAGGACACAAGGCTCCTTGGAAGTGTATCACACATCACCATGCATAGTAGTATTGAGGGTCTAGATTTTTCACTAGGTCTTCTTAGTAGAAAACATTTCTATGACATTGTCGATGCTCTTTAGTCCCTCGGTATTCACCGGTATTCCCTTGGTCGTTATGAAGGTAGGTCCGGGGTTAGATGGATCTATGATAGCTCTTGTAGTTAATAAAATGGAGCTCCAGTTTGTAAGGGGACCACTTGAGTTTTCAAAAACCATCTAGACTGTCCTTTAAAAACAATTTTTAAACCACCCCCGTGGAAACTGCGCTCTTGGCTGTGGTTATGTGTGGCTGTTTTATTGCACTACCTTTTTCCACAGCTCCTCTACAAACTGGCCTTAAGTTATATCCCGTACGCCACGTCGCCTCTGTCAGGTTTGTAGCGGCACAGACTGCAGTCATGTGGGCCAACAGCAAATGTGCACTCCTGTTTTGTAAGCCACATTTATCCGGGGTTGTAGCACAAATTGTTTACTTAAATGTCTGAATAAATCTTTTTACTAATCCATTTGTGGCAGCACGGGAGGGAGCTGAGGTGACATGTTTGATACTGTTTTCGTTAGCAAAATAACTGGAACTCTGGATGTGAGTTGACTTCCATCGCCACTCGCAATCTGTTACGCGCTCCCATCCTTGAAGGCCAGCGTTTTAGCACATCCGCCGTCTGCTCTGTGCTTGTTATATTCGTGCAGAATACTTTAGGTTGCTTTAGGGTGACTTTGCAACCTAAAATACATAACCCAGAAATGGTCTAGTGCATCATGTGTGTGTATATATATATATGTATATGTGTGTGTGTGTGTGTGTGTATATATATATATATATATATATATATATATATAGCCACTGCCAAAGGATGTCCTGGAGCATCTTTAGGTGTGAAAAACTAGACACTGTTTTGTTGTTTATTCCTGGGTCACTCTGTGGCGCCCGTCCGTAAGACTTTCACTCTTACACCGCACAAGTACTTTTCTGATGGTCGCAGGACCCAAGCCGTGCAGCAGTAGGAATCTGGTGCAATAAAGGAGGCTCTGGGAGCTTTTTGGCTGATCGTTTCACATAAAGGGACCTGGGAACAATTTGGTATGTGCACGGATCCATTCGTTGTAGCAACATGTATTGTACAAACAGCAAGCGACGCTCCCCCGCTGTCGCTGGGCTGCCGCCTCTGCGGGCGCTCCTTTCCACGGGGCGCTGAGACCAGGGCTGTACACGACCCGCTGTTCCTGACTGACACGGCGGTAAATCTCTTGGGGCAGGTGAAATCGCCGCTCCCATGCAGCGGGAAGCTCTCCAGTTCACATCGGAGGCAAAGACGCGGCGCAGCAAGTTGAAATAAGCTTCACTGAAATCCTCTCTGTGCTTTGTTTACCGCTTCCATTTGTATCCCTTGAATCCTTCTCCGCTGAGGACCTGGCACGCCGTTACCGTGTTATTGTCAGTCTGTATTCTTGAACGTGCTGGTGTATGCCGGTTATGAGGTGTATCCCTTCTCCCGCTCCAGTCTCCGTTTATTAGGTAGGTTTGGGGTAGATCATTCATGGAGAAAGGTTGACTAACAATTGCCGAGGAAAAAATGTCCCCTTTCTAAGGAAGGAATACGTCTCCGCTTGCGGTCCTGGTGAAATGGTAATCCTGAAAAAAGCCATGAACTGGCATCTCCGTTTTTTTTCACTATTGACACTATAGGGATGTTTCATTGCTCTAGAAAAACTTTAGATACAATTCTGGCGCCTTCTATGCACTGAATTTCTGCCTCTCTGTCTTTCTCAGAAAATACGTGAGAGACTTTTCAAAATTAGGAATTGTTCCTTCCTCCAGCACAGGTTTTGCTTTCCGTTGCTTCCTTTGCCTCTGCTGCCTCCTTCCAGGATTCCAGTTGCTCCATCCAGGAGTTGCAGGAATTATCGTTTTGAGGTTGGAGCTTGGAAACACTTCGTGCTTTGTCACTGTGGCTGAAATCTTTCTCTCCAAAAGAATACGTAACCCGTTCGGTTTCCCGCTTAGTATTTTTAGCACAAGCTGCTTACAGTTATATGTCACCCTCTCCGTAATAGCAGTGCGAATTTCCCTGCGCCTGTGTTAAAGTGCTCACTTTTGCAACTTCACCCTTTTACATAACTTGATAATTATGGTGTGAAATTATGAAATCAGCACCAGACCCTTCATTTCGAATCCTACTGGTTCGAGGAGAAGCCACCGAGTGCTTGCTGTACTGTCCTCTGTGCTGGGCACTGGTACCATGTTTTCTATGGACTCCAAGGTGAAACCGGCCACCTAGGAAACCTGAAGTTCTCTGACACGTTCTTCTTAGTATTGGTCACTTTTTCTCATCGATTTCTAAAATAATATGGTTGTGCTTCTTCTTTTCATCAGGGTTTCACAGCCTGTACAAACGTCCCAGTTTAGCACAGCCCCTACAGGATTTGCCTTTGACGCAGTGTTCATTTGGATTGGGAGATCATTTGCAGCAACACCAAACCCGTGACGGCATCGCTCTCTCCCTAGTTTGCTTTTGTTTCAGGAAACCTGCCTGCAAGGCGGGCGTACTTCAGTGGTATTACTGCTCCCCGGCACGTACATGGGATGAAAAGTCGCTGTGGGGAAGCAGGGGAGTGAAAGCAGCCCCCCGGGACGAGGGGTATCCTACCTACCGTACCCCGTTGGTGCAGCACACGCGGCCGAGCAGCCGCGCAATCGCCCCGTGCTGCTGGAGGGGTCTGAATGGGACCTTGATGTTTTAGAGTCCCATTGGATGCCGTCAGTACCTGGTTTGGATCGCTTTGCTTTGCTTTGCTTGCCACGTATGAGGTCGTGCTCTTTGTGCATCGTTTCGGTCTGTCCTAGCTGGCAGTGCTCTGTTAATTTTTTTCACTCCGGCCACATGTTGAGGAATGTTTTGTTTTCTCTTTCCTACTGTGTTTTTAAAGGTGCAAATGCTCTGCAGCCGCGCAGGGGCTTTGGGAAGGCGATTACAGCATTTCCTCCGTCCTGGCCGTGCTTTGCTCTCTGCTGGGGTAGTAGGAGCTGTTGGGCTGCACAGCAAGTTACAGGCTTCAGTCCCCATTCGGCTCAGTAAAACGGCCTCTTTTTCTCATCGCAGATATCATTAGCTATTACGTACTGTTTCAGTCACTCGATATAGGTGTCAAATCCTCAATTGGGTTACCAAACGAGTCCATTTTCTCCAAACAGCAGCCTAATTTAACCCCTTTTCTGGCAGGCTACTCAGAGAGCCAGTGCGGCCCGAACTGGTTTTGGATTGATTTTGGTTTTGTCTCTGCAGCTACGCTCTGCTTTGCTGCGTTCCCAAATCCGGATCTCACCCCTGTTGCCGAATGCCTTGCCCGTTCCTGCTAAACGATGCTTGTGCACAGCTGAGATCGCAGGGTTTGCTTTAAGGCTAGCATCCGAGTTTGCCTTAGTCACTTAAGAGGGTTCTTTCCTTTTGCTGAGGTGACTGAGAGGGTGGTAAGAAACAAATAATCCCGGCCTCCCTCCCCCCGGAAGGCGAGCGTGGCTGCAAGCTGCGCTGGGGGGCAGCCCAAGAGCTCTGCTGCTTTGGCTCGCCGGGCCGGCGCCGTGCGGGGAGAGGGCCCTGTGCTTCGCAGCGCACGGGTGAAGCTGGCGAGGTGACGGGGCAGGCGATCAAAATCATTGCGTAAGAGCAGATTTGGGGGAATGCCTCAGTTTAACGCCGTGGCCGGCAGTGTTTCGATAAACCTGGAAATAACGCGCTTCCAATTCCAGTGCAGTTTCTCCTGCCACCGCTTGTGTCTCCTGTGTCTGGTTTTCCCCACCAGCATCCTTCTGTGAGGCCGGCCCTTTGCCCTCAAACTCCCTCTGTTAATTGCTGTGCTGTTAGAAGGAAAAACAAGGCATGGATTTACCGTGAGACCTCTGGGAATCCAGACCTGCCAGCAGCATTGGCGTCCCTGAGTGAGATGCTGGGTCCCGCTTCGTCTGCCTGACGTACGGTCCTCCCGCCTCAGGGTTAGGCTGATGCCGTACTGGTCCGTGTGTATGCACAGTCCTTCCAAGCCGCTGGGTTTCTAAAAGCAGGTCCCGTTTCCGCCCTCGCCTGTGTGCTTAGGCTGTGTGTTTTACATCGCTTTTGCTGGTGAATCTGTGATAACTCGGCCAAAGCACTGGTACCGGGGCGCTCTTTTTGTTTGTTTTTTAGTCACAGAAGCAGAAAGGTGAGCTTGCGCTCGCTTGTACCCATAAAAAGCGGCAGCCTTAGGAGGCCAGCCTGGCTTCTCTGCTTGCCGTGCCCGGGCCCCGGGGGCACCCGCCGTCTGACAAACCAAGCAGCGAGTGTGAGTTCCCGCAGTGCCCTCCTTTTTCCCTTTTCACCACAAGTCACACTTTTGAAAGCATTAGCAGAAAGAACATTTTCAGAGCTTTTTCAATGTGCCTCTCGGATCCAGACCTCACTCGTTTTGGCACTAACGCTATCACTGTCTTCTGTGGGCTTTGCACCAAGGGAGGTTTTTGTAGGACCATAGTGGTATATACTGGTACACGCAGGTATTGTGGAATGAGACTATTTTGCCTATACAAGGAAGCAGGATTCATAAGGTAAAGCTGTGCTTTATAAAAGGCACCATAAGAAGCTTTTGCAAGGTTACCAAAGTCTTGGATGGTTGTTCTGGGTTCTCCTGAGTCTTCCCAAAGGTTTACACAAACTTTCTGGGAACAGCTCAGTTCTACTAGTGCTGACTTTGTCCTGAGCTGGCAAAGCAGATGCTTAAAAAGAGAACAAGCTATAGAAAACAGTTTTTCAGAAAAGAGATGACATTCACCACGGATGTACTCTTATTTTGGGCAGAATGTAGAATTAACGTGTTTTATCCAAACGGTTTCTTCCGTGTGCATGTGTGTGCGTATGTGTATATGTGAGTGAGGTAGCTGAGCTTCTGTGAGTGGGTGTTCAATTTTGGCTAACAAGATCCTATTTCACTTAGATTTTGAAATAACAAGTGACAGCTGTGGGACTTAGAAAAGTGCCATGCTTGGAAGTTATGTTACGACGATTGCATCAGAGCAGTAGGTGTATATATTGGACAGGCTTATTTTGCTCCATGAGGAAAAACATACATCAAGTTATATGAATATTTAGGGATTTTAAAAGCAAATTGAATCAATTTCCTTGAAGGATAAGAGATGGGAGTTGCAAGACACACTGTGTACAAAGAGAAATATAATAAAAATAATTACTGTGCCAAGATTCGTAGATCATGAAATAGAAAGTCTCAGTGGACTTTTTTTGGCAGATTGGTTACCTCTTAGGGAAGGAATTTCAGGGCGGGATCTTATCAATGCATACATATATCTGATGAGAGGATGTAAAGAAGATGGAGCTGGACTCTTCTCAGTGGTGCCCAGTGATGGGACAAGGAGCAATGGAAGACAGGAAATTCCGTCTGAACATAAGATAGCACTTCTTCACTGTGTGGCTGGTTGAACACTGGAGTGGGTTGCCCAGAGAGGTGGTGGAGTCTCCATCCTTGACCTGAGCAAAACCCGACTGCACGCGGTCCTGGGCGACCTGCTCTAGCTGCTTGAGCAGAGGCTCGGACCAGACGATCTCCAGGGTCCCTTCGCACCCCAACTACTCTGTGAGTCTGTATTTGAAACTCTTTTTGATAAAACAGAAGATTATCTCTAACATTATTGGGGAGGTCTCAAAAGATTTGAAATAAACAATTTCCCTCTACTATCCGGTTAAAAACAATACTCCAGACTCAGAAATAAGTACTTTAATGCTCAGAAAGCCACTTGAGCGTTAAAGCAATATCCTAAAAGAAAATCCTCGTTTCTATATAGTTGATTGAAAATGAATTCTTTGGGCTAGCTCATTAGTTGAAGTCGAGCTGGCAGAGACGCAGCGAGCGTGCACAGGTCTGGCCCCGCCCAGCACAGCGCACTGCGTTACGTAACCTCGTCTGCCTGGCAATAGATCAAGCTGCACCAGCGCTGCCACATAAATCACTTCTGTTCAAGGGCTCGTGCTTCAGAGGTAAAAATTCTCCCTGCCTTTGGCAGATACCTGACTGAGAGAAAGGATTTTTAAGTTCAGTGTTGTTGTAAAATTGGGTTTTTAACACAGGCATTGCTTTTAAAAAGTAGAGGAGGATTAAATAAAAATGAAATGTAGTCATATTTTAAATGATGGCTTTACTGCCAATGTCACTTTAACTGAAAGTTGATTGTAGTGGTTTCCTTATTAGGAAAACACTTTCAATTTTAGGATCTCCTTAATTTTTTTTTCCTTCAAAATTAGAGACTTTTTTTTAAATATGTCTTTCATAAAATGTGAAATTATTTAGTAGAGTAGTTGTTTTAGCCTTTTGGAAAACAACATCTTTTTACAAATTGAATTATCTAATGGTAGATATTCTAGGCTGTTTAGTTTTTCTCTTCTAGTGTACCTATTAAACACTTTTGTCAAACATGGGAAAGGTAAAAGACAGGGAATTAAAGGGTTGTTTGAATATCTCAGGTGTTTTATAATGGAATATGGATCTTTCACCTCTTGGTCATCAATTATTGTAGATGTATGGCTGGGGATGACTGAGTCACCCATACTGGGGAAGGTTGCGACTGTGACGATGTTAGACGTGGTGGTGTTCAAAAGGACTAAAGTGACGTGAACATCCATGTCCCATTGAGCTTCTGTTACAGCTGGACACCTCTTTTAGGTCCTTTGAAGTTTTATTCCAAGTCTCTGTCTTCAGACTCTTCAATCAGTTGTAGCTTCTCAGTTACCCTAGGTTCGTCCACAGAAGACAGGAAAAGCTTTCTCCTATGAATAGGGCATCTATGAGATGGATCCAGGAAAGTGGGGCCAATCTCTTACACTCTGGATTTATAGTGCTGTTTCTCCTGTGTAGGTCATCTTGTAAAAATACAGATCTGTTTTTCTCAGATTATTAAAAAAAAATTCAAATTATTCAAGATACAAGAAGCAACTGCCGAGAATGACAGTAGCTGTCTTGCAAGCAGAGCCAGTCTCCTAACCTTGCAAAGAAGCGATCCCAGTAAGAGGTGCAGCAGCAAAGAGCTAGCAGACAAGCACATTAAATACAACCTGCGAAAAGGTTATCACAGCGTTACAAAAAATTGGATCTTCCTTTGCCTTCCTCAGGGCTTTGCTCACTTGGATCAAGGGACTTTATCAGACAACGAGAAGCAGAGCTAGTGCTAAGACTACCAAAAAGTACCTCAGCCTTCTGCCTTGTGCATAAATCCCGGATTACATGACACCAGGCGTGACATGGCTGATTCTTCTGCTCAGTCTTGACATTCGCTAGGCGAACGGCACGGCACTGCTGCTGTGCGCTGCTGGGCTGGCAGGCGTTCGTGTACCCCTCCGCAAGTCTTTACTGTGGCACCTTCTAGCCTCAGTTTGTGCTCTTTCCATCTCTGTTGGTAGTTTATTTAGGCTCTGGAGCACCCATCCAGGTACAAATTGGTAGGTTCACGCTGCGGGTGAATGTTGCAGTTGAGTAGGTAGTGCTGACATGGGGTTTCTGTTTTTCTTTTTTTGTTTTATGCACTGTACTTCCCTAGTCTTTGGAGGAAGCACCTTGGGTCATTGAACCCGGGGACCTGCATATCCCCAGCTGGATTTTATCACCGAGGAAATGTTTTTAATGAGTTGTCTCTTAAGCTACCTCTATGACCCAGTTGTTTGTGTCTGTATGTAATTGGTGGGTGCACTCTTCTAGGAAGCCCCATCTATATACAGATTAGCTGTCTGCTTCTTTTGAAAATGTTATTAATTAATCAGAAAGTTGTGTTATTGGTTTGAACTTTGTAGCTGCCCTTGACACTCTGGAGATTTTATGCAACGATCTAGATATTGTTTATACACAGCAGTCTTTTTTTTAATTACCTTTGATGCTAAGTTTTTAATTGTTCCTTCTGATCTACTACCTGTAACCTGACAGAAGGATCATACAATGGGGAGAGTTTAATTATGGTGTCAGGCAGAGTTGAGTAAGCTCTTAAAAATGTTTGCTCATGAGTTATTTGGCCAAATTCATAAAACGTGAAAGTAGCTTTATAGAAACACAGCTGATGTCAAAATGTAGCATTAATTTGGAAAACCCTGTCCTTGCTGCCCCCACTTCAAACGCGGTGTTTCCAAGGGGCAGGTGTCCATTAAATGGCCTGCTGTTGTACCGATGTTCCTGGGCCCTTGCAAAGGCACGGGGACAGAGGCAGCAGCGGTGCTGCTTGATGTGAGTCTCTAATGAACGCTTAGTTTTGATTTTTTGGCAGCATTTGACGTTAATAGGCTGCAAGTTGCCAAGGAAGTTGGTGACGGGTCTGGGGCTGCTTCCATCCCTGCTCCTACATGACAAGTAATGTTGCTAGAAGATAAGGGTCACTCGCTTGTGAAAGTCATCTGTCTTGTCATCAAAGGGTTAATCATAGGAAAGTGTTGTTTCCATTTGTATGTATTACAAAGCTTCATTCTTATTTATCATTACCAGCCTTTTGTCAACAGTACATCTCTGCTGTATCGCAGCACTTGGCTACATGGTGATTTCCCCTCAGCAGATCTCGGAGCAGAGCGTGGGCTGCCGCTGCAGCCTGGTGAGACCCCTGCTCACTGCTCTGAATTGCCTTGATTCGGTTTCCTTTCCCCAGCATTTTCCCTACTGACCTTCTTTATCTTCTTTAGGGAAAAAGTAATGTCTCAGGTCTGCTGGTAACCGTGCCTTTGCAGAAGTGGTCTCCAATCTGAATGTCATTAAACATTTCCTTTAGATTGTCTTACTGCAGCTGGTTTTTATTAATATTATTGATTGCTATGAATCCATATTAGCTATATCCTGAGCCTTTTTCCTTTTGTTTGGCATTCTTCTTTGCATTGCACAAGAATTACTTTGCTTGATCAAACAAGGAGTTTGCCCAATCCAAAACCATTGCCATACGTATCGGGGGAAGGTGCAGAAAACCCAGAAGGGGCAATTATCTGAGATCGGTTGTAGTTGTCTTGTCTGGGGATGTTCAAACAGTGTATGTAAGGCTGAGAATGGAGTATCGGCTCCACTGAAACCAGTGTGAGATGTTTCGCAGACTCCAGTATGACCAGGGTTTCATCGGCAGTCCGTGCGCTTGTGTGTGTGCTGCTCTGGAGGGCATGGCAATGACTCTTCTAGAAGACACGTACTCTTGTAGCTTGGAGACTTGGTGGCTCTAGAGTTTCAGAGATACAGTTCCCTCTGCTCAGTCGATAATGTTATCTTGGTCGGTTACATGGATCTTTCAGTTCGAGAAACCCTCCCGGTGGTTATGACCTAATCTGTCCTTCCTGAGCGGCGTCCCGCTGACTCCTGTCACTCTGCCACGTTCAGGAAGTGCGTATTTTGTCAAAGCTCTCCCCTCCTGCCAGGTATTCCTGTCATCTGTTCCTCCCTCATTGACTCATCTGTTATAGCACTTGAGCTTCTCATATTGGTATACAGGCCCTTATTACTTCTGTTTCTGGCCGTATGCCTTTTTTTCCTCCCTCTTCCCCCCCCCCTTTTTTTTTAATTCAGGACCTCTGATACCCTGAGAATATCCAAAATATACCTCTTCCTTTTTGGTCTGTCTGTTTTTTGCAGTTCAATTGTGGATATTCTGTCCTTGTCCCTTGTCTTCGGTTTTCTCTTCATTACTGGCTCTGAATTTTAGAAGGTGTCTTTTTTTTTTTTTTTTTAAACACTGGACAGAAGGGGATGATACTTTTGCAAACAGGATGCTCTGCCATTTGAATATCTTGTGAGCTTGGCCATTAGAAATGAGTCCGCTCCCACTCTGGGAGGAGTTTTGTTGACCCCTTAATAGCCACCCGTTTTGCCTGCGTACACAGAAACCGGTGGCTGAGCTGGCTGGCACGAGCATCCTTCAGCTGATGTCAGTAACTGCTAAGTTCCTCACCTAAGGACTATTCAGCCTGATTTGACATAAACCCCATGTGTCTGGAGTCTGAATCCAGGATGGACTTCAGAGTAGGATGGAGAAGGTTGCCCAAAGTGCGTCTGATGGGCGCGTGCTTTTCCTCTTGCTCAGCACCCTGGGTTTTGTAGCGGGGCTCATGACTGACGTACTGCAGTTCCTTTTGTGCTAGAGAGCCGGTCCAGGCAGCATTTCCCTGCTGCTCTTAGTCTGTGAGACTTCCGCCACTGCCATCAGGTGCGGCTTCCCTTGACATGCTCAGCTATAGCGGAAGAGGCTGGGTATTAAAGTGCATTTGAGCAATGGCTGTGTTTGACCCCACAGCAACCGAGGTCAGTTCCTTACGTTTGCTGCCTCCTTTCCCTAGTCTCTTCCTTCATTAAATAACGCTAGGAAATACGCTCTTAGGGACATTCATTTGGTAAGGAAATGAGTTACTAATAAAGCAAACCAGTGCATGTGTGCGACATTCAGGTCATGCAAGGACGGCCAGCGCGGTGGCAGCCGCCCGCGTGCTCGTGACGCTCCCGAGGGGTTGTTGCCGCCCGGTCCTGGGGGGACGTGGGGGTGGCTCTCCTGCCGCTGCTGCTGGCTGTCCTTGTTGCAGCTCGGTCTGCGAGGACCCTGCGCTCCAGAGCACGCACAAATGTGGCAAAGGGCCTTTGAAATTTTGAAGTGCAGATGAATTGCGGGCAACAGAGCTGCCTATGGCTGTAACAGGCGGATTAATAAAGGGCAGCCCAGCTGTCTTCGTTCCTGCTGCTTTTCTGCAGAAGTGACTCTGCCTTTGAAGAAAGCCCAGTGTTTTCTTCAGCTGCTCTGTGTGTGTTCCTGTTACAGTGAGACGCTGTGTCCCTCAGCAGTTAAAATATTATAGAATTAGAATCTCATATAGCTGGAGAAAAAATGAACAAGCTTTTTGGCCCTGATGCAGAGTCTGCATTGCCAAAAGCTTACCTGCTTTTTCCAAGTTGATCAATTGTTCCAATAAAAGGTGATATTTCTTGTCACAGTCTTGCCCAGTTGCATCCTTAGGCCATCATGGCTACAATCCCCCTGTTTTTATAGTGATACCCCCACTTCTGCCTAGCTACCTGGATGGCTGAGGAAGCTGCCCTACGATGTATCTGACCTGAGTGCTAGGGTTTGCTGTTCTGTAATGCAGGTACGAGGCAGGCAGGAGTGAAGACACATCTCCAATACAGGCAGGTTTAAACTGAAGCCCCTGAGGACTCGCCCCGGTTTGCCCGAAACGTGCCTGGCAGCATCCTGCAGAAGCATCCCCCTTCATCTTCCCTAGCATGCAGCTGGAAGGATGACGTGAGAAAAACCTTGCAGATGCTTTCTGCATTAAATAAGGAGCTTTCTCCATGCATTTAAATCACCTATCGCTTACTTTTTATGATTCAGTAGTGAGTTATATTTGTTTTCTATTTTGTAATTAGAGGGCAGAACAGATGGCAAAGCCTCCGTTTAAAGTGATGTATACTGAGTAACTCACGCTTCATGATGCTTGGCATCTTGCACACCAGAACGGGAGAAAAGTTGCTCCTGCTTTTCTCAGCCTTGCTCCCAGATCTTTACAGGGAAACAGTGTTAACAGAAACATCCACCCGATCTTGCTTAACAGCAGCAGCGCTTCTCCCACTGCTAAGCCAACAGACAAAATGGAGTTCAGAGTAGCTGGGAGGACATCAGGAAGCGTCAGGTGCCGTGGATGGTGATGGTGAGACGGACATTATAAAATGTCCAGTTTAGCAGTCGGGGGACCAATATGCCATTAAAAATGAAGCCTTGGGGTGAAATATGAGCCTGGTTCAGGTGTTTCAGAGCTTCCAAGGAGACAGTCTTTTAGTAAGCGAATGATGCTGATCCTTGATTCATTTCAGCAGGCAGCGTATCTTGACCACATCAGTGTCCTCCTAGTCTCTCCATGACTTACAGTAGTTTTCATCCCTTTTATACTGCTGTCTTGCTTTCTTCCATGCAATAGGTGCAGGCAGGGCTCTGTCTCGGTCCTAGGTAAGCTTGTGTCCTTCCCTGCTTCAGCAAGATGTTATGAAACTTCTTCTGATGAAATAGTTGCTGTTACTATAATGAATGATACTGCAAAACCCCAGAATATAAACATATATTTTTACTTCTAAAAAAGAAAGTTAAATAATTAAAGCTTAAGTTAGAGAAACATTCTTAACATCATACAATAAAATCTTCAAGTCTCTCTAATAGGAAATTTATCTCCTGAAGGAGTGGTTTCCTATGGAGAAAGGGCAACAGAGCTGGTAGCCTATAGGATGCTGCAGCACCCTGCCTTTGCTTTTTGGGATAGATGCTAGATGGACTTTCTTTCCAAAGACATAGGCACGCTTTCCCTTTTCAGAGCAAGCAGGAGCACAGAAGTGGGATAAATCAGTGAAAAATGTGGCTGATGTCAAGCTCCCTGGTGTTGACTTTCTGAGGTTCCTTTCTCTTATCACCCCTTTGGAAGACAGTTTCTCTGCCTGTGGCCCGAGGTCTAGGCAGGTGTAGGCACTGGCTGGCGGGTAGGAATTATTCCCAGAGACACTCGTGCATTTGCAGCTTACCTACTGGATATGATAAAGGACAGTTCAAAGCTCTGCTTTCTCTGCCTCTTCAAATTCTTCTTTTTTTTTCTGTCTTTCCTAACATTAGTGTGGCTGTTTCACCATCATCCATCCATTTCCCCATCTATGCTCTGTATCTTTTCCGCAGCTGCTGTGGTTTGTGAAGCCTATCTAGTACCATGACGAGAGTTCAGAGTGACCCAGGGCTGTTCTGTGCTCTTTTCTCTCCTTCCTGCTGCTTCTACTTCATTAATTTCTCATTCCTTTTCTTTTTTTTGCTTCTGCCGGTCTTTCTCTTGCTTTCAGTTTTCCTTTTTTTTAAAATATATTTGCATCTAAGTTGGCCCTGCTTTGAGCGGGGCATCGGACCAGGTGACAGCCTTTATCATTCTGTGCACTGCAGATTGTCCTTTAAATTGCAGAGTCCGCCACCAGCATTGCTAGTCAGGATCCTTTTAGCTGCGTGACCCTGCTTTTTCGTTTTCATGTCACTGCATTGTGGTCTCATTAAAAGGCAGAAAAAGCCTCCAAAGCTGTAATTCATCTTGTACCTAGATGGCATCTTCATTAACACCACCGATGTTAGTTTGATGCTGTGCATCACCCTTTATATTACAGTGCTCTTCGTACGTCTCCGGCTAAAATTTAGGCCTTTGATGCACGGTCGAATTATCACACGTCAGCCGAGTGCCGATGAGAGTCCGTGTGTATACACCTATAGCCCACGGTGTATTTGGGGTAATTCCATTTAGTTTCAGCCATAATGAAAAGGTCACGTAACCTCGCATTGACTGTAGGCTGAAAGCACCCGGCAGTGTCACAGCAGATGAGTTGACAAACGGTAAGCGTTCCAACCACAGCAATCTGACTGCCGATCAGAGACCTGGGTTCAAAGGTATTGGGTTATATATTCTAAACTGAGCAGGGGCAGGCCTTCAGAGACTGAATTTCTGTGGATAGATACTATTTTTCTTACCTGCATGGACTACAGCTGGGTTCAATTGGTGGCCCTATTGATTTTTGTGATACTGTTTCTAGAATAAATTACCAACGCATGTGGAAAGGCGTCAGAATCTGGTCCGACAAACAGAGGGTAGTAGTTGGGGCTTTTATTCTCCTCCTTTTAATTCAAAACTTGTGGCACTTTCTTCCGCTGAAGTAAAATATTTGCTGTGTTTAAGATTACGTTTCTTCCAGGGATTTCTCACTCCAACTGCTTAGTCTTGCTACCTTATAGCCCTAAGCCACTTACTCAGTGCACATTCGTTGTGGAAAATCTGCCTCTGAACCTACTTAGCCTTGGACACAAAGCTGCGAGAAATTTATAAAGGTAGGAGACGTGGTTGGGAAACCGGGTGGCACGTCCCTGTGATCCCTGCCCTGATGAAAACGTCCCAGCCATATAACTGTGTTCATAGACTGCGCTGCGACTGCCAGACAAATACGCTTTTCCCCAGCAGCCTTGTCCTGCTTATCCTCTTTTTTCTTTCTTCTGGGGCAGTAAGGGGAAAGGTTATTCGTGCAGCTTGAAGAACCATGGTTTGTCAACTGCTCTCCGAGTGCTGATCTTTTTACATAGCAAATCCTCAGGTTAAGAGAGGCTGAGGGAAGGGAAGAGTGTTTCAATGATTAATATCACTGCTGGGCACCAGAATGTCAGATTGTTGCTGCAAAAGAGACAGAACAAGGAAAAAAAGAAGGGAAGAAGAAAAAAGGAAGGGAAATTCATGGCAGTTATTTGGATGCCTGAAGGGGAGAGAGAGAGGTTTTTAAAGGTGTTTAGGAACCAAAGCATAAAGTAGTTATCTTCATATCTGCATGCATCTCTAGGTGCGTAATGATTTTCAGATAGGAAACCAACCCCTTTTTACTCTTTTGAAAGAAGTTTATTACCCTACAGTCATTACCGAATTAAATAATGCCTTTGACTTGAAAGATGCCTGTTCCCTTCTTACGGTGAAAGATCAGCAAGAAAAAAATGACTGTTATTGTAGAAGCAAGCAAGAGATGCTCAGGTTTGAGAAAAGAAGGTGAGGAGCCAAATCCCCAGGCTGGTACGCGGCTGCGCTGGTCGTGGAGGTGGCGGTGCTCTGCTGGGTGAGTACGAAGGCTCGTGTGCACGGTCTAGGGAAAGGATGCGGCCGATCCCAGTGGTATCTCGCAGGAGGCCAGCACCTGTGCTTCCAGTGCTTATCTGCGAGGGCAAACATGTGCCCAAGAGATGGAGAACAACCTGTGGGCTTGAGCCCTCTTGCCATAACATTTCTGCAAAATGGTAGTGGAGGATTGCATTTTTACATCGTTGAAAGCTGTACAGGTGGGCTGGAGATTTAAGCTAGATTCTCCGAGATAGATTTTGCCCTTGGTCCTCCATCAGTGGCAGCGCTGAGAAGGGCTGTGCCGGGTTCTGCTGAGGAAGCGGCGCCTAGCCCTTCCCGGCCCCCGCGTCGGCCCGGGAGGCTGCCGCTGAGCCTGGCACGGTGAAGGTGCCGAGCAGCAGTATGAAGATGTAAAAGAAGCTGGAACTGACTTTTATTGATGCCATCTATTTTCAGCAAGTAATCAGAGCCAGTTTATTCTCCTTGATAGGGTAGCATGTGAGAAGGTGGAGGAGAGGCAGCCTAAGGGCCTGTGAAGCATCTTAATAAGGATGTTATCCCTGAGATCTGAAAGGTCATTTATTTAACCACTTGTGCTGTTTCTGTTTTCCTTCCTTTGCTTCCTTTCATTAAAGGCATAGGAATAGCGTTGCTAATCTGGGTGCTGTTAGGATCAAAAGTAATGTAGGGTGCAAGAGCAGTGCAACGAGTGCAGCCTGTAGGAGTTTTCTCTAGGCATTGCTCTTCAGATGAAGCTGATCTGACTTTCAGGACAGGAAATCTCCTGCAAAGGTGGCAGACTCTTCAAGGTGTTTATGTATGTATATTATGATGCCTTGTAGTTATTTAATTAACCACTGAACACCTGTAGACACCTTGGTGTTTTTCTGCTGGTTTGAAACTATTAATGAATGGGAGAAAGAAAATTGCCAGTGCTACAATTTTGCATGGACCTGGAAAGCACAGGTCTGCTCAGGCCTCTAGAGGAAAGGCACTGTTCTCCTCCTCGATACGTTCATTAAACTTCATTGCAGACCTTAAGTGTCTGCAGCGGTGCTAGGAATCGCTGCTGCTCTGCGCTGCCTCCGCAGGAGTCGTTATCCGAGCTCCAGTGCACTCTGCAGTACCACTGACCTAATTCAAAAGGGCTAAGGGATGCTTAAGCCAAAACCTTTTCCCGTTGTTTCTCCCCGCTGGTCATGATGACCAAGTTCATTCTCAGGTTAAAGATCAAACTTTAAGAAGATTTCTCTGGGAATGGAGCCATTGCAGAGAGTGGATTTCGCCTGGCTTTGCAGCACAGCACACTGGCTCCGCCGGGGCGCCAGCATCCTTCGGCCCTGGCAGGATTCCTGCTGCCTCCTCCTCCTCCTCGCAAGCCTTGCCTCTCATGGCAGAGCTCTTCATTTCTATGAGAAACAACCCTGCCCACAGGCTCGAGTTTTCCCCTGTCCGTCTAATAAGCAATCACTTAGTGCTGATGACAGGAAAGCTGCCTACAGAAATCAATAGCTGACACGTGGTAGCCATCTCCAGGTGAAGGCAGCAGTGAATACAGATGAGGAGGACAAGTCTCTTGATAGGCAGGAGGTTTACAATGGACTACATTCGTGCAGCTAGGCAGGGATAGGCTTGAAAAAGGGTGCTCTTTGGGATGAAACAGTGGGATTGTGGAGTTCAGTGTCAGTAGGGGTAAGGGGTAAACAAAAAGGCATTCTGGGTTTGAATATGTTGTCACCTGGCGTGTGGCAACAACCCAACTCAGTATTTTATTTGAGAAACGCCACATATGAATTGGCATCAATCTGTCGGGATACGTATGTATGTGAGGGTGTGGGTTTGTGCCAGGATTTGGGGCAAGCACTAGGATGAATTCGAGAGGTGCTTTCTTAGCACGGCCGGTGCTGTGTCTGTTCCATAATCCGAACCTGTTGCATGTGGACCTTAGAGAGCGCAACGTTACCGGCTCCTGCCTTTATGCACGAGCTCGGGTTCTGAACGGTTGCAATGATCCCTCGTGACCTTTAAAAATAAACCTCTGCACGCTCACTGAAATAGCTGTTCAGGATATTTGTCAGCTGGTGTGGGAAAGGAGGGGAGCTAGCAAGCAGCGTTCCCCTCTGGTAGAAGTGTTTCTCCCAGTGCTTTGGTGCCGCCTGCTTATGTCGGTCTGAGCGGACACCTGTTAGTCTCGTGGAGGAAGAACAAACCTTTCAGCCTTCTCAAACTCCGCGCAAAGATGCGTTCAAGCCTGCTGCTTTTTGAGATCATAGCATAATATTCCCCGATTCCTCCAAATTGACCCTATTATGTCTGACATTGATTTTTTTTTTTTTTTTTTTTTCCTTCTTCTCCTTCTTCTCTCTCCTCCTAAGCCATTTTCCCTCTACTTATCTTGCTGTAAAACTTTATTGTTCCCTTAGGTTATGACTGACTCTCTTGCAGCAAAGTGTTTTATAACACTTTGCAATAAGGATGTTATATAAAAATTAATTGTGTTCTGTACTACAGTCTGTTTTTTGTTTCCTTCCAACTTTCCATTCTTCCTTCACCTTTTAACCTATCCTATTGTACAAAAATAAATACCAGTATGAGTGCGTATTATCCACTGCAGATAAGATATTGTGAACTTTCATTATCGCTAGCAAACTATTTTTTCAGTCTGTGCGGCATGGATTGATTTTGTTATCTTTTCTTGTCTCCTAGACTTCTTGACTTTGGGATCAATCTAATCTTCTCCAACTTTTCTGGTACTGTGTGGTTTTTGCCAGTTCTCTGATTAGATCTGACTAGGACATTGTTCTACAGTGACACACTGTAATTTCATACGCCTTTTTTCTCCCCCCCCCACCCCAAGATACAGCATAATTTCCAGTGAGATCTTTACAAGTGGTTGCCATGCTGTGAGCCAGTAATTCAACTGGAAATAAGAATGCCCCAGAGCTTCTTTAATTCATATGAATGTGTATTTTAACCACCACACGGTCTCATGACGTGTCAAGAATTTCACTAAAATTTCATCAGCCTCTGTCTTAGATTTTGATTTGTTCTTGCTGGTTAGAGAGATTGGCATGTAAATATTTTCAAGCCCCTTGCAAGCGCTTTTCCTCTGTGATATGGCCAAATATGTACTTTGTATTTCCTTGCGGTAGCTGAAAGCAGCTGGGACCACTGTGCCAGATTACAGAGGCTTTTTAAGGACTGCACTGCACAGTTGAAATGCACGGGGCCTTGTCCTTTACCTGGCTATGCCAAGGTTTGTTCAGGGAATGGGCAAGATGGGAATGGCTGTATTTCACTTTATGCCCCCCAGCATCCATCAGAGGCCTCCCGGAGCAGCTCTGCGACAGCACAAGGTAGCTGGAGCAGGGATCTGCCCCAGTTGCCGCCTCTTCCTTTGGCCGTGCCGCTGCTTCGAGGGGGTGAGACAGCAGGTACAGTGTGCAGGTCATCGTAAACTATCGTCCTCTCTTTCTCCTTTTTCAAGTATTTACAAGTCCTTTGTCCAGAAACGGGCTACCAGAAACGCTTCTGAGCACTATCCTGAGACTGTTTTTCTCTTTGCGTTGTACTTGCAGCAGTGGGGTTTTGTTCTTGGTTAGTCCTCAAGCACAGTTGGAATAAGCGTGATTGTTATGAATAGTAAGATCTAAAAGCTAAGCCTCATCAAAAGCAAGTTAAAGCAATTGGAAAGAAACTCGCTGACTTAATTAGCTTTACAACAGGCCCTTCTCCAAGTCTGCCTATCTACTAAAAAAAAGTGGTAGGGAAAAGCACGTGCAGATGGTTTTGTTCTTCCCTGTTATTTTTTCTTTGGCTACCTTTTGCAAATATCTGGCTGTTCCAGCCACCTGTTTTTCTCATTCCTTCCTCATTTCAATAGTATTTGCAAACCACACATGAACTTGCAGGAGCAGATGTTTTACTTTTTTTTTTTTTTTCCTGAAACCCTGTAAGTAAAAACTATGTCAGCCACTATGTTCTCCTGCATTTATCAGTCCTTTCCCAAGCGTACAATGAATATTGAAGACAATTCTTTACTTAATTGATATTTCATATTTTCTAGAACTACTGCAAGATGTACATTCAGGTTTTGATCCTGCAAGTCAATAAAACCAGTCACGTGCTTGAACACTTTCCTGGGATCCAGGATTGTCAGGGTCAGTGCGTGAGCATCTTGTCTCTCTGCCAGCAGGAAGGAAGGGTTTGGCTTTGTTGCCCTGAAGCCTCAAAAAAGATGTTTGGGGCTTAGTGTTGCACCATTGAAATCAAGGAACTTTTTTCAAATGCTTCAGCGGATGCACAATTACACATAACCTTCAGATTCGCAGTTTTCCGGCACTTAGGAAATCATTTATACCTTCTAGGGCCTCCCTTGATGAGAGTATAGTTCTCCGAAATGGTGAAAAAGGTCATGAATGTTCATTAGGGGATCTTTACTGATGCCCCTGAAGACCTTATGATCTCATTTTAAACAAGATTGATTACATTTTAATGGCAAACAATTGAAGGTAAGATTATTGCAGGAGTAGGCTCATTTGGTGTAGGTATGAGATGTATATTTTGAGGATTCCGGTGGGATGACATTTTTGTCCCCAGTCATAATTATGCTTACGCAATTTTATTCATAAGGATTTTGTTGCCAGAATTCAGCTAATAAGCTGCTGGAAATAGGTAAGGCAGAAAGCGAGTCAGGTTGCTCTGAGCGCGCTGTGCTTGTCTCAGCGTTAGTGCATGTAATGGATGAAGACTAGTTTGCATCGGTGAAGTAGGCAGAGGTGCTTTGAAGATGTGCGTGGAGCAAGCGTATGCAATTGCTTGTCAGCGGGAAACAATTTGCCAACTGGAGATTATATATATATAAAAATACATAGTGAATGTTTCTACACTATAGAGAAATTTGTCTTTATTGGAAGGGAATTACTGTGTAAAAGCCATGTTTTAATGCTTTTAATCCCACTGGGTAATAGCAAATTGAAGAATGAGTCCTATTATTTTCAGTGGGACTCATATAGTAAATGATCTCTCAGTGTAAAGTGGAATTTTTGGTCCTCCCCAAGTTTGTCACCTGTTTTTCTAGGTGTACGAGTGGAGAGGCAGAGCTCCTAGTGAACAGCCTCTGCGCAAAACCAGAGCCTGGCCACTCTCTGTCATTGAGAGCGAATGGTCTGGTCTGAGCAATGTTTTGTCTTTGCTTTTTTTAGTATTTGAAGCACTGACATGCAAGTGACAGTCCTGGATGAGTGTGTGGTCTCTGTGTGGTGTTTGGGTTAGAGTCATTGACTGGATCCTTGGAAAAGAGGATTTGAAAAAGAGCGTGTGGTCGATGTCCGTATGAAGCGAGTGAACTTGCAGTTCTGTGGTGATGCCTCGTGCCATGTGTTTGGCTGCACGAGCTGATGATCACGCCATATCACGTGTCCTTCTGCCCGGGGCTCACACCGTCTCCAGCGCCCACAGTTTATCAGGCTGGCCAGAACACTTTTGCAGCTGATTTGGGAAACAGCTGAATGAAACCAGAACTTTCGAGGTATGCGAGTGCATTGATTGCACTGCCCAAGATGTGCATCTCAGTGACCACCGAGAGTGCGTCCCCAAGAGAAACGATTCCAGAGTTTTGGACTAGCAGGTTCCGAAGCATTGACTTGTAGGAGATAGATGATGTGCTGCATTTTGTGATCTGGAAAGACAACGAGAGAGGTGGGGGGCACCCGGGTGTTGTGGGCCCCTGCCCGGCACTGGCAGCAGAAGGGGGGAGGACAGGTATGGCAGGCAGATGAGGGCAGTTTTCACGTGGAGAGAGCAAGCCTCAGCCAACTGCTCTGAGACAAGAAATTATGTTGCTTTCAGAGACTCATTGGTGGAATCTAATTAAACTGCTGCATAAAAGGGACTAAAAAATTCCCCTTAAGTGGATTTGTTTGCTGGCAATTTGATATGAAATCAGGGGACTAGGAACAGATGATTAGGTTTTTTTTTTTTGGTTTGGTTTTAAAAGATTAGGAACTACAAAATACATAATACAGACTTCTGGCATCATTAGCAATTCCTCTAGCTTTATTTTCCCTGTCACTCTGTAATGAGTAATGAACTAAGCTGGTATTAAAGCAGGCTTAACAAGCTATTGCTTTTTAAATTGCAGGTCTCCCAATATGTCCCTCTCTTTATTATTAATTTTAAATAACTCCCACTTTTGTTGCTGCCTTTCCGTTCCTTGTGAATTTTGCATAACGTTTGCACTCGCACACCTTCAGTCCTCCGAGAAGAGGTGCGGCGATGGGGCTGTCCTGTTACCAGCTTCCAGCATACGGGAACAAAGGATGCTCCTCAGCGATGAAAGGTCAGAAAAACCAGGATCAAAGCCGGAAATCTTCTTTACACACCGAGAGTCTGTGAAATTCACTGTTGCGTTGAAGCTGCTGGAGTGCCTGAAAGGCCCTCAAAATTTCAAGGGTCTTAACAGCATTTCTGATTGTGCTGCTGGAAATAACAGTAAGAGTCTTTGAAACCCATCTCTGGCCACTTGGCTCTAAGGAGGCTGGTTGAAGCCTTGGTCCTGTTCAACTGGTATTTCCTATCCATCCAGCTCAAAAAGGGTTTTATTGATCAATGATGCGGGTTTCGAGGTCAAAAGACACTTTGGCACAGAATTGCACAGGTTGAATTGATCAGAGAAGGTATGATAGGGGTAGGAGAGAAGGATGAATGCAATCTCATATGCTCCGATTTTCCGTTTTGCATAGTATAAAAACAGAAGATATCCAGCAAAGAGTAAAGATCACTTTTACAGTGGTAAAGAAGAATGTTTCTATGTACTGTGCAATTAACCTGCTCGAGCTCATTCTGATATGGTATCGATGAAGGTGGGAGAAACGTTTTTGAACATGAAATTTGGGATCCTGTGTTCCTCTTTGAAAAAGGCTGTGGCATTGAAGATGCTTGGGTTTCTTGAGGCGCTTCAATTCCTGAGTTGCCTGCGCATAATGAAGATATAAATCTTCATGTGTTAAGATTTAACACACTTAGAGGGTTTGGAAGAAGCTTTCTGTGTGGAATATATGATTTCATTGTACGCTCTGGAATTTCCTTCCCCTTCTCTGAGGCATCTGCCACTGTCAGAGATAAGTTATAAAAGTAGGTGAATTGCTGATCTGATTTGAAATTTCCAGTGCCTATCCGAAGAGACAGTAATGCTAGCAGCAGGAAGAAAGCATATTTCCCCCTCTTCATACAAACATAAATGAATTCAAGGCCAAGACTTTAGAAATGACTAGTGATTCGGGGTGCCTCGGTTTTGTCGTGCTTGACCTGCGAGCTTCCTTTGAAGGGACTTGATTTCTTAGAAGAGAGAGCGCTTGTGCCTCAGGTACTGTGTGCAGTGGTGGCCCCTCTCGTCCCAGAAAGGCTCTGACAGCTGTAAGCATACAGAGAAGGGAGATGAGGCTACTGAAGATGTGGAATGGCTTCTGCATGAGGGATCTTTAAATATAGTAGGTTTCTTCAGTCTAGGAAACAGATGGCTGAGGATGGACTTGAAAAGTTTTATAAGCATAAAATTACAGATTGCATGGAAAAAGGTGAATGAGGAATGATTGCTTAAGGTCTTCCCGTAGAGGAACTTGGGGGCATCTAATGCAATTAGCAAGTCACAGGAGCAAACAAAAGAAAATACTTTCTTAAAGCCTGTGTGGTTAAGCCTGTGGAATTTGTTGCCGTAGGGTGTCCTGGGGACCACATGAGTTCAAGAAAGAGAAATTTGGGAAGAAAACCCTATTAAAGTGTGTTAAATATGAAGAAAACCCTCCAGGCTCAGGAAGTTCCCGAGCGCCGCTGGGACTGGGCGACACGCTGCCTCTGCCGCGGCGCTTTGCTTGGGCTCTGGTGTGCGGCGCGGGCAGACGCTCGCTGCCCCTCCGGCTCGATGCAGCCATTCCTCTGCAAAATACTGGGCTTGCACCTGCTGGAAAACAGGCTCTGTGAAAACAGCTCAGTTTAGGCACAAACAATAGGTGGCTTCAAATCCCTCGCTGCACTTCAGGCCATAAAATGCCAGATTTTAAAGCATTAGTTGTACAGACCATCACCTTGCTCTGTGCCTGGCCGCAGAGCTACAGGATAGCTTGTGGGTTAAGGTGTTATTTGCTGCAGGCACGAGGACTCGAATTCAGCCCTCACTCTGAGCAAAGGAGAAGGCCTTAGGCTAAGTGATAGCCTCAGCTGAGTGATGCCGTCTTATTCTCAGTATGAGCGTAAGCGTAAATCCATCTAAATATTGTTCTACGTGACAGAGCTTAACAGTTCCAGCGAGGAGTCGTTATGGACTATCGAGTGAATAGAATGTATTTAGAAAAAACCTACCAGCCTGCATAGATGTTTACCCGATGGCTTAGTGCACGTAGGCAGAGGAGTGGTTATGCTGTCAGCGTTGCTGTGTACCTGTCACAGTGTTTTCTCTTCTATAGTATACTTATTTATACAATCAGATTGAAAACTTAAATCCATAAGAGCTGCCGCAGGCTGGGGCGTGTACGTGCTCTCTGATGACGGGAACAGCTTTTGAAACAGAAAAGCAGTTCCTTTAAAATATTCAAGGCACACACTTGTTTTCTTTTCACACCTTCAGGCAAGCACAAAAAAGAAGGGGTGGGAAGAAGAGAAGGAGGTTTCCTTAATTCTCCCTGGGAGAATTCCCAGCTCTGTTCAGCCTGATTTGCCCTCGGGCGAAAGGAGCTTCCCGGCTTTGCAGGGAGCAGCCTGAACGATTCGGAGGACCCGTCTGGCAGCAGCGCCTGCTCCGGGCCCAGCCCCTCCGCTGACGCCCCGGTCGGGGTCTCCAGTTCTGCCAGGTTTCGCTTGTCGAGAAGGGCCGGGTACCAGTAGCTCCCCTCTTCCTGGGCGTTTTGCCTCCGGGCCTGGTCGCTGGCCTTTTGCTCCGCAGGTGGGGTTATGGGATGCTGGCAGTGCACAGTGTGCCCCATGTTTGGGGAGGGCTCCGCACGTGGGTGAATGAGTTCGTAGCTGGATTTTGTGCTTGCAGCTTCACTGGGCTCTGTGTGCAAGGTGCTGCACAAACACTTAGGAAGGGCATTTCTGCCCAGAGAAGTGCAAAAAGGCAGGAAGAATTAGAAAAGGGATTTCATGGGTCAAGAGCTGAGCTTAAATAACTTGCGAAGTGTCAGACAAGGAGTATGTTGCAGAGTTGGAGCTGATACAAGATGCACTGGGCACAATAAAAAGGCAAGTTCTTGTTTGATGTTTGCCGTTGGGTTTAGGCAAAGTAAGCTTGCGGCAGCTGCACCTTTTGCTGTCGAGAGCTAAGCGTCAGCCTGAGCCCAAGCAGCATCTGAGAGTGCTCGGCCTGGCGTGTCTCCTCAGACCCGTTTTGGCACTTTTCATAGCTTATTTGGCAGGTTGACGTGACTCTCTGTCTCTGCTCACGGGAACTGCGAACCTGGAATCCCAGGAACAGCCGGGAATGTGCAGTAAGGGATGTTGGCAGGTTTGCATTTACAGCGCAAACACTTCGTTGTGCCTTGCCTGGGTGCAGCCGCTCTGGTCAGCCTGCGACTCTGCAAAACACAGAGTTCGTTCCCTTTCAGAGAAATGGTTACACACGTGGAAAAAAGCAAAAGCATCTATCTATCTTTAAATAAAATCAACGAGGAAGGATCATCAGTAATAACAATTCAGCTTCCAAGCTGTTGCGGTGCTGGCAGAGGCAGCTTCTTGGGGGAATGGGGACAAGAGGGGACGGGAAAGCACGGGGCACTCGCGCTGCGGGAGGGCAGCAGGAGCAGCAGTCTGCTGTGCCGCTGCCTGGGGCGCGGGGCTGGGGAAGCAACCGGGAGGTGCCCGCGCCACCTGCGGCCTGGCCACCCTCAGCCGCCTTCCCTCGCGCCTGCTGCGCGTTGAAGGCAGGGGAGGGTCTGTTGTTTTTCCACCTCTCTCTGTTCCCTGTTATCGTAGGGCAATGGTGGTCAACATTTAGGTATTGGTGCATCCTCTCTCGAGCGCTGCTATCACTGAGGAGCTACTTGCTGTATTTCAAAGATTTTTTAAAGCCTGAGCATATTTATATTTTAGAGTGTAGTTTTGGTTAGGGAAGTGACTAAGTAAAAATAACCCCATCGTTATTCCAGCATTGTTCCCTGGTGTGTTTTCAAGTCATTTGATTATTTTGACAAACACAGGTCTTTACGCTGCTTCTCCCTGCAGAGCTTGTAAAACTATGGAAGAGTGACCTGGAGTCTCTTCTGCCTAGAGCAGCTGCTGCTTAACTCCTCAGCAGAGCCCTGAACATGCAGTCCTGAGCCTGTGTTACCTGGGGTGCTGCTAGAGACAGGAGACATGCAGTGTGATTTTTCCAATCCTAAAATGAGATTTCTGGACAGTTGGGAAAAAAAACACCTCACTGAGTTGTGAATGGAGCGGCACTGAATGGATACAGGTCTTTGCTGCCACGTCTTTCCGACCGCTCGCTCTGATGGTGGCTCATAGATTCAGCTGGGCCCACATCAGAAGACTGGGGTAAGAGATGCATCTTATCTGATCAGAGCAGTGCATAAAATATACAGCTTTGGTGAAGAATTTGCTTCTGCCTCCGTCTGGCTGTGACTGTTATCTCCTCTCTCCTGTCACAGAGGCTGGTATTTTTGGGGCTTATGAAGTATGGTGTTTCTGGAGAATGAGCGTGGCCTGTGTGCACGTCTGGCAGCCGTACTGAGGGCAAGCAGAGCAGGAGACTCGAGGGTGCCCTGCTGTCGCTTCTGCCGCATACCGATCAGGCACACTTAGTTGCTGCATTGCTGGTAAGAGATGGAGCTGAAATGTAAAATCTGGATTTCAAGCCCCAGGAATTTGAGGGTCTCTTAAATTAAAGGTTTTGCTTCAGAGCCTCATGCAGGCATGCTACAGCTGTAGCTTCCAAAACGGATTCTGGGTCTCTCAGTCTTGGCATGATCCTTCTGCCCGGTCCATAGTAGGGAGGCACTTGTCTTCGTGTTGGCAACAAACTTGGACCCAGAACTTCCTCAGGCTAATAGCAGGCACTCCTTCTGCTGCGTCGCTGGTGACAAAAGTTTCATGCCTCTTTCTACCGATTTAGCAAGCTCTTTGTGAAAATTCAGCAGGGGCTCTGGGAAAGGCAGGGCTGTGAATCCCATCGTGGATAGAGCCAACTCGACATCGTAGCTGAAAGCGCAAACTAGGGCAAGATGCTGTGAAGGGGATAGGGAGAGGGGCCATTTGTTGTATTTTTACCTACCAAATTACCTCTGAAACTCTGAGCTCTGAAACTTGTTGGCAGCTTGTTCTTCGTAATTTGGAGGTGTACAGAGAAGATTCGTGCCTCTCGCACCTTCTGAACAGCCTCTTGGGAAGTTTCCTAGACCTGGTCAGGAATGGGTTTTTGTTCTCGTGAAAAGCTTCAACAAAGACCAAATGAGTTTTCATCAACGTTTGCTTTCCTATGGCTTTCTTTTGCAAAAAGCATGGGAGAAGGGGAATTGTTTGTTAAAAAAGAAGCTTTTAAGTTTTGTTTAGACTGTGGTTCAATGCTTTGCTGGATTAAGACATGAGGTAGTAATGGAATCTCCTGTACAGTTTTGCTGCCTTCCTCGTGTAGATGGACACTGCTATCCTAACACTCCTGCGTCTACTCGGCTGTGGGCAGAAATGCCCTTCACAGGACTGTAGAAATACATGTTGTGCGCAAGCTTGAGAAGCACACTCGTAATTTAGCAGATAGTTAGTCCCTTACGGACTTGGACTGTGCCCTGATGTAGGGATTCAGAAATCTCTGGGAGGAGGTTTCCAGGTCTCGGCACTCGGATGACGCTTGGTCTCTTGTAGTTGTCGTTGCTGGCTCGGTGAAATGACCTGGCTGATTTAAGCTGTGTTCAGAGAACAAACTTGTGCATGGTCACAGACCGAAAGAGAGGCCAGTGTTTTCTAAAGAAGCCTCTGATTTAGGGGGCCTATTTTGCCGTGATTATTCAGTAGCCCTAAACATCTGCTGCCCACGTCAGGTCCTCTGGTTGTTAGGAAGGATCTGATCGTCAGAAAGATCAAACCCTTGGTATTTTGTTGCCTGCATTCGAAAGCTGTTTTAGCACATGAAATAGCTTTCAGCTGTGATAATAGCATTAAAAATTAGTTCATTGGAAAATGAACTCATCTATGTTTAATAACAGACAATAGCGTGGGCTGCTCTTCTGTGGGCTTTTCCCACTCTCATATCTTTTTCAATTGAGTGATTCTGAGCTAAAGGGCTACAGAAATAACAGGCCTTCCTGAGGTCCTGCTTGGGACCTGAGGAGAGCCTTCACAAAACAGACAAGATGTGGAGAATTCTTTCATATTTTTCCAGGGATGTTATTCTGTTTAAATGTATTTCCATTGCATCCATTTTAGTGGGATTTTGACAGCAAGCAGAGACCCTCCTGCAGTGTGCGGGGGGAAGACAACTAGATTCATCTTAAGCTTTACTGCAGAAGACAGTGAGAGGAATTTCACTCATATCACTCCAAAAATATTTAAAGGCAAGGAGAGCGAAACAGTTAATCAGAGAAAGGGAAATGCTTTTACAGAATTGATTCTGTCACTGGTATTGGCTTGCATATTTTTACTGATCTTGGTTTGTTTCCTTTTGTTTTAAGGTAAAAGCTTATTTAATGACAAAACAAAAATAACCTGACACATAGCAGATGCCAATTAATTTATGAATGTTTTGACAGTCTCTGAAAACTGCAGTCAGAGACCAAGACTGCCTCAGACTAGACTTTCTGCACCTTTAATAGAAAAGCAGTCCTTAACTCAGAGTTTGCAGTCAAACAACCGTAAGATGAGAGACAGCCCGTAGAAATGAGAAACAGATGGGAGGGTGTGCGAGGAAACAGCAAGACAATTAAGATTAGCATAATAAGCAACGCAAGGAGGTTATTGTAATGCTCCGTAATTACACCCAAGTAAGAAACTGATGGGTGGTGAATTTCTTATTTTCTGCTTGAAAGTGATTGAGTTGTTTCCTGCTGCTCTCTGCTGTGTGCAGAAGAGTGTGTGTGTGTGTGTGTGTGTGTGTGTGTGTGTGTGTTCAAAGCCACTTTCTCCTTTTCAGGGGTGGGATCTGCAACGTTGGGGCATGATTCCTGGGGTTGTTGGATACTCCCAGTTTGCTGGAAGCTGTATCTGGAATTGTGGATGCTCTCTGCTCGTGAAAACCAGTTTCCAGGATGATTTGAGACACTTTTTGAAACCTGTGTCTTAAATCTCTGCATGTTTTGTCTGCTTAGAAGTCAGGGTTAGTGAATATAAGAAGAGCCTATTACCACTGGGAGATGAGCGAAGTACCTAGAGCAATCTGGAGGTAAATGCTGTGTGCTCCAAATTCATCCCTCCTTTCCTGGTCACCTTTTGGTGTTATGATCAGCGAGGAGCAATGTTCTGCTCAGGAGGCAGCAGGTCCAAGAGGGGAAGGAAGTCCAGTAAATGAGGCCAGGCACAGGAGCAGCTGTGATCAGAAAGTGTTCTCGACTCCACAGGCAACAGGGCAGATGGCCCTGAAGTTTGCAAATTCAATTAATAGGCTGGGGTGTAGAGAAGCATCTTATGCACTTTGATCAACCACAACTTGGAAAGCCGCTGTTTGACTATTTAGATAATCAGAGCAGGTTCTCCCAGTGCTGGCAACTTGAAGGTTTGTCATCATTTCCTACATGGAGCATAAAATACATACTAGTAACAAACTAAGGGCACATTTTTAGGGAGAGAAAAAAGTACATTGAGATTCCCTTTGATCTGTATGGCGTCATACAGATGCAGTCATATGGCTGCATTCAGGTCGTAAGTTGAACTTAGCTCCTTTGAAGTAGGTGGAACTGCACTGGGTTAGAGTCTCTGAAGATCTGCTCCCCAGTTTCCTTGGCTATACAAAGTGCAGCTTGGAGCTGTGCAATGGAAAAGTGCTTCTTGAAAGGGGGAAGGCTCTTACCCTCTTTATTTTTGGTTGTATTTTTGTACAGCTGGCTAATGAGTCCCAGCTCGTGCAATTATTATAACAGAGGTCTGCACAGTTGGAACCTCTGTCAGCTGCTGAGCTTCTGCTCTTCAGAAAGAGGAACATTTTCTAAAGTTCAGCAAAGTCTTAGAGACCATGGGGGATCTGTAATGAAGCTCCATTGTCTCCAAGGCGTGAATGATCTTCTCTTTGCTAACAATAGACTGTGCCTGGGCTCCAGTCAGCTGACTGTATCCTTACCCACTCCCTGTGGGTTAGAGGCTGGAAATGTGTTACTGGGGAGACACAGCACAGAAACTTCGTAGGATGGAGCCCTTTGAGAGTCTCCTGGTAGGGCAGAATTCATGTTTGAAGCGTACTAGAGCTTTGCTTTCTAACCTTCTGTCCCATGAATGTCTGTTCATCCTGTTCTTTTTTAGCACGTGGCTTGGGCATGTTTAGCTCATACAGGTACAGGAGACTTCATCTCTGACTTGGAAGTCAGGGAGTAGCGAGGGCCGGCTGCTGCCCAAGAGCCGGGGAGCCAAGCACAGTAACACGGCTGGCAGGGCAGGGGTCTCGCTGGCCAGGGCCTGTCCCCACAGCACCCAAGTGAGGTGAGTGGGCCAGGCTGGGGATGGTAGTCAGGGTCAGCCAAGAGCCCACATCGTTAGGCAAGCCCGTGCTAATGGGGCAGGTCCAAAGTCAAGCTGAGAATGCAAGTCAGGGTCAGGATCACGTCCAGTGACACCAGGCAGGTCCGAGGTCCAGCTGGGAAGTCAGTCCGCGGATCAGGCTCCGGGGCCCATGGCCAGGCACAGGCATGGCTGGAGCTGGAGACTGGCACATCTGCAGCGTAGCTGCGGCTGAAGGCCTGTGACTGAACTTCAGCGGAGCCCCTAGGCCCATGGGCAGAGGGGGTGTGGGGAGGCCCCAGGTGAGGTGGGTCAGAGTGATTAAGGCTTCTTAGTGCACCAGGGCCCTGACAATGAATTTACTTTGCAACGTTTTATCTGTTAGAAAAGCCATTTTGCACTGTCTCTGCATCCCTGTCAAGGGCATAAGAAAAGTTCAAAGCAAATTGTCAGACCTTCATAGTCGGTGCAAAATCCACAGTGGGTAGACAAGAGGAAAATGCTGCTTTCGGAGCTGGGAGACAGAGGGTTGGAGAGGATCGTTCCCGCCTGTGGCCTGTCAGTTGGCCGCAATGTTGGGGGGTTGGCAGAGCCCTGCTCTCTGAGATGGGCCTTACGTTGTCAGTTCAAAACTGCGATAAGTAAACTGCTCCTTCCTTCATGGTGAAGAAACCTTGCAGCCTCTCCTCTTGCACTAGACGGGGTCGTGGGACTGTCTGAGCTCTCGTCCACCCTCCAAAGCATTGGAGCTGTGAAATTGCTTTGCGCGCTGCCGCAGCAGCGGCTGGTCTCATCGCTGTGTGAACCTCCGTTTGCGCTCAGCCTTCCCTCCGACGGGCACGGCGCCGGTAGCGGAGGCTCGGCGCCAGGAGCAGAGGTGGCGTTTCGGGGGTTCGCCCCGGGGAGGGCTGCTAGGCTGAGTGGGAGCATTTGAGGGCTGCCTGGGCTGTGGAGCGCCGACCACTTCATGCTGCTTTAGATGCTGATGACTGTTTTGGCTGGCTTTGAAGGCCGATGGGCTTTAGCGTGAATTATTTTTCAGAACCATTCAATATCCTCATCCTGTTCAATCTGTAAGGAAGGGAAAATGTGCACTTCAGATAAGTGGTGTGTGGCACAGATAAATCAGCTATAAATTGCTTGATTTCCTTTCTCATGCATAATTTTTTTCTAAGCATCTTGGAAGGGTAGGCCTGGGCAGGGGGAGTGCGGCGCCGGTGACCGTACTGCACTGGTTTTGTAGCGCAGAGGCACATTGCTCTTTTTCCAGCACTGAAATGCTGACTTGCGTTTTGTCGTACATTGCTCAGGCGCTGTCTGCATAGATTTGCAAGCCTGTGATGAAGGGAAGCAAACTACAGGCAAACGAATGACCTTGAAAGAGTCAGTCAGTAGCAGCTTGTTTGTCTGTGCCCCCGACAAGCCCGTGGCTGGAGTACATTCACTCTCCATTCTTAAAAATGTTATTCTCTCAGGGGTCTCCACTATATCTCATTTGCCGTCAATATTTTTCGGATATGGCATAATTCAAGGGGCACTGGGCAAGTAGAGGAGCTTGGGGAAAGCAGTTGCCCAGTGTCTGTCTGTGTTCCCGTGGCCGTGTGGGGAGCAGTTGATAAGGTGGTAGCATGAGAACCAGCAAGCAAAAATGGCCTCAAACTGCTTCTGAAATGTCAGCAACAAGAAAGGATGTGTCTGACCAGATGTTTAAGTAGCACAGATTCTTCTGACTTGAGCAGAGCTGTTTGTGCTGACTTACCGAACTGAGAAGTTGCTCTTTTTATTACATATCTGTCTGACCTGAAGGTCTGGCATGCATCTATACAGATGTATATTTCATAGTATAGGTGATCTTTAATAATAATAATAATAATAACAATGATAGTTCATTAACTGAAAACCTTTCTCTCTACTGCAGGGTCTTTGTGACAGTAGCAGCTGTGGAAGTCCCCTTTCCTCCCCTTTTCACTTTCCATTCCTCAGATTTTCTCAGTACAGGTAAGAGTAGGCTAGCAAGAGAGGAAGGTACAACAGCACTGCAGGGTGCAGCTTGCTTACTTTTTTTGACTGTCTCTATCGTATAGACATGAGAAACGAGAGCAGATTCAAACTCATTGCACAGCCAGGTCTAGCACCACCAACGACCCATGATTAAAACAAAATAAAAAATCCCAAGTCACTTTGTAGTGCCCTCTGCTAAAGAATATTTCAAAATTTCTTTCTCCTGCCGATAAATGTCATCCTCCCTCTTCCTTCCCATCCTCCTCATCTAAGACATGCCTGCAAACACACATGTGGGCTGCTTGCTCAAGATGTAAGTCTGCTAGCTTTAAACCCCACTTGGATCCCCCAGAGCATTAGCTCTTGTCAGCTGAAGACTAAGTCATCTGCCGGCAGTGTCCCTCTTTCATGAGGTGGTGCGAAAAGTAACATCAGGCATGCGCCTTGGTGGCAGGCAGTAGGAGACCAATGAGATCAATGGATCGCTGTTGATTGAGATCTGTCTGTTGATTTTGAAGCTTTCTTTAAAAGAAAGTGTCTTTATTTCCATTGTCAGATTGTGAGAACTGCAGAAAAGTGAGTGAAAAGGCTGGATCAAGGCTGCTTCCATGTATCAGGAACAGGAACGGACCCCTGGTCAGCATCCTACCTCTTGGATAGTTTCCAATTTGTCCCCCATCCAGCGAAGGCACAAGGATAGCCCATTGCTTGTGATCTTCTGGGCTTTAGTGCCTTTGCTGAATCTGTCATCAGGGTTACCAAAGAAAATCACTTATTCTTTTCTTTTCGTGTAAAGACTTGTCAGCTAGAAATGCGACCCGAACCAACAGTATAGCACAGGAGTTGGTACGCTAACTGAGTGAGCCTTGGGGCTGCAGCCTAAAACAGAAAGTAACTCTTCATCTGCCAAGAGTTCAAGGAAGGAGGGAGGGAGCCCACAGAGGGAAGCATCTCCTGATACCTGATGCAGAGAAGGAGAAAGAAACAGAGACACCCATGAGTGGATCTGAAAGATGTTTTCTTGTGTTTGGGAGACATTTTTCTTTAAAAAGGAAGAATGTAGTGAAGCCTCACTCTGTTGTGCTTCCTCTGACCTTACAGTGAAAAGTACTAGCAATGCAGTCATGTTGCAGGTTCATTCACAGACCAGGCTGCATTAACCGTAAGCATCTCTGTTCCAAGTTTAATTAGCTATTCACTGGGAATAAAGAGCTAAAAAAGAAATATTCCTCTTCATATCTACAATTTCAAATAAAATATCTATTAAAAAGGAATCATCTTGAATAAGAACTGTACTTAAACCATCCCTATTCCATCAGGGCCTTAAGATCACCCTGGTCTAGCTGAATAATTGTGCTGAGGTCCACTGCTTTTATCATGAGTTAGTGCTTTTAAATGGTTAATCATTGCATGCCTGTTAGATTTAAATTGCCTGATTCAGGATGGCAGGCAAGCTCCCTGGATCTTCAGAGATCATCATGGGAAAAGCATGAACCAAAGTGGAATTAGCACTTTTGTTTTTTGTTGTATTACTGGAGAAAATCCAAAGGGAGGATCTTTTAATTTACCTAGTCAGTAAGGCAATAGAAGCTCTCAGGATATGAATTGGAATCCTAAAATGCAAAGATTTAGATAGTAATGTTCTTTCAATGACTAAAACATAAGGTTATGTTAAAATTATCTGCCCAGAACATGATTTGAATGGTTTCAGAAAGATGTGTTACTCAGTTTTGCAAAGTGTAAGGCATTCTGTACTTATGGGAAACTCCAGTGATACAAAATCTAATAGGCTAGGCATCTGTTTTTTTCCAGAAATGAACACTGGAGCTTATCAGTAGAAATACAGTATCTTTTGAGGGAGGTTCTTCAATGCCTCAGAGATATCACAACCCCCCTTTTTAGATATCAGCTGCTGTGTGCGGCTTTTCCTACTTACAGTATATGTCATTTGAATTGGATAGTGAATTTTTGACTAGATATATGGGAATGTTTTTCTGCCTTCCACACAGCAGTAATATTGCTATCCCTAGGGAAAATAACACTCACTTCTTGGGATTTGCTTCTGAGAAGGATTCTTGAGGTGCTTAACACCTCATATTTGGGAAGGGCAGTTATATTGCTAGAGTTCCACTGTTTTCTTTGGAGCATGGAACCAATTTTAAGAAGGAAGAGAAAAAAGAAAAGCTATAGATGTGATCAGTTCTGGTCACAAAGCCTGAGAGATGAAAACTGTCTGCTTCTGTTGTTAGTATACCAAAGGGTAGAGCTTCAGTTCAGAGGCATCTTGAGAAACCTGAAGACCATCCAACAGAGACCTCATGAAGTTTGTCAAGAAGTGCAAAATTCTGCTCTTGCAGTAGAGTAACCGTGTGCATCGGTAGAGGCTGGGAACCAGCTGGCTGAGCAGCAGTCCTGCTGAAAGGGACCTGGAAGGTGTGCTGGATGCCAAGCCAACTGTGAAACAACAGCACACTCTCACTGGGAATAAGGTAAACTACATGCTGGGCTGTGTTTAGAGGAGGGTGGCTAGCAGGTTGAAGGAAATCCTTATCCCCCTTTACTTGGGACTGGTGAGGCCTCACCTGGAATGCTGGGTCCAGTTTTGGGTCTCTCAGCTCATGAAGGATGTCAAGAAACTGAAAAGGGTCCAGCAAAGACCTGCCAAGGTGGTAAGGGGCCTAGAGCACATGGCTCATGGGGAGAATTTGAGAGAATGGGGTTTGTTTACCCTGGCAAAGGGGAAGCAAATGGGCAATCTAAAAACAGCCTACAACCGCTTGAAAGGAGTTACAAAGATGACAGAGCCAAACTCTTCCCGGTAGTTGCAGATGATACGTCAAGGGGGCTGTGGCCACAAGTTGCAGCTTGAAAGTTTCAAACTAGTCAGGAAGAACTTCTTCCCTTGGAGGGTGCTGCAGCTCTGGAAGAAGTTACTGGTGATGTTGTATCTCCATCCTTGGACATTTTTGAGATTCATATAGACAAAAGCATGGCTGATGTAGTGTTGGCAGTAGTCCTGCTTCAAGGAGGATATTGAGCTAGAGACCTCCAGATTTCATGCCAACACTTTGGTGTTTCTTTGTGAACCCTGACTCCTGGCCTAATCCAAAGAAAAGAACCATGGTGATGCTGGGAGCAGCATCACTCGAGTAATGTGCTCAGCTGATGCGGGAGCAGCAGATTGTACTGTTCAAGCTGGTTCTTTGAATCAGTCTGTGAACAGGGTGAAAGCATGTATTTCTCTCTTGGCATCTTTCCCCAGTCTATTTGACACAATCCAAGGTTGCTGCTGCCTCTGGATGAGACGTTATTAAAAACCACTCAGATATAAATAGACTGTAGTGAACCAAGGCTCCTTTGGTTCAGCTGACAATGTGCCCTGCTTCCAGCTCTCACCATCAGCCATCCTTTCTCTTTTAATTACATTTTTTGTTTTTTTTTTTTCTTGTGGATTTCACTTCCGTACCACAGGGCTGAATTTCTGCTGGGCTTTTGAAAGTAAGTAGTTACTAGCTGATACGTAGCAGCCATGATAAACTGCAGTTTGTGTGACTCGCTCTCTTAAGTTTTCTAGGATTTTTAGTGCTTCTTGAAACTTCCAACAGATTGTATGGCTCAAGGATAGAGTTAACAGAGTCCCTTGGCTTGCTTTAGTGCAGTAGTGCTCAAGTATTTCACGGTGCTTGTGACTGATCTTCCAGCTGAAGCAAAATGTGTAGTCGTCAGTTGATTAGACTACTAATGTACTGTGAGAAAAAGTGCGTCTTTGACAAAAATAAATAGGGCCATATTCTCAGCTTGGTTAAACTGCCGTAGCTCTGTTGATTTCAATGGGGTCATGGTGGTAAAAATAGTATCTTCCTTGTAGGCCTTTTTAACCGTCTTTTGCATTTTCGATGGCCTTAAGAACGGCATATAAATGTTATAATGTATCTGTATTGTTATAATGTATCTGTATTGTAGTGAAACATTTGACAGTACTTCAGACAAGGCAGCTTGTTAAATTGTTATTGGTCAGTTGGATTAACAACTGTTGAAAGAAGTAAGTGCTAACAGTTAGAAGTTTGGTAGGATTTAAATCAGTTGTCTTCCTTAAAGTTTTCCTGTTGTCTGAAGTGTCATTTAATATCTGGAAGAAGGTTATTTGGAAGTTCCGTTAATTACCTGGAAGAAGAGATAAGCAAGATAGAAACTGAAATGTCCTCCAAATAGTAGTGAATAAAAAGAAATGTTATGAAGAAACCAGGAAGCTTAGAAGGAACAAGAAAGAAAACAAAATTTATCATGGAGGTGCCCAAGTGAGTGTGTGTGATAACATGATTTCCACTGATATTTGAAGGAAATACATCATTTGGAAAGCAGTAAACAGGATATATTAGACTGTACATGTCTGCAGTGCAATACAGCCGAAAGCACCGGCACGAGTGCAGGCTGGTTTTGCTGAACAGAATGATGTCCTCTAACAGAGAGGTGTGACAACTTCTCCCTTATCTGTAGTTCAAATAAGAGGCACTGATCTGTCAAATTGGGTTCTGAATCCTGATACCATGAGAGGTAGCAATGCAGATAGTGATGCAAAGTGATAGGAGAGTCAAGAAGGGTAAAAAAAAATCCATGGTGCTAGTTGTGAGCAGCATGGTTTAGGAATATGGCAGAGTATAGCGGAGAAAAAGAAGTATGTTGACAGGAAGGGTAAAACCACAGAAGAAGGAGAAGGATTCTTGAACAGTAAATGAATGATTTTTAAAAAGGACAAATTGTCTGGGGGAAAATCTCCTTTTTATTTGTGGAAGTCTTGTTGCCTTTGCCACAGGATGTAGTACAAAGCTGGGCCACTAGGAAATAAAGCGTACTTAACAGTTCTGCGGTGGCTGACAAGTCACTTACGTGAATTAAATAGCTTGCGCAAAGTGAGTTCAACGGTAAAGTTCAAAATGACAGCAGTGGTGAAGCCTTGAGGAAGAAAAAAGGAATCCAGGATGTGTATGTTGCTACCTACTTATAAGTAGTAGTTCTGAATTGAGTCTGTTTCTGCCTTTGACTTGAGGGCAGTGGGTCTTGCCTTCCCATGAAGAGGCAAAAAGAATTGCAGATCTTTTCCGCTCTGAAACATTTTGAACAACCTTCTATAGATCTGGCAACTTAAAATAACTCCCAATTCATTTTGTGCTTTTTAGTGCTGTCTTAGGCTGGGACCCATTAGCACTTGCATTGATCCTAAGCTCTGATGAATTTTCATGCATTGCAAATGTTTAGGAGGTTTCACTCTACTGAAAGTGTAAAAGCCTCTTAATAAAAACAGATGTGATTCAGTTTTGCTTCAAATGAGCTTTTCCTTCATATTCTCTTGTTAGCGTTATATGGAATGAATGTGGAAGGAGCAATTTACCGCTTATTCTTTATGGTTTCTGCATTCGCATTTTCAGTTTAGAATATTCAGCCTAAATTTTCTTTGCACACATAGAAGATTCAGAATTCTGTCTTTTCTCCTCTGTCAGACAAAGGTATATGTAAGGAGTTTGAAGTTTAGAGTCCAGATTCATGCATTATATGTATTTTTTTTCACATTTTGGACTTGACTCTGTCCTATGCCTAATGAGATCCTCAGATTTTTATGTTATTTTTGATTTCTGATCCTGTAAGGGAGTGATCAGAATCAGGCACCTATGGTACTAAGTTATGCCATGTGTTGGGGCAGAACTCCGTCGGTGGAATTCATTGGAGTCCTTTTGACATTGGTACAATTATGACAGTGCAAAGTGAAATTCTGGTCCACCTCACTGAAAAAAAAATTATAAAAAGCACTTCAGTATCAATTTGTAAAAACTTGATGACAGTGGTCTACAATTGTTGGGTGTCGTTTTGGCTATAATTCAAAACAAAGTTTATCATTGTACAGATGGTATTCTTTAATATTAGCTTAGCATATTTATTCTTGGAATTCATAAAAGTAATCAGAAATTCAGCTTCCACCACTGAATATAGGAAAGTCGATTGCTACCAAGAGCTTCTGGTGCAGTCTTGTACAAGGAAGTGTGCATTTTAATGACTAATGAGCTTAATTTCTTTTTGTACTATATTCTTAGCAATGAGGTTGCTCACAGATTGCCTTGTCCATACAGTGGTCCATCCCTTATTCAGGGACCGAATCTGGGTCCAATTGAAATCTATATGACTTATTGAATGACTCCAGTAGAATCAGACTGAAAGAATGGAGGTAACCTCAGGGCCTCCATCAATGCAAATGACAGCGGCATTTGCCTGCTGAAGTAATCGCATTGGCACTGCGAAGCTCTTTGCTTGAGGAAGAAGTGCTCTAAGCTGCCTTGGACTGGAGAAGAGCGATGTGAGATAGTCAGTCGCTGAATCATAGAACAATTTGGGTTCTGAGGGATCTCTGGTGATCAGTCCAACCTCCTGCTGAAAGCAGGTCCAACCAAATCAGGTTGCTGAGGGCCATGCCCAGTCTAGCTGCGAATGTCTCCAAAGGTGGAGATTCCTCAGTGTCTGTGCACTTCTTCCAGTGTTTGACCACCCTCAGTCAAATTCAGTTCTGTTTCTTCTTTGATAAATACATGACTAAAATGTTATTGGTACAACAGAGAAGCTTGGTCTGAGACATCTGAAAACCTAATGAGAACAGAATGACTTCTCTTGTTCTCATCATTTCCTATTATAAACAAATAGCAACAAGCTGGCTGCGAGGCACTGGGAAATGTCACACTGTTGTTATCTTCAGTAATTCATTGCTCCAAAAAGATCTTTTTCTTTCACGTCATTTAATTGGATGGAGGAGACAAGAAAAGTGCTTGAATGATATTTACAGTCAATATTTTCTTTTCCTACCCATTCTGCAATCATACATGTGGTTAAATGAGGGAGAAAGCTCTTGCAGCTATAATTCTAATCAGACAGAGTCAGAGAAGCAGAATATTCTGTTTTTCATCCTACAAGAATTTTCCCTATGATCATGGGCAAATCATTTAACTTTTGATGTCTTAGCTTTTTTGTGGATGTCTCACTGCTTTGAGTTCATATGAAAGTTTGCTCAGTTATTGTTCATAGCTTCATGTGTACTAAGGTCAAAAATGCACATCGGATCATCTAATCTAATCTCTTCTATATCCAAACCTTGAAGAGCTTCACCAGGATGTTCTCTCTCTGAGTTTGTGTTCCTGTGTGTTCGCAGTGAAGAGCCTCAGGCAGCGCGGTGGGAGGCGTTCTAGGGGTCCTACAGTTCCAGTTCCTCAGTGTCCTGCATGGACAAGGGGTGTCGGATCTGATAGTCTCAATTGCCATCTTTTTTACTGTCCTTATTTCTCCATTTGCACAACTCACTTTCCCTATGCTTTTGAATATTTTGGGAAAATCCTGAAATTTCTGGCTTTCCCTTATGTCTCCACCTTAGATAAGAGACCTCCTTTCTCTTCACACAATTTGAAATATATCTGCATGCAAACCTGTTTAACAGTATTACCTGTTAAGCCTGATTAACAGTCACTTTAATCTGTGGAGATTATCAGCCTTTTGGTCTCATGTGCTGCTGCTTTAGATTATTAGCACGTTACTTTCTGTCTGAACTGAGAATGAGCCTGTGTTTTCACGGCGAAGGGTCCAGTGTTGATGCCGAGTGCGATTCTGTGCAGCAAAGATGTTGCTCGGAGTAAAACTGAGGCCAGAAACCTATAGGCAGGCACAGAGTACTGGAGTGTTTTGACAGATACAACAGGAATGATGGCGATAATACGTTGACATAAATATGCCTGATAGGACTGTTAACCAGACTGCCTTTATTGCTAATTAAGGATTGAGAGATGGAAAAACTGGTAAAGAACCATATCAATACTGAAAAATACCTCTAGGGGCCAGGTGTCGTGCTGGGTGATGAGAGGGAAAAATGAACTATGTGAATATAAAAATGAAGAATCTTTAATTAAAGACAATAACAAAACAAACGACCAAAACCTCATGAGCTATTATCTCTGTTTGATTTCTCTTGAAGATATGCTTTCTCTTTATTTTGTTTCTAGCATTTCCCTACTTCCCTTACCCTTCTGCAAGGTAAATTTTTTTCTGAGATTTGCATTTAGAATTATATTTTCTTCCCTGCAGGCACATGGGAGAAGAAAGCAAAATATTTTTATTCCTATAGCTGGTGATATCTGCTCATCAGTAGGATGTGAAAAGCCTTGCATATTTGGTTTGCTATTTTTTGATTTCCCCCCGTGCCTTTTCTCTGTAATGTCAGACTTTCAGAGGCAGAATGGGCTGGTGAAGGAGAGGCTGCTTAAGGGAATTCGCACACCGGGTGGGGTTGAATTCTGCAAAACCGACTGTCCTGCAACGCAGTGGCCCAAAAGCCCAGGTCATTTCAAATTCTGGGATCCCTGCCCTTCCTTGCCACCAAGGGCAGTGCAGGATGAGATGGCAGAGCTGGTGTAACTAGATGTGCTCTCCAACTCTTGAAGCTTTTTGAAATTGTATTTCTGCCGTGGCAAGTAGAGGTGTGGAAGTTGCGCTGCCATACTTGTGGGGCCGTATTGCCTGTGGCATCAGAATCTGATATGCTGAGGGCAAAGGACAGCATCGGCTTCTTGTAATTTTCTTGTGCTTCTTACCATATTTTCCATTTTTCCTAAAAACCCAACTTTTACATTCATGTTATTACTTCAGAATATTAGTTTTTGTTTTTCTGTGAGCGCATTACCTTACCAGAGGAAGAAGATATGAAGATGTCACTGTAATGTGCTGGAAGATTCAGACTCCTGAAATTTAACAAAAGAAATACATCCTGCATTTTAATTCGGTTCCACGGTTTGAGGAGCTTGATTCCTGATTTCTGTATGCATAAGGTTAGCAATACTAAATGGAGTTGGATTTTATTCCCTTGATCTCTGCAACAGACTGTTTCGAGACATGCAGTGAGCTGTGACTGAGCCTCGGTCAGCTGTACGTCAGAATGAACTCTCCGAGGTAGCGGGGAGTAGTGGGAAGTTGTCAGGCCGCGTTGTTATTACTGGGGGGGTCAGCTATATGGTTGATAATGTGAAGGGTGATTGTAAACCAGGTTGTCTTCTCAGGTGCTATTCCCTCTTGCCCTTTAGAAGAGAAAATGCCCATCTTGTGGAAAACTTTGCAAACTGTTCTCTTAACTAAGAGAAGCTGAGAAAAATGTGGGGGGGACAGTGCCAGTTTTGCTACATCATCTTTCATGACAGCGTAGCGTTTTAAGGCTAACAAATACTCATAGTCAAAGTTCGATCAGTTCCTTCTTCAGCTAGTAACCCTTCTCAGAGATGGTGGTGGCTGGAGTCAGGAGATGATAAATTAAAAACAAGCCGTTACTTGACGTAGCATTTAAGCATATGTATTGTGTTAAGTAGAGGACTGCTCTGCACCTGGCTCTAAAGTCAAGTGATCAGGTGCTTTGCCAGGCATGTATTTCATACCTACTTGTATCTTCCTCTAGCCACCTCAAATAAGATGATATAATAATTCTTGGCTTCTTTTCTTCCACCATTTGATCTCTGGCTTAGACTAAACTGTTTCAGAGCTGGTTTGGATCTCCAGTGCAGTGGGTAGGATCCCTGAAAGCCATTACAACAAATTAATCTCTGGGATTAACCACATGCCTTGTTGCTTTTGTCCTGCTTTGACTAACAAGTTTTGACAAGTAAATTATCAGGGCAATAACCCTTGTAAGATGGGGTTGATTGAGAAAACAGGAAGGAGCTTCAAAGCACAAATGGTTTATTGTCACAAGAAACATAGCAGATCTTCAGGGATGTTGAACCCAATTATCCATATCCTCCTTGGATAATGTCAAGCTGTTTCAAGCTAATTACCCAGGGTTTAGACCAATCCGTGTATGAATTTTGTCTAGTTCTAATAGACTCCTATTCTTTGGCTTTACTCCTCTCAACTGCAGTGAATTTCACTTCTGAGTTAGTTGTGGTTTTGTTTTAATTACATTGCAGCAGACTAATTGGATGGCTCAGGACTGAATGCTTAATAACTTGATACTGCATATTATTAGTGCTGTCATTTAATATTAGGGAGTGAAAGAAAGTTGCCACTAAGCATGCAGATTTTGGTGTCTATTCTTCCAGGAGAAGAAACTTGAGTTTTTCCATGTCTTGGTTCAGTCTGCTTTCACTTAGTGACAGATCGAGCTCTTATTAGGTCTATAAAAAGATTCCCATTGATTTGAATGAAGCTTTTATAGAGACACTGATTTAGGTCTCAATTTAGCAACGTACTTTAATATGTGATTAAATAGTTTTCCTGTTAACAGAACTTAAACATGCTCAAAGAAAGTATTAATGCATGAATCAAGACCTTAAAGAAGAATGCTCACCTTCCAACTCACCACAAGAAAACAGTAAATCATTTTAAGGGAAAGCTAACCTTCTAATATTCACCTTTTCCTTTTAATTTTCACCAGACAGTTGTGACTGATTTATCTTGCCCATTCTTGCTTTGGCTGATAAGGGGTAAACTTCAGAAGTTTACTTCCAGTTTGCCTGCTACCTCATTCACCAATAGCTGGAATTTTTCAAGTCTGCTTCTGTTTTGCCGTGCATTTTTTCAATTGAATGACATTTGATCTGTCTAAACTGAATAGGAGTGTTACTATTTAATTCATGGGGGTTGAGATTTTTACCCGCTAACTTCAGGGAGATTACTTGTGTTGTACAGTTTGTTGTGCGATCGGAATTGGGTCTTTGGGGTGCTGTGCCTCCCTTTGGGCATTTAATCTGGCATTCAGCAAAACACCGACAGCGAAGCTTATCTTTAAGGAACACCAGGGAAGTCGGTGGGACTGTTCAGCTCCATTAAATTTGGTATGCAAAAGTGTTTCAGAAGGTGATACTTGCATAACAGAATGGGACTATATTCAGTGCCTGGTTTCTGAATCTCCTGGATTGTTTAATGTCTTTTCACGACGCTCCAGTGTTCACTGCTTCCGGTAAGGCACGTAATTACATACTTAACTGTTCCCCTTCCTACTTGGGTATCTCTGTGGAAGGTGCAAGTGGTCCCAGGGAAAGAAACAAGGAAGAAAAATAATAGTTGCACATCACTGCGTTCTAACCTTTGTTTCTTTAAATCTTTGGTGGGATCTCCGTGGTTGAAATAGAATTTATTACATGAAAGCCCATTTATTTTTTAGAATCACTGCCTGCGTTACTACTAACAATTAAGAAATTATTGAAAAATAAAAAAATAATGGTTTGCTCTGCTCTCTGCTTTCTGCATTTTGCTTAGCCTGAGATGATAAAACCAAGTGGGTCACTTGCAATTTTTGTCTCTCACAGGATTGGCACAGTGCAATTTATTTGGAGTTCTGGAAATAGAAAGGCTATTTCTTTTTTTAAAACTCTTGTCTCCTGTCAAAAAAAATTGTTAATGTTTCTATTCATATTTAATTTCTCTTAAGTTCTGATCTGCAGCTTAAAGGTTACAGTGCATGTTGAAATCTGGAGGTATGACAAGTGGAACGTTAGCACCATTTATACTTCTCTGCTTTGTGTAATTCATATTTTGACATGGCTGGTCATAAACCTACTTTGCAGTTTGTTTAACTTATGGTGATGAGCAAAGGTTCAGTTTGTTCAGGGAGTCAATCATCCTAGTCTGGACCTAGAGATTTATGACTTAAAAAAAAAGGAGTCTCTTCTCTTCTTATTTTGTTATATCTTAAAACTATATTTTCCAGCTGTTCTTTGTACCATGATTGCAAGTGATTTTTGTTGCTACCTGAGACTCTCCTGTTATCCCTGGCTTCAGGAGCTGGAACTGTAAGGAAAACACAGAACAGAACAAAGCTTGGGATAAAATTTACAGGTGCTAATATTGCTGATGAGCTGCAAGTACTTGTTTTATAAGTCACTGGACCCCAGGGGAAGTTCGTGGTGTTACACAGATAGTGCTGTGCCAGGCCTGTGTCATCTAAGGATCCCCTACACTGGAGCGACTTCTTATAACTGTCTGTGTTGCTGTTATGTTGTTTTCTGCTAGCGATGTTGTCTGTACCTGAGAGAAATCTGCACCTGTACTTCCAGGCCTGCTTGATATTATTGTTTGGATGTAATAGTCATAAGGAGTATGTAAGTAAGACAGTCTTGAATAATCTTGTAGGTGCTTCTGTTCTAATCCCTGCCTTTCCGTGTTCAGACGCTGTTAAAATTAAAAAAAAAAAAAAAAAAAATTGCATCTGCTGTCCCAAAGCTATGACTGAATATCAGAGATGGCTATTTAGCTGTCCTCTTGAGAAGAAAAAAATAAAAGAACAAAAAAACTCACAGACAAAAACAAGTGAATGTAAATGAGATATAATGCTGTGCTGCAGGGTTATTTCAAATGGGAGGAAATATGAAAGACTGAAATGTAAAAATACATCATCAGAATGGTCTCTTTTCAATATTCTTGACAGGTAATTCACTGAAAAGAGTGCAAATAAATCTGTTTTAAATGGTAATCAATAGATTATTGTGTGGGATGAGGAATAAATGTACTATTTGGATCACGCAAGGTGATTCTGCCCTGGCTGCCTGTTACTTTAGAAAACCTTCTGCTAATGCTCACTCTGATGTGAAACCCCAAGAGAGCTGCATGCAGATGTGGATTACAGCCATAGCCAGTATGCTCCGAGCTAGAAATACAAACATTTTGTAAAAGAGACTTTTTTTTATCAGTGTCCCCTCAACTGTATCTAATGTTGAGTAATCTTTGCATTTTCAAATGATCCCAGGTGCTTAACATTTACCCCAACTCCTTTAGGGGAGCAGCACTGGAAATTGGAAATTCCCAAGGAGTGAAGAGCTGTGAACTGGTGTAAAAACACCCCCGTGCCACACTGGTTACAGTGGCCGTGTACCAAGCGGGCTTCCAAGAAGCCAGTTTTCGCTGGCTGGCCGCTCGGTCGGTCGGTCGGTCGGCTGGGGAGGCCGTGCCCGTGGTGTCTAACCGGAGCTGGCCCTCAGCAGCAGCCGGAGCCGAGAACTGCCCTTGGCGGAGACGCGGGAAAGGTGTGAACGCGTTTCCCTGTGTTTTGTTTCTGTAGGTGAGGTCTTCTGTGGAGGCGGGGAGCGAGTGTATCCGAGGAGGGAGTTTGGTGGGGCTCGCAGGTAGTACTTATGTGGCTGCTCGGTGAGGATGGAGGAGGGATTAGATAGAAGATATAACAGCTAATTAGAGTGATGGATGAGATCGTATATCCAACAGAGCGCAGGAAACCCATAACAGAGTCAAATATTGAACCCCAGTTTTAATTTTCTGAATCCCTGGGCCAGTCCTCTAACCACAAAATATAGTTAATGTCACTACGGCTGGTTTTACACCAGCGAGACAATATCAGGAATTCTTCTCGTGTAGCACGTTGTAGCATCAGTAAGAGTGAAGTCTCTAAGACTTCTTTGTTTAATGTGTCTTTCAAAGCTTAAGGGGAGCGAGAATAATTTTTCCCAGCAAGCGTGAATTCACTGCTGTTGCTTTGTGTTGGTTTTTTTTTCCAACTGTTATTACTACTGAATTAGGGGGTAAAAATCAAACCCTTTCCCTACTTTTATTTTATTTCTTTTTACAGTACAAAGCAGCAGTAGGTATAAAACATGTGCACTAGTACCCAAAAAAATGTTTTAAACAGCCAGTACAGAATCATAAATTGGGCTGGAAATTTTGTATTTCTGAGAATGCAGTTACTGTAAATTAAGTCAGGTTTATTTATGAGACTTATTAAAGTAAAATATAGAACGAGTGTAGTTTTCACAGGCGGCTACTCTTCGAAGAGACAGAGTAATTATGGCCATAAATACTGTGTGTAATCCTGACGGGTGAAAGGAGGCCGCTCAGAGGGTGCCGCCGCAAGCGGGGCCGGCAGGCGTGACGGGGCCTCCGGACAGACGGACGCTTTGTCCCGGCCTGGCCGAGGGCAGCAGCGACTGAGCCGCTGCCCTGGCGGCTTCGGCTGCTCCCGCTGCCACTCTCGTTGCCTGTTTTAAGCCGAAAGCTCGCTGTCCTGACAGCTCTTAATGCAGCGGCAGAACGTGGCGGGAAGCAGTTAAGACAAGCCCCCATCGCGTGCCGCACGGAAATTTTGGGCCTGGCAGCTGCTTACGGCGCTGCGCGTCTCCTCGTGCGCGCGCGGCCTCCCTGTGGGGGCCGGGGCGCCGCCAGGCCCGGCTCCTGCGCCCGGCTCCCGCCGTCCGCCGAGCTCAGCTCGCGCCCCCGCTGCGGCGGCTCCCCGTCCGCTGGCGGCCGGCCTTCATGCCGAGAAGCCGCCTCCAGCAAGCGTCGCCCTCGAGAAACAGGTAGGAGCAAAGCTCGGACGGGGGCGTGCGTGCGCGGGTATGGCTGGACCCCAAGGCTCTGGCCTTTAAACGGCCTCCAAATACGGGAGGTTACTGCCTTCTTCGGGTGTTGCCTTGCGGCTGTTTCCAGAGCTGTGTTTCTCTACCTGTTTGCCAGAAAAGTCCAGCGACAGTGTACTGGGGGAAGGGGGGGACTAAAGGTTATAAATAAACCTGAGTAAAAATATACAAGAAAAAAATGTGTTGTAAAACAAAAACATTCCCTTGAAAAAGTAGCTGACGTGGAATTGCCATAAGTCAAACTAGTAAAAAGAAGAAAAAGAAATATTTAGCAAGCTTTAACTATCCATGGAAAGTCTCCTTCTGTAATGCTTGCTCCTTGCAGAAGGAGGTGGCTTTGCCATGCTCCGTGGTGGAGATAGCTTTAGCGTACCTGGGCCATGATGCTGTGATGGTCCCGCGGGCTTCGTCCTTGCCTCGATGCTGCTTCGGGGTGGGCATTTAGTGGGCAGTAAATAAAAGCTCCGCACAGCATGACTTATTTCTAACAAGTGTCTTATAAACTACTCATAACCTTCAGGGCGTGAAAGAGACTTTCTGCTGCTTTAGACTGGGGCTTTGGTTTGAACCAGCAACCTAAAGGTGAAGGGCTTCTGTTTTCATCAGCCTGATTCATCTCTGCCCCCCAGGCTTCCCCAAAAGGTGGGTAAGGAGTAAGAGGCAGTTTGCTCTTGCTGATCGCCTGCCTCCCGCTGCAGTGCGCTGGTTCCCGCGTCCTCTCGTGGCCCGTGTGATGCCATTTTGTGCTCGACGGTTTCTGCAAAAGGCAAATGTGGTCAGCGCAGAGCAGCTAGGTTATAAATACATGTAAATGGAGAACGACTGAAGCAGTATTATTTCTTGCGGTGTTTTCTGAGAGCAGCCTGTCAGCAGAAACGTGCAAAGAGGAACCTTCCGCGCAGCCATTAAAATCCCAAAAGTGAAACTTCCTTCAGCCAGAAGAAAAATTTTCCCTCAGCTGCTGAGCGTGTGACAGGCCATTAACGGCGTTGTCCCCTGTGATGATGCAGACCTGGATAAAAGTGCAAACCTTAGCAGAATAAATACTTCAGGGCATAAACTGATTAACGGCTAGGATCAAGCTGAACTTTCCCGCCTAGGTTAGAATTACATGGTGCTGTTTCACATACGCTAGTGCTGTTGTGGCTGACTCGGCGTGATGGCACCAGTATGTGCTGGAAATGAGGATGACTGGTGCTCGTCCACCTAACTGATAGAGGAAGAGTGCTGGATTGGTGGCTGGGGCGATGATGATGGGTGATGGGTTTTACATTCTTCTTCCGAGGAACCCCAAAATATCACACAGTGGGGAAAATTTGTCTTTTTTTTTTTTTTTTTTTTTAACCCTGGCAGTTCCTATGGATGTTTAGTGAGGGAATTCTTGGGACGAGAGGGGGGGTAATGGATGCAAGGCCTGATTCATTAGCGTGCTCTTGCTTTGTGTTCTGCCAGCTGCGCAAAACAATGTCAAATCCAATTCAGCTTCCCAAATATTCCTTCTCCATTATATAGTTAGCATAAGCATGCAGAACGGAATGGGCCTAGAGTGCCCGTGTGATGGCATTCGTGGAGTGGCTTGTGATGCCAATATTTATCTTTTATCCTTTTCATATCCCCTTTCTGAATCCACCAAGCAATAAAGCCAAGAGAGGATTAGAATGTCATATCACCTCCAAAGCTACCCTGGGTACCAGTTTCAAGTGAGGATAGAAAACTGAGGATAGAAAACTTAACAAAGCAGGGAGCTAAAACACCAAACAACTGAAAATTTTAGACTTTTTCTTTTAATACGGAAATTATGACTTTGCATTTTAGTCAATCTGGCATCAAGCTTACCGCCTATCCCACAGTGAGATCTAGCAGAGATGGAGAGAGAGGGTTTAACCTAATGTTTAGGAACATCATCATGAGAGATACAGGCTGGTATAAGCTCTCTGGTCTTGTAAGAAGAGTCACAGGCCGCCTCTGGAAATAACAGAATCAAATTGGCTCACCCTTCCTCTTGGGAACTTTTATTTAACACTGAAAAATCTTGTGCTATTAGGAGTGTGGAAAAGATGCATTACTGGCTTGGGGAGCTGCCATCTCTCGCTGCTCGCCCACGAGAAATGTGCAATGTTTTTTTCCTACCTGAAATCAGCATTTGAATGTTTCATTAGGAACACCCAGGGACTGTCACGCGTGTTGTAGCTCCCTGCAGCCGCTGCCGTATCCTTAGCTGCAGAACCTGATTGCCTGTCACTGTTGCGGATTTACACTCACCAGGTCAAGAGATACATGAGAGATATTCATGTATATGCATGGCACAAAAAGGCAAGTATCTACCTAATGCGCACAGAAAGGACAACAATTACACTGTGTCATAGTTTCACTTCTTCATAGCTCCGCTGGATTGCAGGAGGCAATCTGAGCATAATTTTTCCTTGTAAGCGCTGGTATTTGTTGTGTGGATCCTTGTTGATGTGACTTGTTAACGGCGCTTGATCTTCTGTAGGTGTCCTGCTGACCTCTTTCTGAGCTCAGTGCCTTGGTGTGTCTGTACACATCTGATGAGATTCTAAATGGTGGCTCTTGAAACTTTGAAGTAGACATTCACGTTTCAGAGAAATGAGTGATTCTTTTAAGAAAAAAAAAGGGGGGGAGTAAGTCACTCTCCTTACACAAGACTTCAGGGTTGTCTTTGAAATTAAAGAAGGGAATTAACTGTGATTAGAGCTGAACAAAATTTGAAGTTTCCGTCGCAGTGGGAATGCCTGCATTTCAATATTTGTTTTTGTTTCAAATTGGTATTGAAATGTGAAATAGGACATCTTAACATAATGGGAATTCCAAAACACTCCATTTGACTTTTCTTTAATCAAAAGGAAGTATTTTAACACTTCTCAGGTTGAAAATGCATAATTTATATTATTGATTGGCTCTGCAGTAATTCATTTTGAGCCTTTAGTATTTAAACCGTGTACAAGATGGGGATTGCAGTTAAGACATCTGATGTCTCCTCCATTCCTCCTTCTGGGTTGGCCTGCTTCTCTGGACTACATTTTCAGGGATTATTCAGAATTATGCAGTTTTCATAATGTTTCATGCAGATCCCTCAGAGGAAGATCCACATTCTGTTGGAAATGTAGTCTTCTGGGGCATTCAACTTGTGTTAGAAAATGTGGGCCCATACTTCAGCTTATATAAATCAACGTGCTGTTAGGGAAGCACAGTTTAGTAATTTCTTGAACTAAGTTCAAGCAAAACATTTTGCATCAGTTGCACTTAAAACCCAGCATCCTTTGGGGCAAGGAACTCTGTAATGAAATATTTCATTTATAGTTTTCTTAGACAGTGATTTTTCTTAGATGGTGATAGTAGTAGTATTTACCATTTTTCAGTAAAATCATAATTTTCCAATGGAAAATACTATTTTTTTAATTGCATATTTGATTAGCAAACTGTCTTATTCCTACAATTTGTATTTCTACAAATTTCATTCATTGCCTGAGGTCTTCCCTCTTGTAATGACCATTCAAGTCTGATCTTGTCAGAGACAAATTTCGCCATAGAGGTTCTGAAAAGGCTATTCTGTTTCCCCTTGCCTTCACAGATTTACAGATCACTAAGATCCACTAATTGTCTTACAATTGTTAAATCAAGAAAGAAGAAATGAAGCAAAGATGCTGAATGGGTTCCTGGGATGCTGAGGGTTGTCTTAACCCTCCATCCCTGCACTGGAACATAGTTTTAAAGTAGTAAGTGCCCAGAGTTAGAGAGTAGGCTGGAGGAAACAGCAACCACCTGATTAGGTGTCGATAATATCTCGTTCCTGTTAGCCTTGTTAAGCAGCTTAATTTTCATATTAGCACAGTCAATTCTATGAAAGTATCATGGGAAGTATTTTGGGATTTCTTTAAAATTTTTCTAATACTTTTGAAAATGCCACCTTTGAGTTCTGTCTTTAAACAAGGTAGTGGCCATCATAGATGCAGGTGATGGTGGATAAAAAAAATCTTTTAAAAAGATTTTTAAAAAACACCTTTTCAGAATGCTGCAAATAATTGGGATGAAATTTCCTCTGAAAAGCTGCAGTCCAGTATTGCCTGTTAAAAGTTGACTTCTGGTATTGTGCTGATGCTGGTTTTTAGCTGAGATGAAGAGAGCTTTAATTTAAAATGAAATATGGTTGTCACTGTCTGTGTTGTCAGAGGATTTCTTTCTTTTTCAGTTTTGCCTCTCTTCTGAAAGCATAAATCTCAGGAATTGCAAAAATTTCTTTTAATCACTGTTTTGTCACAGGTACGCTTGTAGTTTGTAGCTGGTTGTTTTGTTTTAAGGTTGTCCAAGGTCACAATGCAATTGAAAGCTTACTCTTTCCCTCACTATGTTTTGGGAAGGATGAGGGATGCTTTCTAAGCTTCCTTATGTTAGGAATATAAGAGGAAACAATATGGTAATATTGTATGTTAATGCAGAGTTTGCCATATTTAGATTAGATCATTACCTCCTGCGGTGTATAAGCATACCGCCTCCAACAGCGATGGAGCCTATCAAGGTGACCCTCAGCTCCTTCCAGTAATTTATCTCATCAACTGTGCAGTAATTTACTTAAGGTTGAAAAGGCAGAGGAGTTGCTTCATGACCTTTGTATCTGTCAGTTCATACTCCAAAGTGTGATTTTACTACCCATTTTATGTGAGGGGTTGCATAATGATAATGCTGGGACCTTCTTAAAATTCATTACCTGCACCTGTCTTTAATGAATTCTAGCAATCATGTATTCCATGAACTGCCTCTCTGTTGCCTTAAGAAGTCTTTCTTTGTATTGATTTTTAATTCACTGCCCTTTAGCTTTATTGATGAACCTAAATATTTCAAAAAATAGAAATGCAGATTCTACCATCCAAGCATACATAAACCTCATAGCAGTGCCTGAGAGCACTCTTGTGTCAAATTTATTCAGACATAATAAACAAGTGTAACTCTCAGTGACTACAAAGCCTGGGCCTCACAATTGCGCGAAAGTCCTATTTCTGCACAGAAATGCATAGTCCTGAAGAAAACTCCTATTTAACTAATTCTTGACTATAGCATGAGCAAGATAATCATATTCCAGGCTTCATTAAGATTCCACATACAACCGGTTGTACAAGTATTTTCTAGACCCAGATTATTAAATTAAGGGCAGTTCATGAACGGAATAAAGGTTGGTGTGATGATGAAACATGTAGTACTAGAATAGAGAGATGAAAGCAGTGCTTTTCAGAGCTATATTGTCAAATGTCAGTACGCACCAAGCGTAGATAGACACAACACCTTCTCTAAATTAAAGAAGTCCACTGTCAGCTACTAAATTGAGTGGTCTAATGAAAACTAACATGAAAGGAGGATTCAATGATGTAATTCCTTAACCATTACAGTATGTAAAAGAAATCCAAACCTTTCCTGAAGTTTATAAGATAATTCTTGTTCCAAAAAGAACATCATTTACAAAGTAGGTATGGTGGAAACAGACTAGAACATAGTGCAGAGTCATATGGTGACAACATTAAGCATGTGTTTTTGTGTACCTTAATTGTGTAGTTAGATATTTCTAAATATTTGGCTGTATCTTAATTTGGATTTATTTATACATTTCTTGATTTTTTTTTTTTTTTTTTTTTTTGCCTGTAGGTTGCTTTAAGGTAAATAACATTTTTTTGTGGGTGTGTGTGAGAAAGAAATTTTATACGAGCATAGCCATAATCTTTCATTTCATATTAAGGGGTTTTACAGTTTTTTTCTCCATCTGTGAAGAAAAACACTTTCATAGTGTTTTTTTTTTTTTTTGTCAGTGGGTGTCAAAATCCTGTGAACGCTTTAAGCCTTGTGGAGGATAACTGTCTAATTAATTTTGTACATGAATAAATAGAAGCTCAAGGAAGTCAAGGCACTTATCTGAGAGTATGTAGAACTATATCTGTGAAACGGTTTAGGCATTTAAATCTTACCTGTGATCAAAGTCTAAAAATAATATCCTCAAGAATGCTGTTGCTTGTCACTGGGAGTACCTAGGGTCTGCTCTTTCAGACAGAAAGTTGTGTAGATGCATAAAGACCGACTCTTGACAAGCCACAAGGTTAATACTTCTGGATGACCTACTTTACAGCTTACTCTTGCCAAATCTATAGTGCAGACACCTCTGAAATGCGATCTGGCAGGCATTCTTGCAATACGCCCGTCAGGGAAGTCCGACACAAAATGCTGGCGGTGGCCACTCTGTTGGCCCTTCATCCAAGTGCTCCATGGCTGCAGCTGCTGCCTGGGATGTGGAAGTTCAGTTCCCTTCCAAGTTTCAAGGGGTTTGGATGTATCTTCTGTCCCTTGGGGCATATCTTTGCCACCAAGCTGCAGGCTGAGGGCAGACCTTACTCAGTTCCTGCTGTTCAGTCGCTTTTGTTCGTATGGAATAAATGAAATGTTCCCTGGGCAAAGAGCAAGTTTGTTATCATGGGGCTCAGAGCAGCATTTGGGACATTTGTCCTAGAGAGAGATGGAAGGATTTCATTCCAGTCCCTTCAGCAGTGAATTTAAATATTTTACTTTATTATTCGCAACAAGGGCTGGAGTCTGCATCTTTCCTTCCCCCAGAGAGTGTCCTGACCATTATGCTAGAGAGTCTTACCTTATTGCCGCATCCTTTCTAGCCCAGTTAACATTTTTTTTATTCCCTGTGAGTAGCAAAGAACTTTAATGGGAGGCTTTGAGGAATCTTCACCTGGAGCATCCCTGTAATCTCCCCAGTGGCAGCTGTACCTTCCCAGGCCCTCAGGTGAAAAAGAAGGAGCCTCATGTCCCATATCCCGGTGAGTGTACTAGTTCCTCTGCTGTGATGAGCTGTGTTTTATGAGAAAAGGCTGTTAGAGACTTAACTTCAGGGTACGGTTTAGGGTGGTAGTTGCCTTACTGCAACTCAGAGAAAGGCATCTTATTTCTGATGAGGAATAATGTTTAAGCTGTACTTAACAGTTATCAGTGGTAAGGTTGTGCACTTTCCTTTTAGCGTCCAATTTTTATGAGTCCCGTTCTTAGGTGCTTAAGTGTCCTGATAAGTAGGCGAGCAGAAAAAGGTGTGTGGATGCTACAAGTCAACAAGTCCCTAAGAACTAGTGTCCTTCATGACTGTGTGTTAGCTGATGGGATACACCAAATATACACCAGATGCGCTTGAGAAGATGTATTCCTCACAGTGTAAAATGTTAACCCCATATGTTCATCTACTCCATCTCACCAAAAACAACAAAAACCTTGTCAGTGAGACAAAATAGTCTCATTTTCATACAGTGCATAGTTGCTTAAAAATATCTAGAGGTACTATCTGAGTAAACAGGGACTGTGTGCTCCTGAGAGTAGCGTATTGTTTTGTAGTACTGAGCAGGCAAAGCAAACCTGAACGTGTTCAGAGGTCTTCTGCTCCCTTGGAAGCACGGCCACGTAAGGTATGGCTCAGGCTTCTTCAAAGAACAGGGGCTGCGGCTTGTGCAGGGGCAGGCAGGCAGGACACAAAGAAGGTCTCATCTCTTTAATCAGTTTAGCGTTAATAATAATAATAAAAGATAAACTGGCCTAAACAGAAATAAAGTTCCACAATGAAGAATAATCCCTGCTAAGGCTTTTATAAACCAGCAATTTTACTAACTTGTAATGTTTTAAGAGTGTTATTGTGCCTTTTTAATCTATCATTACCCTCCTGTCAAAAAGGGAACAGTTGTGGGCCTGTATGTGTGTGCACATACAGGTGATGAGGCCCTTAAAAGCACATGGTGGGGGAGAGGGAAGCACACATCTTGGCTCCATCTTACCGAAGCAGGGCTGAGTTGTTGAGGCTTGGAAAATGCTGTGTTAACCGCAGCTCCTAATCTAGCTTTAGCTTTGTATCTTCCAGTCGGAATATATTAAGTGAAAATGAGAAACAAAGTTGGTAACTAAGAGAAGGTCTTTGTTAGAAAGTGCATCTCTGTCGTCTAGCTGTGCTTCACACAGCCTTGCCACACAACTGTCTTATTAATATGAAAGCTTTTGCTTTCTAATTTTTGGCAGCGTGCAGATGGCTGACGCAACACAAAGAGCTGTGCGTGTGCAGTCGTGCCACATTGCAGTTTCTGAGTGGCTCGGAGGCACCGTGCAGCCTCTGACATTGATGTAGTGTGGTACATCTCTTAACACCTTCATTTTCACTTCACACACGCTCCCGCAGCCCCATTATGGCTGACTCTGATGGTTTTTGTTATTATCAGCGTTAGCACTTTGTTTCCTCCTGCCCTCTTGCCCTCCCTTCAGAGCTCCATGAAATCCATCTCATCTCCGGTACCTGACAAGCACTTCTGGACACCTTGAGCGCTGTCCGGTGAGGGAGAAAGGCTCCCGTGCAGCTGCCTCTGTCGGCCGCCTAAGGGCAACATTAACTCGGTACAAACGCCGCGGATGTGGTATCCATCTCTTCCTCGCTCCTCTTCTCCTTTCATCTCCTCCATTCAGCGCTTTTCTTTCCATTATTGCTGATGCCTTTCTCCTCGTTTAAAGAGCATAAGATGCAAACAGAGCGGGGCCTCTGTGCATTCGCTGAAGCCAGGCAGCTCCTCTCTGATCTGCTTTGATTTGATTTGTCTCTGACAGCGACGGGGACCGATGTCCTTAGCGGCAGGGAAGCTCTTAGCTGCTTGTGCCTATTGCTGCTGTTGTGAAGAGGAACTGCCTGGGCTATTTCAAGGGCTGAGCATATGTTCCTATTAGATTTTATGTACTGTCTCTTGCAGATGATTGTGAATTAAAGGATTCCTGCCTTGTACGTAGGTAGTGGTTAAGATAGTAATGAAAGCAGTATCTGTAGGTCTGTAGAAGGCAAGGAGCCTCTCTTTGAACTGAACTTGCATCTACTGGCTTTCTAACTGCATTTGCTGCTTAAGAGGTTTGTGTGTTATGCAGTCAGCAGGTGACTGAGTCTTTGCTGCAGAACTTTCTAGCGCTCTTTCTGCACATCTCTCTCAGCTTATTCCCTCCCTGCTGTTAGAAAACCTCTATATTATTACTGTAATTACTTATTTTTATGGTGATAGTGGCTGGAGATTGCAGCGATGGTGTCGCATTAGGCTACAAATGGCAGGCAGACGTGTTCATAAAGTGAGCGTGTGTTTCTATTCAAATAGGCTTGCAAACAGATACATTTTAAGAATCATTTTATAATATCTAATCCTATGAAGTTGCTTTTTACTTAGGATGTGCTTACTTCTATTCACTGTAAGACTCATGAAGGTCAACAAGGGTCAGGTATTTATGGTGGCCTCGGTTTGCCTCTCCATCAATTTACAATTGTTAATGTTACGATAGCAACTAAAATTCCTATCAGTTGCTTCGTCCTCTTGTGCCAGATGCTGTTGACAGAGTTAATCGTCTGCCACGACAGAAAGTACAGATGGTCAGGAGATCAGACAGGCTTGGAAGCAAAGAGGTGGGAATGGCCATGGAGCCTATGCCTTGTTATTTTAATGGTGTGCTTACTACGGATGGGAGAGGAGACAGCAGATGGGCAAAAAACCTTGGGTACACGGGAACAGGGAAGAGGAAGCAGGGAGGTTGACATTAAAAATAAATAAATAAATTAGACAAGAAAATAATGTCTAGACTTTTACTTTTACCATTAGTCTGTTGCATGTTCAGGGTAGCAGCAGGCAGCTCATACCCTGCTCAGCAGCTGCTCCTGGCTAATTCTGCAGAAATCTCCGTTGTGTCCGAGAATTGCCACTGTTCCACTGCTCTAAGGGGGCAAGGAGGGCTGCTGGACATGGTGCCCATGGTGATAAAGTTGCTGTTGCGAAGGTTTTCCTTTACGAAAGTCTGACATAAGGGAGAAGAAGGTCTCCCTTGATCCAACTTTTCTTCACAGGAAAATACCATAAACTTTTCAAATCCATTTAGCTCTTCAGATGCAAGCTGGGTTGTTGACATTTTGTTTAACTGTTTTAGCAAACAGATTTACATTTATGTTTCCAATTGCAAATGAACACGTGGATTCCCTGTATACAAAGTGGTGGGTCGGTGCTAAAGCTTTGTTTGAATAAGTTCCTCTGTACTGGTATCCTGGATGAAGCAGTTTATAGGTTTGGGAGAGACTTTAAGGGGTTCTGCAATTCCAAATTGGATTTGAACATGTATAAATGTAGTTTTAAGTAGTACAAGACCTACTGACTTCCTTTAGTGCTTGAGTACTCTGGATCACTTGAGGTGGTGGGGCAGCAGCCAAGTCAGAATAGTAACTCAAAGTATACCTGGAAGTTTGACATTTACTGTTGTCTGCTGTGATATGTGTCTGGGAAAGAGTAAAGCATGTCAGTGGTCAGTTTAATACAGGGGTAAGTGAGAGAATGTCCACTCTTCGGTTACCATAGTTTTTTAGCATACTTCAGCTATCCTGCGTTTGAAAAAAGGGGCTTTCAAGTCAGTTTTAAAGCCAACAACTGATCTCCAGGAAATGAAATGTGCAGCTCTCACTGAGTATCAGTAGTGTTGGACAGTTGCTTCCCTTTGTCCACTTTGGAAATCTCAGCTGAATGGAGAAGTGTTGATTTGCTGAGACTTCTTTACCTCACTTCGAAGGAAACTTCAACAACTAATGTCTCTTGTTGAACTGTGGTTGATGATTTCATTCCTAATAATTCAGATAATCACGCACTGTGTAAGCTGCATTTGCTGCAAGCTAAGCGTCAGGCTTAGGCTAGCTTCTATAAGGTAGCAGATCAGGTGCATGCCCTTCTATGCATTTTCAATGCAACCTTTCCAAAAGCATCCAAGCATCCAACCCACCCAACAAGTGCCTCCTGTGAATTCTACAATGAAAAACACGTTTTACTTTCTTTAATGCTGTTTGTCTTTGGTGTCCTTAACAAGACCTACAGAAAAAGAGATACAGCTTAAGCAATTTACTTTGCAGGATGAGACATTAGCAATTTACATGATTAACGACTTGCACTAGTTTTTGCTCTGAATTTGAAATACCACAAAAATCATTTGACCTCTTTTTACAATTAGTTCTGAAGTGACAAAGGAAGTTGAGCAAGAAAAACGTACGTGGTATTTGAGAGAGTGCCAAAAGCGCCAAGCGAGCATCCTCTTTCTGCCTAATATAGTTGCTGGTCTCCATTGAGCCACGCATATTTCTCTGTGGTTGTCTTTCATATGCTTTCTTTTAAGATTGTAAGTATTATAGCCATTTAAAAAACAAAGTTTAGATGTTGCTTGGATTTGTCTTCATTAATTAGGTCAGTGACAAAGTAGTACCCAAAGAGTGTTTTGTCTGTTACTAAGCTCGTGCTTGAGTGTGCTCTTGTGTGCCAGAAACGTCATACTCCAATTAATTGAATAGAAACATTGGGAAAGTATTATTTTTAATTAATTAACAGCAAAATAAAAATAAATACAGCTGTAAAATAAACTAGGATGTTCTGCTCTGTACAGTTTTTCATGGACTCTGTAGTAGCAATCTGAAGTGGTCTCATGGCTGGTGAGCTGAAGAACCATGCTGGACTGAATATTTTGCACAGTGTACCTCCACTGTTTTCCTTGGTTAGGGAATATGCTGATTCTGAAGAAGATCCTGAAGATCAGAGATCATGAAGACAAAAAATGCTGTCTGTGTTTCTTAGCGGCAGCTTTGCTAGGGGAGTTGTATGTCTGAGAGAGAGGAAGAGCCATAAGCCCAGTGCTTCTGGCCAGGGCAATAGAGTTTCAGGATATTTGTCTTTTTCTTCCTCTTCTTCCACAAGTTTTGACTTCCCTTCTTAAATTTGCTTGAGAGCTTCCTCTGATTGTTTCTAAAATCCACTTTTTCCCCTACATATTTTTTTATTTCAGCATATGGGCTCTAACTTAAGTGGTTCAGTTAATAGTTTTGTTTTTTTTTTTTCATATTTATTATCCCTGACTTAGTTGCAGGGGACAGAAATTAAGATATTAGAATACTAGTTTGAGAACTTTATTTAAAGTGGTTTAGATGTCTTTGCAAAGTGCTAGAGTACCTTACAACTGGGAATGCACACAAGCCTTGTCTGTCTGCTCTTCCTAATTTTTCCATACCAATAAAAGCCCAGTGGCTAAGGAAAGCCCTGTAATACCAGTAGTCTGGGAGGGAGGAGTTTTTGATAGCACCTAACTAGGTATCTTCTGTAATTTTAACTGTCCCTGAGGTTTGTAGGGGTGCATTTTTTTTGTCATTCATTTTAATGACAAAATGTCCTTTCAGTGAAGTAAGAAGAACTAAGTGCCTCCACTTGGAAAATCAATAGCAAATCTCAAATCCCATCAGCAAGCACACAAGAGGCTGCTGTTGCTCAAATCCCTTTATTTTCACCTTTAATGAGGTAGAAAGTCATTCAATTGATATATCATGCCCTGGCCTTTTCCCAGTAATTGACCTAGACTGCTGGGCCATGCCTTAATAAATCTGATGTTTGAAGGAAAGGAGGAAAAAGGAGAGAGCACTGAGTTTGGTCTAGACTCTGGATTCCCTCTTTAGTAATTTCAGAGATCCTTCTTGGCTGAACAAGTTTGCTATCGTAGCATAAAACTGACCAGAGTACAGTCTAATTTGACATCTGGAATATAGTTCTGCTTTTACCAAAAATGCTGTGTGTGCAGGGCAACTTTCAAGGTCATCTTAATGATGCTGTGAAGACCCTTGTCCTTCCTCATGACATTTATGGCAGAGGACTGTTATCCTCACTTTAAACTCAGCTCATCTATATAGAGAGAAGGAGTTTCAAGGCTTGTTCCATGTGTATAGATGTCCACATTTCAGGGTAAGAACTGTTTGTAGGAAAGGAGGTTTTGGTCCATGCATTTTCAACCAGCTACGCGGCTGGATTGGCACTGGACACTTTGCCTTTACTGCCTTCCTTTCCAGGAGCTCAGGTGTCTCTGTGTGGCTCTAGTTACGATCTCAAGCTCTCTGGATCAAACTGTGGCTTATTCAGAGCAGAGGAACACCAGCAGAAATGCAGTGGATTCAGTTTTCAGTTTTTGTCCTGCTAAACGTTGTTTGTCAAGGGAGCACCAAAGGGGAATCTCTCCTTTTCTTCAGCAGTGAGTAATGTTTCTTCTTAGGAACTTGGCCGTTAGTCAGCTGTAGATGTCTTTCCAAAGAAAATGAATTGCAGAGGTTTTGGTGTGGGCTTTTCTGGATGTTGATTACATTTGAAAACCAAGCCAGCTGTATTTATGTATCAATGTACAGACTACAAGAGCATAACTTAATCACAGTAGGTGAGGGTTTTCAAAAATGTATTTGTAACTGAACCTCTTAAATCATTTAGAGTTCTTTGAACATCATACGCTCTGTTTTGAAGATCTTTGTTAAGGCACGCTTGTTTGAACGTGTAATACTTAAACAGCATTTAATCCAGCTGCTCTGCTTCAAAATAAGCCATGTCTATGTTATAAAATATTAGTCAGTAGCTGCTCAGGTACATCCAAGTGCCGAATAGTCAGTATGCTCACAAGTGTTTGTATACGGTGCAAATCATATGCAGAAGTATTTAGAACTGCTAAGAGCCGCTGCAAAATTGGAAGCATGTTACAGAGGACTTCAAGTCTTTCTGAAAGTTAGTGAATTGACTATATCATTTTTTAAAAATATATAAAAGGCAATTTCCAAATGTGACATTTTTATTGTTTCACACCTCCTGCTCTTAAAGCTTTCAGCAGCTGCACCTTTCACATTAACTCTAGGTGTAAAAACTGTAAATGCTTGAGTACATGGGGCCAGCAAGCTTGAGGAACTGGGCGCCAGACACCAGCAGATGAGCTGGAGATAAGTCAAAGAGGCAGAAAGCCGGCCTTCCAATTTTGCAAATGCTGAGGAAGAGCACTAAGATCTTTGGAGGCCCGAAGAATCTGCCCGTAGAATCTGAATGCCACAACTTCTTTCTGTGCTTTCCCCGTCTCAGACCAAAGGCAAGCAAGGCGCTTTCATTGCCGTCATAAAACTTGGCATAAATACCAACAATCTCAGTGTATTTATGTACCAAAGAATCTTACTAAGATCGCAAAGTGCTTTAAAATGAGGAAATGCCAGAATCGAAGTAACCTGTGTAGTTTGGCATCTCTGTGTTAAATGCCTTATAGTAAAGCTCTAGTAATTGCATTGGAAACATGCTATTTCTCCTATAATGACAATCCTGTCAGATATTAGTGCGGAAGATGCTTCACGTTCACCCATCAGGTTTCTGCCCCTTGTGCTAATGCAGTAACTGAAGTAGTAGCAGGCTGGGGGGGTTATGCTAATACATGTAAGACATACATTTTCTAGTGTGCTGCAGAGACATTTGCTGACAGAAGGGGTATTTGTGAAATTCTGAGACTCATGTTTTAGGTTCCGTTCCAGGCTTTGGAGGTAGAGGTTCTTCTGTCTCATATTCACAAACTCAGATCTTTCTCCGCTTTCCACCCCAACTTGTTCTTGTGCCATTATTTCCACCTTTCTACCTGATGTTTTTTCTTCTGTCTTGAGAAATCTGCATTTGCAGAGGAGGCGGTGGCCAGCCTCCTGTGGGCCGGGCCCGCTGCCACCTGGATGAAGGCAGTCGCCAGCAAACGGAGCTGCAGCAAACTTGAGGCTCTTCACTAAGGACGGCTCGGCTCCCGTCTTTTCAAAGGCTTAGGAGGAGGTATTCCTGGAAAGCTGTTTCCCTGCCAAGTTGCAGTTCCACACTGCAAATCTAGGCCTTCTTAAAGAAAATATTTTTTTCCTTTGGTTTTTAAACATGAGCAAAGCAATGTATTTTTCTCTAGCGCCCCTCTGGGAAATGTCTAAACTGTTGAGAGTGAAGTTTTCCAAAACAGCGCATCTGGAGGCATGCTCCTGGTATGTTAAAGTCTCTGGGATTTGAATGTCTTCTGCTTTGGTGCTAGAAACTGTCCTGTCCTGTGAATGCTAGGCTTTTAAAAATTTTCAGCATCAATTCTTGTGGGCTTGCTGCTGATGCCATTCTCTGCAATAAGTCAACTCGATAGGGCAAACACGGTTTAATAAGGCAAATAGCTTTTGGTTAAAGTTGTTACTCACTGTTACTCACTGTATGCCTTTCTAAATATGTGAGGCTAAATATCCCATTGCCCTTTTACAGAAAACTATCATTTTGGCCTTTATCGGTTCTCTGTTCCCTGAGACATTTATTGTTTGCCTGACAGCCAGGATGTCTTGCGGAGGACGTAAGCAGTCAGTCGAATTAAAAGGCAACTTCCTGATCAGAGCACGCGAGTCACCGCGGTATCCGCAGAGGTTATTAGCTAGCAAAGCTCCAAGGTAGAGAAAGGGCAGTGGTAACTATTAGGAAGCAACTGCATGTTTCCATCATCCTTACCTGCGTGTGCTCTGCTTCCTTTTGTCAGCATTGCATTTGCTTTATTTTGTACGTGTTCTCTTCCGTTTCTTTTCTTCTTAAATGCTTAAGCGTCACCATTTCCAAGGAATCTGAAAATGCTTTCGGCTTACAGAGTGTCAGTGCTCATTTTTAGCTTAGGATTTTTAGTTTTTTAATCATATCAGTACTGATTCTTATATGTGAGCTACAGAATTTACTTCTTTCTTATACTCTAAAGCATTCCTCTGAAAGGGACTACTGGGCTGTGAGTGAGGAGTTGTGCTTGTGGGAGCATTTGCAAGCAGAAAGTTTGAAGTGATGAATATATTCTAGGAACCCAGTCTGTATTCATTCCTGCCTTTCCGGCAGAACCCCGCAGGTCTCTGCGTGTGGCGTTATTACCTGAGAGTGTCATTAAAGTAAGTTTTCTTCTGCCTGCCTCTGATTGTACAGTTGTATTTTTTAAGATTTTGTGGAACATATCAAAAAAGTATAACAACAATCTCTGTGACATACTACCGGTCTTTATGCACTCGATGAAAGAGATTCTAATGCTAACAAATCAGCTTCAATAGAAACTCCATTAAATTCAACAGACTAAAATACACTTCTTTATACTCATTACAGATCTGTCTCCAATTTATCAGTTCAATGGTAACCTACGTAGGAGTGGAGTTTGCGTGAACAAACATACAGATACCCAAATCATTTCATAAATGCATTTTGAAATGCATTCCTCTGAGGCTTCAAAGGAGCACTGTCAAGTAAAATCAGATTTAATTATATTCTATAGACACGAATGTATTCATTAGAGGGACAGTCTTGTCCACGTGAGGTGCCCATTGTAGTGACCCTAATGTTTACTCTGCTGCTTGGTTTTCCCTGGTCTGCCTTTCTGAGCTTTTCCTAAATGCAAGGCCTTAGTTGGGCGCAGGATTAGTCCCGTGTGCTTTCAGAAGTTTTTGTCTTTAGCCGGCAGGTACTGTGCTGAAGCAGGGTGTGTAAATGTGTACAGTGACGGCAGCAAAACACCCTGCACCAAAACGTGAAGTCGCTTAATATATTAGGAATGACTTACTAAATGTTGTTACTTATAAGAAGCTCAAGTTAGATAATAGAATATGTTGGTGGTTATTAGATCATTTTTAATCTAGTGTTCTCAAACAGTGATACGGTAATGTGGTAATTATCGTTAGAGTGTTACAGCAGTTATGCCTCGTCACGTTTGGAGTAAAAAGAGCTCTGACTTCCCTCCAAAGGTTTCTTAAAAGGAAAAACGTCTGTGTGATTTCTCTGACTCCAATTTGCTGAGGTTAATCTGGTGGAGGGCCAAGCCATGGACTGGGTTTGACTTGCATGTCGGAAAACCAGTATGATTTGGGACTCTGGTGCCTGGTGAGATTTGTGCTGATTCTTCCGAATTCATTCAAAAGTGAATTGCTAGTGCTGTAGAGAAAGAGCAAAGATGCAGTAAATAGACGTGTACGTGTTTGCGTGTCCTGTATTCAGAGTTTGTTCTGCCTGTCGCCGTCAGTTCCTGCGGGGCCCTGGTGCTGTGAGAAACGTATGAACGTATTTTTAAAAGGTTTGTTAAAAATTAATCTGAATGAAGGCTTCTTAAAATAAGAAAAAGATGATTATAGGTGATTAAAAGCAGCCCGTCCCCAGGGTTGGAGGAATGTAAAACGTCTGACCCTTAGCGTTTGCTACCCCCTGGTCTTCGGGCATCTGCCCCCTGACAACAGGCAGCTCCTGCATCTCCATTATCGCTTTAACCCCAACTCAAAATGCAGTTTAGCAACATTTTTTTAACATAAGGATTACTCTGTGTTTTTGTTACTTCCTTGTTCAACTTTTCTTTCCTCTTTTTCTTGCAAATTTGAGGTAATATTAGGTAGGGGGCTGCTTTCTCTGTGTGCCGGGGGCTTCCGTCCAGTTGGAGAAGTCTTCTGGTTACTGCTTGCCTGAGTAATGGCACATGGCCGGTTTGGTGCGCTGCAGACAGTTTTATGGTACCATCTCCTAGGAATATTGTGTGCCTGTACGTTAGGTAAGTCACTACATAGTCTGACCTGTGTTTTGCCCATTATAGAGGGAATATGCTGTACATGATTGTTTTCATAAAAATTAATGGCTTTTGGGGGACAGATACATGTGACTTTGTGAAAATGGGTCTAAAGTTGAAAATATTCAGAAGCCTGGTGATTTATTCTTGCAAACAACGGCTAGTGTTTTATAGTGTCTACATTCATGCAATTGCTGAGCATTAGTGGTTTAGCAGTTTAAATTTTGAATGGATTTCATGTATGCTAAACATATATCCATATGTTAACATGCCTGTTAAAAGCGTGGATTCTGTGTGTGTCAGAACTGGGCGGAAGGGAATCAGAAAACTCTGCCCTCTGTCTCAGGAGACGTTATCTGCTAAACTTTAGAGCTGAGTGCATGCTCTTTGGCTCTCCAGTGTGCACAGTACATGCACCCACTGACGGGTTAATTGGTTGCTGGGAAAAAAAGAAAAAAAAAAAAGGAGGGGGAGGTGGCTGGTTTTCCTTCCTTTCCTTCGGTGAGACTTTCTCTCCTCTACCAAGCTGCTGATATTTATAAAACTCAGAGTAAACCAATTGTCTTAGAAACAGCTACACTTCTAGCAAGTTCAGAAAGTGAATGGGTTAAAAAATTAGTGTTGAGGAGGAACAAACGGGTACATGGATGGATAGACAGATAGCCCGATCATTGCATAAGCCTCAATTTCTTAGGAAACGAAACTGAAATAAAAAGTGGTTATTTAATGACAAACTGTTTTGTAATACAAAAGTTTTTCATCTCCTGACCTTCAGGATTTACACTTTGCAGTTTTGACGTTTTTAAATGTACATAATTTGTACTTTATTCTGGACATAGATTACATTATGCTGTCACATCAAGCCTGGTTTGGGGAATCTGCCAGTTTACACTCTGCACTCATTTTTGCTCTCTGTTAGAAATTTTTACAACTCAATTTCTACTGATTGTATTTTAATCCACAAACAATTTCTTTAACCAAATGTCTGATTGTATCATCTATCCACTTGTATCAGTGAAATATCTAGTACAGATCTTGATTAGAATATATGAAGTCTTAGAGAAGACTACCTCTGTGTGTCCAGTTTACTCACCTTAATGTTGCTTTCTTGAGCCAATTTCGCCTGTTTAGAGCAAACCTTATATTTAATTGATCAATAAAATACCTTTTATTTACAAATGTATGCATCCAGAGATTACAAAGTACACCATTAAGCAGAGCAAGGGCATTGACAGTTGCACTTGACTTTGACCTCGCCTTTCAAGGTGGTGAATAGTGTCTTTGGAACGTGGAAACAGTGGGATTTCAAACCATCCATTATTTAAATGGAGAGTTTTTGACTTTGAGAAAGCTGACCAGGTTCACAACCAGCCAGCCATTCTTCCCCTGCGTCATGTTATCTCAACAGGACAAATAATGTTCTTCTGGGGTTCTTTTCCTAACGTGCAATTCCTAACGTCTGTGAGGGTACCTCAAGGCCATCTTATAAGAACCGTGTTTGTAGTATAGCATCTTGTGCCTGGCTCAGGATCCTCAGTTGCGATTAAAAGAGTGCTCTATGTCATATGATGAGGAATGTCTGTCCCCTTTGCCCTAAGACATGTCCCGAATCTACCCGACTCTTGTGCAAGAGGAGGGGAATGGGTGTGCCAAAGTGTGTCGCGTCATTCGGAGTGAGCAGGGCCGGTGTGCAGTCTTCCCTGGAGGAACAAGTTCTTTCCTGATGTCACTGGGAAATCACTAATTTTTAGCCCTGTAGGACCTACAGCCTCATATATGCAAACAAGTGAAAGCAGAGGAGCATTGTTTCCGTCCTGGAGCACAGTTACCTCCATGTATGTTGTCCTTCATCAGCTGGGATGCTTTTCCTGTTTGCCCTCACCCTGCCTCTTTGATGTGAAGTACACGATCGTTTCTGAATCAGTACAACCTTGCCTGCCTGAGGACAGAACTGCTTAATGTTTTCTCCTCCTCAGGATGCTCTGGCCTAACCTTTGCTGTAAGCATAGCTTACAGGCAAAAAAACCAGGATGCTTCCATGGTGAGGAAATCTTGCTCTAATGGGCCTACATCAGCACTTCTAGTGCATTAGTATTTTTATTGGACTGTAGAGTGAAGTACTGTGAAGTAAGTGCATTAGTGTGGATCAGCGTTTCTGAGCTATACTTGTGTTTTATAGAGGCTATCAACAAGACAGTGCACTAGAAAGTGCCGTTGGTCTGGATCAGCAATTCAGTGCATTAGTGATTCATGCAAATGCCCAGACCCTGGGATCCAGGGGGAACAGAGACGTGTTGTTGTGTGTCACTAATCCAGGTATTATTCTTAGCCTTTGGTTTGAAGCAGAAGTTCAGAACTTGATGTATATTGATTATCAGATGAAAACTTTGTTTTTATTTAATGTATTTGATAGTGAAAATAGGGGAAGGAAGATGGCAGTGAGTGTTTATTTTTACCTTTGACATTTAATAAACAGGGAATCTTTTTGGAGGAAGGCAGAATTCAATTCAAATAGCAGCTATAAAAATCCACTCAGCTTTTAATGACTGGGTATGGCAGAGTGTCAACTGGAAGCAGAACCAAAAATTCAAGAAGAAATACTTACAGTATGCTGAGGCAGCATTACAGAGCTGCTGAAGTCTCTGGGCTCCCTTCTCTTGTCTCTCTCCTCACTTTATGGCTCTTCTGGTTGTTCCTCTGAAAGCATCCACTTTCCCACTGGTAGGTGAGGGGCTGTCAAGCAACTCGGGCCTTTTCTTCTAGTTGCTGCTTTCTTGTGTGTCTTGATTCCTCCTGACCTGATGGGTTTTCCCTATCTCACTGTAGAACAAGGCTTGGGGGAAGGAGACGCTTGGAGCATCCACTAAGTGTTGATCAAAATGACAGTTTTGTCATCATTCCCTTTGGGTCCTATCTACACGGGGGCTAGAAGAAAAGGGGTGAGTGTCAGGAATGGAGACAAGAGGTTTGGCTCTGGTCCTGAAAGGGGAGAAACACTGATGAAGTGTCACAGGTAAAGTGAGTAGGAGAAGATGTCTAAAGTGAATGAGTGAGACAGGTAACTGTTAAGGTGTGAAATGAGGGACAGGTGAATTGGGTCTTGGGTCGAATGTTGGAGGGAAGATGCAGAAAGGAACAAAATCTCAGTAAACAGGAGTATGGAGGAGAGAAGGATGGATCCTATCCCGAAAGGTCACAAAGCGTCTGATCTTAATTCACACATACAATGTGATTAGTTTAATTTCAGCAATGAATATATTATTTCCTACAATCTTTTTCCCTTTCAGCTGTTACAAAGACAAGTGGTCAGATACAGATGACTACTTGAGGCCAAGAGAAATTTAAGTCATTTCTGTTTTCCAGTGTAAGAAATACATCTGCAGAATCTGGTCTTGCTCGAGTGTATTTTGATTGCTTCTTTCTGAGTGTGATCTTCACTGTGTATCTGTTTCTAAGATCCTTTACTGTTTTCTTACCCAAATGGAGGGATCACACTTTGCAATTTCAGTAGAGATTTTCAATACAGGAGGAAGAAAGAGGAAAACATTTCCACTTTTTTCTTGCTATTGTATTCCTCCTTTTTCAGTGAGCTCTGTCGCTAACATTGTTGTGTCCCATGATTTAGTCAGAATTGTAATAGAATTTCAGCTTGTACTCAAGTGCCATTAGAGTCATGGGACTTAAGGATGAGTTTGGATTTAAATGTGTGCTCACAGTGTTTGCTCTGGTTCCCTGTATCAACTCTCTTCCTTAATAGCTCCCTATTGATTATGATAGTTCCCTTATTTCCCTTATGCCTTTGAAAACCCAGGCAAAACCAGAGTATGTTTGACTTGTAATTTGTCCATATTCCAGTACAATAAACAGGTGGAAAAACTTGAAGTTCTTTTGCGACACAAGTGACATGAAAATGTCTAGGCAACATAAAGGCTACTACTGGGAAATCAGGCAGGCTGCATCTTGGGGACTGCGTTAGTACTGATAATTTCACTAGTCAGTCTGATGCTACTAGCTGCAAATTAACTTCATGGGGCATCACCTAAAGAGGTACCTAAGAATTGGCAAGTTCCTAGTGAGGGCTATAGAAAGTGCTCTGCCAAGTGCCCATTGGGAAGCCCGGAAATGTAAATGTGTTGTTTCTTTCTGGAGAACAGAAAACAGACCTGACTGTCAGCCTCAGCACTAAAGCAGCTGTCATCTGTGTGTGCTTTTTCTCTTCTTATCATCAATCTGGGTAAGCAGCAGCACTGACAGTAGCAGCAGCAACGCTGTCAGTCTTCTCCTTTCTCTTGAGCCTCTTTTACTGTGCTTTGGGATCTCATTTTCAGATATGTACTGGGCATTCAGAGAAAGATTATACTGCTGTTGGCTTGATGTTCAAAAAGGGAGAGTGATCCAATGCGCTTGCCTTCATGTGTCTGTATCAGCCTGTTGCCTGCCTCTGTGTTGTCAAGCCCTGGGCAAAAAAGGGAGTGGGTTTCTCTGCTTCTCCGTTGCAGCCATATGGAAGTGACTGGTTGTGATGCTTAACATTTTAATGTGCTGCCAAATTGTTTCTGCAGACTGAGAGACTGAGGTTTGTAACCCTCCCTCTGCTGGGTCAGTTTATTTGGGCATCTCTGACTGTGTACAGAGCGACTGTGCAGGCAGGATATATGCAAATTGAAAGTACACAACAATTATTTATTGACTAATGCATAAAGCAGACAGCTAGGACAAATGTGCTACCAGGCTAGGAGAGCATTGATATGTTCTCCACTGCTGATGCAGACACCCGCTGGGTGGTGGGTTCACTGCCCGTTAGTCATCAGTCGGGGGGAAAGTGCTCAGCCCCATTGCTCCTTCAGTTGAGCTGCTCCTTGGTCTTTCTTGCTGCACTGCTGTCTTCTGATTCTCCACTTTCTTCTTAGTTTTTTATAGCTTTTCACATCAATATTGTTTTTTCTTGAGTCCTTGAGTCACTGACTAGTACTGTCCCAACAGTTTCATTTCTGTCTTGCTTGCTTGGCCTTAGCTTATGGACTGTCACACAGCTCAGGAACCAGATGCATGGGCTGGAGCAAGTTCTCTCCCTAAGTTAATTTTAGTATTTTGGTAGGACAGAGATCAAACTCTTCTCTGCCATTTAATTCTGGGAAGCTGAAGATATTTCTGGAAATGGAGAATATTATTGATTTTTTCCCCACTCATTCTGAAACCAGGTGTATGGGTAAACTGGCCTCTTGCTGTTTGACAGCCTGTGCCAAATACGGCTTCCAGTCTGCAGCTTGTCTAGCAAAACCGTCTACCTGCCTACTTGCTACTACTATCTCATTATCACTGGAATTTAAAAATGCCTCTTTTTCTATTTGTTTTTTACATGGCGTGCCTAGCAGTATTTTGGGGCTAGAGTTGTTCATTTGCCCATTGAAGTGATGTCCTGATAAGCATGTCCTTGCCCTCATTTTTGGTGAACCACAGCATCAAAACTCCTCTGGAGTGTGTGGAAGAACTGGAAGGAGTCTGCACTATGGGAGAACAGGTGAAGGAATAAATGGCATGAAGATCAATCACGGGAATGAAGGGGTGGAGTTTAGCAGAGATCATGGGCAGACATGAAAAGGGATGTTTTACAGTGTGCATGGAGCACTGGGATTGAAGAGAGCCTTTGAGCATCTCAGATAGCAAGAATCCCCTGCAAGTGCCCAAAGACTTGAAAATACTTACGGTCCTGTGCTTGCAGGAGAGAGGCTGTCCCAGGTGAAAAGTCTGAGTGAAGGCTTCAAAATGCAGAAATCAGCATCAAACCTGACTCATACCTCCCGGGTCTCATCTCTCATATCTACTGTTGTACTTTAAGAATGAAAAAATACAATGTCCTTTGTGGTTGGAGGTGACCCTGAATAGTTAAGCTCTTTAACACTCTGGTTTATCTTTGCCATCACCCACACCTTGCGTTTTTCCTCCTAAGTTTATTTTTTTTTTGAGGTGGGATTTGCATCTTTCGAGCCAGGACTCCCTGAGAAGCTGTTTGGCTGTTCTCTGTGGTCCCCATGTTGTGCTAGCGATGAGCAGAGCCGGTTCTGCCCACTGTGCCGATGTCAGCTCTGCGAAGGGCGTTCCTGAGGGACTGCTGCGGTGAGCACGTTCCTGACACCGCGGCTCATCCTGGGGGAAATGCTGGCAGTCGGGCAGCCGCAAGGGCAGCAAGGACGCACAATAATCTCCCGATGAGAGCTCATGTCAGGAGAGCTTGGCAGCTCCACAGAGCGCATATGAAACAAATACCAATGTTCTGAACAAAAATAAAAGTTAAAAAAGACATATTGATTCATGCAGCTCAGTTTCGGTGACACTTAGCCTGTGTGTGATAGCTTTGTGCTTATTATTTGCCTTGGTGTGGAATATTATGCTGTAGCTGAGAGTCAGAAGCTCATGTGTACACACATGTAGACACCCCCCTCCCCCAAACTAATTAATGTGAGATGAATTTATAAGGGCAGACTGGAGTTAATTGCGGTGGCTCTACCTCCACACAGGTTTAGACAAGAGATTCACCTTAATAAGCTCTGGAGGAGGCTCTCTCCCTGCAATATATAAGAAACAAAGAAAGACTAAACTTTGGTACTTACATGCCTAAATCTGGGCACTTGTACAACCCCACAGCAGACTAAGAAGGTCACAGTGTTTCAGTCTGTAGGCCATGAGTATGACTTGCAAGAAAAGAGGGGATGTCAACCTGCAGAAATTGATACACCCTCTGGACTCGTGTGGTTGGTATGTGCGATATGAGTAACTTCTCCTTGCTCTTCCTACATACTTTGTTAATATAGAGAGCGAATAAAATGCCCAAAGGAGCTAGATAAATTGAACTATCAAACAGTGGTTCTTCTCAGCCTAGTCTGTTGTCTGTTTTTCATGTTGTCTGTACTGTAAATTGTGATCTACATGCTCAAGAGCACTAAAGGAAAAAGAGGCAGTAAATATTAGGGTAAATAATTTTGCTCTCAGGTGTGCAGTCCGAGTTCCCTATATTAAGCCCAAAGACCAGCTAGTCTAAACAGTTGCTTTTTTCAGGAAATTGTTATGCTACTGGCAGAGAGCAGCAGAGACAAGAAATGAATTAATTGAAATTTGTCCAGCTGATCTAGCAGGCAAGCTGTATACCATGCAAGGGCAATAGGCAAAAAGAGATTCCCCCAAGGCCCTCAGAAATTACCTTTCCAACTTCAGATCAAGTGATCTGCAGGCACTTGAGCATCCAAATAACACTCAAGAAAACGCCAGCCCTCAAGAAAAAGGACTATTTTCTTTCCTCCAGCGCCGCAATGTCTCTCCATCCAGTGCCCTGGGGAAAGAAGAAATGCATGGACAAGGGAGAAACACAGGGTGTCTGACCAAGCATACATCGGTGGAAAAATCCTTCCCGATTCCGGCAGCTGAGCATCTGACGCTGTGAAGTGAGGTTTGACTGTGCCCGTGCTGTAATAGAGAGGGCTATGGGAGTAAACTTGATCCCCTTTTCGGAGAGGATTTATAGATATCAAGGCCAGAAGGGTTTTCCTTGAACTTTTAGCTCAGTTTTCTCTCTTCCTTCCCTACTGCCTCAGCCATAAAACTTCTCACAGAAGCAGGTTTGAGATACATATTTTAAAGCCTCCAGATCCAGGCAAGCCTGTCACCTCTCCTGGTAATCAGCTTTAACATTTAATTATGCTTGCACTAAGAAATCTTACCTTTTTTCAAGGTTAAATCTGTCTCACTTCAGTTTCCGGTCAGTGGCTCTTGCTATGCTGTTATGAGCAAGATTAGAAAGGCTGCGCTATCAGATTGCTTTCCTGCGAAGCAATGTTTCACAGTGTTCGCATCACCTATAAGCTTGCTCTTTAATATCTTAAATACATCACGAGCTGCTTAGTCCTTATTGAGATGAATTTCTCAGGTCCTGGAAGACTTTCATGATCCTTCTTTACACTAGCTCTAAGATGCCCACAACCACCATGGATGTGTATGGACCAGAACTGGGCGCACCAGTCTAATAATTATCTTTCCCAAGCTGCAGGGAGAGAGGCAGGAAGTGCTGCCCTGCTTCTTACCCTCCTAAGGGCTCCATCAGCCCGTTTCTCACAGCTTGTTGTCTAATACTGATCTATTCTAACCACAGAGTCCTATTTTCAGTCGCGATATCTGCAGACAGTCTCTCGTCATATAGGCTGAGTTGTGCGTGTAATTCCCAGATTTTCCTGGAGGGCATTCACTTCAGTCCTCTTGAATGGGGACCGTTTATTTAGCGTAGGGCCAACTCAAGGCTCTCGGGCAGAATTGCTGACCCGGGAAGACAGCCCGTGCCGTGCTGGAGAGGGAAGGGAAGCATGGAGAAACAGGGCTGGAAAACCACGCTAGGAGCAAGGCCGGGCGAGCTGTTGGTCCTGCTGCTGCCAGGGTGACGGGGAGGATTCAGCCACCGCAGTATCACCACTGCCGGCAGCGCGCTGCCCTCAGCCACTGCTGCTTTTGTGTGTGCCTGGAGCAGGGCTCCCTGGCAGGCGGCTTAGAGCAGGCTTTGACTGGTTTTTTTTGCCTTTCTTCCAGGATGAATGGGGGGAATAAAATAGAATAAGTAAATGAATATAAAAGTAACACACATAGTAAGTCCCTAAACATAAAGAAAACTGCACTTGTGCTGTGCTTGGGAAGGCTATCTTCCAGAGTATATCTACGACTTATTAAAAAATGGGTGAAATAATGGGAAATATAGTTGGGATAAAAAGTCATAACCATTTTTAAATCAAATATTTAAAGGTTTAGCACATAAGAAAATTAATCACTTCTCAAATTGACTTACCCAGAAATGTAAGCATCATTTGTGTGATGGTAATGCACTGTTGGAACCAGTGATGAAGCAGAGATGTAGTTTGCCAGATTTAATACAACGTTGAGCAAAAAATTTCTGTGCTAAGATTTTTTTTGATCTCTTCGTTATGTGCCAGTGGGATAGAATGGGCACGGATCTGGAGTAAAGCACTGCCTGACCCAGCCAGGTCAGGCTCATCTCTGAATTTTGAATAGGTAAGAGGCCGAACTATATAGTCATTGCTAAACCATGATATCCAGTGTTTTCAGGCCTCTAAAATATTGTAGGAATTGTAGGATATCACTTTTCTAAATCTAATGAGGATGATTTTTCAATTATTGTCTAGGAGAATCTGGGATAAGTTTTGTGGCAATCCATGAAGAACTTAACAGGTGAATCCCTCCAGTGTAGTAGACACAAGAATTCTGGTTGGTTTTCTTTGCAATTTTAATTCGCCCTCTTTGTGCTTTGCTTTATGATACAGTGTTTAATTAGGTGATCACATACTGCTTTATTCCCCAGGACTCCTTCCTCCTACAGGACTTAGGGGAGAATTGCAAGGTGCGCAGCAGATGAGTCCAACCTCTAAAGCCCTTCTCTTGTTTGGGAACTGTGGGGCGAATACAGCAAGATGTTGCTGAAAGACAACGGGTAAAATTTTCTGAGCCACATTTCACACATTCCTAATTATGTGGGCACTTGGTACGATGTATGTTAGACCAGATTTGCATAAATGCTGAGCATCCCCAGCTGCAAGTGCAACCACTTGGATCTCCGCTCTGCATGTAGAGGGTGCCATAAAAATGATAAGTACTTTGGAAAATTGCACTCTGGAGGTCTCAAGTTTGATCCTTAAATGTAGAGTTTTAGCTGTTTCGGTTTTACTCACTGCTTGCTTTAGTCTTGCATCTGCCAAAAGGGTTTGTAACCATGCCAAATGTTGTAGGAATATTGAGGCAAGATGTGAAACTCTCTGATAGTAGTTAGTGTAACAAAGAAAGGCCTCAAAATGTGCCTGCAATCAGGATAGGGTCTGGGTGTACAAAAATGAGATGTGCACACGGAATGTGGAGGTTGAAAAGAAATACCAAGTAGCTATATAGTTGCAAACCGAGCTGTGGTTCCTATAGATACATGGTGTTTGGCAGTGTGTCCACTGCGCGTGCACTGGAGAGAAATCTGAAGTGCGACAGGCAGCCTGTTGTTGTCTGGCTTTGCAATCTTAGCATGCATGTGGTGGAGAGTTTTCTATTTTGCTTTAATTTAATAAAAATATGTCACTGCACTTGACTGGTTATTTGCTTGACAGGAAATAAAGACATTTGAGTCATTAATACCGTAGGCAGGCCAAGAGCAGCTGTGGAAGGAGGTAATATATCCCTGTGAGCCTAATGAGTCATTCAGGGAGATTACTGTACACAGTGTCATTCAACATCACTGCTGACGCCTGATGGAATTAATAATGCTATTTATATCAATAAGATTAGCAGCAGATAGGTTCACTGTTATTAATAGCATAATTAGCAACTACGAATTTGTATCGATGTTGTAGCACCGTCTACATTAGCATGTCATAAAAGCTGTCACAGTTATCAAGTGGATGGCAGGTGCGGAGTCTATGAAACACCTGCGTAAAGATCATTGTAATTTAAGCCGACACATTTAGTTTGGTGAATGTGATGGTTTCTTTGTCTAGGGCTTGCGCTGATGTTATGGGTATCACAGAAAAGACGCCTTGAATCATCTAGTGTGTCTCCAGGGGCTTTGCTGGTCTGGTCTCTGCATCTTTTCTATTACTATCTGATTTTACCTGTTTTTGAATATGTATTTACAATAATGGTTCCCAGGCCATTTCCCTTGGGAGGCTATTCACTTACCAGTTATTCTTTTCCTTGGCTTATACTGCCAGCCTACCTACCAACTTCTGAGACTGAGTAATTCCCTTCTTTCATTTATACATTTATGTTGTTGCCTTGAAGATATTTATAGACTGTGATCGTATTCCCCTTGAGTCATCTCTTTCCTAAACTATATATATTTAGTTCCTCCAGCTCCTCCAGTTCCATATATGTGACCTGTTCTTCTAATTTTCTGGGTCACTGACGGAGAAGGGGAGAGGCTGCCTCCAGTAGCTAAGTGGAGTATGGGTCAAAGGAAAAGAGACCATAGCCAAGACTAACCTTTAAATGTATCAAAATTCTCATGTGTGTGAGATACCAGAACTACCTCTATCAAATCTTCTTTTCAGTCCCTGCTGAAACTGCTGGGAATTTAACTTCAGCAACTGCTAGTTCACTCTCTTAGTTCTCAATTTAACAAAGCAGTTAAAGATCTGATGAACCTTGGTCACTTCAGTTAGTCTTTATTCAAATCAGGGTTTACAGCCATACTTAATCCATTTGAAATGTTGTGCTGAAAAAAAAAGAACTTATTGCATGTTCAGGCCTTGGATTCCAGAGGTAGCTTTGAACATCTGCCTGTTGTGCAAGGGTCACTCCAACATTGCGGTTCCAGAAATGAAAGTGGTATAGCACATAGGCTCTTACTAGTTAGCCTGGGTGTCTGTTGCAGCTGAATTATTCCAGAGCGTAGGTATGGTATTAGGCACATAACTAACTTGATGTTTTGAGCGCAGTGTGTCTTGCAGAATATAAACGCTAGTTATCCTATGTAAATAAAATGTAGAAAGGGAGAGGGCAAGGTGTATTGGCCTTGTAATGATCACATTTTAAAGGCAAATATTTTCATATTTCAAGATATATTAATTTACTTAGATATTCCTTCACTGTGTCTTCGTTGTATTCTTTCACTGTATTCCAAATAAGACCAAAGCAAAGCAAATCTCTATCATTCTTCAAACAAAGAAGTATTTAATTTCAAAAGAATAGGACAGACAGTGGATTAGGAATGTCATTCAGGCAGAATATGATGGACCTGACTTAATTTGTTATTTGTGCACACCTCTACTCATGGAGCGTCTTAAATTACAAATATTCTTTAGATTGGCAAAGCCTTCTTGCAGCGGTATCACGTCAAGTACAACAGAGAATACGATAGCTCGTATGAGATGATAGTATCTTTGGGGCAATCGCAGAGCAACGCCTGCTGTAACACAGACGCATTTTATACGCTGCTTATTCTTCCATTAGTCCTAGTCTGCTTTTGCACTAGCCTGCGGGAGACCAAATGATAGCATGCTGGCAGAAAAAGTGCTCACAATCTCTATTTACGCAGACTCCACTTTGAAAATGGCTGTCTCGGCTCATGCAACTTTACCTTAGAAGATTCTCCAAGTGGTATTTTCTCCATATTTATAGCAGAATGTAAAGTAGCTTTTTCAGCCGCAAGTGTATAAAACATTTCATGCATGGTGAAAGAGCTGTCTCAGTTGGGTAATAATCAGTGTTGGGCATTACAGAGCATCGTAACCGCGGTACTTACAATGTCCCTCCAGCAGAAACGGCTACTGCCGTCGAAACCACTCGGAATCTGCAGTATGCACGTAGCATACCATGTGGCTGGTAACTGCCCCCGTAAATTTTATGGTGATTGTCTTTATGGTTGTGGTCTAACATGAAAGGCCAAAGCTCCAAATGTTGAAATTAACAGTATTGCTTTTGTCAGCTCCTTGCTCCAGTGCTTTGTAGATCCTCAATATTGTTTCTGGACAAACTTCTGCTTTAGGCTGGTGTTGAACTGATTTTGGCATTTTGACAGAGATTTTACAATTGGTGGTTTTTAGGCACTGGTGTAAGAGAGAAGGGGAGAAAGAGTCCTGTGAGTGTAGCATCGGTGTAGAGATGTTGTTTATGATTTACTGAAGGGAGCTGTCGGGATTATCAGTAGGGAACACAGAGAAGTGCTTAGAGAAACTGCAGTGTAACCAGAGAACCTCTCAATTCATTAATCGAAGTACTCCATTCTCCATTTCCAGACAGGTGAGACACTAAAATGTGGAGCCAAGAAAATCAATCTGCATCACCAGAACATTTTCATAAATAAAACGTTGCAAAGGAGAACTACCTTAGACCCCCTTGACAAATCTTGTAATAGAGCTTGCTTTTAACTGAAGCATTGATCTTCATTTCTTCAGGGATGAATTGTCACAGTCTAAAAGCGTGTGTAAGCATGAATGCCATTACTGGCGTTGTGTAACGAGAGAGGTATGCAAAGCACAGGCCAACAGCAAATGCTGTGCCCACCCTCCAGATTTGCGCTCTCATGTATTAACTTCTTTTGCTCGCCACTCGTGTCCTGGCTATGAGTGGGACCTTCTGTAGGTAGGATCAGGGAGTCAGAAAGCTCCACAGGAAAAACTTCTAGCAGTAACACAGAAAATAACAAGGTCCCCCTGCCCTCTGAGCATGTGTAACATAATAAAGCATAGTCTGCTGCTGTACATGTCGTATAAAAATACCACAGCTCTTCACACTCTTATTTTCTGTGTATGAAAACATGTATCTGTTTTATTTTAGATTCTCTCCTCCTCTTCCATCAAAGGAAAACTAGATTTTTGAGAGCCTCTTCTTTTTATCTACTTATTAAAATATATTAGCAAACATTAACACTGTTATGAACAAACACATCTCGGTCTGTCCTCACCTGGTAAGGATTAACACATGCCTGGCATTTCCTTAATACACTTTTACTGTTCTCAGCTGCCTGAGAAAACAGTCTTTGTAGCAAACCTGCTAAACAGTGATTCGGGCTCCAATATGCTGCTTCTCCCACTGAATTAAACTGGCAGGCTCACATGTAAACTGATCCCAGCTTCTGCAGAACCACAGGAGGAGCAAATCCTCCTTTAAAGTTTTCATGTACTGTTTGATGTAACAGCAGCTCAGACGAGCCAAAGAATTATCTAGCAAATTAATCCAAGCAGAAGCCAATCATCTGGAAGGCAGTGCAGATCCCGGGACCTGAAGGTCCAAGGGGGACTCTGCAGGAGCATTACAGGGTGGCTTCCCTCTCAGTGAGCTGAAATGGTTGAATGGCCTTCGTGTGCAGCACATTGCAATGATCATTGCAGTCGGTCATTGATCTTGACAGCACTGCAAACAAACAGCGTTGTGGATGCAGCACAGCAAGGGCTGACAAGGCTGCTAGGGAATATCTGGGAATATCTGAGCATCTCAGGAAACAGTACTTTTTTATTAAAATATGACTGAGGGACTTAACGATTTTACACAAACTAGGCCTTGGTATCAGTCACCCAGTGCAATGTGTGGTGCAAGTTTCAGCAGCCCTCAATATCAGAATAGAGACAAAACCTCAGAGGAGTCTAGAGGTTTTGAGGACATCCTCAGGTGAGGAGAAAGCAGTGAAGTGAGCTGAGCCATCTTTGTAGCATCAGTGATGTAGCAGATTGGCCACCCCAGTGAGCCAGAGCTCCTCGACCACTGATGTTACGCCCCTTCTGGAAAACAAACCTGCTCAGAAAGAATATGGAAAAAGAGCAAGTGAGGAAATAGCAGGGTGATGTTATTGGGTGCAAATAGCTCTGAAGCTATGCAGTGCTGGGTGCTCGCAGGGTAATGACCTAAAACTCCCATTCAGGTGCTAACTGCGAGCAACACAACTGTGAACTGCATCTGTATGCTGGAGGAGACATTAATGGATCCACGGATCTTATGTACCAACCATAATTTCTGGGAATCTAATGACTAAGGTTACTTGGGGCTTTTTATAAGGTGCCTATATAGTGCTTCTCAGTGTTTGAAGTTTTCAGTAGGCCTTTCAAGCCAAGTACTCCAGAGATGCATCAATGAAAGCACAAAGCTGGTATAAAAGTCAGGGGTATTTACAGGTTGTAGTGGGAAGATAACAGGCTTACATTACTTTCTGAACATCATTGATTTTATATTGAGCAGAAAAGGGTCTCTTAGGATGGGGAGACTCCAGAGATAATTTGTGAAGTACAGACTGAAGCAAAGACGTGTCTATTATCTCATGCTTTCAAGAAGTGCGTGGTTTATAGATAAGGCGATGGTCTAGAAAGAGGGTGCTATTATCAGCACCAATCTCTTTTACAACCTAGTTCATCCCTTCAGACCATCGGTTTCTTTTGGTGCGGCACACGGCTCGATGTCTTCAGCATCTCAAAGGGAAGCCGCAAAGTGCCTTTCCAAGAGGGTGGGACAAAATAGCCTAAAAGCAGAACGCGCTGCCCGAGGAGGCAAGGAGTATGGAGGCCACCCAAGGGAAGCATCACTGGCAGCATCAGCACCGGGGCTCCTACGAACGCAAGGCTTCCTTGCGGGCTGTGACAGCAGCTCACGGCAGAAGGCACGAATTAAGACATCAAAGTCCCTTTGTTCATGGAGCAGATGGAAATGTTTGGCCACTTTGTGGATTTCTTCTTGCCGTCTGGACCAGAATTGCCCTTGTTTTCATACCATCCGGCATTAATGTTTCCCAGAGTTGCCCCTTAAACAGAGGAAAAAATACTCTACAGCATATTAACAACGCAAGCATATAACAGCAAATGGCTTTATACATAATACAACACGGTCATTAGCCAGCTGTGCACATAAAGCACCGAGTGGAGGCAGCAGGCTGCAAACCCGGGATCTTCAGCTCTCCGGGCTGTAGTCTCTGCGCAGTGGGCTAAGGCAGCCGCTCTCGTGGCCAGTGTGTTTTAATGGAAAGTGCTTTTATATGAGCAGTAGTCATCCATCCCTGGGGTGTTTTATGCCGTTTCAAAATGCCTATAAGCCCTGGACCAGCTCTGTGAGAACAAACTAATTGCGCAGCAGGCAACAGCTCCTTGGGTGATAATCACTGTTCTGTTTGCCGTAATAATTTTTAAACCTTCCCGGCTTAAAGATTTGGACAAGTTTATGACTTATGATTTATCGTGGTTAAAAGTATCTCATACTGATCTAATGCCTATATCTACTTATTCAGCACATTATTTTATCTCTATATGATTAGAGAAAGAGAGAATATTTAATGATGTAGCATAGAAGGGTTTTATTAGCAAAAGTTTATGGCTACAAATTTTATTGGCAAAAGTTTTACATATTTACTAAGCTCTGTGTGTGTCATCTAAATAAGTGCCAACAAAGCTTTTATATTGTGCCACATACACTATTATGTATTCAAAACATACCTGGTATTTTACAGGGAAACAATCTGTAAATAATTGAGATTTTTTCAGAGAAAGGAGAGAGGTCTTTATTTTGTTTCTATCTCTGTAACAGTAAATACTGAGCGTGCAGTCTCGGGTTCGATCCGAGGAGACTGGGCTTGCTAGGAACAACTGTTGGCTTACGACTGAGTGACAGCGGGAGAGACTGCAGCCCGCTGCACTTTCCGACTGCTCTTTCGGGCCCCGGAGCGATAGCTAGGCTTCCCTGCAGGCTCGGGAGCACCGGCTGTCTGTCCTATCTGCACCGCCTCCTGGACGGGGGAAACCCAGGGACTGGCTCTGCCGCGGCCTGGAGCGAGTCCCCTGTGGGCTCTCGCGCTGGGTTGACGCTCCTCCGCTGATCTTGCCGACAACTCAGACGTTTGACTGTGATCCCAGTAGTTGAATAACATAAAATAGTGTTCATATATCCTGGAGATTGTTTTCTTACTATTGTTATGTACTTTATGATTATTGTTACGCATGAAGGATGCTCCGTCCAAGTGTTTGGGAAGACAGTGGATCAAGGCTTCATGTTTGTTTTATTACTGTTACGCTGGTTGATTGGTACTTACTTCTGTTTCCGATTATACAGGTACTCAGCTATACCCTGGTCCTTTGAACACTTAAGCAAATAATGGTAGTAATAAAAATGCTCTATTTTAATGTCTGTTTTTTCAACTTTTGGCAGCAAAGGATCTAACAAGGGCAGTCCCTCTCATCGCTGCCTTTTATAGCTGAAGGTGCAGGGAGAGTCATGAGATGTCACAGTCGCTCCTCTGTGCTGTGCGCGGCGTGTCATGAAGCGGCACCCGAATTCCAGCGCCCCAGGCCGCTCCCTGGCCCCACGCGTAGCCTCGCAGAGTCTGTGAGAGGCCGCGCGGGCACAGGGTGCGGAGGAGCTCGGCTGCGTGCTGACCCAGGTCTCGGTGGGTTCCCCTTTCTCTTTGCTGCCTGCGCTCCCTGAAGGCCCCCCAAATAAACGGAGAGGACTGGTAGGTCCCAGGTAAGGGCGAGGTTGAGGCTGGAGACATGGCTGTCCGTCTTCTGAAACGCGAAGTCAGGTTTCCCGTTACCCAAGAGGAGGCTGCAGTTACACTGGTAAAAAGGGCCCGAATTGGGCCATTTGATAGACTGATTTTTCAGCAACGTTCTGGCTCTTGACAGTTCCCGCTTACAGAGCTGAATTGTAGAGGGTCAGGGAGAGATTTCTGGAAAGCTCACAGCACATTCAGTCAGCGGATAAATAGCAGCAGCAGATATACTTCTTTAAAGGGACAAAACTGTTTCCTGATAAATGTCTGTAAGCAATAGCAGGGGACAAGTTTTCCTTAAGGCCCAACCTTAGCTACTGTAAAGGAAGCGCTTTGAGCTGAAGCAAAAACTTTTGTAGGTGCGTGGTCTAGAGAAGACAAGTGATTTGCCTCTCACTTTGCAACATCAGAGCTGGCTGAGTGCAAATTAGAGGGGAGGCAACATCAGTTTCTGACTTCTGGAGTATTTGAATCCTAGATTTTGCTTTAGTCTGGAGCAAAGATAGGGTTTCACATCCATCTGATATGGAACACGTACTTGCTTTCGCAGCCAAAATGCAGTGGAGTTAAATTGGAGTATTTAAGTAAATCTCTAGTAGATACATTTCTTTGTCTTGGGAAAAACACCTTAGAACTATGGGTCTGTTCTATAGTCTCCAACATATCCATGCCGTATGAGATCATTGCAAGCAGGAGAAAAAAACACAACGGGAACTGGCTCAGAGAGCGATTTCAGCAAACAGCAGCAGGCGGCCATGTGGTCGTACGCGCGCTGCAGTTGTTTGCCTCTGCACATTTCCAAGGGCACCTGCTGGAAGAGCTGCCTGAGAGGGTTCCTTAAACCAAAGCAGATTCTGTGGTGGTGGTTTCGGGTTGCAAGAGCTGTGTTTTGAGTTGATGCAGCATTTCTTTGATAGAAGCCAACATGCAGATTTTATATTAAGCAATTCCTGTATTTGGTCTGCTACTATTATGTCTCCCTTTATAAAGCACTCCGTTAGAGATATCTTATACTGGTACGTGCCTAATAGCTCTCTATAGGAGCCGCAGATGCAGTTTACTTGGTATTCACTGTATTTTCATATCAGTGCTGTCTTCTCTTGAAAAGAGCAGCTTTAGAGTGGGACAGCTGTTGTGCTTTCCGATAGTAATCACAAAAGAGCAAAAACAATCAAGATGGAAAAACCTGGCATTTTAATTTAAAAGATAGTGAATATGTTCCCCTTTGTAAGTGGTAGCAGTCATTGCTTAGAGAGAAAATTTCCGAGTTGAGTGCGTGTTCCCAAAGGATATGAACGTGACTAAGCTGTAAGGAAGTTTCTCTGAAAACTTCTTTCATCCCACAGGCGACTGTATTATTGTTCTTGCTGCTTCATTGTATAACATTTCCATCTTCCCAAGTTTGATTATTATGTTCATATGAACTGAAAACCCCTCAAAACCTGAAGTCATCCAGCCAAGCAAACACTGCTGACAGAACCATTTCAATCCACGGAATTTGTACCCAGTCCTAAATCAGCCCCAATTCGCTCAGCACAAAGCCCAAGGTGCGCCTGGCTTCCCTCCGTCCTCTTCTTTTCAGGTATTTGTACGGCTGCTCACGCCTCTGCGTTAGTCAGGGAATCCTGAACGAGAGCAGAAGTAGTGTGCTGCTTTGCCTTGGCCACTTTACATATAAATAACTCACAACTGGAGAGGTTATTACCTGACATTATACATTCAGTTGTATAAGAGGTATATACTTCTTGAAGATCTTTTCACACCAGTCCTGAGGGGAAAGAGCAGGGGATTTTTTGTTTATTTTTCTTTTTTTAAGCTTCCTATAGCTGTGGAATTTACACTGTAGGACGAAGCAATTTTTTAGATGCTGGGACTACACGTTCTCAGTGTGACTGTGTTTGTGGGAAGGGAATTGCAGATTCTGGGGCCTAAGACTAGAAACGACTTGGTTTCTGCAGGGGCAAGTGCTTTCTTTGCTGTTGACATAGACATAATGTCCTTGTTGGCAAACTAAGAGGATAGAAAACACCCACTCTCTTAAACAAGATGCTGCTTTGGACATGTTAACTCTGCTTGGTATCACTGGATGAAATTTCATAATAAATTGAGTTGCAAACCCATCCCTGCAAAGCATTGGCTTGCTGATACAAAACAGGTGACTCAGAGATGAGTAGGAGTCTGGTTTAGTCAGCTCCCAGAGGACACTCCTGTCCTGTTTATACCGCCAGCGTCTCCTTCTGCCAGTGCTGGAGAGGGAAGAGCAAACTGCTCGCTGACTTCCAGGACAGTCAGCTTCCTTATCTACGAATTTGGGAGCTGTGGCTGTTCAGACCGTGTCTGTGCCCCATCGCAGTGCACTCATTTTTCTGTATCACACGAGTTGTTTTGTCCAGACAGCTATTTCTGCTGTCTCCATTCTGCCGTGTTACCAGTCAGCATAACCAAACTCCTCATACCCAGTTCTGCCTTTCAGGGGTCTGGAACTGCTGCTGAAATATCCTGTGATAATCTTTCATATCCTCTTACCACATCCCGCTGTAGTAACAGCGTAGCCTGGGGTTTTTGCATGCTGAGCTTGCTGAGATACGAAGAGCGGAGATTATGGGGTACCATGGGGCGGGGACAGCAGTAGTGGCTGCAAATAGCTCTTGACTCCGTATCAGGCCATATACGGAGGCAGATGGCTAGCTGCTCAGGCACTATCCTGTCTTCGCAAGAGGAAAAGATGGTCAACCTAATTTCTCTTTGAGTACCAAAGTTTGGGAACCTTTCGCATAGCTGCAAGCAAAAATGACCCGGCTCCTAGAAACCCGGGTTGGCAGTGGCTGGAATTTACAGGATGATTTTTGCAATTTGTGTCTTTGGAAATCTTTCCTTGGAAAGTCAGTGATAAAGGTCTATTACATTTTATAGAACTCTTCCCTACTGCTACAATACCGTATTTCTGAAAATATCCCCGAAGAGCTCTGTTTTTTGGGCCACCCTCCCAGCTCCAGTTCTGTACAGGCAGTTCCTGTAAATGCACTTAGCGCTATGGCCAGGTCTGTGCAGGCCCAGCGAAATCAGTGATGAGGGTGTGAAACAAAACAGCCAGGCGAATTTCAAAGTCTCTTTTGGAAGAAGAATAGAAAAAATCAAGCATGCTTTTTCCCTCCTGCATCACAGTATTTGACACAAACTCTAATTACTCCATTAACTTTGCTTTTTAGCCAAGTCAAGATCAGTGGCATATTAGAGATGAGTACCAGGCCCTATACAGCACCCTGAAAGGGATGGAATTATTAGCAAGATAAATTTAAGTTTCTGGGCATCGGAAGCACTGCTATTATAATCAGACTGAAAACTTTGGAGTAACACCCTTTTAAGTGATTGAAAAGCATCTTGAGGATTTTGCTTAAAAATGCCTGTGACTGAGATGAAATTCTTAAACGCTGCGTTTGATGGCAGATTGACTTGAGATGCGCAGTGCTGGTGCCTTGGTTCTTCTGCTTGCTTTAAGAGTAAACTTTAATCTCGTTTATCCAGACCGTTTATAGTTTCCTGAGCGATGTGCTTGTTTGTCCCTTGACAGTCCCTGGTTTTGAAGTAGCCCTTATCAAACCAAGAGTGTTTCTGTGCGAAGTCAAACGTTTAGACAAAATAGCCCTTGTCATTAATGTTCCTGTTCATACGGAGCGTACTTATTGGTTTTGATTGAATGAGTGAACTTGCATTTTCTAAAATTACCATCAATCGTCTTTTCTTCTGTTCTTTTCCTGGCACAGCGCTGGCAGGGAGAGAAAAGGCATTTTCTGTGCTTGTACAAGAGGAGCGTTTTTGTAGATGCAGAGAAAACTGTGCTCTGTTACTGGTTTTAACTTGACCCTTTGGGAATGAGAGGCATTATCCACGTACTTTCAAAGGTTCGCAAAACGCCTGGCTGCTTTTCCTCAGCAAGGAATAAAACACTGCTAATAACTGTCTCAGGAGCAGATTTCATCTGCAGATAAGACCTCAAAGAGCAGTTCGCACCAAATGGACCTCTCAATCTCCTTCTGCGAGACGGGGGCGGGTAGAGGAAGAGAGGCTGAAGGCAGGAAGGTGGCCAGCTTTCTCTTTAGGTCTCCTTGCTGGCTGCAGGCTCTCTCAGTTTAGAATATAGTGTTTGTTTGTCTGGGAAGTTAGTGCTTTTGTTTGCTAAATGTTATAAATAAATTCACAACTGGCTGATATTAAACTGTACAAGTTGAGAAGAATTAATTCCTGTGTACAGTCAGAGGGTAAAGTGTATGAAACGTTGCTAGATTTTTTTGGTTTTGTGGACAGACATAAGCTGTGCATCATAGGGCAGATCTGAGTCACTGAGTCTTCTAATATCACAAGACAGACTGTAGTGGGCTTCGGATCAGGCCTTAGGAAGCAAATAGACCTGGGGGAAAAGAAAGGAACAACAAAACGTTAAAGACATATCAAAGTAAAAGAATTTTAAAACGCACATAGGACACTGAAATAACTGATGCGTTCTATGTGGGTCCTGGACAACTACTGTGTAGTAGTAGGTGCTATGCAAAGCCGAACACCCAAATTAGAGTTTCTAGCTGGTGCCTGTTGCAGTCGTTTTGTGGTTCCTTTCCGTGTATTCCTACTGTGATGTAGGGAAAATGGTTTTAAAAAACACTAGAGATGTGGCTGCCCTTCTTGAAACGTCAGGATATATCCCTTGTCAGGTTCAAGCAGGTGTAGTTCAACCAACTGCAATACCACGGTATCTGTTACTGTCAGGCTAAGGGTGCGTAATTCTGTCCGTAGGGGAGATACTTTTTCCCGTAAAGCAAGGCACTGGAGATAAAGATGCAGGACAACATTGACGTCTGCAGCCCTCAGCAGAAGATGAAGGCTAGACTAAAAGCTCTTGTTAAGAGTCAAGGAATATCTTTTCAGCGAATTGTTTTGGATGTGATGAGCAAAAAGGGGAGCTGATATTGGAATGATGCTGTTTGACTTGTCATTTCAGGGAAGGCAGTAACTTGGCTCTGGACGAGGGCGTGAGGCTGCTCACAGTGTGCGTGCCGTGGTGTTAATAGCATGAACGTTATTCCTTTGAATAAGGTTTAATGTTGCAAGCAGCAGCATATGCTCTCATAGCAGCGCACAGGCAAACGTTCGCATGCAAGAGTACTATTTTTGAAGAGGAATTGCCTAGAAAGCCGAAGGTTGTCCTCGTAGGCTTACTGGGACACGTGCCTGAGGAGCACTGCATGAATATTTAAAAGCACTATATGGAATCCTTTACAAGCTCCACTGAACCTGCAGATGAGGAGAGAAGTGCTTTTGGATTAGACACGCAAACCTCCTCAGAGCCTTACACGCTACCGTACCGCTGAGAGAATATCAAACCCAGTGTCCGCAGGTGCTTTCACCCGGTCAGGTAGCGGGCTTTCCTCGCTCACTGAGCCTGACGCTGTACCTGTGCGCTTGACAGCCCTCCTTCTCCGCCCCAGGCAATTCAGCATTAACGTGTTCCTAAGTGCAGTCTGCCGTTGCTTTGATCTTTTGGTACTGCGGCTGCAAGGTGCTCGTATCCGTACATGCTCTGCAGATATTAGTTATTAGTTTCCATGTTGGCTGCCAGCAGCACAATCTATTATGGCCATAAATTGCACAGCTATTAAACCAGTGGGAGAAGGTCATGGTGACAAGGCCAGAGCGGCGCTCGTCGGGGCACGCGGTTCTCATAGGCCGTACCACATCACTAAAAATAAAGGCATCAGATGATGACGTAGTCAGGTCCCATGAGTCACATTAGTTTGGATTTTCACTGTATTTCTTTTAGCACCCCCCCCCCCCCCAAACGCCCTCCGCTGCACAGAAGTCTTTTGAAAGAAACACTCAAGAAATAGATCCACTGATCTCGCAGGATAAGCAGCCTGCTGGCAACGCTCGCTGCAGACTGCGGGCTCGCTGTGCCTGCTCTCCAGCGTTTGGGGTCCTCTGAGCAGGGTGCTCGGCTCAGGAGGGCAATTGCACCTTCGCTGGACCCCTGGAGAAGGCGCAGGGCATCCTGAGACATGGCAGGCGGGAGGGTCCCGCCGTGGAGCTGGGAGCAGCTGCTCAGGGGGCAGAGAAAACATGTTAAGGACTGGAGTCCTTAAGGCCTCCTTAGGGACTGGGCAGTTTGTTGCAGAAAGTGCCTGATGGTGGGAGTAAAGCCTGGGGGCGAGGACCTGCCTCGCAAGGAGACAGTGGCTGGGGGAAGAATTGGTTATAAGCCATTTTCATTTCTCTTCTCTCTGACGTACTCTCTTCTTGAGTTTTTCATTAATTAGAAAGTTAAATATTCTATTTTATGTTCTAACAAAGCCTGACTTTTTTTAGTTTAAAAGCCCCTTGGTCTTTTCTGTGGAACTTTCCATAAAGAGAAGGCTTTGGGTCCCTTCACGCATTAAATATGAGTTAATCCTTATCTCCATCCCTGCCTTCTGCCACACGGAGGTACTGAAGGGCAAGGGGGAGAGGGGTGAAGGTCCCTATGCTGTAAGGAGCAAAACGCAGCTTTGCCCTCATGCTCGGGAGTTCTCCTGAAGCGCATGGACTGCAACTCGGAGCACGGAAATCAGTGAGGCTGTTAAGGGTGCCCAGGCAATCAATTTCGGTAATTGCTTGGAAACTTTTAAGAGGTGCTTTAACAAAAAACGAACTCAGTTTTACCAAAGCATTGCCATTTCCTCGGTGTTCCCCTTTTCACCCTACGTGGGTACTTGCACCCTGCTTGCAGGCCCTGCGCTTGCCTTTGAACTCAGAGGGGTGGAAATGTTTGCAACAGGTCCCTAGAGACCCAGCAAAGCACTTGGGTTGTAAAGTCGCGCTGTTTTAATTTAAGGAGGCAAAAAGCCAAGTTAGATTGACAGTTTAAGTACCGACGAAACAATAAACTAAATGCAGGTTCTGCGTCCAAGCCTCTCCTGCCTTCAGTCCCCACCGGGACACTGTGTTCCAGTGCCCTTGTTCCCGTCGACTTTCTCGCGGGGGAATTGGAGAGTATCCAGCTTTTGAAATTACCTCAGCTTTAATTTATTCTGCTTTTGATGTTCATAGCACCATATATCTAATGTTCCCCAAATCTTTTCCTTAGTCTCTGAGGCTATAATTTACATGCCCAGAGTCTCAAAGGCAGATACCACTTACTTTTAAAATTATGTATAATTTTAATATCCGTATGTTTATATAATATATGAAGTTTGTGAGATGAGTCAGGAAAGGGAATGACTTACGCTTCATGAATGTTTCCAGCCATTTTAAAGACAAATGAATTTCACTTTTACGGAGGCATTTTAGCAGAAACCTGCAAAGGTGCAGCGTATTTAATGCAACTTACACTTGGCAAAAATGAGCAAGCTCTTCTCCCTCAGGACTTAGTACCAACCTCACAGAACTAGACATGATCCAGCTAAATGTATTCCTTTTCTGAGACTGGGGGAGATGGGGAAAAAAGGCACATGAATTAAGAGGCACAGAATTTTAAATGTCAGGATTTAGAAACAGCTCAATTCCTGTTTCCACTAAGGCACCTGCATGTAAGCCTGGAAATGTGAAGGGAAATCAGTGAAACAAAACTGTAGCACTTGTTAAGGCCCTTTCAGAATAGGTTAAATTTAGATAAAAATCAGATCCAAAGCCTTGCTTCCCACATAGATTTCTTGGCTGCAGGATTGGGAGCTACATATGTGAGTAGAGGAGAATCATGGGGGGAATTGCATCCCAAAGCCTGGCCACATAAGGGCACAGGATGGCTCAGGAAAGCAAATCTCGGCAAGCTGTCCTGCGATTTTGCGGCAGCCGGTGAGAGTGAGCCACCATCCAAGGCCAGGCGCCGACTCCGGAGCCCTGTGGCCGCTCACCTGCCCCGGCTCTTTTTGTGGCTCCCCGCGGCTGGCCAGAGCAGAGGGTGGACATTGATTTCCTCCAGCATCTCAGCCTGGTGTCATCTCTGTGCACTCTTGCTGCTCTCTTGGCATTTCAAAGGTGAGGCATGGTGGAAAAGGAGATTAGCAAATTCACCGCAGAGAAAGTTAATGCATCTCTTCTCACATCCCCTCTGGTTTCAGAGACACTTGTCTCCTTTTAATTTCACCTGTGTATATATGCTAAGGCAGAGCCTCATGCTCACCTGGTTCACACTAGTGTAACTTTCTTAAAGCCTGGTGGGGGAAAAGAGAACTATAGAGATCTGGCCTTACAAATTCTGATTTGAGCAGAGAGGCAATGAATATGATTTAGCGTCCATTAGCAATAGAAACATAACCCCTCCTAAGAGTCAGCTGCCTTATCTTTATTTCGGTCTATGCATGAAGCAATCAGTCAGAGTTGAAAAACAGTAACTTTTCTTATTGTCCAAAATCAACTGCCTTTTTAGGGGAAAAAGGGCACACGCAGACCCTGCTTGTGTTGTGACTGTGTCATCTTAAACGTAATGTGAAATGATGTCTTGTGTCTTCCTAGCAAGCTGTTTGTTCCTTTTCTTCCTCCTCTTCCTTTTTCTCCACAGGGGACGAAATAGGTTGGCTCTGGTTCTCCCCTCCTGGCACGCCATATGTGCTGTGTGATGCCCTTCGTTGCTAGATTGCTCCAACTTTTGGAGAGGTGGGAATTTATTCCTGGATTCCCTCCAGTGTCCAGATCACTCTCATTGTCTTTATTAGCATGGCCTGCAGCCCGGTGTTGGTGGGGAGCATGAGATAATTGCCTCAAACAAACTCTACCTCCATGGGGCACAAAATCACTCCACGGCATTGCAGCTCTGTGAGTTCGGTTTAAGTCACCTACCTCCCTCTAGGCAATAGCTGGTTCTTACATATGTTACGGGCACCATATGTTTAACCTGCTCCCCAGTCCCAGGCTTAGACATGCTGCCTGTAAAGCAATATATATCCTCTCCTGCAGACCTTCTCAGGTGGCACCCCCAACCTCCAGATGCAAGATGGCTGGCAGCAAAAGAAGAAATCAGCTTTTCTGTGTGCTCATTAATCGAGCAAGGCTCCGTAGGTTTAAAGAGTCAGTCTCTTCCTGCGAAGAGGAAGAGCCTCAAGCCTGGCGTAGCTCTTTCTGGTAGGACCAGCCTCTCCAACGTTGCAGCATATCATGCAAGAGCCTGACTCTCTTACTAGCTTAGTAGGTTGGAGGTTGGAGCTGTGTCATGACTGTGTAAATACAGCCCAAGTTTCTGAAGGTTCCCACCCATACATTTGGTAATAAAATGACCCATATCTCAGCATTACTTTCTAGGCTGGACTTATTGAACAGACACAGTGGCGTAGCAGAAAGGGTTAAGGAAAGGCCTCCCTACCTCCCCCAGCTGCAGCCAAGTAGCTAATCAGAGCTAGCAGCTGTGAAGTACCAAGCAGGAGATGGCTGTGAGGGGTAAGCTGAAGACTGCACTGTGCCATGTGGATTTTGGAGCTGCAGGCTGAGAGGACTTGTGCGAGGAATAATGTAAGAAGGGGCGCAGTGGCCGTAAAGTCAGCCGTGGAGGGTTGTGAGGGATGGGTAGGAGTATTTGTGCTTAATGCGTGGTTGCAGGGCTGGAAGCCAGAGGAGGGAATGGGAAGCCCAGTTTCCCTCCCTGCAGAAAGGGAAACAGCAGCCTTAGAAGCAACTAAACATGGAAAGGAGGGGAAGCCCAAAGGTGGCTTATATGGCATGGGATTTTGTTGTTTAGGAAAGGGGGAGACGCTGTTGTAGCCAGGGGGAAAGGTCGTCTTTGCCTAGTAAAGTGCTTAGCTATCTCTGCAGGCTGGGATGCAAGGAGTGGTGTGGTTGTGGTAGCAACATACTTCCTCCAGGCAAATTAGGCTTCCTAAAATTCTGGCTATGTTGGCCTGGTTGAAATGCTGTAGCAGCGGGTAGTAGACTTCTTGTGCCTGTATTGTCTCAGTGAGAGTTAATTTGGCTGTATCGTGCCATGTAGCTGTTTCCAAGGTGCTCTGGATGATAACCAGATCGGTTGAGATGGGGCACAGCGGGCACTTTATATCGTTTGCGTTGTGAGTTAGTGCGTGATGCAAGTTCCACCGTGTCACATCTGTGTTCCTGAAATCCCTTGTCAAGCGGAGACTCCGCTTGAGGTTTGTCCTTGGTACTAGACTGGTTTAAGCAAAGATGAGCACAAAACCTCCTCTCTGAAGTCTCCCAGAGCTCCATGGGAGCCATATTACAGGGTCACTTCACAGAACGGGGCACTGGGGCGAGCAAAGCCGTAACTGCAATTTCCACAAGCTCAGCACCCAAGCTCAGAAATTCGGGCCCCAAATGACCTTCTCGGCCTGGTTGTTTCTGGGCTACGGTCCTCGTGGTGGCTGCAGCCCCAGCGAGTGTGCTTTGGGCAGTGTGCCCCAACCCGGCTAGTGCAGCCTGGCGTTGCATCGTATGCATTGCCTGGAGCTGAGCGCCGGCCACCGCAGCGACCCAGCCTCCAGGGTGGGCTGCTGCTCCTGCTCAGGGGACTCTCAAGTTGCAGCCACTGGCCTCATGCAGACACACAGCTGGGTCCTGCCACAGCTCATTACAGCTGTGGAGCAGCTGGAGGTCTTCTGCATCCCTTGGGGCTCGGCTCTGCCCTCTGAGGGGAAGACGGCCTGGCTGTTTGCCTCCCGTATGCCCTTTCCCACTTGAATTTGTTGGAGGGACAGGACAGTAATCTCTTGGGTTCAACCCGTTTCTGACAGCAAAGTGACCTGTAACCACCTGAGTCAAAGCTATCAGGCTGGGAACAAAACCTCACAAGCCAACTAATTTTTTTTGTGTCCTGCTGTAAGCATTTTTTTACCCTTCTAAAGGGAAATAATCGTGTGTCTCTTTGCTACTCAGTGCACAGGGAGCTTTGCTGCAAAACGTTTCCTTGTGTTTGTGTCCTGCTTGGTTTGTTTGGTTCCTATTAGTTAGTAATTGCTTCATTACTGCGAAAATAGATGTCATGTTATTATTAGCGGTGTCCTTTTTTTCTTTTTTTATCTCTCCTGTTATTGTGCAAACACTTCTTACAGTTATTTGCTGCAGGGAAAATGTATAAAGAACTATACAACAGCAGGCAGAACCTGAGAAATTGCCTTTGTTTTGGGAGAGCCCTGCTTCTTGCTGTCAGCTGGCAGCAATAAACCCATCAATATAAAACTCAGGTGTGAGCCAAAATGACCCAGTTACAAAGTACAGGGGGGCCGACCCAAAGGAGATTAGAGGAGTACGTAGGGAAGTTTGCACAGCTGAAGGCTCACCCTTTTCTAATTATTGGGGGTTGAATCCAAGAGGAAGGGAAGCCCTGATGTGCCTGATGGGGACCTTTACTCACTGTACGTCTTTACTCTCTCACTTGGTCATGGTTCCTGATCCATGGATCTTCAGTAGGAGCCTTGTTTTGACCACAATCCCTGCCTCTACAGCAGGATGGCATGAGAAGACAGTGTCCATGAGTCTAACGTTGTTTGCAGGGTGGCATCTGTGCGGCTGAAAGAGGCTGTTATTAGCAGGCAGTCTGTCTGTCTGTGTACCGGAGAGGGTAGATCCCTGTCGGTAATGGCTTTCTGCCAGCAGCCCCAAATGCGGTGCCGGTAAGACACGTGTGGTATTATTTCTGGTGCTTGAAAGAATATTAAATAGTTTAATAAATAATGTGATGACCCTGGAGTGCCGGAAACTGAGAACCCAGTAGATAATCACGGGTGTGGGGTGGGCGTCAGAGAGGACCTGGCAAAGCTGTCCTGTCCTCATCCCTCCGCTTCTTCTCCAGCAACCGAGAAATTCCTGTTGCGACTGGGAGGAGAGGGGCAGAATGTTTAGAGCTTTTGGAGGAAATGTGTGCGAGAGAGATGTGGTAGAGGACCTGCTGGATTAAGAATGGGAGGAAGGTCCAGACTTTTGCAGTTGAAGGGAAGATGTAGAGACTGACTGTGCGTGAGGAAGGACATGGAGATCACTTATGGTTTGGCTTGGATAGAGCACATGAATAGAAGGAGTTGGGTAGGAATTGTTAGTTGGATGCACAGGGGGCTAGAAAGTGTCCAAAAGCAATTTAAGACTTACAAAAGGCTAAAAATAGTTAAAACTCTGTGAAGCTGTTTATATATGCAATGTTATTTTTCCAAGGGGGACACAGTAACTCCATGTGGCAATATTATCCTGTTTAGAGAAAATACAGAGCGTGCTGATGGGAGCGCACTGTGCTGCGCTGTCCTTTACCCTGTGTGGCTGGACAGCACAGGATTTCAGGCTTAGTGCTTTTACGGAGGACTGTTTTTACCGGATGAGTGCCAGGTGTTACAGCCACAGCTGCATTTCTGACATGCAGCGCGCACTCCTGCATCCCTGCCTCCTGCTGTAGCTTCATCTCCATCCCGGCCCTTCCACCTTGCAGTTACGGACACGCTGCTGATGCTTTTGTTTCTATGGTAAATCAAGCCAGCTGACCCTTTAAAATTCAGGTGTCCCCTTAACACTTCAAGGGGGACCCAGTGTTTTCCGCAGATAACTTTCATGCAGAGAAAAGAGCTGCAGAGGAGAGCTCTGCACACTGAGGGCCCTGGTGAATTATGCATGAAGCACAGCAGTCTGGCATCGGCAGTGCCTGTTTTATGAGAGGAAGAGAGTGATGGCAACAATTTACCCATTCATTAGCCGTAGCTTTTCATAGGGAAGCAGCAGTGCTGGCTGCTAGGCTGGGAATGAGCAACGTGGCTCCTCCTCTGGGCTCCTGGGGGCTAAGAAAGGTTGTGTTGATGGCAGGCAACAAAAGATCCACGCTGAACAAAATGGGGAGAAGGGGAGAAGGCAGGGAGGACACGTCAGCTCTGGAGGCTGCTTGGCGGAGCTGTGCTGACAAGCAGGGAGTCGGGGCCGGGCGGACAGACCTGGTGGGTGCACATTAAACCCTTCCCTGCGACGGGGCAGCAAGACTGACACGGAGAGCAACGTATTGCGCGGCCTGTGTTGCCTGGTCTCGCTGTCCTGCAAAGAGGTGGAGAGAAAAAGGTGAAGCAGTGGTTTAAAAAAAAACCACTCACGTAAAGGTTGATTACAGAAAATTAAAGGGATGAAGCTCTGGAGTGCTTTGACGTGAGGTCTTTCCTCGTGCATGGCAGCTGACTTGCTGAGTTCATGCATGTCAGGAGCTGTGGAGATGATGCTCTGTAGGTAACTAGTTCAAGTGATTTGCCAGGAAACAAGGTGATGCAGAAGTTCTCTAGGCCTTTGCGATACAACAGCACAAAGAAATTAGTTTCTATACTTGCTGGCAAGTTGTCACTGCATATTTATCAGACGGATCGTTCTTTGATAGCGTCAGTTGTAGGAACTTAGTTTTCTTGTAATTGTTCGTGGTTCTCTGTCAGCAAGATTTGCTTCTCCCGTTGCTTCTTTGGGCTTCTATTTTGACCAGTCATGTTTTTAAACCCTTTATTAGGGAGAGGCAGGCCCTAAAGATATTTGAAGTGTGCTGTATTGTGATAAGGTATCTGGATAGCAATAATGCTGGTTTTCTCTCTCTCTCAAAGTGCTTTGCAATGAGCGAGTCGCATGCTGCCCCTTCGTGGTGGGAGAGTCTATCCGTACTCAGTGTCATCCCAACATTTTGTAGAGGTTGTGCTAACTAACCTCATCCGTGAGCAGCAAAAATATGTCTTGGTTTAGTTCATCCTCACATTGGACACTCAGATGCAGAAAGAAGAAGAAACCCCGGGCACGCTCAGAGAGCTCTTCGCCTTTGGGTTCTCGCAGAATTTCAATTCGCAGCTTTCCTCTGTGTTAAAAATGTTGATTAGGATTATTATACAGTGGCAAAGAACATTCATCCAATTAGAGCTCTCTTGTCTATGAATTAGCAGAGCTTTGATTCTGGTTATAAAACGTCTCTGGTACACATATGACATAGTAATAGCTCATTACTGTATTTCCAAGCAGGGTTCACTGAATTGCTCCACTTGTTTAACAATTGTTCCAAATTGTGTTTACTGCTATGGGTATGCACAAAAAAGTTAAACACCCTTCTTAATTGTAAACAGTAAATATGCATTGTTCTTTGTTTTCTTTTTTGGCAGAACTAATAATACAATTATGTCTGTGTCCAGGGATATGTGGGATTGAATTATAGGGTATCTGCCTTCCAGCACTCTCGCTTCCTCTCAGGCACCCCATACTTAAATTATAGGCATCCTTTGGGAACCAGGCAATTACATAAGTCTAATTTAGCAAAAATTATCTGAAGTTGTACACAAACATGCTTATCTCCAGAGCCATTTTGTAGGTAACTTTTTTTTAAATTAATCTAAGTGCTATGAATATGCACTTTTGATCTCTGCTCAAGTGACTTCTTACGAATATGTTCTTCCATACACTAGGACACAAGACGACTGGGGAAATGTGGATCATGTACTCCGTCCAAGCATGAAAAAAGGAAAAGGGAAAAATAAGTCTGTTGGGGGAAAAATAGGTCTGTTAGCTGAAATGAAAGTTCTGGTAATCCTTATTCAGAAAAGGCTTTTGTTAATATTCCACAAATAATCTTCTTTGTTTGTCTATGCATTTTTATGTTTTCTCTTAATTTTTCAACACTTTGTGGAAGAAGAGATGTGTCTGGCATTTTTGCGAAGATGCCATATGCTGGAACTACTTGTTGCTGGGAAAGAAATTAAGACCAGAATCATACGTAACTCATGTCATCTTGGCTCAGACTCTGTTTTTTTTAAGTAGGTATAATTAAGAAGATGAAAATTTTCTGTGGACATTAGGTAATTCATAGCTGGCTTATCCTGATTTCCCAGATGATCTAAAGTGCCATAAGCTGTTTAAATTGCAATAAGTGCATGCACAAAGGCATTTGCAGTAAGTTAAACAGAGTAACTTTGAATCAGTTTTAGTATGAATTTACTCTATATGAATTTACAGTAGTAACTTGTTGATTATCAGTCTCAACTAACTTATCGTTACAATAAGTTGATTTGAGATCTGACCTAAAACCGTGAAGGCATGATCCCACCTCCTTCACTGGTGTTGCAGAATGTGCAAGACAAACGAATGCATCCCCAAATTTCTACAAAGGAGATGTATCTGTGTCTAAAGAAATGTCTTCTACTCTGGCTGAACAGAGACATGGAGAATGCTTCTGCGTTGGACCTTTGGATTCATTTTGTGTGACTGTACTACAGGTTACTTTTTTACGGCTTCATATCAGCCTTTAAAGATCTTAGTTCCACTGTTTTAAATGCAAAACACCCTTCCTGTGTGCGTGTTTAGAGTGTGCTCCTGCTTCTAGAAAGTATCTATTTCTTCTTATCAGTCAGGTTGATGTTTTGGTTTCAAGATTTGTTCAGGTGTTGGTCAGAAGTTTTCCTTGCTGGTGCTGCTCCAGGCAAGGTTCCTGTGGCTGCATCTTTGCCTATACGCAGAGATGGCCGTGGGACTGCTGAAATCACATGTGGGTGTAGGTAGTAGACGCACACGGTATGGGACCTCTTCCCCTGGCTTTTATTTGCATACTAAGAGGAGAGAAATGATCTGCCTAAAGAGGTGTCCTTTGTCTGCCTCTCTTACCCTCCTCCCTCTTTCAAAAAAAACAACCAAAAAACCCCCCAAACCTGCCATGTTCTCCAGCTAAAACCAATTCAAACAAAAGTGGTCCTAAAACCATATTAATCACCTCCACCTTTAATTTTTCAATCACTTCTTGATTAAATTGCTGCCTAGATTTGTCCTTTCAGTGATGGGGCCTGGTGAGTGCTTTGCAGCGAACTCAAACAGAGAAGTAATAAAGTGCTTTCTGTCACAGGCACTCCCCAAAGCGCCAGGCACAACACAAGTTATTAAAAAAATATCAAAGAGAGTGAGCTGCTATAAACTGTGGGGAGAGGGGAAAAGAGGATTGTCCAGGGAAGGGGAAGAGGATTTTAATTTTGTATGTGCAATTACAAAGGCAAATATGTCTGTATAGAGGGTATTTCAAAGTCAAAAAGCAGTGGGCAATGTCGAATGGCTGGGGCTGTGTCAAAAGCTAGATTTCGAAGGGTTTTACCACTGTCAAAAGAAAAGTACCCATTTTTCTTTCAATATAATTGTCAACGTAAAGCGTGTCTATCAGGTAGTAAGCCCACGCTGATCCACAACCATCTGCTTTTAAATCTTCCCATCAAGAACACAGGTTGGCTTATAGGTTTCCTGCTCAGAGCCTTTTCCCACTGCAGGTGTGCCCTGATTTCCAGTTATATTCAGGCTGACTTAGCATCTTCCGATGCTTCTAAACCACTACACAAGTAGTTTTCATTGAACCGGGTCTCAACGGTAGATCCATGGCTCTTGAGCCACATTCCCCTGGTGAGCAGCAGAGGTGCCGTGGTCCGGCATCTGGCGCTGGCGCAGAGGCTGCTGCGTATCCTGAAGTGAGCCATCTGGTCCCTCCTGGCCTCCATCCCCTCTCCAGAAGCGAGCTCAGGCTCCCGCTGATACAGCCGCGGGGCCAGCTGGGAGCTGCTTTGCTATGCGACCTTCCTGGAGAGCTCTCTTATCACAAAACTGCAAGGTTGGCTTTGTCATAAGTTAAGATATGACCCTTCATCTGTGCTGAAGCAACCGGACTTCTGTGTATTTGGGGATGATCGTGAGCCCAGGTGCATCAAGTCAGTTTAAGCCTTTCCTGGTGGCTCAGCAGTTTTAGGTATGGGCAGATGCTTGTGGATGCTCAGAGTGGGGTAGTTTAAGAAGCTCCTACCCTTCATCTGAGTGTGACAGCCGACGGCATGAACACTGCTAGGCCGAGTAAAATGCATCAACTGAAACCAAGAGCTGGGATTGGGAGTGCACATGTGTTTGGCTTCCCTGCCTCTGCTGAGGAAAGGTAACTTCCAGATGAAATAGGATATTTTCTTTAAAATGCGCTCTATGAATCTCCTAGATTTGTGTGAGCATCCCCTTGGCTTTACATCTTGTCTTCGGTAGAGCTGTAAATTTTTTTGTTGATTAAAAACATATCAGACAACCTTTTTTTTGTCAGGACGCTTCACAGGTTGCGCTGCTGTATTCTGACACAAAGAACGCAGCTTCTTCTATTTTTTTTCCTAATGCGGTCACAACCTTAGTCAATAGAGTCAACATAAGCTAAATCATTATAAGTCAATTTTAAACCAATTCAGGAATGTCCACACTGGGGTTTGTGTGGACAACAATTTAATGAGATCAATTGAAAAATCAATATTAGGCCTCATCTCTGTCAGTTTAACTTGCTTCCTTCCCATTCAGGTCCCAGCCACCTCATAGCTGGCAAAAAGCTGCAACATAACGTCGGCTTCGGTTTACCCAACCTTCTTTGGCAAAAGGATTTTACAGGTTGAACTGATTCCATAAAGTTCGTGCTGTGTAGAAGCTTAACCAGCAGAGTGGGTGATGGAGCTGGCCGGTTTCATGCTGGCCAGGCCTGTGGCTACGTTTCTTTGCGAGCAGAGTAAGCTGGTAGCTGAGATACCAGGCGAGGAATCAAGAGGGCTGAGTGCTCGCTTCTACCGCTGCCAGCAATTTTCCCTCCCATTTTATCTTTCTGGGTTTTCCCTCCCCCAAATGGCTGCAGTAATACAAATCTTCCGTGGGATGCATGGCACTTATTTTCATTCGTCTGTTCTTGGAAAGCTTTTTAAGTGTTGGAGACTATAGAGGTAATAAAAATACACTAATAATTGCAGCCACTGGACACTTGGAGTAATACTGGCATATTAATAATATTCTGCCATCATTCCTGCTTAGGTCAGTGCTTTCCGATGGCAACGTGGGGTTGGTTTTGCTGCGGTGGGGCTGGCCTCCTGAGGAAAACTGGGTCGCACAAAGCCTCATCTAATTCTCTAGCAAGTACTTTTGCAGCCTGAGAGTACAGTAGGCATGGATGCCTCCTGGTTAACAAGGAGGTGTTATCTAGAGAAGACTTTTTTCTTCCATTTGCTTTTTTTGTGCTGTTAAAGGTATACTGCTATTGAGGTGTTTTTGGTGCAGTTCTGACTTTGTGATTGCAAAAACAACATCGCCGCTGTGAGAGCTGCAAACCTGAAACAGGGTCATGACACTAAAACTTCTGCTTTCTGGCACTTAACCTGCTGAAAGATTCAGGCATAAGGCACGCTTCTATACTGCATTACCCCTACACACTCCCTGGCTGCCTCGCCTCATGTTTCATCCATGTTTTTGAACATACACAAACTCTACCCCTCCCTTCTTTTCCAGGCCCTCAGCCAAAGCTGCCCCCCGTGTCTGCAGGCTGCGGTGCAGCCTAGGAGCCAGGGTGGGAAACTGCTGTGATGTCTCACTGTACCAATCCATGTACCCTGTGCCTCTCCTGTACAAACACATCTCGTGGTGCTCTGCAGGAAAGTGAAATCATCCCACAATGAGCCATAATGATTCAAGGCATTTCATAACCAAGCTGTTTAAAAAAAGGAAAAAAGAGACAGTGGTCTCTCATTCTCTCCAAACAACTTAGAGGTCTCTTTGCAGACTGTAGTAGAAATGTTGGAGCAGTGGGTCCGAGACTCTTCCCCTGCTCTCTTCCTAGTTATCTTCAAAATACATTTGGGCATCTGTCCCTGCTATACAATTTTTTGCATATCTGTGTTTCTTGTTTACGCTTGGAAACGCTTACTGATGGAAGTTGTGCTATTAGCCGCTTGCTTGAGAAAAGGATCCGGGATTGAACCCTTCCAAGAGGCAATAGATTGAATGTTGGAAACATCAGCCACGATACCTATGTGCTTACCTATGGTCTTCCGAAAGCACAATCATATTTTTTAATTTCTGCAGGTTCCATAGGGAATCCTATTAGAAAAAGCTGACAAGGGAAATTGCTTCTAAGTCTGGAGCGTGCTCCATCCCTTCATTCCTCTAGTTATTATATTGTGCGATCAGTCTTGATGACGTATGTGCATTGCTCCCTTGTCCCATCGTGCTCTGCAATTGCTTTAGCTATTCCATTAGAATAGCACAGCCCCAGTCTTTGTTTCCAGTAGACATAATGACTTGGGATACTGAGGTCTTGGGGCAGGTATGGGATTAGCCTTTGTGTCCGCTGTAGTTACGTCAGCTAGTGGAAATTATAATAGACCTGGAAATGAAATTTAAGAACAAACACCTATAGCGAGCATATTTGAAACTCTTATTCTGAACAATGAAATATCTTACAGGCAATGCCAGCTGCCCACTTTGTCAGTGAGAGGAGAAGTCAGGGAGCTTCAGCAGGGAGCTGGCCTTACACCGCATATGAATTCTCTGCTGGTTTGACCTGGGCAGCTTCCAATTTTGTCAAGTGCGTGATTAGCAGAAAAGGAGCTTTAGAAGAAGTAAGGTCGTGTGCTCTCAGTTATAAGGTTGGAGGTAAATCATGAATTAAGAAGGGTGTCCGTAGCCAATAGAAAGGTGTGGATGATCCTTCAGGCTTAGGCAGATTTACTTCTTTGCTCTCCTGACTTTCCTATTAGACAGTTTTCTTCCAGATAAATTCAGACAGCTGAAACTGTTAGAAGTGGAGGAAGTTGCAGAGCAAGAAAAGAGAGGTCGGAGGATCTTCATCATGAGTACTCTTGCCCCAGGAAATACCAAAATAGCAAGTTATATAGCGTGTAGTGGGACAGTTCTGTTTTTCCTGAAGGCACGTGTATCCCACTGGGACTAACGAATGGATGTAAAACCTGTAACAGAGACCAGGCTGTTGGTAACAGTATCTCTGAGAGGGTCTGTTGAGTTGAGATTATCTGCAAATGGACTTGTGGAAAGAGGAAAGGGTTTGTACAGAAGTGCTTTGGCACAGTATAGTATTAGCCAGCTATGGCAGGCTGATCTCTTGAAGTCCCTTAAAAGATCATTTTGGGGGTAGCATTCCCTCGCACCATATGTGATCATTATTAAGAGCAGCAGTCTCACCTTTCCCATTTGGCTGACAATCTTTCGGCTTTCTAGTTTGATTGATAACAAATGCTGGAGTTATTTTGGAGAACGTATGCCGTCAGCTTCGATTGGCGTCCTTTGTAGTTTTGAGCAACAGTGCTCTCTCTAAATGTATGACACAGAGGATTACTTGGTGAAGACTCTGTCAGGTGCCAGGACAAAGAGATTTTAAGAAGAATAGCAACAAGTAAACATGCATCTTTGCTGGACTGTCATTGAAACATTGTGTATGAAGGGTTTAATCAGTTTTAGGAGTTGCTGATGTTGAGGATGAGGAAGGGTGAACATGATCCTTAATGAATAAAGCAATTGAATATGATGCAGGGTGGGTTGGTTTGTTTTTAAAGGAAGAGGAGGAGCTGAGCAGAGTTGTGAGGAAGGTGCAGGCAGGATATGGTAATTGGCCAGGATGCAGAATGGGCAAGAGGGGACAACCGTATTCTCAGAGGGCAGGGAAGCAGCTGAGGAGATGATAGCAGAAGCTCATTTCAGCTAGTCACTTGTGCAGCTGATACCAGAATTGCCTGGTTTGGAAAACTGTTAGTGAAGAGGAGGTGATAAATGACAGTGCCAGACATAAATTTGATGAAGTCCATGGAGCTGAGTGATTTACACCTGTGGAGGATTTAGCCTGTTATGCCTGGCTTTTTTCTGTTGCCTGTTTGCACACAGATAAAGCTCAGGTTTGTGTATCTGATTTCATCCAGGTATTTTTTCTGCATTTATGTCTTTGTAATTGTAACGGATAGCACAGTTATCCTAGGATTGCTGGTTTCCATAATATACCATCAGATTTTTTTTTCTATTTCTGAGGGCATGGCATTTATTAATTGGATGGTAGAGAGCTTATACGTGACTGTGAAAGGACCTTTGGCTCTTTGGACTCTGGCACCCTTCATTTAAAGCCTCATACTTTGGAGTTTACAGCTCAGGGACGTTGATATCTATCTTTAGAAATAACTGGGTGGCAAAATGTGGATGTACAGAGAAAAGCAGCACCTTGGTTCTAATTTTGCTGCATTCTGTTGCTAGTTTTTTTTTTTTTCTTGCAGGAGTCTCTGAGCTGCCTGTTGTTGTTGTTTTATTTTTTTTAAAGCTACTGTTGTGGCAACAAAGTGAAGAGCTCTCCTGCCCTTCTTTACTGAATTACATGTTCTCCAGAAGGGGAGGAAAAGAAGTACTAGAAGCAGAATCAACAGTAACGAAAATACTGGGTAGTAATAAATAAAGCCTCATGATTGTTTCCTTCTTTCTCTCCTGCTCGACAAAAGCGGAGGGCGAACAAAGCGGGAAGAGGCTTGGTGCTGCTGCGGGGAGGCTCGGCGGCGTTCGCTGCCCCTCCGCTTCTGCGCGGCACCTTGCAGGGAGCTTTTGTAACAGCGGGGAATAAACAAGTGGCATCGGTGTCCTTCGGAGGAGAGCACTTAAACCAACAGAGAAGCATAAAGCCCTGCAAGGCCGCGTGTTTGTGTGCCAGTAGGCTCTGTATGCAGAACGGACAGGGATTTGGGTGGTGATGGAAGTACTCACCAGAAAACACTGAAGAGGAGCCTGGCCTTCAGGGAAATGCAGACTACCCACCTCCTGGAAACTGGTTTGCAAGTATTTTGGACAGATCTCCTTACAGACTCAAACTGCCAAGTTCCTCTAAAGTAGATGAGAGATTACTGATGCCCATGCTGAGCTATTCAGTTACCTGGAGACATTTTTATGTCTAAAAAATGCTCCTACCACCTGAAAATGGCTGCAGCATGAGGGGGAAGAGGGAGAGGCCTTCAAGCAGTTTCCTTTTGGATGGTTAAGTAATTCATCTGCAATGTCACCCTTTTAATGTGGAAGAGGTTGCTTTGTAAATACTGCCCAGTGTTATTAGGACCATAAGATATTGCTGAGGTTAAGCTCTTGGAAATCAGAGGAAGTTTGGGTTTGGCTTGTGGCCAGCGAGTATGGCATTGGGTAAGAAGGACCAAAAAAACCCCCAAACACCCCCGCTGTGGTGTGTCGTCAGCATGGTTTTTTGGAAGGGCTTATCTCTGACGTAAAATTTTACAGTCAAAATTTGTTTAAGTGTGCCGCTGTTGCCACGCCGGTCAGAACTAAGGCCTCTGCTAGCAGGTCTTGCAGTATGATGCAGAAGAGACGTGGATGTAGTAATGCTGTCGTTTCCCCCCTTCCTTTCCTGGTTGGGACTCGGCAGTTCCGTTAGAGACATATTTGGTGAGAAGCACAAAAAAAGTTTGCTCCTATTAGCTCTCCGTGGCCTGCTCAAGCAGGCCGTTTGTATGTGTATAAGCTGTTCACGCTTGTTTTGAAGTGGCAAGGGAAGGTAATAGGAGGAAAAAAAGAGGAGACTGTCTTTTCGTTGCCTTTATACAAATCCTCAGGCTAATCCAAGCCAGATCTTTTCAAAAGGCAAAACTTTCTGAAGATCGAGGCTCACTGTCACTTCTGCGCACAGCGTTGTGCACTGTGCCTCTGTTTTGGGTTGATATTCTTCGCGAACAAACTCAGAAAGTGGAATTTAAAACCGACGACAAAAAGGGATTAAATTATTTTAGCTTCGTTAGGCTTTGTGCTTGCTGCTGCTCCCTCTTGAGAGCGCTGCAGAGCTCTTGGCCTTTCAGACTCTTCTCCTTTACAGAGTGAGATTTTTTGCGAGTTGCCCAGATTTTCTGAACAACTGATCCCAGCCTGGCAATGCTCTGAGGGCTTGTTTCTCGCTTATCTGCAGAAAGCGGGCAGGTTGTATGGAGCTTCCAGCAGTTCTTTTAATTGAAGGCATTTAAAGGTCTGTAATTTGCTCCTCTGCATTAATAGTTGCTGTTTTCCCCACAGGTCGGGTAGAAGGGAGAGGTATGCCACCCTGGGGGGGGGGGGAAAAAAAAGTCCCAGTTTGTGCATGTTTGCATAGCTTCATAGAAGTCAATGAGTCTGAGCTGGTTTGTAGTAGCTGAATTTGGCCATGCCACGTGGTTCGTGTTTTCAGGCATTTGAAATGCTTTATATTACCGCAGGGAGCTGGCTAATGAATGGTGCTTTAAGAGTATGCTTTATAAATCATATATTCATGTGAATAAGCATATATGAGGGCATGTAATTCTTCCTTTTTTTTTTTTAATAGCAATTCCTTTTCCTTTCCCTTAACTCCTACTGTATCAGCTATGGCATTATCCTACATATTTTGCAGTGCAGAGAGAGACTAACTGGTTTGTTTCTTCCTCTCTCATCCGCTCTGCTTGACTGCAGGCTTAACCCAGCATAGTGTGGACAGCAGAGCCCATGTCTAGAGATCAGGATCGGATAAACTTTCCTGGGCACGTCCAGATCCTATCACACACCCAACTGAAAGCAGCTGTAAGCCCAGGGAAGAGGCATTGCATCGATCAAAGTCTAACTAGGGCGCTTTCAGCCTTGCGGTGTGCATCTATATTAATGGCACTATGTGGGCAGCTTGTTGCCGAATCTAAGCGGGGAACAGCGTGTGGATGCAAAGCATCTTTCATAAACAGGTCGTCTGCGGGTGGTCTGGAGGAGAAACCTCAGGGGAAGAGGGCATGAGCAATGCCAATGAAGCCTGCGTGGGATTCAACTGCGAATTGCATGCTTGTAAGATAATTTGTGGCTTCAGAAAGGTAGATGGCCGTCTGGTGCAGAACGGTGTGTGTACGCGGCTCTTCCCCCTTTCGGTGCCCCGCCAATATCGCGTAGAAATCACCTACTGGGAGCTGAACCTCTTGAAGTGTCTCAGATGGGCTGGATGAGCTCAGGATTGTCACAGGCTCCTCTCTTTCTGCTGCCTGGCTGATATTTTTCTCCCAGTTGATGCCAGAAGGACTTTGGCTGCCCTTGCATCAATCTGTTTGCTGGGGGACAGCTGGTGGAAAGCCGTCCTGGCCCCCAGGGGTGAGCTTTGCTGTAGCCAGCGCCATCAAGAACAGACTGCAGTGAGCACTGAGGTGCAGTTTAATGGTTGGGGCTGGACACGGCCCATGGTGCAGGAGAACGGTCTGGTCTCCAAAGCAGCTCGGGATAACCTGAAGGCCTGGGGAGAGGCAACGAGCACCCTTTGGTGGTTACTCCAGCTGCAGAGCTGGGACAGCCTCCTGCTTCCCTTAGGCCATTACTAAAAGTAATGGCTGGTGTTTGGAAAAGCACGCGGGCACCTGTCTTATCCCACATCCTAATTATTCTGCCTGAGCTGATGTGCAGAGCTGTTAGATACATCAGTATTTTCTGTGCAGCCCCTCAAAACGTTGACCTCTTCTTTATGTGCCCCTACCCGAGCCTGAGGGGGGGAGCCAGGAGAGGAGGAGGAGGGTGGTAGTAAGGAGAGAGGAGCTGTTTCTCACTGGTGATGCCGAGCATTTCTCCTTTTCGTATAAATATTGCTGCTGTTTAGTTCTGCAGTTAGAGCTGGCAACAGCAATAAAAAAGTTAGCAAGCAGATGTTGCGCAGAGAGAAATTATTTCTCTGCTGTTGGTTTTCTTGCCCTATAGCAAAGTTTCAGTGTGAGTCAATTGTGTCTGTAATAAGACCAGCTTTCCTAGAGCCGCTCTTGTTTAGGGGACGGGGAAGTTTCACTGTGCGCCGGTCGTCCCCTCGTCAGGGTTAATTTCCCATTTCTGGCTGGCTTTACGGTAACGATACGCTTGTTTTGTCAATTTGCTAGCAAGAGAGAAGCCAAAAGCTTTGCTTGTTGAAAGCCCTTTCAGGGCAAAGTCCTGAAGAGTATTGCATATGGTGACTGCCAAGTGCTATTGTGCCGCTGGAGCCACCGGGGTTTCGGGGCTGTTCTAGCTGCCTGTACTCACTGCTGGCTCACTGCATATTTTGTCCTGAATTGCACTGACAGAAAGAGGGCGAACCCAATTTTAAGTGCGTGTAGAGTAAAGCAAAGCAGCAGGATATCTGCCTAAGCCAGGGTTCTCCAGTTCGGTCTGAAAAACGTTATACTGCCTGCTGGACTCTTGGACTGAGAGAAAGCAGTCTTGACAGAATCAGCCCTCTACTGAACTCAAAGTAATTGTAACGGGAGCAGTTGCTGGGAAGTCACTTCCGAAGAAGGAAGTTTCACTGCAGGGCAAGCTATTTCCCCTTTCTTTCTGAAGTCTCTTCTGGCCCTGCCTCCTGTAGCATGTAAAACGCACACGATTCTACTGACAAAGCTGCCAAGGTTTGCTTGACTTGTTAATTCCACTGAAATTACAGCACCCTTGGGCTTGGGAGAGCAGGATGATATTTTTCACACCAAGCCTGAAGAGAGCTGACTGATGCCGCATTGGGCTTGCTGAAACAGTATCACCCTTGGATCACAGTGCCTTGGAGGTCCTGACAGGAGTATTTGTTTAAGTATTTCAGAGCCTCCCCGTCTAGTTCTAGCTGCTTTGTGCCAGACACAGCTATAAAAGATTACAATTTAGGATAATTATTCTTTGTAAGAACTAGGTTTTATCAGGCAGGACTAATTCGCAGCCCTGGTAGCACCATGCGTGTCTTGGTGGTGCTTGAGAACTTTCTCATAATCATTCACACTAATGCTGTGCAATTGAGCAAACCCCATGGCTATTTCATCCAGATAAAATGGAAAAGATAGATGAGCTCTTCACTGCCCCTGGCAGGCCGACAACAAATCTCAGATTTGCCGGACCAAGGCGGAAGCAATTACCCAGCCAGCAGCTTGCCAACAGCAACTTTCTCCCTTAAAATAAAGGAGCATGATGACATCATATTTTGATCCGATTTGCCTGCAGTGAGAGATGCACGTGCTGGGTCTGAGAGTGCTGCCTTTTCCTCTAGCTTCTTTCTCCTTCTGAATCTCCACTTTCGTTGTTCCCTCTCTTATCCTTATTTCCTTCTGCCTGAACATGCTTTTCTCCCTGCCGTCTTGTAGCAGAACAGCAGAAAGACAGACGGTCTCTTCAAGAATTTTAATGATTCTTTGGGCAAATTTGGATGGCCTTGCTGTGTTGGCACTTGCAGCCTTCTGTTTCCTGCTCCATAGTGGGTCAAGATCTGGCATGGATCGGCTGAGATATGGGATACAGGTGATGCAAGTGGCTTTTGTTGCAATTGTTTTGGGATGAGCAGGGAGGTATTTAAGAAAAATGAGACCGTGCATCCTGCATATGACCCCTTGGAGTAACATACCCGAACCTGAAGAGAGAGCAGCAGCAACTGTGCAGAGATAGTACTTTCTCCAGCAGTTGCTATGTGGACGTGGTAGATCAGGCTGTTAGCAGGTCTGTTGGTCTTGGAGGCTATGCAGGCGAAAGGGAAGGATGAACTCCACATCTTTTCATAGCGTATCGTTGCTTCTATGGCATCCGATATCTCGGATGGCAAAAACCTGCAGAGCGTAAGCGAGGAATGCATTCCAGTCTTGGGTTCCTTTAACTAGTCTGGGAGCTCTGGCGCTTTCTAGTTTTTGGCAAGGGGAGGCACCTTTCTGCTGCTTTTCTCCACCAAGTGAGTGAAGATGGGCTTCTCTGAGCTTTATTCAGCTCCGTAAGCAAATCAGAGGCCACAGTCATTGAGCAGAAAGAAGTTTTGGTTCAGTGAAAACTAAGTCTTCAGATCAGGGATGAATACAGGGTGCCTGTGAAGTAGCAAAAATTGCTGAGATTGCATATTTTAGGATGAAGGTCACGGATAAGAGGGATCACTGAAGCAAGGAAGCTAGTTAAGGAGAGTAGGCTATTTACTCGGAGGATTTCACCTCATGTTTCTCTGCTTTAACTTTCCTCTTTTATTTGAGGATTCTCATTCATCCTGCTTGATTTTCTCCCTTGCAGTACTTAAGCCCTGTACTTCTGACGCCTATCTTTCTCCCAACAGTCACTCACGCTGTTAGAGAGCTGTGGGAAGGAGAGGAGCAGGACTGACGCTTGGTTTTGGTCTTTTTCTTTTTGGCCTGGCAAAAGCCCGTTGCATTAGAATAGTTCTTGTGACGTGCCTCGTGGCAGGTAAGAGGTAGTCGTTCTAGATGAAGCCCCAGCGTTGCTGTTAGTTGATGGTCAAAGCTCGCTTACCCTTGGGAGAGCGAGAGACCAGGCTGGGACTGAGATCCCAGGGGAAATAGCGAGGTCTGTGCCCCATGGGGGACTCGCCAAGCCACGAGAAGGTGAGCTGTTAGAAGGAAGGCTCCTGCAAGGAGAGCTTGCTGTCCCTTTGGTTGTGTTTTGCCTGTTAAATGGTTAATAGTCATTTGAATGGAGACCACTAAAACCATCCTGAGGCGTTTTCTCATTATAGAGCTGCTCATTTACAATTTGAAATCGGTCATTTAGCTTTAAGTGGCTACGGGTCATTACTTATGAGCAGGTTCTTTACAGTACAGCTGCAGACTGTAAGTGGCCTGATGATGAGATATTAAAAAGAAAAAAGACTTTTCCCTTCTTTCACGTATATGATTTCTGGCCTGATACTAACTGAGAGGGAGTCCTGTTGCCCCCTTCCTCCTTTACTATCCATAGAAGCTAAAGTTATAGTTAACCCAAGCAGAGGTTTCGCTGTCTGAGAAAACTTCTTGTTCTGGTTTGGATAAAGTTATGTTTCTCAATGTTTGACTTCCTTTTCTATACCACATCTATCTATAATTTTATTCTCTGGTCAGAACTACACTCTGTCGAGGTAGTGTAGGAGCGATGTGGGACTGGCAGCTTCTGCCTGTCTGTCTGTGACTGCTGGGCTGAAAATATCTGGGTTGTCGGGCTGAGCTTCTTTCCTCTGACCCTTGACTTAGCTTGGTGTCTGCTACTGCCAACCCAGAGAACCTGCTGAGGTTGGTGGGAGAGGTCCCACATGGCTGCACAGACACATTGCAACAGTCTCTGTCCTGAAATTCATTTATTTTCTTGGGTATTAAGTTTGCATTAAATTCCACCGTTTTGTTGTGGTGGACATCCTGGATTTAGTACGCCACCTGGTATCACAAGGCCTTTCTCTAGATTTCCTCCCTCTGCTGAAGGCTGTAGTGTTTATGTTTGAAAGCTCTATTTTTCCCCCTGTGGCATTTGAATTGCAATATACCCTGTGGACGTTTCAGTTTTGTCAGCTTGACTGTTATTAAGCTGTAATCATTTATCATCATTGGCAATGATTTTATGTCCTGTTTTTTTTTCCCCAGCAGGTATTGCAGAACATTTGTTGGTAAACTACTGTGAGCATGCAAAGACTTAAAATATATAATTCATAAAGTCATATTTATGTAGCAGTGCTTTACGATGGAGGGTTGTGCTGAGAAAGCATTTGAGGTGTTGGTTTATTTTTAGATGAGCCAGAACTCTCGGTTTCCATCTCATTTCAGGCACCAACATAGAATGATTGAGGATCTCCAGAAACCCAAAAGCTTTTCCCTCTAATGGCATGAGAGAGTGTGTAAATAAAACTGGCAAACATAAAAATGCAATAAGCTACAACTGTTTCATGAATTTATGACCTGAGGGGGCAGAGTAATAAAAAAAGTTATAAATTGGTGTCAGTCATGCTCCTTTATTAAGAGCTACTAAGCAATGTGTATAACGTGCAACACCAGAATGTGAGCGTAGCTGCCTGAATGTTTCCTCAGTTGGCGGGGTCTTGTTAAACTGAGAGATTTTGATTTTCATGCTCTCCATGTGTATGCGTGCACGCAGGTAGGGTTTTCATATCTGTGAGATAGCATGTATTTATCATGGCAGGGGGGAAAGAGCAATAGGTGATTTTAATTAATTTCCAAATCACTTCAGGCAGCATCGTGAAATCTCACGATCTGACATTTGGAGAGAGAATCATCTTGTCCGCCGTTTAGATATTTATATTAAATAATTTATTATTTAAATTTATATTAAAGTTGAGGCTTTTTGCTCAGGCTGCTCCCACAATCGCTGCGTAAAGTCGGCGTCTCAAAGGGCGACTTGGCCTGGCCGCCTGCTCTGGAATATGGATGAATTGACCCTTGGAGCTGGCTGTTTCTTTCCGCTGATGAGAGGGGGAGTCTGGACAGATGGATTGGAGCTGGGCTCCAGGCTGCCTTAACCCTGGGTGTCTGGGCTGCCATCGTGGTCAGGGGGAGTCTGCTCAATACCATTAATGGCATTTAGAGAGCTTTTCAGCTGATCAAAGGCAGGCTTGGACTATAGGAATACCATCAGATGAGCTGCATAGATCTCTAGATGCCATTAATAGCATTGACATTTAAAGTTCAGTGACCTTAGATGTCGAAAAGTTAGTTATCCAGATTTGGAGTTAGATGAAATATTCTCAACCTTTCAGTGTTGTAACCCCTAGTATGTGACAAAAGAAGATGGAATTTAATCCAGAAATCTTCTGCAGGTCCGATGTCGCACCAGTGGTCGTATGTCCAAAGGGCGACTTGTATGTGGCCCGTAGTGTAAACTCCTTGTTCGGACAGTCCCAGTGAGAATGATTTATACTCGTGTTTACTACATAGTCTTTGTGCTCGTGTGCCCAGATCCCCCAAACAGATAGAGCAAAACAAAATCGGAAAGCAAGGGCTTCTGGGGACTTTCCTCTCCGCGCGTGGCAGTGAAGCTGCTGATCGGAGATCTGTTTATCTAAATGTGTTTATCCCAAAGCAGCTGAAGTGCTTCCACAGCAGGTATTTGGTTGGTGATAAGAAAGGACTGAAGCGTTTCCTTTGGGGATAACAAGTGCAGAAAAAAAGATTATTTGAGGTGGCATGCATTACGGATGGCATGCTGCCCGTGCTTGGAAGTAGCTTGGGATACAGGCAATTGTATATAAATAGCATTAGTAAGAGTGCAGAAAAGCCTCAGATGTGCTTTTGCGTAGCAAAGCCTAATATAAATAAACAATCATTAGAAATTGCTAACATAAAACAAGGGAATAATCTTTGCTTTCTGTTTTATTCCCATGCAATTAAAATAGTTTTTGAGACCAGGCATTTGAACTATTAAAGTGAGAGATGATATTCCAGTCAAAATGGTAGTTGTGTTACAGGGGACTGCTTCCGTGGCGGTGTTATGCAATTGCCATGATAGTAAATACTTTGTTTGCCCATACAAATATTATTAACAATCTGTTAAAAAGAATCCATATAGGATTCAGAACCACTTTTTGCTCAGATTTCCGATGACTGTCAGTGAAAGATGAGTTTTGGGATGTGAAACCGCTTGTTATTAGCGTGTGATTATTGTTCGCAGGTCTGTTATCGATCGGGGGATCAATACAGCGAGTGGTAGATACCCTTCCTATGACAATTCACAATGCAAACCATTTATCGACGGGTATGTTTAAAAAAAGACTTTCTTTGAAAGCTGGTTGTGAGGCACAAATTTGGTCCTTCTCTCCATCTTGGTGAAAAGCTAAGCTTTGGAAATGGAAGGCTGTACTACATCTAAATTTATTTTGTATTTCATTACTAGTGTTGACTCTATGGGTGTACTTGGCTGTCCTACATGGAGCTATGTTTGCATTTGCATCTTGGATACCCTGGTTGGATTTTTTTTGGTGTAGGAAATAGTATTAAGACTGTGTGTTCGTTTTGCCTGTGAGCTCATATGGTAGCCAAGGGGGTAATTTACATCTTGCAGAGTAATAAATTTTCGTGGGAAAACGTGATTGTGTGGTTGGGGGGAAAGTGGAAATCAGAGATGAGGGGAGGGGAAAAAAAAAGAAATTGTGTTAGAGTGATCTGAAGCCATCTCTCATTGCACAATTTTCTTTTGTATGTGAGGCCATAGTACCCTGCCTTGTAGTACTCCAGAGGTTTTCTAGTTCATTTTACCCCCGATACTAAGCTCACGCTTTATACGTTCCTGCAGTTGATTGGTGCTGTGGAGTGTCAGGGTGATATGGACTGGAACACATCTTTAGCTGTACTGGAAGCTTTACTTAGTGGATACCCATGACAAGTCTTCTATGCCCATGACTCATACAGATAGGAGAGTCAGGCCGGAGCTGTGGCATGGACCTTTCTAGGTTTTAGGAGCTAAGATACTGCGTAAAAGTCCTATGGCTCCCCAAAACGTCCCTCCTGTGCCAGCTGGAGATGGGTTGATTCCTGAGCAGGGGGTGAGCTCCTTGAGGAGAGAATTGGGCATGGCAGGAATCGGTCCCAGTGTCTTGCGCTTTTTTGTGGAGGGACTCAGAGAATAGTGGGAAGGAGGGACAGACTGTGATGGGAAAGATTTGTGTGGCCTTCAGAGGACTCAGGTTACAGCAGCACCGGTGATGGGACCGAGGGAAGGCGATGCTGCGTTGCTGCCGTTCCCACTGACCCGCACCTCCAGCCCTCTGTCTACCAGCCGGCAGGGTTAAGGTACAGCATGTAGACTATACCTTGGCAAGAGAAGCAATTTCTCTTTGAAAAGATCTCCGTTGGGAAAAATCACCATAACTGCAGTGGATACATCAGCACAATTTGGGACCTAGGGGTTGGGTGCTCTTAAAATCAGCTTTGAGGTATAAAGAGCCAAACCTGTGGTAGTTAGAGAAATCCCCACCCCACCTCCCAGGACCGAAGTCAGGGACTTTTCTTCTGACCTACCTCAACTTCCAGAACTAGGTACAAACTGCTAGTGGGCCTTGTAAGAGAGTCCTTTTTTTGTTGTTACTGTTGTTCAGACTATTTTTAATCAAATACTGGTTTATATAGTCAATACTATTTTTTTTTTGAAAGCTTTTGTGAGGGAGGATATCAGCTTTTGCTGGTTGCTTTTCACAGTATCAGCAGTTTTCCTTTTTAGACACACAACTAATTTTGCATTTCAACTATTATATCTATGTTCGCTATGGAGGTTTCTATAGTAACCAGCCTCGACTATCTGCATACCTCTACGGGTGGATTATACATGCAATACTAAAATGTTTTTCCTTTTATTTTTGTGCAGACCGTGCCTGCTAGCATGTTTTAAAAAAACTTTTTTGAGTAATGTGAAAAAGAAAGACCATTTCTGTTGTCTTTGTACTCTTTAAGAAATCTGTTTATTAATCTTGAGAAGCATCATATAAATACTTAGTATTTCAATGCCTCTTAGTCTAAACCCTTCCAATGCCTTTAAGGGAGAGAAAAACATTAAAAATGTTAAATAATCTGGATTTTGTCCAGTGCAAGAAATCTGTGGTAGACCGGGGAACAGAGCTGGGGCCTCCTGAGTCCTCACTTGGTGCTCAGTGAACCACATTTTCTTTCAGTATTTCACCAAATAGTTTAAGCAAAGCTCTCTGGAGATGATCTTTCTCGAAATTAGTCTTTTGTGTTGAGTAAAAAACCAAATCTCACTACTTTATTTGCTTCTCTGTTTTCAATACTTAGTGTTACATATATGAAAATGGGTGACCAGAATTGAATCTAGAGCTCCAGATGTGGCCTTACGCCAGTGTATGCTGTCAAGTCATAGGAAGTGAATAATTTTCCAGACTGAGCAGCACAGGGACTCCAGAGCACATTCGGTTTTCTTCCATTTCTGTTTCTTTTTTAACAGGTTTAACTTCATTTAATGGATTGTGATTCCAGACCTCACGCATGTATTCCTTTTTACAACTGTATTGATTTTATTATGATCATCCCAGGTGGATTTAGAAGTGGCATTTGAGGAGCGGGTGAATAAGCTTTGATGCTTTCAATCTGGCAGGAGTTAAAACTAGAACCTGAAAAGAGGCATAATCTTTTCCTTGACTTATATTTATCCCTTTCCCTCTTCTAACTTAACGCATTTATTCTGCGTTTCAGTGAGTTGTCATTAACTCAGTGCTTTACTCATAATCCTTCAACTTGAATTAAGGTGTAGGCAAGTTTCCAAATTAGACACTTGTGGCATTGATAACCACCATCTTTAAGTACTCTGTGATCATGTTTAATCTTTTATCAGCACTGCTACCTTAAGTCCTCCTCACCTGTTACCTTTCGGCAAGTTTTTGCATCCTCGATGGTAGGACTTTGCTGGATGGGGCGGTTAAGTACGCTACGGAAGTGACTAATTAAAGCCAGGAGCAGTTAAACGCTTGATTAAGTGATTTGCTGGAGAAGGATGTGATTGAGCACATGTTTAAGTGTTTCACTGGATTCTGAGCCTGGGAAAGGAAAACCTTACTTTTAGATTGGGTGTATTAACTCATAAATGTTGTAGTTCTGTTCTTTTTTAACAGTAGTTGATAGATAACTGTAATTTAGAGGAGCAACTACTTTAGGAGAATGCTACTCGTAAAGCAGCAGGGATTAGCTGAATGCCTTTTTATTTACTTTCCCATTAGCAGGGTGTCAGTATGGTATTCTCTCTGTGGCAACTTCAGTTGTCCCCAAATTTGCTTTAGTTGTACGGGAATGGGACTTAATGGTTGAACTCAGTTGGGGAAGATTAATGAATTTCTTAAGGCTTAGGCTCTTGAGGCTATTTCCTAACCAGAGGCAGCTGAAAAAGCAGTATTTTATGTTTCCATTATTGATACTAAGAAAATTAATGCTTTTTTTGTGATATTTCTTTGCTCACATAGAGCCCCGAAGTCCTTTCTGTAGAATTTCTAGGGCTGATGAAAGTGCTCTTGGTATCTGTCAGGCTCGGGCAGTGGATGGCCCAACCTGAAGCGAGGCCTAGCCTGTAGGACAGCAACATCTGCAAGGCAGGAAGGCAACCATACGCGGTACTGAAGTGTGTTTCTTCGCACCCGGGACGACAGTGGCACAGATGGCAACGTGGCTATGAAGCCCGGGGTGTCAGGCTGACAGGCGGGACACGGGTCAGGATTGTAGCTCTCGGCTCCCGTGTCCGTGAAACGGCTGCTTGCCCTGTCACGCAGTTCCTGCGGTTCGGGGCCGTGCAAACACCGTATGACATCTATTTCGAAACCCTGTTCAGCACGATGTGCAGCACCACAGACCAGGAAAGGCAGGCAGCATGTTAATCGCTTTGTAAGAAAAAGTCCGATGTGACGCTGCGGGCCGGCTCCTTGGCCGTGGCCGATTAGCGTGGTGAGTTAAAGGGCAGTCGCGCTGAGTCACACGTAGCCTAGCCGCTCTTGTAGGAGTTTGGCGGCTGCTCATGTACGTGATGGCCCATATTGCAAGATGAGATTTTTGTTTTTGAAACTCATTTTTAAGCAAAATGAAAAGAAAATGGGATAACAAGGCCGAACAAGTAGTTTCATAGTGTTTTTAATTTTTAATCACTGTGTGCTGCTTATCTGCAGTGTTGAAGAGATCGGCACTTGAAATACTCTGTGCTTTACTCAGTTGTGTTCTTTTAAAGCACGTTCCTGTAAGTTATAGAGACACTAGTAAAACAGTTCAGCAGTGGACTGAAATGACATCAGAAAGAAATAAAATATTGACTAGAAAGAATATACAGCAGTGAATAGCTGTTGTTGTGAAGAAAGCCTTGAGCCTGGGAGTGGAGCAGCACCTGTTCGTGATGTGTTATTTAGGGGGCCGTTGTCTATGTGCTAGGTGGAGCTAGCACTCGTACTGCCGCGAGGCCCGACGTGTCCGAGGAAGCAACGCACCGGAGAGCCAATCTGCATGAGGTGGGAGGAGGATGTCCCGAATTATTCGTATACAGAGGAGCTTTGCAGACTGCAGGGTTGGTAGGTTTGCCTCTGTGCAAACCTGGGCATGTGCCCTGCTGCTGAAACCCCAAGCCTCGATGGGCTGCAGGCTTTCTGCCCTTACGCGTCTCTGCAAAGGCCACTTCAGGGGACTCCGCTGAGTCAAGCCGCCTGACGGTCATGGGGCCAAAGAGGCGTAGGTGGACCATGAGGCGGAAAGGGTGCGTTTTCATGCACCCAAGCTTTAAAAGGTTGCCTCAGCCCTGTAGTGGGAAAGCAGGGAGACTTTCCACAATGATCTAGAGGACCTGTAAGCCCAGTTCTCATTGATTTTTTGATGCAAATTGTGAGACAGCTCAAGTGCTCTGGCGTGATGACAACTGAGAATTTGCTGGTGACTGTCCAAATTCCATAAACAGGACTGAAAATCTGCGCCATGGCGGCAAGAGCAGAAGGCAGCACTAAAGAGGAGAAGGGAAGGCATGTGTGAGAAGAGCAGAAATGGAGTACCTTTACTCTGGTTCAAAAATGCATTTAAAATTTTATCTTTTTAAAGTGCTTTTTAAGTGCTGCATTGCTTCCAGTTTAGCTATTGATTGCATCAACACGAGAATCTGTTACTCATGGGCATATTCACACAACTATTCTGTATCAAAGCTCGAAAAATCTAGTGGCCTGGGTGTGTAGAGGTTAGTAGATGGAAGGTCTTACTCCAGAGTTGCCAAGGCAGAGAGAGGAGACACTGAACAGGATCCCTATGCCCATTGGAAATGACATATAGCCTTTATATGTACAATGGGTCTGAGAGAAGAGAAAGCTTTTGAATATGTTGCTGATTGCGTGGTAGACTTGTCTGAGTTTGCAACAAGCTTTGTCCTCATTGGTACAAACTTATTTTTGTTATTTTTGTAATATCATAAGTAGGTTAGGAGAACTGGGAAAATAACTCATTGATTGTTGTCCGTATCTATAACCCTTTTTTCTCTGAAAATAGGCTGATGCCAAACCAAGCAAAAAAAAAAAAAAATCAAATTCAAATCGTAAGTGAACATTAAAATTAGAGAGGAGAAGAGGAGGAGGCAGGGAGGACACACAAATGTCCATGATGTTGAGAAAGTTCCATCTAGCCGAGTACCCTATTTTTGGTCGTAGCTGCTCAGGGATGCTTAGAGAGAATATAAGAAAAAGAACAGATACAAAGGACACTTTTCCGAGCTCCTCCAATTAACTGTCTAAGGACTTTCTCTGCAGAGCTGGCATCCAAACTACCATTTTTAATAAATGCTAGAGCATCTCGTCCTCCTTGGATTTGTGTAATTCCTTTTTGAACCGGCTTATATTTTGGCATCCACAAAACTCTGTGGCAATGAATTCTAGGATTTAATTAAATGTTTTGTGAAAAGATACTTCCTTTTATTGGTTTTAAAGCTGCTGACCAAAATGACCTCTAGCTTTTTTAATCTCAGGAAAGAGGAATAGCCAATTCTATATTCCCCTTTCCCATCCCACTTAGGATTTAATGGACAGCTACTATTGCAGTCTCTTCCCCTCCCAGGAATGTGGTCCCTACTAACTGCAGTTTTTTTTTCAAATATTTTTTCAAGTTCTTTTTAAATTAATGCTTTATCACTTAGTTCCTAAAATGCCGTGGCTGGGATCGTGGCCCCGTGGGGTGAGGTGTTGCACGGGTTCTTCGCCTCTGCACCGCAGAGCTCTAGAGCCCAATTAGGCTGAGGGCAGCAAAGGGCTTAGGTCCCCGTTTACTACTCCGCTTAACTTTTCCGAATCAGAGGCACAAAGGGATTAACTTTTGTACCGCCCTCGCCTTTTTCGTTTGTTAAACTCCGGACCTCTGACTAGCAGCACAAGTGCGGCTTGTGGCGCGCTGAGCTGGTATGTGGTGTATCGGGTTGCGCCGTGTGGCTTTGGCTCTGCTGAAGAGCCCGTCCCCGCGACGGGACGGCTTCTGCGACTCCGGGTGTCCTGCGTGCCGGCCGGAGGCAGCGGTTCTGCGGTGCCCGCGTCCGGCCGGCCGGTTGTTTGCACGTGCCCGTACAGACAGCCGAGCCCCGCACGGGAGCGTGTGCTCCTCTCCGTTTCTCGTGCACAATTCCTGATTCGTTTGAGCCTGGCAGTGTACGTACATGCTCCATTTCCACCCCACCGATGTATCTAGCTGAAAGAAGCAACCTAAATCTGCCTTACATCACAAGAACGTTTGCTGCTATTACGAATGATGATAATGTTCCCAGCACAACTATTAACACCTTGCTGTTAATTTTCTGTTGGATCCCTTTATTCCATAGTGGAAGGGGGGAAGTGTTTTCATGCGAGAATAACGGTGTAGCAAGTGGGATTGAGAAAGCCCAACATCGTTTCCCCTTTACTTTAGAAAGGTGGAGCGCGTGGTGGGGAGAAAACCCTCGGACTAAACAAATTAGTTTAACTACAAAACAAAATAATCCAAAAGTAAGGTATGGCCAGTTACCACTGTATTTTTTTTTTTTTAAATATGAGAGGAATTATTTTTATCTAAAAGAGGAAGTTTGGTGGGTGGTTCCTAATCAGACACAATATGAGAAGCCTTGATTTAGATGCATTTTCTGTGCAGTAAAACCAATAAAGAAATACTGCTTAAAGACACCAACACCATTATCATGAACAACAAGGCAATTTCTCCTGCAGTATTTTAAGTGTGTAGCTGTAGCTTCAGAATTAATTCCTCCAACAACACGCATATATCCGGGGCTGTTTGGGATTACTTTGTTTACAATATTGTAAGATCAATTCTAAATGTATGCACTGAAGTCTGAATAATTTATTTTCTAGTCCATTAGAACAATTTGGAGGATCTAATTCCGGAGGCCACTCTGCTGCCAAGAGAGAGAGCGTGTACATGTATCTCTCAGGGAGACAGACTGAATCTATGCTTTTAGAGTAAGCCAGCAGCTTTACTACTTGACCCTGGTATATAAATGCCAATAAGCAATTTGTTGTGAGTGGAATAAACCACTCCTTCCATGCCCAATTGCAAAGATCAATTCTTGCAAAGGACCTGCTGCTCCTGTCTTTGCACGCAGTATTTTACACCTGAGGCGCAGACCTGCTAAACGGCCTGTCCCGGATTTACACTGGGGTCTGTCCTGGAACAGACAGCGAACTGGGATCTCCTCAGTCCTAGGGCTGCGAAACTGTCCCCTCTGCTGTCCCAGTGCTTTGCCCTTAAAATGGAAGATTTTACAAAGATGCAACACTTACCAACAGAAAAAATTGCTAAAAGAAGCAGCGTTGTGTTTCAGGTGTTGCCTTGAGGTGCCTTGCTGGCAAGGGAGTGGAGTATCAGCAGTAATTAGGCAAATAATGTGCTAAATCTTTCAAAATGGAATAGAAAATGCTGTTGTCGGTAGCCTAGCATCTTCGGGGTTTTTTGGTTTTTAAAAGTTGCCAGGCTTGCACTCACCATGCAAAATCAGGTTAGAGCTACAGTCTTCTTGCTGATGTTTTGTTTTAATGTTTAGTGTCTCTTTTCACCGTGACCCTTAAGCATTACCTTAAGTAGGAGTTTGAGTACTGTTATGTTCATTCAGCCTAGACCTAAGGGTGGGCTTGGTCCTTGGTGGAAGTGGAGCTTTGGAGAGCAGCTGAGAATGGCTTTAAGGGCAGCCGCTGGCTCCAGGGACACGCGTGACTGGTTAGTGGTTTGGCTCAGGGGCAGCGAAGGGGGACGGCTTGGTGTGGGAGAGGGGAATGGGCTGAAGCGAGGTGGAGCAGCCCTCAGTTGCAGTTGTTTCCTAAGCAGCACTTTGTGCAATGCATTAGTTTGCGCCAGTTGGCTTAATGCTCGGAGGATCCCTTTGCCTGTTTCAGGTCTTGGTTAATCAACCTAAGGAAGAGGTGCGCGTTAGCTCTTCAAAAACAGAAAGATAACGAGCTGAGAGAGAGCTTGATGTATTTTAGAGTATCTCTGTGTACAGCGTGGTGAGATACTCCTGCTGACAAACTGACCCGAAATACGCAGCCCTGGTCTAAATGGGTACAACCACAGTCCCCGTGTTTTGCAAGAACCGTCGTCTGGTTTTGTGATGTTTTGTACCACCAGTGAATTCCCTGTTTCTGCAGACGTGAATGACTTTGGTGGGGGGACGGGGAGTGGAGTCCAACATCCTAAGAGCAGTGATATCTCAAGCATTATGTTTTGTACGTCATAAAGAAATGAGTAGGCAATGGAGGAGCAGGCAAAGCGAGCCTTGCCTTTCCCCCGTGAGACTCGCCTCCCGGAGCACAAACAGTCCTCGTAGGTGGGCATGTCTGTCAAAGCAGGGTGGCAACACCTAGTGCCTGAAAGGCGATGAAACAAACTCCCTTTTACTGGAGCTATTGAAATGCTTCATAACACAGAATTGAAGATAATAGCTAACTGTATTGCAAATGGATGCCTCTGCTGCTCCTGGGCATCTGCGCTCATTAGGCCTAATTGGGCCATTTTTGTGGCCTTGCTGTACCTGGGGCTCAGAGGTTGATCCTGAGGCAGGATGTGGACCAATCTATGGAGGCAAAAAGATGGCAATGCTTTCCATCTCCTTCCTCAGCCAGTCTGGCATTGTTCCTTGGAGCGTATTTCAGTGGTCTGACCAGTTCAGGTTTAATTTTGGTATCTGCCGCCTCTCCTTGGATGCTGCTCTGGAGTCCAGCAGACCTTCAGAATTTGATACCCTTTTCAGATGCAACCTTTTTTGCCTTGGCCCATGTTGATTGCTTTTGTTCACACCATCTCAGGTACACTAAACAATTTTCTGTGGGTTAATTTCTTTAGATATTCTTGCCCCTTCTCTCCTCTAGTTACTTTTCTGTCATTTTAGACCATTTTAAAGATTGTGGTCCGTAAATGTGTGTAGAGGGGAGGTATTTCCAGTGTTATGTGGTCATGGCCTGGACTGTCTCTTTTTGGTACTTATGGAGGGTACTTTGTGAGAGGGTGAAGATGGAGATATAGGATGCCTGTATATGAACAGGCTCCTTAATAAGATAATTTGAGTCCTAGGGTCTTGGAGCCTGCTTTCTCTGAGTGGAGCCATGTAGTCTGATGCAGCTGAGGTACATTACAACGAGGTATAGCTTGACTCCTTACTTTTGAGCAAAATAGACTGGTTTGTAACTGGGGACCAGTCCCACCTTGAGACACAGCCTTCTTTTTTGTCCCTTTTTGAAGGGGAATTCAGTCCTGTGCAGAGGAAACCTTAGCAATTAGTACTAAGTAATTGCCTTTGCTTTTGTGTTTCTCTTTGGTGTTTCATTTCTGAGGATTAACTTTGCCCCAGGATTAGCTCTGTCTTTTCCCTTTTCTGGTTTGTGAGCTGCCTTATGTTCATCCACTTTATGCAGACATTTAATTGATATGCTCCTATGTCTGACTTACTACTCTATGAACACAATTTCTTTCCTAGCCTTTAATTGATTTGGATAATAAAGGGCAATTATAAAACTCAATAAAAATTGGTTATTTTAAAGGGAGAGCAGGAAAAAAAGAAACCTAAGTGATAGTCTGCCATGTGACTGTGTAATAATGCAAAATCCCCTTTGGTTTAATTCTATTTAATTGCTCAGCTTTACTCAGATTGTTACAATTCTGCAGGCTTTCTCTCAATTATAAGCAGCAGGCTGATAAATGTTTGCATTTTTTAAAAGTTCCTTGCGTATGCAACAATTGTGAAGTTTTTGGTTTTGTGGTGGCTGCGCTGCAGTGTTCCCTTCTCCTTGCTTGCACGTCTGAGGAGCATGAACTTCTGTTCTCCTCTCAAACCTTTCCTAAACCAGCCAGGTTCTCTTCTGAGGGCTGAATTATCAAACCAGTAGGCCACATTAGGAGTAAACATCTACTCTTTCTTGCAATGTTGGGGGGAGGAATCTCCCTCCCTCCCTCTCTGGCCCCTCTACACTATAAATGAGCTCTCACTGACAAGGAAGTCTTAACCTTGGACAGGAACCAACTAAGAGGAGGTGCTGGGTGTCCTCCTAGGGGATTCTCTAGCAAGAGTTGGGTATGGCATGTGCCAGGGATGGGAGACGGAGTAGTGGGATCAGAAGAACGTGAGGTCCAGACTGCTTCAGCCCTTCTGGGCAGCTCTCTGAGGTACCTAAACATGGCACTGGTTCTTTCAGTGCCTTTGAGATCTGAATCATTGGGAATTTCTCCCTTATTCAGTGTGTGCTTTTCCACTAGCAAAGAAGAGACCTGGTATTTGAAACTGTGGCTTGAATTTGGGAAATTTGGATCTTTCTCTTGAGTGTAGTATCTTACTATGTGGGTCTGTGCATGAGTTCCCCCTCTGTAAAACGATAAAATAATGTTTCTTTTCCTCCTCTGTTGTCTGTTCTACCTAGTGCTGTAGGGAAAGGATCAACTCTTATGCTGGATTTGCCCCAGCAGAGCCTTTGTACCACCGCAAAATCAATAGTGATTAATATCTGGGGTTGCTTGGATACAATGACTGAGTTGCTTTGTTTCTCTTTATTTTCCCAGTTGGGAGGCTGTGGAATCCTTGGAGTAGGCATCTGGCTGGCTGTTACCCAAGGCAACTTTGCTACCCTCTCCTCTTCTTTCCCATCCCTGTCGGCTGCCAACCTACTGATCGTCACGGGGACTTTTGTCATGATCATCGGCTTCGTGGGCTGCATAGGTGCCATCAAAGAAAACAAGTGCCTCCTGCTGAGTGTAAGTATTAAGCTGCTATGCTTCTGCAGTACGTGTTGTCTCAAGGTGCTGGTGCTATTCCAATGCATGTTACAGAGCTCTGTATTTCAGCAGAAGTTGCCTATTTGACATGGAAGAGATGTGAGTCATGTTTGAGTCAGTCTTTGATGGCTCTCAGGAGCTGCTAGATCATTCCTGATCATACTTTTAACTTGTTCTTGGAGGATGAAACCTTTCAGAAGGGAAGGGTTGGTGGTTGTATGGCTTTCCTTGAGCTCTTCAGAGAAGGAGAGATTCGTGAAGACACCTTTTGCAATGTACCCTTCATTTGCTGTTTACTCAGCTTTAGTAGCTATTTCCTCTAAATGTCTACTCTGGTGGGACTGATGGTGTGAAGTCCTGGGCAGAAAGATCAGTGCAGATATGAAACACTGTGAAGAGACAAGCTCATTTTGGCTTCAGCTGGAAATAAAGTGATTTGGACTTGGCAACATTGGTTTTGCCAATCATTAACTCTCAAAAGACTGAGATGTCAGGAAGCAAAGGTCGCAGCATAAGGAGACTGCTGTGAAATGAAAGATTAATAAGGTGCCAGCTGTCCATGATTTAACTGAGGCTTGAGCCATTTATCCACTGCATTTTATCAAAATGTAATTTGATGCTGCTCAAAGTTGGACTGGCTTTGCAGTAGTGAGTGCTGCTTGTGGTTGGTGTTAGTGTGTATTTTGTGTCCTGTTCGGCTGAAGAACAGGAAGTGAGTTGCTTTGCTGTTCAAGTCCAGCATTTCACGAGGTTCAGCAAATCTTGGCATAAAGTGAAGCTGGGGTTTAGTTCTTTGAGCTGGCAATTCCTCTGTCACGTTATAAGGCTGTAGTTCAGGCTGAAAAGGCTGTTGCTCGCCCTGTTTCTAATACTCGTTTTGCTCCTCTGGGATCTTAAGTGTGAGATGAGGCACACAGCCCCCAAGGAAGATTCACCCTGTAAAAATCTTTGACTGTGAGATCCAAGCTTGAAAAAGATAGAGGACTCTTTCCAGGCCTCTGCCGTAATCGTTTGTTTCTGGTGTTTTTTAACCAATAGAAGTCAGGACTAGTACATTTCTCTGGCAGATGGGTGCTTTGGGACTAAAATGAGCAACATGAATTAGAAAATAAGGCAATTCTGTGAAGGGAAGTTTACCTTCAGACAGTGGAAGTCATAATCTGAGGCTGAAAGTCTCGAGCAGTTTTAACAGCCTTATATAAAGACCCACTTTCTGGAGGAAGGAACTGGCCACCTTTGTATTACTGGATTACAGATTCAGTGCCAGTGCAGCAGGAGCCCCCAGAGTGCTGAGTCTAGTGGTATAGCTTGTATGTGCAAAATTAATCACCCGTTTTGGGCTTTTTGATCAATGGCCTAGCTCAGACATGACCAGCAATGACCTCTGTCTTCTAATGTGTCAGGATCAGGTCAAGATGGGGCAGTTTGTCCTCAGCACAGGATGAGTTTCTGACTTCTTTCCCTAACAGTGTGGCCCTCACCACTTTAGGAATTCTCTGTATTGGGAAGCTTGTTCTGATTTTGTACCAGCATTTAACCCTGTTCATCTGTCCTTCCACTTGTGTACCCTAGCTAGTCAGTGTGGCCTCCATTTTATTCGATGTTCTTCATTTCAAATGTGAATTAAACTAGATCTGGTTACAACTACTTTAATTCTGAATAAGCCTAACTATAGAGAGTTGAAATACAGTTTCATTAGTGTACTTTGAATTCAAGCTTTTTGTTTAGTCCAGAATAGCTTTTCTCAGTATGCGTTAGCTCTTACTTCCCTTCAGTTAAATACCAATGAGATTTTGGGGCTTTTATGAGTTCTTCTATCAAGTCTATCTCCAGTCTGTTTGCGAGGGAAATGGATAGTGGTAGCAACTTCCATTTCTGGGAGCAGAGCTTTATCATGTAGGTTTGTTCTTAGTCCTCCTTCACCCAGATCTGGAGTGTTCTTGTGTGGCTCAAGATTGCTGGTCCTCCTTGGCTTGTGTTTGAAATGGTGCTTAGAAGTTCAAGGCAGAAACATTTGGCTTTGGCCCACTCCCATTTTTCTAGGTAATGTAGATAGCAAAATAAATGCTCAAATGAAAGAACTTGCTGAATATCACAGGCTCTGCTTTATGTGGTTGCCGCATCAGCTCATCCTTTTTTTGTTTCGCAGGTGTTCCCAAGAGTGTGTTCTGCCAAAATGAATAGAATCTCTGTAGTGGTATCGTAGATAGCTAAATTAACGCATGCCCCTTGCCCCTAAATAATCTGCTTTTTTTTGTTAAACATCTCTGAGCATGCCCCTCCTCTCCGGCTTTGTAAGGGGACCGTTTCATTGCAACTGGGATGTGATAGGATATGCCGTCCAGGAGAAAGCTACCAAGTATTGGTAACGTTGTGTGTGTTTATGACTCGCACTGTGTTTAACAGTCATCGCAGGATTGAGTCCTTACACTCCTTTCTGTATCTCTCAGGCCACCACTTAACATCTAGCTTTGTTCCTGGTAATAGCTAAGCCTGCTTTTTGAACTGGATTCATATGATTTCTGTCTCCGGAAGTTACTACTGCAAATGCGCCAGCATGTCGTGGAGTAGGTTGTCCTGCCATTTGTGATGTCGCTGCCATTTTTTTTATGCAATGCTTGGTTATGCTAACTCTTCCTTTTTCCTAAAACCATGATTCCTTTTTCTCAAGTAAAGCATACAATAGTTCAAAGGATTTAGGTACCCCTCTCCCATTTAATTTCAGTGAGATTTGGTTTCCTTCTTTCCTGTGGCTCCTTTTGGAAATAGGAGCTGTGATAGTACAGGGACAGAGAAACTGAGGTTTGGCCAGACAGGTATGTTTAGGGTGGGCTAATGGAGGTTTTTGGTAGTATTTGATGCACTACTCGCTGGATAATTTGATTCTCTAATTTGCCCTCTGATACTTGGCCATCCCCAGTACTAGACCAATAAGGAGGCCGGCACTGAACAAGCATGAGGAACTGGGAAGGATGGAGCTGGACAAGGTCTGCAGGCAGTTGGAATAGATCTGTGATGGGCTTAAAACAATGAAAAGCTCTTAACTGAGTGCTAAAATGAAGAAAAGAAGTAAAAGCTAGGATGTTACGTCCCTTGTTTTAGAAGTAGTCTGTATGATATAGTCTGATGAAGTGAGACTTGGAAGGGACAAAAAGAAAAGGGAGTGGCATAAACCAAGCTGGAGGAGCATCCAGGGCTGCTACCGTGCTGTGGTAGTAGTTACTCATGGTATCACCTATGCATGCAAGATTAGACGTTGCTCCCCTCAGTAGAACGTTTGTGTATCTCTGAGTAGCAGGTTTCATTTAGTTCCCTTGGTTCTCTGCTTGGTGCGGTGTGTGAGAAAGTCAGGGATGTTAAATATAACCGTAAACAGCAATAAAGATGATGTGCCTGTCATCAGAGTCTCCAGATGCTCTGTCCGTACTGCATGCCTGTCATCTCCTGCTCTGAAATTATGCCCTCGATCTCCTTTAAGACTCTCATGACAGTGCAAACGTAGGGACCATATGGACATGCCTGATGTATCCAAGAACAATTTGGAGCTCCAGCTGCCGTTATCTCCTGTAGTGCGCCCTGTCCTACTGCTAGGATGGCAGCAGTCTTTAAACCTGCAAGGACCGGAAAGGCAATTTTCCAGTGGAACGGCACTGAGTACAGCTCCAGCACCTCCTGTTCTGCATCCTGTTCAGCAAAAGAAAGAGGAAAGGATGTAGCAGTTGGGAGGGTGTTTGAGTGCTGCTAGAGTTGGCAGGGGTGGTTTGGAGGAATAAGTTGGAAATCCTGCAAGTACAAGAGGTGTAGGACAGTATCGGAGGTCGTAAGATGGATTAGGGAGGGAGCAGGGGAAGAAAAACTACCAGCACGACCCAGCTGTGTGGGCAGGGCCGAAGCGTGCATGGTGTTGCACATAGCAGAGCTGTCTGTGTGACGTTGCCTTATGAATGGTGCTGCTGGTCTGCGGCGTGATAAGGGATGAAATTTCCTTAAGGAGTCTGCTGGAGTGAAGGAGAAATGAGCAGGATCGAGGAGACATTTCTGTCTATTTGTATTACGTACAGTAGGTTGCGGAGCAGATGAGACTCTGATCCTGAACCTTTGTGTTCTCCACACTGATGTTTATATTATGGTTGTCAGAGCAAAACCATAAGCTCTTTGGTGTTAGGCTGCTCTGATGCTAGATATGAATGATAATACTTTCTTGCCCCTGGCATTTGCTAGGCATGTTAAATGGAAAGAGGACAGGTGAAGTGTCTTAAGTAGGAGAGGACAGAGGGAGAAGTCAAAGGCAGAAGTAAACTTTGCTTTTGTAAATGAGATTTTTGCATAGCTGGATGTAATAGTGAGGAATGATCCATATTAACACTAAAAAAGGTATTCAGGTGGTCTAAAGGTGCACAGTTTTACTAACTTGAATGGACTTAGCTGGTGTCCACTAAGTAAGGAGCTGGCGGATATTCTTTATTCAGTGGCAGTGTATAGCCAGGACAGTGCCTCAGTAATCCCTTAGGAAAGAGGCTTATTGCTTTTTCTCTGCTTAGAGGAACAGAATACTATGAGAATCTAAAACAGAGCATGGAAAAAAGTAATTAAAGTAAACCTCAACCCTCCTATGTGTTCTGCAGAAATGTGCAGATGGGGTGAATTGCCCTGCTGTCATTTTAGGAGCTCACTGAACAAAAAAATGGATATTTACAATGATCCTTATTTGCTCCAGCTACAATATGAAGGAAGATAAACTCTTCCATCATTAGATTTCCCTCAGGAAATCAGAGGAACCAGCATTTCTTGAGATAAGTATACAGCCTGGTGTATATAATCTCACATCTCAATGCAGACGCAAGCTGATGGGTGAAGCAGGCGAACAATGCTTTTTTTACTTCAGTAAGATTCCTTTGACATTTCTGCTATTCTGGTTGCTGAGGATCGTATAACAGAAGTGCCTTTCCTACAAGCTCTCCTGTAATTAGAAAATGGCAGCTTAAATCTGATGGGTTGGGTCACTGCCCTGAAGTGGTGCCAGAGGTAATAAGCTGAGTCTGACTTGAGAAAGTTAGTTTATTGACTTCCATTGATTTCTGTAGGTATTTGATCATGCCCTACAGGATCACCTCACTGTACTGCAAACCTCTATAGGTTATCTTGCAACAAAATTAGGAATCCATCTTTGCTTCCTTTTGCAAATGTGTCTTATAGTTTCAAGGTCCATCAGAGACATTAGCAATATCCACCATCTTCACGTGGACTGGGAATTTTAGCGAAGACTGTTTAGTTTAGTCTAACCCCATTGCAATGCATATGCATTTCAACTGAGGCAGTTCCTTGCAGGAGATGAGGCACCAGCTTGTACCACTCTAGCGCAACCAGTTGTGACGATTCGATCCTAGTAGTGATATCCCCTGCAGGCAGCCACCGTATGTATGTGCATGAGCATGGGCCGTTGCTCTATGCTAAAGAATATCAAGCTTGATTTAAGTCCTTTCATCCCTTTCATGCTCAGATGTTGGCCTGGCTGATCCTTAAGTGACTGCGTAAAGATTGTGCTTTAGGCTAACCGCAAAGATGGGTGCTTAAGGAGCTGGACTGCCTGAATTCTATCTGTGTTTTTCATATATGTTCAGCAGAGATCTATATTTGTATGCTTGCACTGTAAAGGGCCATTATTCCATGGATAATCCAGGTCAAAAATCCCAGCTCTGGGTGTTAAATCATGATGGATTATATTATTTATTGTTTGTATTACAGTGTTCCCTGCAGGCAGCCCATGAGAACAGGACACTTGTGCGCTCATTCATTGTAAGAGGCAGTCCCTGCCCAGTAGAGCTTACCATCAAAATAGATAAGACAAATGGAAAATGTTATTATCCTCATTAGACAGATGGGGAGCTGAAGTGATTTGCTTAGGTTGCACTGGGAGATGGTGGGAGAGCTATGAAGCCGACCCAAACTGTCCGAATCCCAGCTCGGTGCCTTTGCCCATTGGTCACTGTGTACTACAATGACCCCTAACAAGTATTTAGTCTGTGTTTTCAAAATAATAATAATAATAATTTTGATTTCTCTCTTTGTATATATTGCATCTTAGTGATGAATAAATATCCCAAAGCAAAGTTAGCCCTCAGTTTTTATCTTGTTGAAAGTGCCTAATTGGCACAATTAGCCAGTTACCATGAGCTCTGCTGCAAGCTGTCTCTGTTAAGCTAATCAGTCTAATTGCAAAGTTACCTTCAGTTAAATGTGAAGCAGGGATTCAGAGAAGCTGTGAGAAAGAGCATATGAACAAGGTGTAATGAAAAATTTTTTTTTTTGGGGGGGGGGGGGGGGGGAAGAACTTGCTGTTTGTCCAGGAATTAGTCAGTGGTAAAAAACAGTATCAGGCCCTCCATGATGGAAGAACTTTAAATGTCTGCTTGGTCATCAGAGCATGTGTGTGTAGGCATCATGTCTGAAGACACTTGTGTCTTAAATAATAACCCATGTCCTGAAAAGAGATAAGGTTCATAGACGATTCTTTATCTCATCATCTGCTTTCGTGCCATTTTTTTCCCTCGGGATTTGGTACAAAGCACATGTTCTTCTGCTCCTGTTTGGGATGTGCTAAGTGGCCAATAGGCTTATCAAAAGAGGTAGAGAAAGGAGTCTGCTCGTGTAGTGACAACCTGAAATGGCCTTAAGTTGACATATGTGGCTCTCCATCACCTCTTGTCCATACAGGGATATACCGGAAAGGGCTAGGACTAGACAAAATGCTGATGAACCAAAGCAGCTGTCGTCTTGGGTAGCACCAAATCTGGGTATGTCCTATCAGATCAAGGATCAGAAAAGTAAGAAGATGGCTTAGATCCATCCTGTTTCCCCTGACTCCTGATTTGTGGATAAGCCTGAATATTTTGGAGAAAAGCTGCAAGAATGACTTATGAGAAGGGGAAAGAAAAGAATCATTAACAGACAGATCTATGTGTTTGGCTTCATTTAAATGAGAACCTCATGTTAATAAGTGAGGAGTCCTGCACAGGTGATGGTGTGAATAAGATCAGAATGAAACCGTGATGATATTAGGTCAGGACTGGCTGTGGAAAGACCTGATATTAATATATGTATCTGAATGACTTATCCGGACATCAAAAGGCTCCTATTTATGGAATAGTCCAGGGGGAAATTGAGTGCCCCGACGTTTTGTACTCGGCTGCTGAGAGTTTTCTGGACTTCAGCCAGCTCATCTGTAAGTGAAATAGCAATAAAGAAAATGAGGAAGAAGTTAATGAGTGAGAAGAAAAGGAGAATAAAAAACCCACTGTTTTCGAGAGTGTCGCTGCATCCAGTCAGAGAGCTGACAGCTGAAACTCTGTTGATGACAGGGAATTTATTTCCAAGCAGCTAAATGGGAAAGAAATAGCCCGTGAATGACTTCATCTCAGTAATTTTATGCTCCAGACCAAACAGTAGATTCTGGTTCCAGCTTAGCACATGAGCGTGCGTCTTTTAGCGGTCTGAGTGGCAAAATTGGGGAGATGCTGGCTGCATGCAAACCAGCAGGCAGCCGCTGCAAAGACCGGGAAGGTGAAGGAGACGCAGACGGGTCAGTGACCGCACACCCAGCCTGAGGTGTTGCATATCAGATGTAACCCTTCTCTGTGTAGTACTGAGTTGCACGTGAAAGCCTGAACTCGCTGCCCGCTCGACAGCAAGTACTGTGGACCGAGCTCTCCTTTATTAGTGAGAATCTGCTCCTGTTGCCTTTCAGTTTTAGCTACCTCTGCTTGGCTGGTACGCGAGCTCGTGAACAGATGGGACCGGGCTGAGTCCTCTTCTTCCTCTCTGCTTTTCTTAATCCCTGGTATCGGGCTACTCGGAGAACCTGGGAATGGAGGAAAGGAAGACTAAACCTGCCTCCCTCCTGTTTTTAGACTCAAGCCTAGGCTTGATATGCAGGAAGGGCTTACCTCACAGGGTAGTGTTTATTTTTCTAATATAGACTGATGCAATACCATTAGTGCCCGATATGCTTCGAATATCCACGTTTCTCTCTTGTTTTGCTCCGATGCTGCTTTATGGCAGTCAAACACCGTAACACGTACAGGAGTCAGTGGAGCTCTACTAACTTCTAGCGGTTGAAGGCTCAACCCCTACGTCTGAATGACTGTCAGTGTTTCTGAGCTCCTAACTCCTGCTTGATTAATTGGGGTAATCTGTTAACTAGTAGTTGTTAGCAGGGTGTGAACAATGTCTGCTTCTAAAACGCTCTGTGCCGGGGTCGCCTGGACGATGTGGTAGGCAACCGAGCACTCCCATTTCCAAAGTGAATGACGGATAACCTGTATGCTCCTCGCCAGCGTGAACAGCCGCATGGCCTTTGAGCGTGGCGTTGGATTTATTTTCCTAACAATAAAAGTCTCTCCTCGGATAGTAATCCACGGCCTTTGCAAAGCAGCATGTATGTTTATACTTCCAATCATTTATTTGCTATTCTAGGCATCTTAACACTGCTTCTTAAATTAAAGGGCAGCATTGGCATTTTTCTTTAAGGACTGGAATTACCTAAACCTCAGGGGAAAAAAATCTAGCTTTGGCGCTAGAGAAGCAGAGGCTAGTTTGTGCGAGTTAGCATCCTTCTGTGATGCCTACGGACGGGGTAGGAAGAGCTTCTGTGATGCTACAGACATCTCAGTTTGCTACAGGAGGACATAAGCAGCCAAAAGGCAGAATTAGGTAAGCCCTACTGGCTTGTCCGTTCATTTTTTAAGCAGCCCTGAGGGCCGCTCGCCCCGATGGTGTCCGGGCGGCTGGGGCCGCTTTGCCCGACAGCCAGACGTGCAGGGTGAGCGCGGTGGGAGGTCAGCCCTGCCGGCTCGGCCGCGTGCTGGGCCACCGCTTGGCGGCTGCTCCGCTCCCATGGCACTGAGCTGTCCCGACGCGCTTCATGCCGGAGCTCCAGCCGGCAAGAAATATCCTGGGAGGGGGTGTTCAGGGGGCAAGCACCACTTAGCAGACACATAGGTAATGTTAAGTCTGCCTAAAAGGTGACACTGACTGGGGACTAATTAAGTTTGTGTGTCTTTGTTACGGATGGAGAATAGCGGATTAACCCCAGGCCAGAGCCTTATAGCTCTATTTGCCATTTCCACGAGCTGTGTCCGGAGCAATTGCTGTGTTATTAATGGAGAGGTGTAGGGACTTGTAAGAGCCAGTCTGATGTTTTAGTTCATGCTAAGCCGCCCTTTACTTCACAGGTAGGCTGAGTTTCTGTCTTGACTATGTAGGATGAAGATTTACACCCGATCACGTCATCCCTCTGCGTTATGTTTGCCGAAGAGACGTGGTAGCCCTCAGAGGGCGTCGAAGGCCAGTGAGATATTGATGTTAAGCAATCATATTCTGTGGCCCCGTTAAATGGGCCTGTACCAAACCTGCTGTTGTGTTGGGACACTGCTACCTGACTGATATTTGATGATACTTCATTGATTTTTGAGTCAGTTTTTGCCAAAGTTGGAAAATGCCTGGAAATGCCACAAAATACCAATTAAAAGCCTGTGATATATAGTATGGGAATCTACACTCTCTCAGCTCACGCTCACTAGAGCAATAAGACTGGATGATGCCAATTGAAAGCAATAGTGAGTCTAAAATGAAACTCCATTAATCTATATTAAAACTGCATATGTTCTATATCTTCCCAGAAATAATTACTGCAGGTTTCTCTCAGCCTTATTGATCAGCAGGAGTATCTGCACATTCATAAAAAATACAGTCTAAACATAAACCGAGCTGTACTGTATATCCAGCAGGCGCAGAGCATGCGAATCCTTGTCACAGCCGCGATGGATTAACTATTAAGGCTTTCGGAGAATAATAGCTGATGAACCAAATTTAGATACATGCTGTTTTCATAATGGAGTTTCTGCTCATAAGTTTGCTCGTATACATTACTGCCTTTTTACAGTTTATGAGCAAACTTATCATTTTTATGCTGCACAAAAATGATCAGGAGGCTAAGGAGATTTACTTCCAAGGAGATGTTAAGCGAGCTAAATATGCGCAGCGTGGCTGAGAGAGGGCTCAGGTGGGACATAAGTCTGCAAATATTTGAAGAGCCTAAATACTGCGAGCAGAAAGGAATTACGCAGGGCGCCAGGAAGGAGCAATGGCTTGCAACTGCCAAAAGGAGATTTTAAGCTGAATGGCAGCAAAAACTTCGCAAGTGAGACGTTGAATCCACTCTGAAGGAAACTGGTGGGAACAAGCTGCCCTTTCTCCCACATTGTAAAGTTCATATCCGAGATCAATACACTGGGATTTTCTTGACTGTAGTCCTGGTTACTGCTACTGTCTGGCCGCTGTCCTGTCATTTCCCGTTCCTTGCCCTGGCTTTTCTGTACAAATTTTGCAAGCTGAAGGAGGAGTCATTTCTAGGATGCAAGTACAATTCCCGTCACACTTTTTCCTTCTGTTCTTCCCTCCTTGCTCAGCTGCTTGGAAAAGAAAATCAAAGAAAAATTAAAGAACTGAGTGAGCCTTTCATAATGTTCCTGCTCCCTATTAATACATCAACTCAAGATGCCTTCTGGGAACTATGTGAAATCAAACTTCTTATGAGACTTAGTGGTATATTAAACACTTTTGCTTTCAAAAGTGGAAAAAAGCCTCTTTTTTTTGAGTGCTGATAAAATCTCTCCCACATCAGATTGCATTCTGTGGAAGTCATGTACAAGTATGTCATGAAAAAGCTATTCTGGAAAGCTTTCTAAAATGCTGGGGGATGATTTTTCTGATGTGGTGCTTAGAAAGCCAGAGTCAATGTTGTCAAGTGTTGGTGCCTAAAAGTAGGTATGTAAAGCCCTATTTAGGGGCAGTTGTTCTCCAGCATCTGCAGAAGGCAGTGTGATTCTTGCATTGCTTTTGACCTTTTATAGGTGCTTGATTTTTCATGTATAACTTGCAATAAATGCGGCAGTAGTTTGTGGTATTCAGGACCCCTTTAGGTGCCCAGCTTTGTGCGTCTAAGCTGTGCTCTGCTTTGGCTTGGTTAGGCAGCGGATGCTACACTTCTGTAGGGACCACCACGGGTTTTGACAATCCCAACCATAATAATGTGGCAGTTGCAATGGGGCTGACAGATATTATTTCAGTATAAAGAATATAATTTATGAGAAAAGTAACAGGAAAATTATAGAGCATGTTAAATGCAAGGAAAGGTCTTCATTTATGAGCAGCTTATTAACGTGTGACTGTTGTAAAGTCTCTGAAGTTCTTTTGGCCTTAATGGAGCTCTCTGAATTTGCAGGTAAAGGTTTGACTGCATTTATTCAAAAAAAGGGAGAGTTCAAATACTGTTTACACTTCTGGTATTAAAGATAAGATGCTATCCCTGCAGAGAAGGTTACATGCAGCATGTGATATAATTGTTGATACTACTTCTATTCATATCAAAATATAATCTAAAAACCAATAAAGAATTTTTTTTTTTAAGATTGGGCCCAAAGCACTGTAACCCAATCTGATAATCTTCCTTTAACTAAAAAATAAAGGACCTTCTCCTTTTGATGACAACAGCACAGACCTTCCATATGTATGGAGAGGCTGCGCTTTAATATGTGCCATCGTTTTATTTAAAAATAAAAAGATAAATGTAATAAATGGGTAGCTATGGGCCATAGCAAGACCGAGGTTCCCTTACCTTCCTTGAAACTGGGAAAGAATAACACCTGCTTCCAGAATTAGATGAGATGACACCTGGAATACTGTGCCCGGTTTGGGGCTCCCCAGTACAAGATCTACACTGACATACTGGGAAGAGTCCAGCGGAGAGCCACTGGGATGGTTATAGGGCTGAAGCACATGATATGCAAGGAGAAGCTGAGGGAGCTGGGGTTATTCTGCCTTAAAAAATGAAGGGCAGGAGGAGAATTTATTCCTGTCTTCAACTACTTTAAGATAGAGTATAGAGAAAATGGAGCCAGACCTTTCTGAAAGGTGCGCAGGGACAGGGCGAGAGATAACAGACACAAGTTGCAACAAGGGAAATTCCAGTGGATTGAAGGAATATTTTTGTTATCATGAAGGTGGTCAAATATTGGAAAAGGGTGCCCAGAGATTCTCCATCCTTGGAGATACCCAGAACTTGACTGGGCATGGCCCAGAGCAGCATTATCTAGTTGACCATGCTTTGAGCAAGGCATTGGACCAGATGATAGCCAGAGATCATTTACAAACTGTGTTATTCAGTGATGCCAAGACATTCACCTTTCAGCAGCCAGCACAGGACTCTTCTTGAAGACCAAACTTACATACATACACTTTAGGACCTGGCAGACAAGTGAAATCCCTCCCAGGCTATGCTGTTAAACTGTTGTTGGAAGACCAAAAATTTTAGCCCAATATGAAGTCTCTGTAATTTCTGCTACCTGAGGTGCTTATTAATTAGGAAGTGAAACTTAGTAATGAAATTAAAGCTGATGAGTGAGGACTTGGTAATCCAGCCTATTAAAAAGGCAAAACCCTTGATTGTATAAAACTTGCAGTTGGTGTAAGGGGAAAGACTGCCTGTAAATCTCTTTTCCCCTTCATCCTGGGAACTGCTGCAGGCCAACACCACTTAGCTTGCTGGAGCAGTTTCACAGGAGCAACCTACCATACTCATGTGTCTAATCTCATGTTGTCAGAGAAGAAGAAAACTCTCTCCCTTGCAAACGAATTAACAGTGCTGGCACTAGATAGTGGAGCACAGCACGTGCTGGCTGCTGGAGCATTTGTCCAGTTTCTTAGGTAGGTTATACCAGCTTATAGGCTGTTTGGGCTAAACAAAGTATTTGCTAAGCCATGATTTTAAAGCTCTTGGTGAATGTGTGACTATTCCAGATAGACTAGACTACTGCTTTGGGGTCGTCTTAGTACTTTCCTCCTCTTTGTCAGAGAGGATCTGACTACTACTTGCAGAGAAACTTCTGTCTCCTGACACCTAAGGAAGAAGGCCTGGCACCCTGAGATCCTACTGTCCCCCTGTGCTATAGAGACTCCCGTCAAACTAAAAGCAATACCTTAGGGTGTCAGTCTAAACACAGCATTCCCGATTTCACCATCGCTTACATCGTGTTTGGTTTCAGAGCACAGTGTTGGGAGACTAACAAGACAAGCAGATTGGTTTTCGTTGTGTTTGGTCACTGTTGTCTTTGGGAGGCTGTGCAATCATCAGCTCTTCCTGATATGGAGAGATGGGCCATTTGAGCAACATAATAGAAATATTAAGAAGATTTGGGAAGGAAAGGCAGTGGGGAAGCAAAAAGATCCCATCACATACATTACTGTGTGATTCCCAGTCATCATGAAGAGAGGCAGCATCTGTAACACTGGGGAAATGGGAAAATCTCGTCTGAGCAGAAGAGAAAATGTAGTTAACTTGGTGGCTGCCCTAAAACTTGTTGCTCTGTGCCTTTGAGAGTTGTGTTGGAGACAGGCTTTAAATGATATCTGTAGTAGGAGAATCAGGAACTGATTCCTGATCTTTAGAGGCTTTGCTTAGTGCTGGGTGATGGGAGCTGGAGCTAGTGGGGCAAAAGCCAAGTACAGCTCCACTGGGGATGGAGCTGCAAATTGGGACCTCTTTTCTTCTGTTATGTATTTATCTAGCATCAGGAGAGCAATGCTTAGCTTTGAGGTAGGCTTCACCGCAACTGCGTATTTCCTCTTCTCTAGTCCTTTAATGGGAAATTTAGTTTTCCTTGGGGTTGGAAATCGGCAGAGGTGCACAGACAGAAAGGTGTCACCCTACCTTCCTTCTCACCAGATCACCTGTGGGGTTATTTCTGCTTTAACTTATGGAGAGCTGTGCAGCAGGTGCCTCTCCAGTGCACCTCCCCTAAGTTGTGTCCCACCATTTGGCAAGTACTGTGGGAAAGCATCTCTCTGTACAATCTTTTTTGTGGGGTTTTACATGAATGCTTTGCTTTGGGATTGTTGTTTCTCCATGCATAAATCTTTGTTATATCAGCAGCCTGCAGCCCCAGTGAACCACAGCAAAACTCATTTTTATTCTTCTCCTTATTTATCACCATAGTGAGAGAATTCATTTGATAAGGAGCTGTGAGAGTTTCCAGCAGGGGCAGTGGGGTCTTGGGTGCTTTGCGGATGCTGTGAGCCTCCAGCGGGCTTGTGCTTCTCCCGTTTAACTTTGAACGGGATTAGTCAGGCCTGCTCCGGCCCCCCGACTGGCCGTCGTGCCCTTTGGGATGATGCTGAGGATGGAACTGCAAGTGAACTTTTGCTGGAAGGTGCTGTGGGAATAGAGGAGCAGCTTGTGCACGCGTCCATGCGCACACGTCAGCTTGATGGCTCAGAAGACGTGATGGAGTGTGCGGGCTGTGCTTTGCAGCCAGGGCAATCTCAAGCCTTGGGTTTTGCCTTCTGACATGTTCATTTGGGTTCAGGAAGGGTTCTTCTTCTTTACAGGGAGATATTAAATGTGCCGATGTATAAGCACCTGTAGCTTTTACCCAGAGGTGAATTTTAAGCCTCCACCTTGAGCTTGACCTCACCTAATTTGCCTTTGTGATAAAAGATACAGTGCCCATCTCTGGGCACTGCGTGCGCAGTGGGATTACTAATGCATGTCAGTTGTCTGTGATAACGATGAATCAATGAATGCAAATTGGCATAAAACTAGAGGTTTTATTTAAAAATGAAAATATTTTTCTATGGAGCAAAGACATAATCATGCTTGTCTAGATTTTGACTTTCTGAACAGTGTATGCTAAGTTCGGTCCACTGCGTGACTTCCAAAATCTGCAGTATATGAAACGAGTCCTGCAAATGGTAGCTTTAGTACACAGCCTTCTAGAGAAGGACTGGTCTGGGTGGGGACTGGGAGAGGGAACCTCTGGAAAAATGCCTGATCCTGTGTAATGAAAGATTTTGACGTGGTACATTACCACTCCTAAGAAGGCTTTTTTTCTGAGGCTTCCTAAATTTTGAGTGGTTGACCTGTTTCTCTAGAACAAACTGAAAAAGCCCAGAAATGCTACCATAGTCTGGACACCAGCGAGTGGGAAGAAGGAAGAAAAAATTTTCTCGAGAGCACAGGAGAAATGGGCTTCCTAATTTTACTCTGCTTCCCGGCCATCCTCGCAGTTGCAGGCCTGGAGGCCGTCAGCCCCGAGAGGACGGGGGAGAGGCCTCGCGGGCAGGCGTGGGAGCTGCGAGAGGAAGGGGGGTGCTCGGAGGGTGGTTTTGGAGTTGCCCAGTCCCACGCTGAGCTATGGGAAGGATTTGCGTGTGCTCTCCGTGGTCGGAGTCTTTGAAGACTTTAGCCACTAAGCCCTCTCATCCCTGCAGGATGCATGAGATGTAGCTTTTTGCAGGTTAGTGGCTTATCCAGCTATGAGTGGATTTTTGTGGAAAGGACAAAGTACGTGCGCCCAATACGGAGCTACGCCTTGTTTCAGGTCCCTGCTCCAGGCACTGGGGTGGGAGAGAATTTGAAATCAAGTTGCCAGAGATCTAATATGGACAAAATAATATACTTTGCCCCGCTTCATTCTTAGAAATAATTGAACTGCGTTTTCTGAACCTTTTTCAAAGGCTTTTATCCTTTAGACAGAAATAAACTTGAAATATATAAGCCTAAACAATTAAGGTTTGGCAAAATTATAAACTAATGACATAGGGGTGCTGTGACAGGAAGTGCAATCACTGTCGCTAAAGGGCGCGAGTCCTTACTTTATTTTGGAAGTTGCCTAACTTAATCCAGGCTATGCCAGTGAATTCTACAGGGAGACGATAATGTTCATGTTTGCCTTTTGGATAACCCGTGCTTTGAGGATGAGCAAAAAAGGACCCCACAGCTAAATGAAATAGGGCAAAGGGTCCATGCATCTTTGCAAACAGAGATTTACTTTGCCCTGTTGCAGTTAAGACTATGCAGCTGTCCAAAATCCCCTTATAAGCTAGCTGCACCAAGGGTGGTTTGCAAAGTGATGTGAAAGGCCAGTGCTGGATGGTCATGACCTGGGAATCGGCTTGGATCACCAGCATGAGCGAGCTCGGCGTTCAAACCTGGGCAGGAATACGATCCAGTATTAGTGTCAGGCAAGCGTGAAGATACTAGTGATGAAGAGTTGAAAATAAACTTTAATTTAAGTCTCCTGCAGCCAAATGCAATGAGTTCTGCAGATGGTGCAATTGTCCTAGTGGAAAATAATATTTTCCCTTTCTCAGTCTTTTGCCCTGAGCTCTGTCGCACAAACCCAGAGGCTCAAAGGTTTTCTTTTGACTTGTCAGGCAGCAAAGGAGCTCTGATAAGGCTTTCTAGCTGTTAAACCTGTACAGGTTTGCAGGCTTGTGGCTGAAGCTAAACAGTAGCTGTTTTTCCTTGGGGAATGGTGTTCCAGCGAAGGCGGCGTTGCTCAGCACTCCGGCCTTGCAGGCTGCCAAGCGTATGGAGTTTTTGCTGTAGGGAGCAGGGCCTTGGCTGGAGCCAAGAAAGTTTCCAAAATTACTCTCTCCCCTTCGCCCCTCTTTGCAGACCTCCATCGGTGCAGCGCACAGACAGGGCTTGCTCTAAAGTCCGTGCAGCCCCTGTGTCGACTCTGCCGCAGCCCCGCGTGGCGTCGGCAGCTGGCCTGCGTGTGTTTTGAGAGATAGGTAAGGACAGGCTAATTATAGCTGCCTTCCTCCCTGACCTCTGCGGCTCTACAAAGCTGCCGATGCCCTGCAGCCACTCCAGATTTCAAGTGGCCTCATTTTCGCCCTATCTTAACAAAATGCAGAGGATGTGATTTTTTCAGAAGTGTTCAGCGTTGCCTACGGTTGTTGCTGCTAACGTCAATCAGAGCTGAGGGCTTTTGAGAATCCTGAAATCCCTGTGTAAAAAGTAGCTTTCCTGCTCCTTAGAGCTTTTGACTGTTGGGCTTTAGGTAGCTCCTTGGCTTGAGAGGAGAAAAGGCTACAGACCAACTTTTGGTTTTAGGGCAAATCAGTCCCTTTCATTTGGTCCCCAGGACTAATTTGTTTACCTACCTTAAATGGCTTTTAAAGCTAACTTAGTATACGGGCTGTTGGGTGTGCCTTTGACTTCCCCCAGGATCTCCCTCGAAAAGGAGCGTTGACTTCGTGGTTTATAGAGCAGTAAATCTCTTCTAGCAACGGGAAGTCTAAGCTATGCATTTCAGTGACAGGTAATTGTAGAAGTCTGATACAAAAATAAAGAAAACCTTGCTTGGGAGGAGTCCTCAAGCACTGCTGTCCAGTAGAGCCCCGGCCTTAGGAGGGGACGGATCTTTGCAGGGTTTTACGCTCTTCTGCTGAAGTCAGAGACAGAAATGAGCCACCCGTGTGCCTGGATGCGGTGGGGTGCCCAGGCTGCTGCGTGTCGCGTGCCCGCTCTTGCGTTGTACCTCCCCTTTCTGCATGATCTGCTGAACGTAGCTATTGCGCATCCTGCATAAGCTCAAATAGATTTTGATGTTTCTTGGTTTTGTTTTTTCCCCTGCCCCTTCTTCTCTTGACAGTTTTTTATCATGCTGTTAATTATATTTCTGTTGGAGCTCACCGTTGTGATCCTTTTCTTCGTCTACACTGACAAGGTAAGTCAGATTCTTCGCTTTTCTTTTCCTCTCAGCAAATTTTTATGCCCCTTTCCCCTGTAAATAAATCATGAAGCCCTGGGCTTGGTATGCGCGTCAGGCGCCTGCCTGCCTGCCTTGAGACGCCCCCTCGGAAGGAGGCTCTGCGAATGCACAAGCAGCCCCGCAGGACCGGGCTCTCGCGCTCCCTCCTGTGCACAGCTCAAGGTCACAGAGCATATGCCGTTTAAAAACAAAGCAAAACAAAACCCGCAAGCCTCACCTGGAGTACCTAGACAGAGACGCCATCAGACGTGAATCGGATTTGTTATAAATACAATTTAGGAGCCATGTCAATGTCGTGACAAAGGAGGTGTCATGAGTTGGGTATAAAGGGAAAGGCGCACGAGTCATTATCTTGCAAAGTTGCTCCTTGCAGCACATGTGCACTTAAATTGCAGTGAAAACCCCAGGTAAGTGTATAGAAGTGTAATAAACACAGCTTTTGTTTGTGGTTTCAAATTTGACTTACATTTCACCTTTGTTCCTGTGCTTAACTGTTATTTCTGTTGTAAGGGCAAGATTGCCTGTCTGAGTTATCCCTCTCGTTAAAGAATTATTCTAGAAAATTTTTATGTGAATAAACCCAAAACCAAGACCACAACTGTGCATAATCTGTCTATTCAGTCCTAAGTCTTCTAACAATGTCTCTTACAACTGGTGTCTAAGAGAATTTGAGAACTACAGGGCAAGTGGTGCAATTATGCCAGGAATTAAGTCATCATCTACATGTCCAATAAATACAGAGTGGAAAGACATTTATAGCAAAACCCACTGAGGCTTAGTGGTAGACCGGGTTTTACTCAGTATTTTAGCAATAGCCTGGATGAGGAGCAAATAATAAAGTGGCAACCTTATTTTTTAGAAAGACTCTAAAGTGTTCAGTTAATGAACAGTGTGAGTGATTGTCAAGGGCGCTTCTGAAGGCCTGAAGAGAACGAGGTTACCAGACCCGTGCTGAGCGGGAGCTCAGAACGAACTCGCAAGGTAATTAAAGTAGAAGGGGCAATTTAAAATTACACGTTTGTGTTATTGGATTCTGATTTACTCTTAACCCCTTGGGAGAAAGATCTCCACGTCATAGATGACAGCTTCATAAAGGCGTCTGCTTAATATGCAATGGGGCTCCAGAAACCAAATACAACACTTGGTATATATTTAGGAAGGTAATCAGAAAATATTATCTTGTCATTGTTTAAATTGATAGACTATCTTCCTTGTGAATTCAGTATTGAGTTTTGGTTGCTTCCTTTCAGCAAAGGGTAACAGAAGCGATGGGAAGCACTAGAAAGGCAGGAGGAAACACACATGAAGAGGGATTATGGCGACTAGCTCGATTCAGTTTGGGAAAGGAAAGAGACCCTCTGCTTAAGAGATCTTAGGCGAAATGATAGCAGTGTCTAAAACAATGAATGAGATAGTGCAGTCACGGACACAGAATAAATACTTGAAAATTCAAAGGCGCGTGTTTAAAAGAGTAGTAGTACTTTTTACGCTCTACATTGCCATCTCGTAGACTTCCCTGCTGTTGGTGGTTGTTGAGACTGGTAGGTCGATAAACGTGTGGGTGTGGGGGAAAGACAAGAGATGAAGTATTTATATCCATAAAGCAATCAGGGCTGTTATGCTGACGAATGCATCAAAAAAAGCATTGGTCCTTATTCTTCAGAGGTAAAAATAGTTAACAAATGTCAGGAAGGATTCCCTCTTTCCTTAAGCTTGTTGATTTGCAGAAATTTTTAGCTATGTTATTAATAAGGATGTTCAGAAATTTAACCTTCATCTGAGTAATCTAATGGAGTTTGACGCAGGAGCCTCTCTACAGCTGTCTGTAAGATCAAAACTCATTGTAAAATACAGACCTTGGTTGAAATGTAGGTTTACTGGGTTCAGGAATTGCTGTGGTCCGTGTATGGCAGATGATGAAACGTGAGCCTCGGTGTTCCTGCATGACTTTCAATCCATGGTCTTACAGTGAGGAGATCAGTGGCTTGTGTCCACGTTACGCTTGCAGTCCTGCCTTTACCCCAATTTATTACAGATTAAATAAAACAGCAGCAGCCTAAAACTAGTACTTACAGCATGTGAGACAGAATTTGTGTCCCAGCTTTTCTGATCTGAAGAACAGTATTGTCCTACCTACTGGCACTGGGGACGTAGCTAACCCAGACAAGTCTGGGTCTAACCACCACAGTAATTTAATTAAGGCAATTCCTTGGAATATCAGTGAAGAAACAATGTACGCTAACACCTACACATCAGAGGAGAGTAGCATTAGCCTTGCATGCCTTCATCAAAAGCAAAAAGGACTCTGCAGCTTAAGACTTTGCAAACTCCTGTGTCATATATACATTTGGAGATCAGCAAGTTTTTTGAGTACTGGGTGGCCTTTGGTTAATTATGATTAGGAGCATATGTGCATGTAAACTTCTTCCCACGGTAAAATGGGGGCTAATCATTATTTTCCATTTCTGGCTTTAGAAGAGGTTGAAAAATAATGGATTCCCCCGCAGTTTTTGTATACATCTACTTTGTCAAGCAGAAGGCCTTAGGCGGAATCCATCTCTGCTTCCCGTGGAAACAGGGCAGCGCTGTGACCCTCTCGAGGTGGAGAGGCAGAAGCTGAGAGGCGCATGGACACGCTGCGTTGGGTCCTGAGCCGTGAGGAGCAGTCTCTCTGCGTCCGTTGCTGGGACGCTTGCTTTAGCAGGGTGTTAATTGTTAAAAAGAATCAAGACAGAAAATCTTTATAGTCATTCACAGGGTTTTGGCACAGGCTAAATTTACTACTAAATTTATGCCCTCTTTGAAGCAGTCCAAGTGCCAGAGATGTAGGTTAGAGTCCTGTGAAGGGCCACCTACCCATGGCCTGAATTTGTTCTTTGCTCTTTAATATGCATTATTTTGATTCTATTGATTCAGAGCAGCATCTGAGGGTCTATATGTATTTTTAAGAGATCCATGGAGTACTGATAGGGTTAACTTTAATTTTTATTGTGACAAAAAGAAAGCAGCAGGCCGCTGTGCTGAGAGAGGCTCAGATTTTTGAGTGCTCAGTACTCCTAATACTTCTCAACACTAGATTGGACCCTGTTAGAATGTAAATTATGCTAATAAAATGCATAGTCTTGTACCAGTTCTAACTTGCACAATCCCTCTGGTTTTAGCATCTGTATTTATTTTTACTGTGATGGTTCTCCTGGAGGCACAGAAAAAAAAAAGGTCCATATTTACTTTTTTGCAGCTGTAATACATTATTTTTTCAGTAGGTTTGTTTGTTCAGATGTCTGCATTTTTTCTGATTTATAGGCAGAGCTATGGTGCTGCTATTTAATGCCCAGAAATGGAAGAACATAACTAAACCAGAATGTGCTTTTTTTTCTTTTTTTTCTTTTCCTTTTTGAAATGTCAAGCCGAATAGTGCAAGCCAGTTTAAGGAACAAAAGCACCAAAGGATCACTGACTATGATATTTGATTATGGGAGCAGTTACTGCCATTGGCAATTCCAAGTTAAGACCAGAATTTTCAGTAAAGATTAGGCAATTAGCTCCCTTGGGGTCCCTGTGAAAATTACAGCCTAAATTCCATGCTCGGCTAGCTGTGTTGAAAATGGCCCACAGACGAGGTTTGAAAAATAATGGCTAGCTCTGGTTTTTCATGAGATGTGTGAAAAAGCTCTGATTTTCTCTGTGTCCCGGTAAATCTTAACAAGTTCATCTATACTTTTGATTGGTATTTGATAGAAATATGGTCTGCAGATGATGCATTTCTTGCTTTGTTTCTCAAAGCACTTAACAAAAGATTGTCATTCCTTATTGCTATTTTGCCCGGTCCCGTACAGATTGTAGGCACCAGGCCAGAATGTGTTGGGTATGATTTCAAACCTAGCTCAGTCTCGGCCTCTTTCACATCTGGCTTCAAAGGCAGCGGGGCCAAACTGGAGCTCTTGTACCCCGATGAGCAGCTCACAGAAACGAGTTAGCTCTGCTGAGCTGCTCGCCAGGCTGAGGAAGGGGCTCGTAATCAGGCTGAGGGCTTTCACCACACGGCACGCTCAGTCCCAGCCTGCTGCAGAGGCTCCGTTGCAGATTTTTCGAAAGTGGAGAAGCGGAGGCTGAAGTAAAGGGCTAAAGATCATCCCAGCTGCCCAAGCTGTGGTGGGAAAGTCCTACAAAACTGGCTGGGCAGATGGGCACTGCGCCGTTCTTCAGACAGATGTCCTGCCTTTTCTACCAGTGTTTATCATCAGGATTTGGCTTAGCCTACACCCTGACGCTGGCGTACATCTTCTCAGTGTTGAAACTTGTGAGTGATGGTGGAAATTTGGGTCCTCGTCGTCTGCTCGTGCCCCAGCGAGCATAGCTGTTGCTGCTGCGATGCAAGGCTGGGACAATTTCGGAACAGTGTCGGTGTGGGAAATCCCTGCACCGGTCAGTGTGGGGAAGGCTCTTGGGGAGCAAGGCCGTCTTTAACCCTTAGTGGTTCTTCTGCCTGGCTGTGCTGCATTAATGTAACATGCTTCGGAGGGTGCAAATTCTGATATGTGCGTGAAGTGGCTTCTGAGCAGCCTGCGTGGTCTCCCACACTTCATTTCTCTGTTAGAGCTCCATTTGTTTTGCATTTAAAAGAGCTCTCCACACACTGAACAGTTCCCACCATGTAGCTACCATCCCTCTCTTGGCAGCATTCTGAAATTAGGCTTTTGCATAAGTGCTAACATAGCTAAAAGTCTGGAAAGTAACCACTATAACCAGAGGTAACATTTTGGGCTGATGTGGAGGAATCTATAGATTATCTCCTGGATTGCAACTCCCTGCAGTTATTGCTCCACGAGGGTGCTGCACTAGTCCCGGTCAAGCATTTTATTTCTCTAATGCAAAATAATGTTAACTAAGTGAGCGGTATAAAATTAGAGAAGACGGTTAGAAATGTCTTTATGGTTTTACTTAGTAATGAACTTAATTTTAACTAGTTTATTAGCATTTCTATACTGGTGTCACACAACAGGGAGTTGCAACAATTTTGTCAAAAGCATTTAATTGTAAGCAATTCATTTTGGCTTTTTTTAGCGAAGCATTTAGGCACAAGCTTAAATCTGTCTCCATTTAACAGATGACTTAAGTGCATGCTTAAATCCATATGATTAACTTAATCATATACCTGCGTCTTATTAAAGTTGATGCATGCCTTTGAGTTCTTTCCTTAAAAGGGAATCTTGCTAAGGAAACGCTGATAATGGTGAACAATTCTGGGGATGATAGAGATGCATCACCTCTTTCCCTCACTAGGGAATTTGGTGAAAATGGATGAATGTTTGCCTTATAGCATCATTGCTAATCTCTTTCTGTTTGTCCTGGACCAGCTCACCATATAGTATCTTGAACTCTGACACATCACTTTAACCTCTTTTTTTTCTTAGGCGGGAGCAGGTGAGGGGGATGGACTTTATTTGCCTGTGTGCCTGAAAAGGCAAACACACGGAAGGAAATCCCTTAGTTTCCCTAATTCATTTGTCAGAGGAGGATTTCATTGAAAGTGCACTTGCAAAATGCTATTAACAGGGTTGCTGAGGGATAGCAAAGTATTGATGAAAAGAATTAAGTGTGTGCTCAGAAATAGGTGTTATTCAGGAACAATAACTGCAGATAAAATGCATTAGGGCTCCCCACTGGGAGTTCTTGATCGATGGTTGATCAAGGTCTAATTGATTCCTTGAATAAAATGTTAGCAGGGGAATGGGTTGGGGGGAAGGAAAAATCAAACTTTCCTAAATAAAACCCCATGCCTTACACAAGTACCTGATGTGAAGATCAGTTAATGCAGAGCCTGTCACCTGGTCGTGCTTCATATCTCCCTATTTTGGCTGAGTCCAGAAATGAAGATGAATTTGGATGTCTCATCCTAGTCAGTATAGGATTTTTGTTCATATGGCAATAAGTACAATATTGTTCATATTGTACCACCACGCAATTCGGAATAGTGCTTTTTCTCAGGAGAAATCCAGCCCTGACCTCCAACCTGGTTGAGTGAGAAATTAATTCCCAGAGCGGTAACGATGGATCAAACACAGCTGCTACTTCCATTATGCCTGGCTTAGCTCAGCCAGATCTGTCTTTTATTTTCTGACATCACTAAATTCATCTGAGGCTCTCCTGATGAATATTAGGTGATGGATAAGCTAGCCTAAAACAGAAAGAGATGTATCTGGGCTTCCTTCTTTTGGTGGTTTGTAGTCCCTAATAAGGAGCTAACTCATAATCTAAGGAGCACATCAGAGTATATTTTTGTTGTGGGAGCACTTTTCCAATCATTTATTTCCCATGCTCATGTCTTAAACTTCAGGTTTTGTAGTAGATAGAATATGAGCGGTGCGGGTCTTCAACTGGCCTCTCCCAAGGAAGACTCTAGATTACAGTAACGGTAGTTATTAAACACACTGCACAAATGCCTAGTTTTTGTCTGGGCATCTTAAAACATCTCACAAATGGTGAGTAAGCAGCTGAACTCCTCGTTTTCTAACAGAGAAGTGAGGTTGAAGGCTATATCCTCAAGGTGTAGTGTCTCCTGGGAAATACTAAACCCTCTCATATCTGAATGAATGTAATGGGACCTTACCCCTACAGAGGAGAAATCTTTACGTTATTCATCTGTGGTCAGATAAGAAGCAATTTCAAAGTCTAGGTGGATGAGGAACTGAATGCGCACTGGTATTCAGTGGCTGCTAGAATTAAGCGAAAGGCGCTGGTTTATATACAGCTCATCAACACTAGTGTTAGGAAGTGATTAACCCCCTACCTTGCATCTGCTTGATTTTGTTCTAACCATGGATACATGTTTCCTACCATTGTATCTGAAAAAGGGAAGAATGACTAAAAGAGAAAAGAATGCTTCAGAAAGCGGATAAAATAATTAAGGCAGCTTTAGACATGTAAATACAAGCAGTATCAAATGCAGAGGAGTGACTGAGGTGGTGTATTGAAACAGACAGCACATTTTTTTTATTCATTTTACAAACATTTTCGATGTGTCACTATGTATTTCAGACAACATTAGAAGTTGACAGTAAACTAAATGTTTAACATTTTTTATGTATCCCAAAAGAGGAGGGAAGATGGCTTTTCATATTCTCAGGCTGCAAGCAGGCCAATAGCGTACAGCCCTCACCTTAGACTTGTCAGCTGCAATTGAAAAATGATGTTGTGGGTAGACTGCTTTATTACGTATAATTTGCAGCTGAATTTTTTTCATCTCTTTCCTTTTATTTAACTCAGCAATGATAAACACAGAATGACTCCTAGCTAAAATGAGGGAAGAATGATGTATTGGTCAGCAGCTCTAAGCCATTACTAGCTTTCGGTTCTCATAGGTGGAGTTGTAGCTGAAGTATGTTGGCTTTAAGACCAAAATTTTTATTCAGATGCTTTATATCATCCAAACTCATACTGGGCATCTGCTGTATATCACAGCTCCCCTCATCAGCAGCTCATCTGGAGTATCACTGCGCTGCACCATGCTGCTGTCTTCCCTGCTGATAATTGTGGTTTGAGTCCTTGCTATGAAGTTCGGAGGTAGGAAGGAGGTTCAGCAAGTGTGACAGACGCTAGCCCTAGGGAAGATATTTTAAAAGGTTTAGGACTGACATAATCAGAGTAAGAGCAACCAAGTATATCTGTAATCATCTTTAATACAGTCTAATTACCCTTAATCATTTGAGATCTTGGACTCTCTGAATCTTTTTGCAAATGAGCACCAAAATTGGTGATACATGTCAATGGGAAATGGCTGAACTGCGAAACAGAGAAGCGGATTTTGTGTAAAGGGATATATCTTAATAGGAAGCAGGGAGAGGAGTTTGCTTTGGCATTTCTGAATGGGTGCAGTTCCTGCCTGCAAGTTCTCAGTGCCCCTGACGAGCTGGATAATCAGTAGTGTAACTGATTTTTGCTACCGTGTCCTGGCATTACCACTGAATGAGACCTATACAAAGACATTTTTAACCTCGGCACAATTTTAATTCAATTTGCTGTATTGCGATTATTTTGTGTGCCCTCTTCCGTGCCTTTAAATTCCAGGGAATGGGTCCTTCAGAATAAAGTATCCTGGTATAGGTTTGGTTCTTTCCCACTGAAGCTCATTCATCTACTTACTCTCTTCCTACTGCTATGGGATGTCTTCAAGTCTTTGATACAATTTCTTAATGTGTTATTTTTCTGTGGCAGTTTATTGAATTACTAGACAAAAGTATATATTTTGGCTTTTCTTGCCTGCACCATTTTGTACATTACTGCCGTAAGCCAAGGATGCTGTTGCTCTGCCAGACGTTTTTGCCATCGGCCACCTTGTCACTCTGAACGCCAGAACAGCAATACGTATCATTTTGCGCCGCGCTGATGTCTCCTCTATTGATAGTCCTAACCTCAGCACTTAGGAAACCTTTCCAGGGGTCAGCTTGAAGGGCATATTAAAGTGCAAACTGAATTATATGTTACAAATTGGTAAATTAATGTAAATGAAGCAAAAGGAAAAAGATTCAAAAGATCATTGAAGATATTTAAGAAACTAAAAAGCCTTTCTCCGGAGAATAATGAAAGCGGAAAGTCATGAAGCATGAAAGAGGAAAGATTTGATTTGAAAACAGATGTTTGTTAGATTCATCGCATAAGACATTTAGTTTTTCTTTTAAAAATTCAGGACTAAGAGAGTTGCAATAAGACTTGAATTAATCAAAATTGCAGAAGGGATATTTAAAAGCTGAGAAGAGAATCAGCAAGAGAATCAACACACTCTATACAATGCACACGTACAAGAAAACATCCTGACGATTTCTTTCAGGCCCACCTTTTGCTTGATGAATAGTGAACGCATTGCAGTTGGCACAAAAGCCACTGAATGCATTCAAACAAAGAGAAGCAACGGCTTTTTCAAGGTCAGGCAGGTTGGGGAAAAAAGGAAATTGATTTTCTTTTGGGGGCTGTGAAGAACGCAGGAGGAGAATGTGTTGCAAAGCCTCAAGTGTGTTGAGAGGAGGCTGGTTTTTAGGTAAACATTGGTGGTGTTGCAGCCCTTGCTGCTGCCCCACCTCCAGCGGCCGCTCAGTGGTCAGGGGTTTACTTGCGCCATACAGTGTCAGGCGCCAGCACGCAATGAACACACCGGTTAGCACTTTATGGCGAAATCCTGGACCCAGCGCAGTCCGTTGTCTTCCCGGGAGCCAAGCCATTATCCTCAATGTTATATCCTTGGCATCGCGCTCTCCCGCTTTCCCACGTGGTGATCTAAATAGTCCTCTCCTGAGCGCAGGGCTGGGTATTACAGGGGGAGACTGCACTGTGCGGCAGCCGCGTTAGTCGGGCAGTTTTGCTCTCTAGCATGTTAAACTCTTAAGCTTGCAATGCAGCATTTATGGGATGCTGCTGCCTGCTAAGAAGTTGGTTGAATTTTGTCTGTGGACGAATCAAGCACTTCCAAGAGAAATGAAATTAATGAAATCTAACTTCCTATGGATATTTGTTTCCTAATCTCTACCGCAATAACTCGGCTTCCCCACCCATATTCCTAATGACTGCCCTGCTCTCCTGTGCTACAGTACTGGCTCCTCTACCCAGTGTTGCCATTTCTTGTCCAGGTCTTCCAAGATTCCTGGCATGTATGTGCTGAGTGGCCAGATTGCAGAGCAGTCAAAATGTGGATCTGTCATACTCCTATTTCAGCCTTTTTTCTCAGTCTGGGTACTAATTTTGGCTGTCTGTTGTTGCTAGCTACCAGTTTTCTTAAAAAAAAAATATGGAATGCGGTCTAACCAAAATCTCTGTGCATCTACCAACCATTTTATCTCAGGTTTTGCTTTATAATTATTTGTTAAGGGCATACAATGGCAAGAAATAACTTTCAAATGAGAAAACGCTCCTGCTGTTGCATGTCATAGGTTTGCAGTGATTAAACAAAAGGAGAACGTGCAAGTTAAAGGTATTTCTCAGTGGTATTTATTGGAGCGCGTGGTTTTCCAATTAGGCTTTCACTGCCGTTTACTTAAAGGATGTTTTTCGAATACTTGTGCTTGGTATCAGCTGCTAAGGGGACAGCAGAGAGAGACCTGATCCCACATTGAGCTGGGCTTTTTGAGGGTTTAATAGGTCCATTTTCCCCACACCTGTTTATTACATTTTGTGATTGGGCATGGCTGTATTTTTGTATCCATCCCCTCAGGATCAGCTAGTGACATGTAGGGGAAAATGGAGAATGTGGCTGTCTGCTTCCACAGCATTAGGTCGGGCCCCGCGGCTCCCGTGGAGCTGGGTTCGGGGTTCCCTGGGCTTGGGGTGGCTCCTGGAGAGCTCCTTAGGTGCCGCGGAAATGCCAGCATTGCTGGGCAGCTTTCTGAGCAGGCTAGATCAGGCTCTGAGGTGCAGACTACTCTCCTGCTTGATCTAGGAAATATAAAAAGAGAAATAGGGCCTTCCTCCACCACTTCCAGACCCGTTTTGACCAATGTGAAGCTGGAGAAGCTGCCTGTTTGGAATAAGCCTGTTTGCTGCATGCCTGGAAGAGCCGTAGTCTTCCCCGTGGGGCTGGGATGACTTTGTGGAGAAACTTGTGGCAGGTCCTGCAGTGAATTCACCTGTCTGGTCTCTGCTATCCCCTGTTTGGCAGATAGATGCGAGTAGCCAGGTTTAAAAACAGACCAACGAACCCCTTGCATGTGCCCTTATGAAACAAGCTCAGTGCACATAAGCAACATGATATTTTAAATCAGTATTATATCTAGTCTGATTATATGGAACTCAGAAGGATGCCAGGCAGAGTTATGGCCTGTAAGGGTCACTTGGTAAGTCCTTATCTGTGCCACATCTTTTGTGTTTAAAGTTCATTAAATTCAAGGATTTCAGGTCTCATTTATTCTGAAGATTTTTCCATGTGAACCTTTCCAGATGAGACAAATTTATCAGAGAAGGGTTAAGGAGTCCTGCTCCATGTAGATCTTTGTGGGGATTTAGAAACAGGTGATAAGGGTGTAAAATGCTCTGCCTTAAGCTTGATTCTTTGGTCACATGATAAATTATTATTCTCCTTTTTGCAGTTTCTGATGTCTGGAAGCTTGCAACAGCCTGGTTACCCTGGGCTTCCCAGGGAAGCGGGCATTGAGATAGCCCCCTGCCAGTGCTGACTTGCAGATCACTTCACCTTCTGTCCTTGGAACACTCATCCAGCGGGGATTTTAGGTCACACGTGGACAACCTGTGTTCTGATTGAACACATTTAAGTGGAGTTAAGTAGGCAAGAATTTGACACTTGTTAGCGAGATTGTACTTTGGCAACTTCTAGGTGCTCTTTTAAGTGGTGATGGGGTGGGTATCTGATAAGGAAAGAAATCAGTGCTAAAGAAGAATGAGGATGAAGAGATAGTTAACTACATCCTGCGTAATAAAAAGCATTTTTTCAAGTTGAAAGTAATTTGGGTATCTCATCCTTGCTGGCCCACTTTGGGAGAACTTAGAGAGCCCTTTGGAGTGGGGTTGTGCATGGAGGGGTAAGATGCAGAAGAAAGATGCCATCATATTAATAAGCCTGTAGGTTTGGATCATTTTCTTTGATCTGTGAGGGACTAACACCTCACCTGGTCCTCCATTTCAGATTGAAATGGAAGAACAAAGCAAAACAAGTCTTTTATCTCAGCAGATGTATAAAAGCGAGTGGGGAATGAAAGGTGAATTGCATTTTATAATGTAGGTCCTAGGTATTTTATAATAGATTGGTCTTTCACCTTCAGTCTTAAAAATCCAGGAAGAGGGCAGGTAATGTTCCTTACTCTTTGGATGTGCCATGATGTGCCCGCCTCTGTAAAATTCAGAGGGTAGAGAAGAATTCTTTCTTCTACATATGCCAAGGGCAATATGATTTGCCTCCATACTTCAGACGAACCTCCTGAGAAAGCATTTTCGAACAAAACTGTACAGGTGCAGAATCAGCCAGATGGGGCAAAGCAGCCTCATGCGGTACGATCCCCGACTCCGGCCGGCTGGCAGAGGCCGGGGGCTAAGCAAAAGTTAAAGCGACTGCTTTTTCTCGAGGAGTGCAGGCTGCCTCCCCGTCACCTTCCCCCATCATACCTGGACCAAAGACTGGAGTTGGCAGACGCAGGAGTGGAGCGAGGGTCCATGCTCTTTGCTTTGCCAAAGATGAATATGGTCAGTCCCTGGGCTGGGAGCTTTGCTCCCAGTTCTCATCATCTTCACAAAATACAAAATTGTGGCGGAAATGGCTGCAGCATTTGTTCACTTGCTGTCCCTCTCGCCTAATGAACGTGGACTGACGGCACAAGTAATTTAATGCGATTAAAAGCTAGCTCCCAGTGAAAGGAGTGACGAGGGAGATCCTTTACTCGTTTCCCATTAGTCCTGAGCAGGCTTGCCCATGAATCCTGTAACCTTGGCAGCAAGAGACCCTCCTTTTGCTTTGCTATCTGCAAGAAAATGAATTACACAAGCGTAGAAATTCATGAACGATGAATATTGCAATTAATTTTGTTAAAGTCTCTCAATATATTTAGTTTGGGAAGAGGAGGGAAGGAGAAGCTTATCACCAGTTATGAGTCTGAGGCCACAAATCTTGCTTAGCTTTCACTTTGAGATAAAAATGGATCTATAAGGAATCCAAAACCCCTTTGTTTATTTTATATATTGTAAGAATGAGAAATGATGAAGGCAGTAATGTAAAGTAGTGCTAATATCACAATCGCCATGTTAAATTGATTAACACAAAGAAAACATGTTAATAGCTTTTTTTTATTACCAGGCTGAAAACTTTATAATGGCATTTATTGGAATATGGCTGAAATGTGAATGGCAGATCTTTATAAATCTCAGCTAGTATGTGGTGGTGTAAACACTGTCTGAAAATGTTTTTTAAAAGAGCATCCAGACTGAGCTTTCTCAGTTTTTCCCATTTAACCTTTCATTTGTACATATTAAGCAGGCAATCACATTGCAGATGAGAAGTTGGGTGTAAAGCTGGATGTACTGGATGTGCAAATTTTTTCTCTTGATGGCCAAAACAGGTGCATGTAAATGTTTCATTAGCACACCCATTAAGTTCCCAGTGGTAAATTTAGCCACAAGCATTCTAGAGATGCTTTGCTTTACGTTTAATTTAGATCTAAAAAAAGAAGTATCAGGCTTATTTAAAATGCATTGCATTCAGCTTATTTAATATTCTTATTCTCACATATTCTTACTCATTGTACGTATATAAAAAATAAATGAGCAAGTCGTAGAAATAGCCGCCCAGCTCACAGTGATCAGGGCGGTGGTTCTAACACAGGCGCAGCCTGCCTTAGAGAAGGGCCGGTCGTCTCATCAGCTCTGCGGGAGCAAACCCCGAAATAACCCCGCTGACGTCAGTGACGCTGTGCAGAGCGCGTTCCTCTCCTCTTGCATCTCTCCAAATACTGATGCTTTCCATGCTGCTGCATCACGCGAGAGCGCTGCGGGGGGCTGTGCTTCCTTCTCCTTTTTCTCATCCTCTCTTGTGGCCGGTGTCAGTCACCTGCACACTTTGGCTGGCCCAGCACACACCTTTCCCTGATAACAGAGTTTTCTACCTCATTAGGATCAGTGTTTTCTCTGGGAGTAACTTTGGAGCCACTTAATATATGGAACATATATTAATATTAATTAATTATTAATTATTATTAATTATTAATTATTAATTAATTATTATTAATTATTAATATTAATTATTATTATTTATCTGGCCGGAGATTGTAATTGCTGGATTGAGGGAATGATGGTATGATAAATAAGATATGATAAATAAAGCGGCTGCCTGGGATTAAAAAGAACTATATTCTTGACTGTCTAGCAGGTTGCGCTGAAGGGAGCAACAATCCATGAAGGAGATTTTTCTTGCTAGTGTCAGGTCCATACAGGTCGGCGTTCCTCGGAGAGGTGTATTTGATGCCATTTGTTTGGAAACATCTGCCTGGTAAAGTCATGAGTAACTATATACTAAATCCTTTAAAATCTATTAAAATAGAATCATCATCCTTCTCCTGCTTCAACATGTCCTCAAGCAGAATCACAGTACTGAGCGGAGCGAGGGGTTAAATTGCTATGAATATCTCGGCCCCTTTGCGGTATTTTACTTCCTTCGGCGTTTGGCGTATTGCTGTTTATTCCCCTCTCTTTCAGAGGATGGACTTGTACTGCGCTCCATCCTTGCACAATAGCTCTGTAAGTAATAAGCAAACTTATTACTTAAGCTTTTTCTCAAGTTTAGCTTGTGTCTCTACACCTAAGTTTTAGAAGATTACTTTAACAACTTTGGAAACTCTTCTTAAATGGCCTGTTGAAATAAAACTAATTTTTTCCCTGATTTTTTTTCTGCCGAAAAGGTCTTTTGTGGAAAAAGGGAGCACATTTTCTGTCCTCATCCCCTCCTATCTTGTTTCATCATGAATCATGCTCCATTAGAGTCCTAATGTTTCTATCAATAAATGATGGATTTGCCAATGGTGATTTAAGTTTAAAATTACTTGCGAAGACTTAATGAAGCCTGCAAATCATGAATTAGATTTCAAAGAAATTGTCTCTGACAGTTAAAAACTACAAGGCCAAAGTAATTTCAAGGGTGTCATTTCTTCCTGCCATAAATTATGTATCAGGTCAAAACAGAGGTGGTTCTGTGGGAATTACTATTATTTTTCAAAGCAATCACAGTTTGCCTTTTGCTGCAGTAACTCTTTTTTTCGGTGTGTTGTGCATAGGTAACATACTCCCACAGGAAAAATTTGGCTCACCTACAGCTAGGTGTTGTGAGTGATGGCCCACTTTTAATCCAGGTTTCCTGGGCTTTGATGGAGGTGCAGGAAGCTACCGGCTTGCTGATGCAATGATATAGGACACTTCTGGTTTTGAATCCCGGTTCCCGGTCTTGTGCCCTCCTTATCAGGCTGCTCAGTCTTGTCTGTCACGGACAAAAATGATACACGGAGGCTCTCTGCTGTAATATTTCTAAAGAACAACCCCAAGTGCTCTGGGTGGGTGTAAGCTGTCCCCTCTGAAGGCCACTGTTGCCTGCCTGATAGGGCTTTGCAATGCCACGAGGAAGAGGCTCCTCTTCCTCAAAAGTGCGTGTGGGCAATCTGCTGTTGCTTGGGGCATAAGCATTTACTTAATTAGTTCTGGGAGAAAATAACAGAGTTTCCTGTCCTAAATTCAGAATTTCTAATGCAATCCTGAGCAGGCTGAATATCTAGCATGAATAAAATAACCAGAAGAGCCACAGTTACCGCACTGATTCTCCACCTTCTTTCATTTCCCCCAAATCCAAGGAGACAGGAGGAGACGAAGGTCGGAGATTTTAACTATTTCATACCAGAAAACTGGGAAGTACTTCCAATGCTTTAATACTTGTGCCTGTAGACTTTATTTAGATTTGGAAAATTCTCTGAGCTGCGTGCTGACAGTGGTAGTCAGTGTGTTTCTGAACGCTGTCAGTCTCCCATCTGGTGATGGGAGCCTAAATTTTCCAGGCTGACACTGAAAAGGTTTCTAATACAGCTCGAAACAAGCGGGAGTGTGATATGCATTGTTCAGATGTGCCATAAATAGATAATACACATTTTCTCCCTCTCTCTATTAATTTTTACTGAAAGGACCTTGCATACCATCCCTCTTTTCATCAAACTTTTGGTGCATCTTGTTCAGCGTTAACGTGTATATTGATTGTTTCAGAATTTGTGTTTTTTAAGTCCTTACATAGTTTTGCTGATACAGTCATCCTCTGAATCTCCAGCTTTAACAGTTTGCAGCTATTTTTTTTCTGATTTGTTGAATGATTTTTTCCCCGGTGTGTCTGCATAAGCGATCCTGGCTGGAGACATTTCAGCCCTGGCTGGCTAGTCTCAGCATTTCTGCTGCTCGGTTTATGTTGCGCAGAGGATGGAGTGCAATGGGTCTGGTAATTGAAACTGGAGTTGGTCCTTTGAGTTAAGGATGCCAAAGCTCATTTACTCTGCGTATGCTGAGTGTCATTTGTCATCTGCAAAGCAGCTTTATGCAAAACCTGAATGCCTGTTGCTTTTGATTTGCATGGTTTCAGCTCTGTTTTCAGGATTAGATTATCTATGGTGACTTTACCCAGCAACAAATTGTTTGCATCTGTGATGAGAGAGTCCCTTTTGCCTCGTGGGTGATGTGTAGTGTTCTTCATAACTCAGCCTCCAGCTGGCAGCACTTGTGTTTCTTGGCCGAATGCGTGTCTTATAGGCTGCCAGGTGGATTTTGCTGAAAGGTCGGTTGTTATGACTGATGTGAGCTTAGCAAAGGGATCGTTACTGAGGAGTGCAAACCGTCTGTGGGGATGCGGCCCTTCCTGAACGTTTGGGATCTGGTCCCTGTCTCAAGATTCTCTGTGGTGCTGTTGTGGTCCTCTTCGTTTCGGCTGTGCAAATCTTAGCTGCGGCGCTAATGAGCTCTGAAGCACCTGTGTCTCCGTTGGCAGCACCAAGGACTCTGTCGCCTCTCTTCTTCATTTTAGCGTTCTGCACTTAGTATATATGCATGCAGTGGCCGCTTAGCCAGCGTTTCATAAAGCCTTTCTTCCTGCAGGTGCGCCCCGACTCATGTTATCGATCCCCCAGACGCTAGCTCGGTGATTCCCGAGTTTTGCCGCTTGTCGGACTTGTTGTTGCTGCTTTGCTGCTTTGTCCCGGGGCCGTTGCGGAGCTGGGGGGTTTCTTCCCCGAGGGGAGCAATGCTGCAGCGCTCCCAGGGACGCTGAACGTGTTTCACCGTCGCCGGTTCCCTGGCGACTCCCAGATTTGGAGTCTGACCACTGATCTGGGCAACACGCAGAAGAGTGTTTCACCCATTTATGTCCCAAAGCGATACTAGATTGGCTGGGATCTTCTGAGATTACATAGCCTAGATGTTTTCTGTGTTAATTAGAAAGGTAAGTGGAGCCACTGCCTTTTCTTTCTGCTCTACTTGGCTTCACGGGTGCGCTGGCAAAAATTTCACCAACGCTATGTCAAGAAGTTTAGCAGTAGGAAAAAAACAGAACTGATACTCTTGCATCCTTTTCTGTTTTGCAAAAGATTATGACAGATAAAGAGACTCTACTAAACCGCGTAAGCATTTCTGTCTCTAGTTTCCCCTTGAGCCCTGCCACCTTGTGTTGTTCCGGTTTATTCCCTGGGTATGGATTAGGTGGATTTTCCGTGCTTACTGCTTTATCCAGCAGCCAAGCCAAAGACGGGAGAGGGCTGGTGTAGCAGAGACTTCCCCGTGCGGGTGGCGCAGCCCAGCGGCTCTGGGACGGCCGCGGCATAGCAGGTCTCTGCGGGTCATGGACGTACGTACACAGCTGCTGCCTCTTTGCAAGCTGACCAGGCTCTGCAGAAAAATGAGATTTAACAAAGAGCTGATGGGAAAAACATATTACTGGTATACTGTAAGAAGTAAATGGTCATTAGTGGTTCTGAGTGCCTTTTGATCCTCAGGTGAAGGCATTGTGTGCACAGTACGGGTTCGGGTTTTAGGCTTTGAACTATTATAAACAGCCTAAGTAGCCCTAGCACCTGCCCGTGGAGCTGTGGCACGTTACCAAAGTTGAGAAGGTGCCCGCACTCGCTGCAGGAAATCATGCAAGATATCATTGATGGGGAGGCAGAATGACAAATGCAGCTATTTCTCCTAAATTTTGAGTTATTTTTATTTGGGTTTTTAATATTTTAAACCTTTTAGCATCATCCATGAGGCTACATTTTATCATAGAACTTTTTCTTTTAAAAGCCCAAATTCTCAACTATAATTGCTGGATTCAGGAACTGGACTATTATACAACCCCCCGTGCAGGTACTGTGTGACTTTTAGAAGTTGGCAATACGCATTCACAGACTAATCCCAGTTTTTTTTAATGCTGCTCAATGAATAGCTTTACGGATTTTTGTTTTTTTCCTCAGGTTATTTGAAAACTATTCTCTTTGAGTCTTTGCTACTTAATATTTAGATTGTACAGGTTGTCATCTTGGCCAAATAGGATGGTTTTCCTTCCCAAGATAGAATGAAGGAAACATGTTAAAAGAGAGTGGTCAATGGTGAATAATGAATAAACAGCAGAACAAGTCTCAGATAAATTTTCATTCTTGCTAAAAGCTACGTTTTCGGTGTTTATAAACATTGTTATGAATTCCCCACCGTCTTTCAGTACCCTCAAAAAAAAAATTCGCAAGGCACCAAAATGGCACTTTTGCATTTGTGTTTGTGAAAAGAGCCATTATGTATTTTATTTTTACTGTGATAAAACCTGGAAGTCTCCTCTGTTGCTTTTAGGCCTATAGCGTGACGTAGGGAAAACTGTGGTCCCAGCTCCAAACATCTTAGAATCCCGTAGACAGTTTATTGCTATCGATCCTAGTCTATCTATATTAAGTTTAGAACTAAGTATGAAAAACTGCACGTCACAGTCACATCTGACTGAACGTGTGTTTCGGGTCAGGAAAGGCAGGGTCTCGCTGCAGCCGACCCCAGCGCGGTGTTTCCGTAATTGTTGCACTTCAGATGATGGAAGTTTTTCACGTACCAAGTTAATGGGATTTTGAATGGCCGGGCAGTGCGCAGGATCCTCTTAAATGAAAGACGCTGCAAGACCAGAGCAGTGACAGCGAACGGCGGTGGCTAACAACGCGGCGTCCGAGACTGGCAGCGGCCTTTGCTGCTGTGCGTCGTGTCCAGCGCAGCCCCCTCTGCAGAGGCTGGGATTTAAGCCAGATGCGCTGGGTTTGTGAACGCTGGCTGGGAGTAGGATGGAGATAGACCAGATGGACCAAGAGTGTGGCTGCTCTTGGCCGGACCTTGGTGTCCCCAGGAAGTGCCGGGGGACAGGGGAGTTGCAGCAGATGGAGGCAGTGTTGTTACCACAAACTGGATTAAGGGAACCCAAATGACTCAACTGCTTGGAGGAGGAGGAGGGAGGCTGGCAGATAGGGGCCTCGTCTGGGGAGCTTAGAGTGTGACGCAGGAGAATCTGTGCCCCAACCATAGCCAGGGCCTGGTTAAAGGAGGTAGTGCCAGAGTCTCCAAGATGGGATGTGCTAAGTACTGTCGTGTTTTATGTCACCTTTTCTTTCTGGATGGATTTCAAGTGAAGCGCAAGGTGCAGAGCAGGGTGACATAATCTGGTGGGACTAGCAAAGTCCCTACTCCAGGAAAACCCCACAACCTTCTGGAAAGATTAACAGATTTCTTCACCAGGTGAAATGTTAAGGTCATATATGGACCGCAGAATTTCAGTCAGTATTCTCTTCATTAAACCAATTACATCTGAGTTGTAACTCTGCAAAACTCTTGAGCCTGGATTTAAAGATGTTATCGATTGCACCTCCTTCCTCAATAAATTGTTCCAAAGATTATTTGTTTCACAGTCACAGTTATGCCTTGTTTCTGTCTTCTATTTGTCTAGCTTAAACTTGTAACCATTAGCTCTCATTATGTCTTTTTCTGGTAGATTAGAGTGCTATCTACTGCTGAGAATTGCTTCTCCATGTAGGTGCCTGAAGACGTAATCAGGCTGCTTTTTAACCCTGCCATTCCGTTTAGTTTATCCAAGAGTGGTGTCTGTCACGTGAAGTGAAGCTTTCTTCTCACCAATTCAGTTATTCTTGTAGGTCTTCTCGAAAATCTTTGTAAATTTTCAACATATTTCTGAAAACATGGATATTGGCTCTGGAGCGTAGCGATGATGATATGACTCACCCGTTACACAGCTTATGCTGAACGTACCTGTGACTGTGTCTCCCCTTTAGGATGTAAATGTTGCCCTCGGAGCACCTTCCTCTCCATTTCCTCAGCCCTTTTGCCAATTTTCTGCTTTCCAGAATATGGTTCCCCGTCTTACAGAGCGATCGCTCTTCTTGGTTCCTGAATGTCTGTTGGTGTCCTTGGCTGGGTAAGACACCAGGCAACCAAGCAGGCCGGGTGATCTCCGTAGATCATTTAATGCTCAGCAAGTTTGTGTGTTCGCTGCAAAATGTCATTAGCAGTGATTTTTATACTTCCTTCTCTGGTAATGAGAAAAGTATTGAATAACATTGGGTCAGGAAGCCACTAAAACCCCCAGTGGATGACTCCCTTATTTTTAATGATGTTCTTTATCTGTAAATTTACTTTTCAAAATTGATTCAGTGTGGCTGCAGTGATTTTCCTTTTTCTTCTGCCTCTGTAAACCTTGAACCTGATAGTAAATTTCAGTCAGATTTGAGCTACTTAGAGGTGCCAAAAGCAATAAGTTCAGATAAGTTTTGTGAAAACACCCAAAGGTGAGACCCAAATGAATATACCATGGAAAAAAAGGCCTCGGTGTGAGTTCAACCATTATTATTAGACACTAGAAAATCCAAGGGGGAAGAAAGGGAGAAGACACTTTCCAGCTTTAAGAGCAGCCCTCTCTTAGTGAAAAAGTTAATTTCTTAATTAGGAAAGAGGATATATATATATATATAAATCTCTATATATCTGTGTGTGTGTATATATATGTGTGTGCGTGTATATATGTGTGTGTGTGTGTATATATATATATATATATATATATATTAACATGAGAAGGTAGAAGCATGAGCAATTAAATCCAAAAGAAGCCAGAGGCAGCCAGGTAGCATTTCTAGAAGCAGCACTTGCACACAGCAAAGGTTTGTTTCGGGGCTTTAGCCACTGGCTCGGGCACTACCTCTTTGAAACAACAGATCCTCCTCTAGAAGGTTTGTACGTTCGGTGAAGTCAATTGCATATAATGCAGAGAAGGTGTAAGCTACCACCAAAAAAAGAAAAGAAAAAAACAGACAAGGTTTTATCCTACCTGACAGGAGGCTTTTAGGGCTTGAGGGGTTTTTGGAAGAGAAGGAAAGGAGAGGGATCAGCAGCCTGGGTTTGTAGTAGGACCCAACCCGTACCGTAGGCTTGCGTTCACCAGGGAGTTCGTGCTATGGTCGATTGACAACAGGCTTCAGCCGATTTGTGCATTTTTATGGGCAGCTCCAGACACTACCTACATGTTTCTGCCAAGCTAGTATTACTTTAGTCTGATCTCAGAGGCAAATCAGGGATGTTTGGGGATTGTCCAGACTAACCTTTACAAATGTGGCAATGACCTCTAAGTGACTGGCAGTCAATTAATTCAAGGTGAAATGATCCAGTGGAGATGCGCCCTTTAAGGATCCTGATTAAGATGCAGCTTGTGCTTCAGACTGATTAAAAGTGATTGCCATCTGACGGAGATGGTGTAGTGGCCGGCAGTGATTTGATTGTGCCTGGACTATTGTGGACAGCTTTCTTTATGCTTTTAGATGTGACCTTGTTCTCTTGTTGCGAGGGAGGCAGGCGGAGAGGGACCAACTCTGCAAATTTCCCTCCTCCTTTCCTAGATGGCGGCTCCTTTGGCTTTGGAACGGGACTATTTAATAGAGTTGGCATAACTGTTGATGGGGACTGTATTTTTTTTGTTAAGATAGATGATTTCAGGCTCTAAAGTCAGGTTGGCAATGTTCTTCTGAGCATTAAAATTCATTAACAAAAGAACAGAAGTATTTTTTAAAAATACCAAAGCACAGCATCATTTTAGCCAGTTTGTTTCCTCTTTCTGTGTAGCAGTTGTTTGTTGTAGGAAGGTCACGGTACCGGATTGCACCTCTTTCCCCTTGGCCTCCCCTGTGTTTGAATGAGACCCAGAAACTCCACAATATCTTTGGAGATTATGGAAACAAACTGCAGCCTGCCGCTCTGCGGGAGCTGCGAAGAGCCGGCCGAACCCTGCCGCCAGGACAAATGCTGAACGCCCCGGCTGCCCGTCGCCATTGACAGGGAGATGCAGTCAGTCACTCATGGAGTTGGCTCATCCCCGGCCCGTCCTAATGGCAGCATGTGCCGTGGCCGTTTACCTGAGTTCCTGCTGTTTATTTAGACAGTGCCACTTTTTGTATGAAAAAACGGTATATATCGTTCTGTTGTCCTGTATGGAAACATTGCAGGCCCCCAGTTCCCCACCTACGTGAAGATGCTGTCGTTTTTCTGTTTAATGTATGGGGAAAGCAGCGTGCTCCCTTCCCCGCTCAGCCTGTGTGACCTCCCAGGAGGAACGCAGCTTTTTTCCGGCATCATCAGTGGGTGCTGGGAGCTCCCGTCTTGTGACATGTAAGTGCAACTGGCAGTTTATTTGTTTTGTTATTATGAAAGCAATCTCCATACAGTTTATTCATTTGCAGTGACTGAGTCCCAAATCATTCCCTTCAAGATAAAATCTGTTTTCTGTGAAGTGAAGAGCTGTGGTTGTTTCCTTCATTAAAACAAGGGAGGCATTTAATAAGTTACTTGCTTACGTTGCTTCTGTCATCTACTAGCATCCGAAGGCGTTTTACAGACCAGTTTACGATCTCTCCACTGCAAAGCAACTTGATGATTTAAAAAAAAAAGAAAAGTAATTCCAGCTGCTGGTGGAGGTCAGACTTCCGTGATGTCAGAGATGTTGTTTTGGAGAGGGAATGGTTTCCAAGCTTGCATATGCCCTAGTGGAAACATGTTCAAGGCTCTGGCTGCACTGTGTCGCTGATCCCAAGTTGCTAGAAACGTGAGCAGCTCCACTGATATTAGTGGAGCCAGGCAGATTCGTACCATGACCTTGTGATTCTGGGGTGTACGCATCTGGATTTGATTGGAAGAACATATTTTCCAGGGAGGAAAATTTTGGTATGGAGATAGTAATTGCCTTCTTGGGTGTTTAGCTAGGATATTGAGACCTTGTCCCATGTGGTTCGAAATAAAGCCAGGCAGCTGTTCAGATGGTCCTGCTCAGTGTGTGCAGAGTAGCCCCGCGCTCCTCCAAAGCCCTCCGGCTCTCCAAGCCTGCCCTTCCCCACATCTACCATTCGTGTTGCCGCTCGCTCTTGCGTTGGAGTGTGCCAATCGCCCACTTCCATGGGATGCTGGGAGCATCCCAAGGTAGGCATGCAGCTTGCTGTAGCGAGCATGACTTTGGCGTTAGGCCTGTTATTCCATCTCCTCCAAGGACGATGATAATTCTCCTTTCAACATTATTTATTTAAAATGAGTTAATTTCAGAGAAAGCATATCTTAAGAATAATAAAGCAGGCTGTGTGCATATCTCGCTCTCCTCCAAGGATTAACATTTCCTGGATCTAGGAAGACTCAGTTTCGTCAAAGCCCTTCCACAGATTCTCCCTGCAAGCCTGGCTCTCCAGACAAGTTCTCCAGGCAGAGTAGCACATCTTAACCCTTCAGTGGGTTCTTTTCCATTTTTTTTAAATGGGTCTTTTAGTTCCAGTACAGAGAAAGGTGACTCATCAGCAGGCCTTAGTTTCCCTTGTTTTAAGGAATCAGGACAATTTCTCCCACCGAGTACATGATTTAACCAGCCCTCTCTCCCACTTGCTGTGTTGCTTGCTGTGGTTGTTCCTAGTTGCCAGTGGATCTGACAATATTGTGTTGAGGTCTGCCACCAAGAGGCGGCAATTCCAGTGCCTGCGATTAACTATGGGGAGCTTACGTCCCTTACAGCGGTGGACAAATACTGTATTTTAGCTTCTATTTTCCCACCAAAGGTATGAATTTAAGAGAAAATGATCTTAAGTTACTTGATTTTGAAGTTAGTCCATGTTTACATGGATTGTAGGACTGGCTCATCTAATAGGAGTGAAGGTACAGTTTGCCTTTCCCATCCCCCCTCCCCTGGTATTTCAGTAGGTTTGCTTGGAAAGCTCTTTCATTCACCTTTAAACGAAGTAAATGAGTACCATAAATAATTAAAACGAAGGTTAATCCCATGGGATGGCTGCAACAAATGGCTTAGTGGGCAAGTGGCCAAGTCTTTCATCTCTGCAAGTAAGCTACCGGCCCTCCCTTTTCCGGCTCACAGCATCTGCAAAGGGATCCTGTGTTCAGTGTCACTGTTCTGCCTAATATATAATCACACAATGGTCATTAGTTCCTACAACGGAAGCGGCTTGTTTCCCTGCTTTGATTTGCCCCTGCACGTCCTGAAGCCTTTGTGGCACCTAATTGGATCTCAAGCTCTACTGACACGTGCATCCCTAGGTGGTTGCATTTTTTCTTCTGCAATTTTTTATTTGGTCTGCATAGATGGAGATAACAGGTTGTTAGCACTTGAAACACAAATGGAAGCCACCTTTCATGTCTCTTGGCAAACAAAGGCTTAACAGCATGTATCATGTTAATTAGCATCCTTCCCAATTTACTTATCTGAGGTTATACTGATGGTTGGTTGTTAAGGACAAATGAAAGTGGTTATCTTTCACAAAGAGGCTGAATACAGGTATCCTGGAATTATCCTCAACATAAGCACAGGTTTTGCAAGAATGAGCATTTCCCTTTTCTGCTCCCCTAGGCTCTGTGTACGTGGGATTCCAACACTGGCCCCACTGCAGCAACAGCAAAGAGAGAGAACTAAAACTAAAATGGAATAGGCCCAGGAGCACAGCTCAGAGGAGTCTTTACATCCTGGCACAGGTGAGATCCTGTAGCCACTAGAGATCAAGGCAAAATCATCATTTACTCTGAGGGATTTAGGGTCGAGCACTGGGAGCAGAGGGCGGGAGCTGGGACCACGTCTGGGGAAAGACAGCTGGAGCGAGGGGGCAGCGCTGGTGGCACAGGCAGGAAACGGGGCTTCAAGGACAGGTCGTGAGATCCGCGGGACACCAGGCCGATGCACCAGGACACAGGAGCACTACTGGGAAAAGCAGCCTGTGGGACACGTAACCTGGGAAAGGGGACAGCAGCTCTTCTGTGTCAGTTATCTTTGGGGCAAGTATATGGAGAAAGCCTGCTACAGAGGCAGTTGCATTCTGGAAAGGAAAGGTATCTGTAACAACGGCACCCAGCAGTGCTGGTACCACTGCTACTGAAGATGTTAAGTCTCATTTTCCCCAGCCAGCTTCATAATCTGAAGAAGAGTTTACTTATACATAACCAAAATGTTCCTTATAAGGAATCGGCATAAGATGGATCTTTAGTGCTGTTCTAATAAATCCATGTATTTCTCTAAAAAACAGGCACACTTTAGTGTTCACACACTTGAAATGCCTCCCACATGCTGATAGATTTTTGTCAGTCAAAATGGAAAATGCCCAGGAATTGATTTAATATCTTAGTAATCAGCCTTTCATGCATGGACTTGATTTGATTTACCTGCTTACTTTTACCCAGCCCTATCCCCATGTTCACTGAAACTTTACAACTGCTTAGAAACCAGAAGCTGCAAGCCAAGTTTTACTGTTCAAAATTTTTATTCCTAGGTTCAGTAAAAAGAAACAAGCTGTTTTGTTGTTGTTGTTTTGGGTTTTGAGGGGGTTTTTTTAGAGGTCTAGGACTGGATCTAGGATGTTCACATCCTCTTAAATAAGCAGTCAGCTGTGCTGTTGGATTAATTCTGTATGCATGCTAAGAATGTGCATAGCAGCATCTTAACATTTTGAGGCCTTATCTCTGAACTAGTTATGATGTACTTTATTTAAACAAGCTTGGGGACCTGATGCACAAGTTCCTCAGCTGTTGCTGTGCAGAAGAACAGCTTAGATCACAGTGGTCTCTCCAGTTAAAGAAAAGCGTCTCTCCTGCTACCAACAGTGATCTAAACATTCACTTTATATGGAGCAATGAGAAAATGCCTCCCACTTGGACTTTAAGGGACTCATTTTGAACAAAATAGGGTGGAGTTTGCTAAAAATAATTGCATTTGCTCTTGGATGAAAATATTTGAGTTGTGTATAACTTAGTGACTTGTCATGCTTGCAATGTCTCCAGTCTCCCAGCCCTTGAGAAAGGGCTCAGTGGCTGCGGTATTGCAGTTTTCAGCATAGTTCTAACCACCCCCAGTGATAATTGGGATGAATTTCTATTTGACTGAAAATCTTTGGCTCCCCTAGTTAGTCATCCAGATGTTTTGTATCACTTGGCATCTCAAAGTCTATTCCTGTGGGGAGATGGATCCTAACGTTGCATGCTTGTGAACCTGTAAGTACACAAACTGTGCACGTGGCTGTGCGGACAGCAGAAAAAAGCAGGGAAACTGCAAGGCAGACATGGACTGTGGTGCCGGACAGCTGGGAGCAGTGGGATCTCTGCAAAACCTGCTTGTTTTACCACTTCCAGATGCTGGCTGCATCACCCTATGCAGAGCATGTGATCTCTATTTAAAAACAAAACGCCACTAATGCTGTTGTTGGGATTCACTGGTGTTTTAGCAGAAGGAAAATGTACCTCTGGGAGTGTTTCAGTGGCTGGCTTGCTTTGCTGCCGCCCCAGCTGTCTGCCATGGTCGGTGCCTTGATGCCTGGTTTTGAGCATAAGCAGGTGCTTGTGGGCAGGAGACAGTGACTGAACCAGCAATTAAGTGCAAGCACAGCCATGGACCCAGAAAGGTCTGATCTGAAAACCCAAGTCCTTTGACTTTCCTACTAGATTTTTATTGTAAAAACTATTATAGCTATTTGGTTCTTGTCAGAAGGGGTGGTGGGAGACTCTCTCTTACAGTTTCCCAACTCCCTCCTCCAGGCCAATGTAAGGTGTCACTGTCCTTCCTTTTGCTTGCTGAGGAGGCTTGGGTTAACCCTCTCAGTGCCAGCTGGGGTCTCTAACTGCAGTGCTTGTCCCGAATGCTGTACAGGTTATTACAGGATTCAAGTACTTCCTCCAAATGGCGATAGGAATTTTAGGGCACTCCATTGCATGAGTGAAGTAAGGTTATTCCAGTTTTACAAATAGGGAACTGAATCACAAGAGAGAAGGTGACTTTTCAAGACTACCTGGGAAGCCTGTGGCACAGGTCAAAGGACTTACCTCAGCGGACAGCATGCTGCAGAGCCGTTCGTTCTTCTTCCCACTGCTAGATCATTTCCTGTGAGCGTCTGTCCCTGCCTTCTCCGTTCTTCCTTCAAAGTTACAGAGCCAGAGCCAGTGGATTTCCCTCTTGGTATCTGAGAAACTGTTAGAACCAATAAGCATGTCAGCAAACTTGTTAAAAGTTTGGAAGATCCCCCCCAAATTTGATTTCTAATGTAGGTTTTTGCACTCAAATTAGGAAAAGTGAACTCACTAAGAAGATGGCTTGCTGTGTTTAAGGAATCGTTACAAAAATGTTAAGTCCTGGAGTTATTTTACATTTGGGGAGGAAGTGGGGATCCTACAGAGCTGAGCAAAGCATCCTGGAAGCGCTGTGTAACCCTGCTGGCCCTGCCAAGAGACAAATTCCTCTTATCTGCCAGCTGGTGACTTCTTGAAGGGTCATTCCTTACCTGCATGGCCTCAAGTTGTCCCTCAACAGCCAAACATCAGCAAAACTAATGCAATGTCTCCGTAGACTTTACAGCAAAACTTTACGTGAGCTCTATTTATAGACAGACGGCGAAAGGAAGATTTCAGTTGTGAAGAGACAGCATAGTGCTCTCAGCTTCTTACTTGTAGAGAGGCTTGGGGATATCTCATTTAAAACAAGCCGTACCTTGGTGCAATCAATCTCATCTCCTCCTAGCAGGCAAGAGGGCTCCCACAAATGACCTTATAGATTAGACACTTTCTGTTTACATTCAATTTCCCACTGCCTGCTATTTGTAGAGAATGATTATCAAGGCATTAAATTAAAAGTTTTGCCCAGTGGGAAACTATTGGATATTCTGTCATTTCTACAGCTTCTCCTCCCGTGGTGGAGAGACAGACAGGTAGGGGAAGCAATCACCAGAAAGGTCAGGAATATTTACCTACCTATATTGAAGCACTGCCAAGTGGCTTTGTCCAGTTTGATAACTGCTGTTTGGGATCTCAGTCATTTTGGTGGGCTGCCTGGGTGGAATATTTTGTTCCTGATGTGGTAGGGAAGCACTGAGGCTTGAAATTAAGTCTCTATTTACCTGCAGGTTAGAAAGCTGGGGAAGCTGCTGGCATCCTCTATGGGGCCTTTGCCTAAAGGCTATGCCAGAGTATAACTGACAAGCTCAGGCTGGCGGCGAGATGAGAAGGAGCTAATAAAGATCTCCCCCAGAGTCTCCTTTGGGCCCTTCTTCCAGAGAGGATCACAGCAAAGCCACCTTCCCTCTCAGCATGCTGGGACAGTGGAAGGACTTTTGCTGTTTAGTATTGGTATGGCTTCAGTTCAGTCCAAGTCTGTATCATACATGCTGTCATTATTGGTAACACCTGTGTTCTGCACAGATGCACCTTCTTTGTTTGCCTATAAAGAAGTTCTGCTCCAAAGTGCTTCCTCCTCCTCATCAGGAGCAAGAAGTACGGGAATGGGCTTCTCCAGTACTTGCCTCCCATTTCATGCCTCACCAGTAGTTAAGTGGATAAACTCCAAAGTCTTTTGTTTAGACAGAGAGTGAGAGATCTGACAAACCATCCGCAGGAACTGAGGAGGCTACTGAAAGCCCCCATCTGTAACGCAGAGATGGAAGTAATTATGGGCCTCACAGGGTTTTTGCAGCGCAGAATGTTTATATAGTGCTTTCAGCATGTTTGTGTCGGTGCTAAGTGGGGTTTTTGTTGTTGTTGCTGTTACATAGCTTTTATGTCGGCCTCGGTAATTCTTCAGTTATTTTCCTGGGGGAGGCAAGGTGGTGTCTGTCAGCTCTTGGCCCTTTGAGGGCTGCTGGCTTCCACGGCTGGGCTTGTTGGCCGGCCCTGATTCTCCTTGGAGGCTCCTGCTTTCAGAAGCAAAGAGGGGACAAAGCCGACAGGCAAACAAGCCCCACATGTAAATTGCTGCAGTTTAAGTAGCTGTCACAAGGGAATACGGATTGAGAAGGAACCACTTCCTAACCTGGCCTGACTTTATACACAGGCTTAAGGAAGACTTTTCAGGGCTGCTTTGTCATTGCTGTGATTCAGATGAGAGCGGGACGGGTCCCTGCCCCTTCGCAATCTCTGATGAGCTGCTTCCGGCCACTTTTCCTGAGCTCTGCTGCAGTTGTGTCTCTTGCAGCTCCCTCTTCTCTAGTTCGGACACGGAGTTCTTTCATTGCCTAACACTCCCTGTGTGCGACTTGTCTACTTTGGAGTTGTTTGTGTTTTTTAGAAAGTAACAGGGCAATGAAATATTTAAGAGGTAATTTAGGGCCTGATGGAAGGCAATGAGAAAATATTTGTACTGATTTCAGCGGGAACAGGATCTGACCTTAGATGAAGTGCTAGTAATGTGCGCACCCTACTCTAAGAAGAGGTTCTCTGGCACTGCTTTACAGTGGCTTTCCACACTAAGCAACAGGACATACTCACCTTATGTTAGCAGAAACAGCACTGAAATCTGATGATGTTGATAAACATGAATAAGGCTCCCGTGCAGCTGAAGCCAGAATTCACACAGACCTGGTGCCAGCGAGAAGTTTACTTCTCTGATCTGTTGCCTGATGAAAACCAAGGAGAAAGAGAATTTTTCTCTATTTTGGTTCCAGACTGATAGAAAATTCTTTCTGACCAACCTTTCAGAAATTCTTTCTTTCAAGGAAATCTCTGGTATTGCACATGACTAAAAATAGGCATCTCATTCAGAGTAATGGTTTGCCTGCTGAGAGTTTTTATTATGCTTCATTGTGTTCCCTCACTAGCTAGTTGTGCTTTATGAAAGACATGGCTTGTGTATGGGAGAACGGAGCAGATTCAAATAGCAGAATATTTAATATAGTACTTACGGTCCCTGTTTTGTGATAGACATTTTGCCTGGCTGAGGACTGGTAGCGTAGAGAGAAACAAGAGAAGCTGACAGATTGGTGGATGCTGGGTGGGATCATTTTTCAGCAGCCTTGATGAATCACTGTGTTAAAGCATTTCATTTTCAGTAAGATCATTTCTGAAAAGTCAAATGGAAGGTAGAAAATGAGACAGTTGGGGGTGTTTTCATTTAAATCAAAGATAAAATTAAATTAGAATAAAGATGCCTTTAAAAATCCATGCTATTCTGAAAATATTTTGAGGAAGAAACAAAATCTAGATTAGCAGAAACAGAATGACCCGGAGGCGCATTTGCCAGCTATGCTCCATGCACAGGCGCTGAGTTTTACTTGCTCCTCTCTGGTCAAAGCCAGTAGGAATCATATGTCTAGAGCTTCAAGCAGCACTTCAATTAGGAAAAAAATATCCCATATAACCTTGTAGGCAGGTCCTTCAAGCAGAGGCTAATGTGCTTGGACTGCATGTAGACACTGAACTCCTCACAGCCTGACTGAGAGAAGTGGTCTAGTTTAATATCTGCTATGTGCTTGTACAAAGTGCAAGGCTCCTTCTGACTCAAGCCTGATTAATTAATGTAAGGAAACACATTAATTAAAAGGGCCCTACGTAGCTGGCTAGAAACTGGGGAGGCACAGACATAGATGGTGCAGGATTTCGTGGTGGTATCTCAGCTGCAGACGCAAATGGCAGGAGAACAAAGCCTGGTGCCTGCTCCTCCTTCCTCCCGGCGCCGAAAGCCAGTCTCGGCTCTCCTGCACAAGCTTCCTTCTAGGACCCCGGGGTCAGGGTGAGTGGTTAGTTTATCTGTTTTCTCACCATACCAAATTTGTTGTTGTCTTTAAATTTGGCTTGGCATTTTTTCTGTGTCTTGTGGGTACATCAGGTTCCATAAGAACTTTTGCAGGTCAAAACTGCTACCTCATTTTTGGATCCCCACCATACGCAGAAGGGTTGTCGGGAGAAAAAGGCAGGCAGGATTCAACCTGCAGCTGGATTTTAATGACAAGCTGCAGAAGAGTTATGGCACAGCCATACTGACGTGGCAGGGTGCAAAGCTTCAAGTAATGCTGAATGCCTTTTGACGCTAGCGTAAGCAAGCGGAAGAGTTTAAATGGTATAAGGAGTAGCTCTGTGCAAACGAGGTTTAAAATCAGCGACTCTTCAGAGACTAGCGCCCTTTGGTGCATTTATAGCACATTCAGTTAGGAGATCAGTTAGAAGCTATAATAAAGGAGAACTCTGTAAAACACTACATTTACAATCACTCAAAAAATAATATATATATATATATATATATATATATATACACACATACATGTGTATATAAAGCTGTAACACATACACATATATGTATGTATGCATGTATAAAACTGTGAGATTTCCAGATAGCTCCCCTAGCCGGTGGTCATGAAATAAAAAAGTAAAGAAATCGAAGGTAGTGTTTCACAGCTTGTATATGTCTGCCTCTTTTTAACTTGCAACCAGTCAATAGACTTGTACAGAGATAAGACAGAGCTAAGGAAACAAGACACACAGATAGTGTGGGTTTGTAAAAAGTTTAGAGCCTCTTCTAAGCGAGATTCAAACAGGCACTTCCTTTTTAAACCAACAAATAGTGACAGGTCAGACAGTGTGCATGAGCTGGTGTTGAGGGACTGGCTTTTGACGTAGTGGCCAGGGAGCAGGTCACGCACTACCCGTCACCTGGAGCGGCGTTGTGCCGTTCACTCCAGTTCCGAAATGGGGACTGTCGCCAGCTGTGCTCACAGGATCAAGTTCTCGCGCTCTTTGTGCGGAGAAGACTGGTTAATGGTGTGAGGAAGCCACCGCTGGCTTTCAGTTTGCTGCGACAAGCTGCGCGTTAGTGAATCTTCGGCAGGTGAAAAGGAAGAGCAGGACGGCACGCTCGGGCAGTCCCTTGAGGCCGCATTAAAGCACGTGTGGACTAAGCAAACATTGTTCCTGATACTGAAGTACTTTATAAACGCTGATTGTAGGTTATTAAAAATTATTTGCCTGAAGCAGGGCATGAGGATTATGTTAACCAGGGCAGCATGCGAGCCCCGGTAAAAGGAATTACCGGGCTGAGCGACTGCATCAAACAGTCTGCAAAGCAGAATTTGACTAGAGAGAGGCAACCTTTGCATTTTGCATCATTCTGCTAGCATCAGAGTAATGCGCTGTCTCGTTTGACCTCGTCCCCTTTTCCCTCATCGGTGGTGGTATGAAGTGTGGGCTGATGTGTAGTAGCACTTTCTCTGATTTTGCAGGGGGATTTTTCCTGAGGTGTGATAAATTAATATTCCAAATAGACCTTTCTGTTTTATCTTCAAGGGAACAAGTCTACTAGCTACATATCTGTCCCCACCTGCCCCTCAGCCATGCTGTTCCTCTGCACTGCTCTCTCTTTCTGACTAAGAATCAGCTTTTCAGCAATTAATTCACCTCACTACCTCCGTAGGACAATGACTAAATTTCAGAGCCTGCCTCAGCCTGGCAGCGCGACCCTGCCTTTCTGTTCGTATTGGGGGTCCCGCTCTAGACACCAGTAGGTCCAGGCAAGTCGCAGGGAAACGAGGGTAAGGCAAAGCTGAAACCCTGTTCTGTAATTCTGAAACGAATGCTAGGAATCCCCCCCCCCCCCAACATATATATTTATCATTTATTGCCTGTAATTTTCTCACCTAATCCCAAATTTAATGACAGTTCTAAGCTTTGTTTTTCTCCTCAAATTGCTGTAGCAGTAAGTGTGTATAATCTCTGAATAAAATCAAAAGCCGCTTACATGGTAATTACAGGTGGGAGCACAGCACCTGCTGTTCAAGACAGTCAGCCCCTGCAACGCACTTGCATGGCAGCTAAGGTGCTGGGAGGCAAATGTACATCTTTCTTTCTTGTACTGTCCCACGGCTGTATTTTGTCAGTGGCTCAGCTTGATATAATGTCTTGTTTGGGGGTAAACTTCTTTTAGGTGGGATGCCAGAGTACTGGAGGAGACCACGGACAACCCGCTGCATTTCTTGGACGTGATGAACTTTTAGGTCATGGTTTGTAGTGGAGTTATATTGTGGAGTAACTACATTTACTCCGTAAAAATTATGCTGTAGTCAGTCCTGAAATCCTCTTTTACACTGTGGGAAAGCCTTTGCATCCGTTTTTTTTTCCAGGAGCAAATGAAACACTTCTGACTGAGCAATAGAGATGGAAAATCCTAGTGTATAGTAGAAGCAGAGTACCTGTGCACCCTCTGATAACTCAAAATTAGCGTTGGTTAACACCTCTCCGTTCTAGCCCCCCTCGCTGGCGTGGCTGGCATCGGAGGGGCAGGCCCTAAGCAACACCAGGTCTGGTTCTTGCCCGGTATGGGAGAGGACGTGCATTAACTTGCACTGTCCCAGCGAAGCAAGGTGTGAATTTATTTTTGCTTGTTGACAGTTGCAGCAAAAAGATCTCAGAGTGGTACTGTATTTTTTCTGTCCAGTTTATAGCAGACCATTTGGAAGGAAGAGGGACAGATGCACTCACCCTTCTTGGTATACCTGTGCTGTAGATCAGACAACTAACATTGAGAACCCCCCTGATGTGTGTGTGCTGGGGGGGGGGGGGGGATGTATGGGCATGTTTAAGCAGTGCTACTCAATGCTTTTCATTTGCAACAGAAAAATTGAGTTAAGCTGTGAATAGCCACTTATTATTTCTTCCATTTTGTTGTTTGCTTGATTCTGTAGAAATGTGCATGTATAGTTAGACTGGGAGAGAGGGGCTCACAATCATTTTGCAGGCTACCTGTTGGGGACCAGCTGAGGGACTCTCAGCTACAAAGCACCAGCTTCAGTTGCATATCCTCCTAAGCAGAATGTTGTACTTTTATAAAATCAAAAGAAATGCATTTACTTAAGAGCAGCCCCATTTAGCAACTAAATTCTTACAATTCATCCGTGCAGAATTTTGCATAGCTCTTTCCCTGCTGCTTCAATATTACACTGTCCGTCCTGCTGTCAGGAGTGGGGTGCCCTGCCCAATTTAATGAGCAGGATTCAGAGCATCGATACGATGTGAATGCTGCTGTTGATCCCACAGGAAGCGTCTAGAAGAAGCTCCACTTGCTCATAACAGAAAGATATTAAGCTAAAAGGAAGTGTTGTGGCTAGATGAATATTTTCAGTTATACGTCTCATTTGCAAAAATGAGTTAATCTGAATCCAGTAGCTGGTAGTCAAGTGAGTGAGAGGGCGAAGGATTTTTCTGGCAGTCTGTAATGGAAAACATGAACATTAACTCAGAAGAGTAGTTCCTCATTCTCTACAACATGCAGATGTCTATCACAGATACCAGCTCTAATGGAGAATGGCTTTAGGAAAAGTGTGCAGTTAACTTCTTTTTATTCATTTCAGTGTAGGACTTTCGTTCATCTCCCCTACCCTTTGCACTTTGGCTCTGAAATGTGGCACTCAGCAAATTGTGACTGGTTTTTGTGGTTATTTTCAATGCCATTTCTTTTGTTGGTGGTTTCAGATTGACAAGTATGCTCAGCGGGATCTGAAGAAAGGGCTTCATTTGTATGGGACAGATGGAAATATTGGCCTAACTAATGCATGGAGCATCATTCAAACAGATGTAAGTCTGAACTTCTTTCTTCTCTTTACCCTCTGGGCTCTGTAACACTATATTCTTGCAGGGAATCTAATTAAACCCCCAGATCCCAAGCCAACCTCCTCCCCCTGCCCAATCAGCACATTAGCAACTAAAGTATCAGCTTTTTGTGACAAATGGTGATATTTTTTTTGTTTGCTTCTCCTTTGCTGAGGATGACTTATTTCTTTTAAATATTTATATTGTGTTGACCCCTGAAGATCAATTAATTCTGTGCCTTGTTGAAAATGAAGGAGATGGTCAGAGAGGAAAAAAGCAGCTATCTATCTTCTCTTTAAAGTCAAAGGAAACCAGACAGCTTATGCTGGAGTGAATAGCAATAGTGTAATAACAAGGAACCACTTCAAACCCTTTTCATTTCTGTCCTGACTCCTTTCGTTGCTATTGTTGGTTTCCCCTAGTGTAGTCAAAATGAAAACTGGCCATGGTGTTTGCAACCTCTTCCTACCATCAGCGCGTTTTTCCCAGCAGAATTCTGTTGTCCTCCATCACAGATGGGCTGGGAATGTTTTTTGCATTGTCACCACTGTGACATCCTTCTGAATCTCTGATAACGCTCTGCTCATGTAAGAGTATTTGCCTCATAAGGACGGGTTACGCTGAGCTCGACAGCTGGCTCCCTCCTTTGTCCTCGGCTGGCTCACTGAGGAAGCACCATCCATTGCAGTCCAGCTTCATTACTTCCATCCTTCTCCTTTCACATTCAGCTCAATCGTTTCTCTTAGGTGTGGGCTTTCTGATTTGATTTCCTCTGCTTCTTGAATGAGGAGAGGTGCTGGGTCCCTTCAAATTTTCTTCAGCTTTAGGAAGAAGCCCTGTTACTGTCCTGACTTCATTCAAAAATCTTGTGTAGCTTTCTCAGAGAGTCTCCTCTAGAGGCACCAGCATGGTGCAGACTTGCAGGGCTCTAGTCTTGTCTCCATTGTCTTAAATTGGCCAAAGATGATACCTACCCCAACGCTTCCAAGGCTATGTGAGCTATTCAGGATGATGGATGGGCTACCTACCACATTTTGGTATGAGAAACTTGCTCATTTACTCTTTCTTTCCTCTACTGCCACTTGGGTTGAAATCCTGAATTATGCATTTTTCAGTTTGGTAGCGTCTGAGATTCACAGCTACTCTGCTGTACAGTACAGATAGGCAGGCTGCAAGGAAGGGTCTGGGAAATTAAAAATTCAGGATGACTAGCAGAATCAAAGACTAGCCTTGCCAGACCCCTGGTGCATCTTTGGAGCTGCGTGAACTGTCTGTACCGAGTGCAGTAGGCTGGCAGTGACAGCACCGTGTGTGAAAGACTTATGCAGCTCAGGTCCCGCAAACACGCTGATAAGCTCTCTATTCCTGCATTGTAACAACTGCACGTGGAAGGTGCCTCCTGTTAACTTTAAAAGGTCACGGCATTTTGCAATGCTTTTTTAATATTTTCTCTTCCCAATACTACAGTCAAACATGAGAAGCTATTAATGGCTTGTAAGACAAATATATTTTGCGGATCTAGCCCAAGAGTGAGCCATGTGAAAGGTAGATTAAAATTTTAATATCACTACTTGTTTGAAAAAGTATTACAAGTTATACTCCCCCAAACCAATTAACTCTGCTTAGTCAAAATATAATAGAATTTACTAATATTAAGATGTTTGCAGTAAATATTAATCAGGCTTCAGTGACAACTCAAGAAGTATTAAAAATATATGTCAAAGATGGGGGGAAAAACATTATTTGGAGGATTTGTGGGATGCAAAATCCATGCTTCTGCTTTTCTTCTGTGAAATAGGTGTTATGATACATAACTAGTATGACTAGTTCACCTATCCACATTTTTTCAAGATGTTCCCAAATTGGACTTGGTTCAGAAACAATGTACAAGAATAATTAGGATTCTGGAATCTACTTTTTAGTGAGAAATTTAAAATCTCTACTTAACCAGGAAAAGATGAAATAGTGATGTGATTACAGCCCATAAAAAGAGGACAGAAAGGGAAAAGGGTTTTGAAAGAAAAGAGCTCTGTAATTTTTGGAAAGAAAGCATAGTGTGATCCGAGAGTTAGAAATTTAAGATACAAATCTTTGATGGTGAGATGCAGATATAGAAGGATGGTAGATTCTCTTTCACCCATGTCAAGATAAGGTGTTTGTCTAATGGAAATGATCTTGTTCAGCCACAGGTTTGGGCTTGAGGCAGGACTCGATGATATTCTGTGGCCAGTGTAGTGCTACAGATCATGCTAGATGGTATTAATGGTCCCTCTGGCCTTCATCCTATTACAATTTGATGAGTGTCTTAAAAGCTTCAGGTCAAACTAACTTCAGCTAGTTCTTAGGACCACAAAAGCTAATAGGACAGTGCTATCTTGCAAGCCACGTACAATCACGTTAAATCACTCTTTTTTTCTAACATAACAACTGTGAAATTACCATGCGCTGTCTTGACAGTACTGCAGTGTTAAAGCCTGTGTGGTCCCAGTGCTGGGCACTGAGGGGACCAGCAAAGAGCTCCCACAGATACATTTCTGCTGCTCTGCATAATTGGTTTTCACATGTATCTTTCAAAACTATTCAGCAGTAGACTATTGCAGTGGTGCAGTGAAAGCAATCCCAGCACGGTTAATTATGTAAAGCACTGTGCAGCTGAATAGCACTATGTAAATGCCAAGTATTATTTTTTTGTGTTCAGTATAATCGTTACTCCTTACATCCCTAATCAGTAGAGTGTAATCACTGATAGGGGGATTAGGAACATGCAGGGGACTTCCAGAAAGGAAGGTCCCAGCCCAGCTGTTTTCATTCTGGCTCCTAAGAGACTACTGGCAAAAGACCCCCCCATTAGAGCTAATCACACTGCCATATAGGCAAATGTCTCAGCACTGATTTTTTTAATGGAGCCAGTAGACATCAGTCATTGGTTGAGCAATGAGCCATGTCTGTACATGGATGGAAAACAGCAGCCTCAGAGAAGAAAACAACAACCCAAAACACAAAGCAAAACATGACAGTAGCAGCAGTGTTAATGAGTCCTCCTCCTCCTCCTCCTCCTCCTCCCTTATCCCCTCCGCATTCACACTCCTTTTCTTTGCAAAAACGTCATTCAGAGCTTGAGCAGAAGGATGGCACTGTGATTAAAGCATGAGGCGCAGACACCAGGGAGCTAAGCTCTGGCATACGTCTTCCTTCTTCCTGCCATTAACTTAGACAAAGACCATCCCCATCGTGAGTTTACTAAATAGGACGGTGTATAGCAACTAACAGAATAAGGGCTTCTATTTTGCTTAAAGACAGAAAAAAACAGTTTTCCAGAAAAAGAAGCGCATTTAGCAGGTGGCATTTGGTTTTTGTGTGACTGCTTGATCACAAATTAGAGAGGAGTTTCAACGGGCAGTATGGATACCCAGTGCACGCATTCACTTGTGAATGGTGGTGATTGATTGAATCTCTTCTTCTTCAAGTGTGAAAGCCCTGAGCACCTTTGACAGACATGATCAAATTCTTTTTTTCTTTTAGAAGGGGGGAACCTGAGAATAATTAAGCAGAAAGGATAACAGGCACTGGTTTTGTGTTCTTTCTCCTCTTTTGGCTTATTTCTTTGCAGCCTTGTACCTTGAGAAATCACATACGCTTCTGTTAAAAAGGGGAAAATCATTCTGCAGTTCATGACTGGGAACACAGAAAAACAGCAGGGTCCCTCAGCTCCATGTTTAGGGAGGAAGTTCTAGTTTTAGTCCATGACTGATATTTTCAGACTACCAATAAAGGAGTTGGGTTCAGCTGCACATATGCAGTGGATGTTAGAGGGAAAGCATTAGACTCCTCTGGCAGAAGAGTTAAGCCTCTAGGTCAGGGAGCTGTTTCAAATTGGAATATCTTATTGATTCTTTTTTTTTTTTTAAATACCTTCATCTTTCCAAACTCACTGTCTTTCTCAATGGAGTTTCAAACCTTAAAAGGAACAGACACACAAGCAGGTGACTTTTGCATGTGGTGCCTGGGGACTACAAAAGCACACAAAGTAATTTTAAACATGACTAAAATTCTAATACTTTAGGCTGTAAGTTGCACTGAGCTGCGTTCCACTCCTTAACAACCAGGACTGGTTAAAGTTACAGGTGGAAACCATTAGGAAATGAGAAATGAGCATTAATTTTTAAAATGCTGCTTCATCACCAGCATCTTTGTGATCAATGTTTGAATACTTCTCCTTTTAACTAACCAGTCAGTAATTTGAGAGGGCTGTAGAAAAAGCATTAGCTTCACTAAAGCAAGCAGCTTCAGCTCACTTTCATTGCTGTATAATGCCTTTCATGTCTACTTAGACCACTGTAACTGAGAGCAAAACTTGACCCAATCCCCCTCCACCCGTCATTGATTCTATGTTAGATTAAAACACACTCTGGATTACTGCTGAAGTAATCCAAACCATCCATTAAATATTATATGATTTTAAATTAAAATCATCTTATTCACCACTTTTCAGAGTGATGGAGGAAAAAGACATATACAAGGCACCATGTCCCTAAGTCCCTCACAGTCATGATACCAGAAAAACAGTAACTGCTAAAAAACCTATCATCTGAGACAGGGATTCAGTATCTGTGGGTTTAATTTTTATTCATAAGCCCTATTCCAACATGGCTGATTTTTGCAAGAATTTGGCAAAGAAATATTATCCACTTAGTCTTTAATACTAGAGTAGCCAGTAAAATACATATAACGTTTTAACTCTTCTTCTGCATGCTTCCACTGCAGTAAGGTAGGAACATTTTGTTCAGCATGAATTACCAGCGCTAGCTATCCCAGGCCAGAGCAGCAATTGCTTGTTAACACAAAAATAAAGCTGCCCGGCAGCAGCGTTGCGTTCCGTAAACACAGCCCAGAGCGCTCCGTGCCGTGTGACGCTGCCTGGCTGGGGCAGCGCTCCTCAGCCCGCGACCTCTGGCTGCATCGCTGCGTTGAGCAGCCCCTAATCGTCCAGAGCTCTCACGAGCCGACTCTGCGCTTCCCAGCCAACCCCCCCGGGGCCATCAATATGGGAGAGAAAGGAGGAAAGAAAGAAGTGTGTTTTGACATTTCAGGAGCCAGAGCCTCCCACGTGAAACAAGTGAAGCAAACAGGAGAGGTTCATCAGTATTCCTAGAAACGTTCAGCAACAGCAGCTTAGATACTCAAGAGGTGTTTTGACAATTTTTTGCTTGTTTGAGCAACTCTTCCCCAACTATTATCAGTGCCCCCAGAACTACTACCCAACTATCACCATATTGCATAAGTACCAGTGTTCCTTTGAGTGGGCAGGCACAGTTTCATCTCCCCATGCATGCTCTTTCACAGCTGCAAGCCCTAGAATCAAGTGCTGTGGGGTGTCCAAGTCAAGGTGTCTTCAAGGTACTGCTATTCAAAAGACAGTATCTAACATCTTCTGAAATTATCCCCTTTTAAAGTGTGGTAGTCTCGATAAAATAAAAGTACTATTAGTCTGTAATTGTTTCTGAAAACATTATCCTATTGTTGCCCATTGAAACTAGGGACAGAATTAAGCAATTAGGCAGTCTTGTCTAATTTTATTGCTAAGTAGTGAAAGGAACAATACAGGACTGTAAATGTGACCCATAAAGTGAATGTGGTTGTAGCTTACCTTCCAAAAATCAAGTCTGCAATTGCTTTATGCCGATCAGGCAGCTTAGCTTTCTGGCCGTGGCAAAACATCAGCCTTTGTGGAAGAACAGAAAGTCTGAAATAATAACTGGCTCCAACAAACTGCTTGTTGCAGGTATTTTCTTCCATGTGATCTGTGCTTTTTCCATCCTCCAAGTACAGGACTGTCTCCCAGTTATCCTTGCTCAGAAAGTCTGTAAATTTTAAAAAGAGAGTGTTTCTCTCAGATCTCACAAGGAAAGCCTCTTAGTTCTCCCTCTGTCCTTAATATTCTCCTTTCTTCTAGTAGCCCCTCATCCCTCTGAAGGATTTGGCTACTTCTGATCATTCAGCTTTGCACACACAGGAGCTTATCAGATGATCCAAAATCAGCCCCCACACTCACTGTTCTCTATTTGGGCCTCCATACTAAAGTCCCTGAATTTACTGAGCCCTCAGTTTATCCCCATTCGAACCCATTGCTGCCTGTTCCCTGGTTCCTGCCTCTGTGTATGGGTCAGTGCCTCTAGAGATGCTGTTCGCCTGACCTGGTCTTCACTGAATGCTGAACTTCATTGCTCATCCTGTCTTCCACATCTCTTCTCACGCGTTCTCATTTTCTGTTGCCTTTTCTCCCATCCCAGGATTACTGATTCTCATGCTGCTTCATTCTTTTTCACCCTTGAGCTTCTTAGCCCTTTCTCCCATCGCTAGGTCTGCCTTGCAAGCCAGCAGTAGCAGGCAAGCATCAGCATATAATCCTCTGTGCTTGTACAATACACTGAGGATCCATGTGGATGGGCAACGTGTAGCCAAGATCAGCCCAATTTAGCCCACTTCAGGTTGTCTTTGCAACTGCATCCCCTCCTGTTTCCACCTTTAGGCTTACTGGAAACATGCTCTTTACAGTCTCTGGAGTCCCAGTCCTAGAGCACTTCCTAGCTACTTTCTGCTTCCCACGCTCTGTTGGAACAACACCATTAGCGATCTCTTACTAACGAAACCTCTATTTTGTCTTCATCCTCCCTGGCCTGTCAGACATCCTTGACACTCTCAGCCATGCGGTGGTATGGAGGGGAGGGGGCTGGTCTCGACCTGTGCAAACTTGTGTCATTCATGCCTGGCCTGAACGTCACTCAAATGTCTCAGCCCTTGCTATGCTGCCCTCTACATCAATGTGAACTACATTTTCAAGGCTTACTGTTTCCAGTCTGCCTGTCACTTCTTACTCTCTGTCAAAAGATCTGCCTTCTGACTGATCAACCAGTGACAACAGCCTGCAAGACCCTCTCGTTAAAATTTCTAGATTAAACCCTCTTTCCTCAAATGCATGGCATTTGTTCCCTATAGCGCCCATCTGCTTTGGGACCTGTTACTCATGAAATCCCTGTTTTGCATGCAGGAACATAAAGAAACAATAACAACAGAAAGTCACAAACTTTTTTTTCTTGCAAGTCATTTTGTAGAAAATGTAGCCTGTAAACTCCCAAATCAAACACTCGCAAGCTACGGATCGATTTCTGCCACAGACCAAATCAGAGGATTGCGAGCAGAACCTCAGGGGGATATATGCTGCTCCAGGAAAGGCTTCTGACTTTTGCTTGGCAGAAGAAAAACACTGTGCTGTGAGCACTGAAACGTCTCTATCCGACTACCTGCTGCGAGCGCTTGCAGCAGCGTATGATAGATGATATGCGAGGCAACGTGTGACACCTCTGCCCTCTATTGGCCTTTATCGGCTGATCTTCTCTGGTGAGTGCTGTAAGACCTGAGCACTCGGCGCTCCATGCAAATAAACCCTAAAACTACTATACTTGGAGAAAACTCTCCCTCGGGCCAGTGTGTAAACATCAGGATCTGAAGTCGGCCTGTGGTCCTGGTGACGCAGAAATCTGCATGATTATGAATCTTTACATACAAGACAAATACTCTGTGTGTGGGTGTGAAAAATACTGTACTTGCCTATATAACATCAGGTTTAAAAAATAAGACCTTGGCAAGTCATTTGGGGGCTAAATAGGTGTGGCTGGCATAGATTTGAAAAAGTGTGAAGTACTGCCACTGTTACAGAGCAGTTCTGAAGCCTGATGTTTGCAAAGCCATGTAGGCTGTCTTGTTTTTCTCACTGGTGCTAAGGTTTCTAAATACCTACAAGTTTCATACTTTCTGCGTTAGCACAGGAGTGACAGATGGTGTACAGAACTATATGCTATTGAATCTTAGCTTATTTTGTATCACAGGAATGGCCCAGGATAATAATATACCCAGTTTCCAGAGAGGAAAGATGCTCACAGAGCCATTCCCTGTATTGTTATGTGCATCTCCTGTGCTTTCCATCCCGCTACTGAAATACAACAAATCTACTAATTCAGCACTAATGTGGGCATTGTACATTGTTTCACTGTGTACATACACTTAAAGCACCACTATTTAGAAGCATCAGATGATGACATTAAGGACCTTTGCCAAAGAGAGAAGAGGAGGCAATTAATCTTTTACTGAATAACTAAGAGTGAGGTTAACTTCTCATCTCAATACTTGCCTGGGGTTTCCTGTTTCAGCTCCTGCGGTGTCCTGCTGCTGCAGCTAGGCACCTTTGCTTCTTCAGTCTCTCAACATTAGCCAAGTACAAGCCCATACTTAAAAAAAAAAAAAAAAAAAAAAGACATATTCTAGGAGAGGTAAAGGGGGGGGGAAATCTAGTTGCATAAAGCTGAGGAGATATTGGATTCCTTTAAAATCTCACATCGCAGCTGGCGTAACGAGAGTGCACCAAATTGTGTCCAACGGGAGGCATGGAAGATTCTTCCATTTCCTCTGAATGAGCAGAAATCCGTGACAGCCCATACTTACAGTGGTGTCGCTTGGTTCTTCTTTTTCCAGTTCAGATGCTGCGGAGTCTCCAACTATACCGACTGGTTCGAAGTGTACAACACAACCCGGGTGCCAGACTCCTGCTGCTTGGAGTTCAGCGAGAACTGTGGGCTCCATTCCCCAGGGACCTGGTGGAAAGCGGTGAGTAGCTCCAGCAGCAGCTGCGCAGCCTTCTTGCGACCCTGCAGCACAGGTAAAGGGCAGGCAGCTAGTCACCTGCAGGGCTGGGCACACGTGCTGCGCTGTAACCTGTATCATCTTGAATCAGCCGGTTTCAGAAGGCTCATGCTGAGCCATGATTTCCAACTTTGGACCTGATTTCTGAACTGTTTTCACAGTGCAGACAAGTACGTTCAAACATTTACCTGGAGCACAGTCTAGCTAGGAAGTGACAGGGTTGTCCTATTTATGTCCTACCTACTGTGGCAGGTAGGGATAAAGGCAAATGACTTATCCACATACCAGGAGCCCTGCAGCACTATCCAGTAACAGCAGCCCTGGGTGGCCCAGGCAGTCGCTAGACTTGAGGGCTGCGTGCGCCTGGGGTGCTCTGCTCCCACCAGGAACCCCACTTCAGGGACTTTCGCTGCACAGCACGAGAGAGGGAATTGTCCCACTGAACTCCCTGAGCAGCCCCACTTCAAGCCCAGCATTTTCTGGAATGAGTCTCTGTACTTCCCTGTAATCAAATTCAAAACTCGATGGGATAATTTCCTTACCATGTTCTCCGCAGGATCATTCCAGAGCAGATAGCCAGAGTCTATATTCCTGTCTGAAATAAGCTCAGCAATTCTTTGTGCTAATTACAGGTAGTGTAATTACCCAGGAGGGATGTGGGGGCAAGGCCAGCTAGTGAAGTGGAATTAATGGTGTTTTGCTGATTCTTGTGGTTTGCAAAGGAAGGCACTCGGCGAGCTCTCTCGGCCACTTTTTTCTAATGAGATTTCATATGCATGGATTGGTATTTGCAGTGGTGGAGCTCCAGCGAAGCCTGGCTCCCTGACATCTCTAGAGCACCTCTAAATCAGATTTTCAATTTAAGCACTGAAGAATTTTTGTTTCCTATTTTAACCTGGGTACCCAGATGATCAGTGCAGGTTAACCAGGCTAAAACCAGATCTTCTGGGGGGGAGCCTTAATACTTTTTTATTTAGAAATACTGTAAAAAGCCACTAGCTGAAGGCTAAACAGCCATGCTCATGTACATTTACAGGACACAGAGTACAAGGTTGTCTGTCTTACAGAGGAGGAGAAATGAGCCCGCAAGCACATTATTTAAAGAAAGGTTTCATTTGGGCCAATTCCAGCCCCCACCCCAAGTCTGGGCCAGGAATGTGAGGTTATATCTACTGCAGAATTTAAACCAGGAAGAAAATACTGGAGGAGCTCCCATACTGTGATTTGAAATGATGGAAAATGGTATGAAATGGTATGGCAGAAGATGCTACTGCACAGCTCTCACTAGCACCTTTGGGGTGGTTTTTGTATATTACATAATAATAATAGTTTTTTCCTGAAACATGGGGAAAATGAAAAAATTAAAGATTCATTTTGAAATTCTGAAGTGTTCCTAGTTGGCTCTTAGAGGGCAAAGATAGATAGATACCCCAAATCCATTGCTTGCTTATTTTTAAATGCCCAATTTAAATGGAGTAGCACTCACATAACCTTTTGGAGGTGCACTTTTTTGGGGTCATTACAATTAATATTCCATGGCCAAGCTTCAGCCCAGAAACACACGGTATTTGCTACAATGCTGAAACAATGATTCAAGCTACCTAGCAGCTTAGTGTGACCTGACTCTTTTCTGTCTTTGTGTTCTCAGGGAATTAGAGCCATGTGTTTATGGATAATACCATATTCCCTTTTTTTTCCAGCCTTGCTATGAAACAGTGAAGATATGGCTCCAGGAGAACTTGCTAGCAGTGGGAATCTTTGGATTGTGCACAGCTCTGGTGCAGGTACACTCTAATATTGATTTCAGTTCCTAAGTGATGGCAGCTAAATGAGTAATAGTAGATCCAGACATCCTCTGTCTAAGCCTGTTCTAATAATTTCAAATTCTGCATGATGTTAGACTAAAAATCTGAGAGATTTAACAATGTCTTATGTTTTCATTCTGTTAAAACACTATGCACTGGGTACAGAACTAGGAGTACTGTGCAAACTTTGTTTTATCATGTGCTGCTAAGAGTATGCACTTTATCAAGTGGTTCATTTAAGGTTCACCTTACCTGTATTTGTCCATTTTGTATTCTTCCATTTGTATTTTTTTACCATACCTGTATTTATCCCATAATTTTCCAGAGAAGAAAGACAGCTTAGGCTAATATCTAACTTCTAGATAGCCTAAAGGTAGCATAAGACTTCAATCACATCTTCAGTCCTAGGGTAATTTATAAGTTTGGATGTTGTTACCTTTCGTCCATTTTTCAACCCAACCACTAAAACAGTGTTTCCTTATCCATTTATTTCCAAATAAATCCAAAAATCCTTAATCCATTAAGTGGAACTAGGTACACAAGACTGGAATAGAACTGCCTGTCAGATTTTGACCTGCAGTTGTTTCAAGCACAGCTTTGGTCAGAGAAGGGTCAGTGTAGTACCTTGTCTCTTACTCTTACATAGACATATCTTTAATCCAGCTAGCCACCGTTCTGGCTGTAGTGTAGCCACAAGGGCACGAATCTTAGCCTGGAACACACAAGTGAAACCTGTGCTGAAGATCAGCCCGATTTAGCTATATTCTGCCCTCTTTTTATGGTCTGAACCCCCACTCCTGAATGCAGTGAAGACAGAGCTTTAGTTTCCAGTTCCACCTCTCGCACTCGGTGTGTAAGCAGAAAGGATGGCGTCGCTAAGCTAATTAATACCTTGTAGCTCCAAATTAACCTGTGGTTTTAAGTAAGTTTGTATGGCATGCCACTACCAGCAAGAGGGAGCCTGGGACCAGAATTCAGCTCATACTCTTGCAGATTAGGCAGAAGAGCACATGTCTTACTGTCTCATAAGTAAGTCGTGTATTGTCTGCAACTTACTTATAAATGCAAATGCCTGACTCTTTGTGGGCCCAAATTCAGTAGAGTTTTTGTTTTCCAGTATACTAAGCAGATATGCTTAGGAAATGGATAAGCGCAACAAAATTGTGTGGTAGAGAGACAGTATAAATTAATCTGTTACTGCATTTTAAAGAACAGCTTTTAAGTATCTATGCAGCATTCAGGAGTCTTTAAAAGATACATTATAAACCCAGCAGACTGTGCCAGAGGCCTTCCCATAGACCCTGATTATATTCAGGGTTTTTAAGAGCAAGTGATTTCTCTCTAACAAATAGAAATGACTAGTGGGTGACTAATGGGAGAAAACATTTCAGACATTTTAAAAATGCAAATTAATATTCCTAGTAACTTGCTGTGAAACACAAAATACCTCAGAACCCAAAATCTTTTGCCAGGGTCTGTCTTCAGCTGCACTATGTGATTGAATCTAACTGATGATGAAAGACTTGATCTACTGCCACCTCTAATGAATTGGGCTCCCTCTGTTGTTGCTGTTAGGATGCTGATCTGGCCCTAACTGTATGACAGCTTTTGTTTTTCATGTTAATGATATTATGGTTAGAATCATACAATGACATAACTTGAAGGACATACAGCACATGTGGCAGAAGAATCTTCTTCAGTGTGCTAAAGCTTGTAAAACGTACTCAATTGCCAGGGTTTTGTTATGCTGCTGTCTTTGAAGGTGTTCCTTTGGTAGGAATTAGGAGGCAGTGTTCTAGGAGCTACTTCCAAAAGATGCGTGCTTATATGAAACAGCGACCTAAAGCCAAACAGTCTTAGTTCACTCTGGAAGAAAGGGAAGTGAAGGAGATTGCATCTATTTAACCTGACCATTTTTTCACTTTTGTTTATAAAGTAGCAGTAAGTTATTACTCATGTCCTCTTTCTGGGAACTGCCATTTATGTAGACAGTGAATTTTAGGTGGTCAAATTAAGTGCTTAAAATAGAATTCATATAAAAATTCCTATCTGGCAAACCTATATCTTGATGAAAATTATTACAGTTGTGTTGCAAAGGAATAGTAAAAACCACTTAGTACATTCTTGTAAGTAAGTATACTCTAAAAGGAAGGCTAGTAGCACTCTCTTCCCCATCCCCTTTTCCGATGAAGTAACCCGCCAGAGGTGACACAGCAGGTCAGTAGTTGGGCTGGGAGAAGAACCGTTGCCTGCCTGCTGCTTCTCCTGAACAGGCTGAGCAGTGAGACGCATGCCTTGTCGATGCGGCATTGACGAGTATGATTAATGCATGGACAGTCTCCAGTGATCCTCCCTGCAGCGATCACTGCACACACACGCTTGGAAAAGTAAGGATTTGGGCTAGGGATGGAAATGATTGTCTTTCAAAGCAATAGCTATAGAGATAACCACAGCCCCACAAGTTGAGTGGGTTGCTACTGTAAAATATTTTTGAGCAAAAGACATCCAAATATTTCTTTTCAATATACCTCTTCCCAGTATCTGGTGGCTGCTTTTCATGGAGAAATCAACTCTCCTGTGCTCTCATTGTTCATTCTGTAAAACAGCAATACAGATAAGGACAAAAGGCAGACAGAAACTAGGAACAGAACAAGGACATGGGCCGGCAGGAAAGCAGTATGTGATGTGTCTTCCTGTGTGTGAATGGGAACAAACAAAACCAGTGTAAGCATGCTTTTTCTTTTCCTGTTTTTTTTTCAATAAATAGTTTTCTTTTGACTTACTGAAAAATGGTTGTTTGTTTGTTTTTTCTCTTAGATTCTCGGACTCACCTTTGCAATGACCATGTATTGTCAGGTAGTCAAGGCAGACACCTACTGTGCATAGATACCATTCCCAATCTCTCTGCTTCTCCTCCAAAGGACACAGGAGAAATCTCCTTCATGCTCATCCATCTGACCTTTTTTTTCCCCCTTTGTAATATAAACTGTGTATAATGCTATCTTTCTGAAGATTTTGTGAGTCACCCCACTTTACTGAAGGAGGAAGAAAAGACAAACTCAGTACTTGAACTGGCACAGGTAAGAAGCAGCCTTGTCTTTAAACAGAAGAAAACCTCCAAAGAGCAATGGTTCCTTTTCAATGGCCTATGGCAAGACTAAGGAGGCCGATCTGCAAACTGATGTTAGGAAAAGATTGCACTGAGGAAACCGCTGTGAAAGCTGCCAGGTTGCCTTCTAGCATATCACAGTCTGGAAGAGAGGGTGTAGAAAATGAGTATTCTTCAGCGTTTGAAGAAGGTGCAGAGTAGCTAGCATTGAATACAACTGCAGTATTACTCCAGCTCGTGCACAGGTAGAGTGTCAAGCGCAAGCTGCCCTGACTCCAAGTGTCTCAAGATGATTTTGTAGCCAGGAGAGGCTCATCTTCAGAAATATGTTAATCTATCTCATGTGCTGCAAAGTCAGGTTTTTAATCAGAATCTGTGCAGTGAGATCTGGCTGTTAAGGGAAAATAATATTGGACATTGTCTCACTTACTAATTGCCAGTGGCATTGTAGATTGTTGGCTGTATATGTAACATATATTCATATACACCTACTGTTCTGAAAGGAGGTGAAATACCTAGCATCTAACCTCAGAAAGAGGGAACCTTTCTATCCCATTTTACATTCCAACTGAAATAACTGAGTATTATTTCTTGTAAGAGGCACTATCACTTATACCTCTGGGAAACAAGTAATTACCTTCAGCTGTATCTTCATTTCAGTAAATAACTTGTGAGTGGGCTCTCTGTCATTCTATTTTTTTTTCATTCCTGTTTCAAGTTAGTCTGCCAAAAAGTATCACTCATTTCCACACTTGAAGATCCATACAAAGCTGTCAGCTGTTCCTTCCCCGAATGTCACCATTTCATTAATTTACTCCAGGATACCATCATCTGCAGGTATGATAGAGTTTGGCTTGCTGAAGATAAATCTTTTGCACATTGCTCATCTTTCCTAGAGTTATTAAGACTTCAGATGTTTTCATGCTTAGAATTTTTTTTGGTGCTTCCTTACGAGACAGCCAAGGCACATCAGTCTTTGCTGGAAGCGGAGTCACCTTTCGGTTCTGCCTTTCATACCCATCATCTCCTTCGTTCTAGCTTCAACGGCTGTTGACTAGAATATCGCCCACATTTGGTGGAATTTGCAGAAATTGAAGTTGTAACTTCCCTTGCCAAAAAACAGCTAGCAGTTGCCTGATTTCTTCCCCCTGCATTGGTAACTAATTTTAGGTAGTATCCTTCTGTAGGAACCATGGCTATAAGGTTAAGAATCAGATGCTTCTAATCATTCAAACAAATTGCAAAGAATTTCCCCCCAGCCAGCAGCCCCAGATAATGCACGTACGCATATGCGATTGATTGATAAGGAGCGGCAGAAGCATCCCGGGGGAAGCGGACAGCAGGGAACGGGCTAACAGAGCGATTCACCTGGCCCGCTCCCCGCAGCCACGCGCCCGGGGCCTCTCAGCCGCTGCTGGGGGAACAGCTAGACAGCCCAGGCACCCCATGCGGTCAGGGCCGCTGCGACAGGCTAGAAGCATGCATCGAGTTCAGGCGCGCATTCCCTGTACCCTTCGGTGCTTACAACAGCAGGGCTCAGCTACACACAAAGTGATACTTTGCTTACCTTGATTTAAAGGCAATTTCCAACAGGAAGGCTGGGCTCTTCCAACCCATAGTCTCTACAGCAATCTCCCAAACACCAGTAAGTAATCCTTTTCTGGACCTGCACCACTGGACAAATACTACTATCACTGCTTTTTTTTTTTTCTCCTCACTGATTTCCTGCAGTCGTCTTACCCTCAGACCCAAACGCCCCCATGTTTTGCGGAGATGTGCTTAGGACAGTCTGCTCTGTGAAACTGCAAGTACCTTTCAAAATCCTTATGCTTACCTTTACGCAGTAACCTCTGTAGCGTTGGGCACTTACTTGTGCAGGCTAAGTTGAAAGCAATACCTTACTCGTGTGTATTTTATGGGGCTTCCCAATCGCTTGCAATCACAGCAACCTCATCACCACTAATGGATTTTATTGCCATACCAACAAGCCACAAATGTTAACAGACCTCGACCCAAGACAGAGGTTTAACCAAGTGAGTAGCCCAAGAATACACTGGACACCTCTGCCGTGAGCAAGAGACTTACTCTTGGTGTTGTAATCACCAAGGTCTCATGCTCCACTTCCTGAGCCAAGACAGACCTGTAAACAGTCTTGTTCTTTGAGAGCTGGAGAGGTGGTATAAGTTTGTCCCTCCCTCCCCTCCCTCCCTCCCCTCTTTTCTCTTCTTACCTGCATAGAAGCGATTCCAAGTTAGATGTACCGTTAGTGTAAGTTCTTGCCATGGTTTATTATAATAGTTGTACTTGCAGGTGCTCCTGCTGACAGCTCTGAGTTTCCACCACTGAAAAGCAGCATAACAAAGTGATGAACACATTAATAAAACATTGATTTTTTTAAAGAAAGATAAAAGATAGACAAGGCTAGTTGTAGTGGTCCCTGCCATTAAAAATTAACACAGAGAGAGCAGTCGTGATGGCTCAGTTGATGAGAGCAAACCGTTGTGCAACAGAGCTCCCACAGAGGGCACTTCTCATCAATTTACCTGCTGCTGGTGTAGGGAGATGAGAGACCACAACCCTCATCCTGCGAGTCTCGTAATAACGCGTGCTGAGCTCTTGGAGAAGACAGCTAGGCTTCAGCGAAACCTACAGAAGAACCAAAATGAGAAACAGTAGAAAGAGTGAAGACAAGTCACCCGTTCTGGTTCCCTCTAATCATTTGCCATGGTTTAGGTATCTTTACAAGATAAACTGCCCTGCTTTTCAAAGAGAAGATTAGGCAGTATGAGCAATACTCTACCTGTAAATCCCAGTCACTGCAACAGCAGCATTCAGCAGTAACTGGGGAGGGGGACCCAAACTCCCCCTTGCGTTGCATAAACACTACTCTTACACTGCCAGCAGAGATATTTGTTAGGGGAGCTTACTGATAGTCTGAACTGGACTATTTTTCTATATTTGATGTTATTAACTCTCTTCACATAGGCCACCAAACAGATGATATGGTGCTTAAAGCATTACCAACACAATCCCATTTCAAACCTCTGCCCATACTGCATACAACAATACACAAACAAGCCTCAGATTTATCATATTTTGTTCTTAAAAAAGAGCTGCAGCCTTTCTCCATCAACAAAGTCTGAATATTTTGTGATGTGTTACAGTAACATTAAAAAAAAAAAAAAAAAAAAAGTGCCATAGTTTGCAGAAACTTTAGAGTGAACTGGTTGATTGTAATTACCCTGTAATACATAATGCACCCTTTTACAAGGCTGCTGGTATCGTAGGTATGCAGAGCAACACAGGACTCATTCCAATTGCTTCCATTAGTGTTTTGTCACTTTTATTAGGTCTTTTATATTATGTTCCCATCTTATTTTTGAATATGAAAGAGGACTCAATACATTTAAATTGAAGACAGACTCAAAGGCAACAAAGTCAGAGACTGAAGCTAAGCACTCCTAATTTATACTCATTGCGCTTTCTGCTTAATAACAAGGTGCGAAGGAATAGGCCATACAGCTGGACCTACTGAATTCAGCAAGACCAAGAAAATTTGGCTTTTAGGTTCAGTCTGATATACTTTTGGCTCTTCTGTCTTTCCATCTCCACAACTATAAGAATATATATAAATATATATATATAATAGAATGTGTTTTATTTTCTTGTACAGTAACTGTCAGTAGCAGCCAAATCTTATTGCTTGTTTGATAGAATTATTTAGCTCTACATCTTATAGCACACAATCAATGAAATTCACTCCAGTTTCTGTTCTGTGAATACTTATTTACTCCTTCCCCTCAAATTCAACCTTCTAAAGGTTTTTTTCTTCCATTTAATGATTACCATTTGAATGCAGCATTGTATGATTTATAATATGGAGGGGAAGGAACTGCACAGAAGCTATAACTATATTTTATCTAGCATCAGCAATATGGCTGCTATGCAAATCCATCCCACCCCTCACTTCTCACAAGCTAATTAAAAACTGTTTGGTTACATCTCCCAGTGCGTGTGGCTCCAAGCTGCCTCTTCCCCATTCATAGACAGGACAGGAGGTTGTCAGTACAGAAAAAGTTAAAAGCCATTCACATACATACCTGATAGCTTCACTGTTGTGCTGTAAGTGTGGCACCAAAAGTAAGCAGCAGGAAAAGAAAAAAAGAAAAAAAAGTTGTGGCATTTATTTTAAAACCAGACTATTAACTTTGTCCACAAGGAGTCACGCTAAGTGTGAATGATCTTCATAGATACTGCTTTAGACAATTCACAGTAAGAAAACAAGTCAGGACTTGCCATGGGAAGTTTTGTTTGGAGCTCCTTTGTGAATTCTCTTAGATTGTCACCTGTATCTTATCACAGTGGACAGGTCTTCTCTGTTCCTTGGATTTTGTCACTGCAACAATAATGATACATTTTTGTGCATTCATATAAAGAACAAAATTTAAAATATACATTTTATTTTTTAAAAGTTATTAAATATTCTTTAAAATTTACAACAGAATGTCTTTTGTATTCTTTTTAATGAACATATTCACACTGCAAGCTATACAGTGAGTATATACATACCCAAAGATGCGTGTGCGCATGCACACAGTGTATGCAATAAAAAATACATAGCATATTTCCTTTTTGTCATTTCTCATTACGTACATTTGATTTGATCTGTCCTTGCTTATTGATTTTTTTTTTTTTTTTTTAAAGTGGCTTACCCGTTCCCAGATAAATTTATACCCCTTTCTGTTTCCTGTTTAAGGACAAGCTGAAAGCATGTGAGAGGCAATACAGTTAACATTTCAGAAAATACTGGGGATCCAGGTTTACTGTTGGTGTAACAAAAAGCATGTAGACACAAACCCCACTATTTTCTATTTTGAACTTGTCTATGTTACTGATAATTTTGAAACAAAAGGTTCTCTCTTCTGAGGAGGAGGCGGTTGCTTAGATTCAGTTATTAACTAGGAAAACTCCGCAAAGTCACAGCAGGCCCTCTGCTGAGAGGGCCCACTAGGAACTTCGGTACCAGCTCCAGAGGAGGCCTGGCTATACCAGGCAGCTTGTCTGCAGTCCTCTCTATTACTTTGCCTTTTCCAGTACAATTTATTGCACCATCTCGGTCAAATGGCTATTCCAGTCTTGCTAGTGAAATGCCTCTACATTTGGTGTATTCCGACCAACACAGGAGTACTCTCAGAAGTATAAGGGTAGAAATGGCCTGAAGGTGGAAGGAACCAGATGCTTTAGAGGTTGTTGCAGGAAACCTCACAAAGGATAATCCAATTCTTTGGTGGAAGTTTCTTCCAACTCCCGCAAGTCAGTGGCAGGTTTGCATTTTTTGCATTTTCTTCATCCTGTTAAGTGTACCACTAGATGGTCTCATTAACCACATCTATCTTTAATTCTCCTACAAATTCTTTAAGGCTTTTGACTTCAATGTTATCTTGTAGCAGTGAATTTCACAATTCCATCATGCCATATACTTTAAAAAAAAAACAAAAAACCCCCCTTCTTATATGGATTTTAAACACGTTGCCTTTCAATTTCATTAATTCACTCTCAGTTCTATACTTCAGAAATGCTAACTTAATGTATATTTGTGGGCACAGAGCAACTCAATTACCCTTACAGCCTAATTTGTCTTCCCAATAAAGCTTAAACCTGGGTAATAGAGTATCCTATTGATTTTCAGGATCCCATCATTTCAACATACCTACTAAGTCAAGTTTATCTTCCCCAACAGCTATCCTACTTCAGTTGTCTTTGCTTTCTGAAATACATGTTGGCAAAGACACCTATAGGTGTTTCTGTTTTAATCAACAGCCAGCCCGGTGTTTCAGCTGGCATCCTGCTATTTTTCTCAAATGTACTCAACACAACCTGGAACCTTCACGCTTACCTGATTATACTGGCTGCGTAATATGAAGAAATTTTTGCCTACAGGGCAGTGCTGCTGCAAATGAAAACACACTAACGCATTAGCAAATAAAAATAAGAACACATAGAAAACATTTCCAAACAGACTTAAGTGCAGCTTCATTCAAAGTTTTTGTCTTGACGCATAAGAAGGGCAGAGCCCTATGTTTCTTAATTTCTGATACATTAAAAAGAACTCAAATGAAAAATCACTAGTAAATTACACAATGTGCAATTTGAAAGGCTGCTTTTTTGAAATCCCATCAGTTGACTATGTAAGGTCTTTCTTTCTACCCTGGGCCTTGCTTTTTTTATTTCCTGTAAAGATATTCTCCATAGAAATACTGTATGTCATTCTGTTCACTAGAAATTATGCTTTTCGTTGAGCTGGAAGTACAGCTTAGTTTACATTTCCTCGCATAGCCAGAAAGCATGTGCTGCAATTACTGTACCATACTCACACCAGTGGAAGTTTGACAGCTGCACCGGTCACTTATGAATCGCCTCACAACGCACGTTCTTCAACGTAGAAATGACTGGTCAGGTAAAATGTTTTTTCAAACCACTCCCCGGTATCTTTTCTGCAGAAATTGCTGTTGAGACAGAATGCTTTGTTATTACAGAATTACTTAGCAGAGACTTCATTGTACATGCAATTAAAGGAATAATTTGAAAGGATGGGATTTTTTATCCAATATAAACCTCCTATTACATTCCCATGGAATTCCCTATGAGTACAGGACTACATTCCCTATTACTATAGGATTTGGTTCCAGTGACAGCCAACAGAAGAAAGTATATTACTGTATATAATTTTATCTATATAAAAAACTAAGTTTTGTACAAGGTACAACATAAAAAAAACCCCTAAAAACTGTTAACAGGTATTGCTTATGTATTTATTTTACCATGCTGCCAGTGATAAAGTTTTAGGTGTAAAGTACTCATCCTGAAGATACTGCAAATTATTACAGAAATAACACGATGTCAGGAACTGGCTTGTGAAAGTCTATTTAGATGCATCTCATTTCCCTCCTCCACAAATGCACCTCCTTGGCTATAAAGCCTAAGCTCACAGCAGCTGCTCGAGATCTACTCCCTGTATCTGTGCTGCTTACTACACACACGGATACTTGGTTAATCACAGACCCAGTCTGCCAAATGCAGAGGGAAAGAAGTGTCAGTATTTTATAGCTTTACATGCCCAAGGATAGGCATCTTGTGTGGTTTTAGGCAGTTTAGGTTTGCCACTGCGTTAGGAGACCACAGTCCCTACACAGGAGAGAAAAATAAGTACTGTAACCACGTAATTCATGTCACCCTACTTAGGAACCTAGCTAGGGAGCAAGTCTGAATTGCTCTCTGAATGTCCTCAGTTTCCCCGCTACAAGCCTGCAAACTGCTAGATGAGTACTGTTGCTAGCAGAACTGCCACTGCTTGCTTCGCTTTCCCCAAAGAGACTTAAATTGCAGGGAGGTTTTTTTCTTCCTCTTTTTCCCTTTACCCAGTTTACCTTGGAAACTCGCTCAGTGCTAGTGTATCACCCACACATGCAATTAACTGATTCTGATTATTACATCTCAGCTTGGATAATAAGCAGCCAGGATACTGAACTGGCCAAAAAAACACCTTAACCTAGAAACATTCCCATTGCTGTTCCTTTGGAAAGCTCACGTACATGCACCCACTACTGAGGACAGTGGAACAGCGTATGCATCCCCACATTTGTCACTGTGGTAGCTTTCTAAGATAAATCCTCCCCCCCCACCCCCAAGTGTTTTCAGTTGGCTTTCACTTCTCAAGGACTTGAACCCCACCTCCCCACCCCAAAGGGAGTTAATGCCAGATACAAACTCAATTAAGAAGAAGCATCCATAAAAAGAGCTCTTCAGTATGGTCCAGGTTCTAGTGCTTTCTCGGAAACCCTCCTCTTGCTCGCTCGCTCTCTGAGCAGAAACCAGGTATTTATGACGGTCAAAGCCCCTAAAAGCTCCTCTATAACTGTCACAGCTCCACACAGCCCTCCTCCCTCCCCACCAATGGTCACTGTCTTTGCAACTATAGTGATTTAATTGGAAAGTGATGTTGGCATTAGCCAAGTAGGGAGACTGCATGGAGCCACACGTGACGATGGGGTTTTGGGGAAACAGCCAGCTGTGAGCTCAGCTGCAGGAACGGGACACCTGAGTCTGTCAGAAACAGAAATAGCCCTCCCCTGCCCTCCCTCGTCTCCCCGTGAACAGCTACGTTACACTGCTTGGTTTTTCAAGAGCAGGGATGTCTCTAAACCTGATGGTTGAAAATGGTCCTGCTTTTGGGGGGAAGAACAGAAATTGTGAACTCAGGCCTGTGCACAACTGAAGGAATTGTAGATTTGCAAATGCAAACAGAAGAATTGGATTGATGTGTCATATAATTACCCACTCACTTTCCCTAAACAAAATAACTCACCAGCTTGAAAGTACAGCTTGTTGTCATGGAACTTGCTTGATATTTGGTGCTAATAAAAAATGAAGTTTTAAAGCTCCTTCCTGTGAAGTTCATGCATTAAAGTTCTTCCCCATTAAACACCTTCTTACTCATAACTGTGCACCACAGCTGGTTACCCTGACACAATACACCCTTCATTATCAAAATGTCTTTTGAAATAAGTGCTCACTGGTTTAAAAGAAGAATTATCACATGGAAAACTGGCATAATTAAAGGTTTACTGCAAATCATACTATCTTGTTTCTGATGGAATCAAGAGTTAATGTACATTCAAAAATCTATGTATGTATGTTCTTCTCAGAACCAGAATATTCCAATACAAACAATCTTTGGTTGCTATGGATGACACAGGACTCCAGTTTTTCACACTTCTATGGTATTACACCATAGAAGGGGAGAAAGAAAGAAAAGAGAAACTAAAAATCAGAGATAAGAAGAAAACGCAGATACGGGAGAACGCTGGCAACAGCTGAAAGAGCTAGGGACACAATACTTGGCACCTGAGCAGAGCCTCTTTTCCTCACTGTAAGGTACAGAAGTAGAGCAGCATCCCATGAACTACATGGTGAGCCCTTTCAGGACACACACTGTCTTCTTTTAGAAAGATGCTCCCAGAACTGAATCAGGGCTGTAGTGTATATACAGAAAATTCTCTCTATAAACTGTTCCACCTAATCCCTATGATTTAGTGGATTTCTGCTTTCTGAGTCTTCTATAAACTCCCAAGCGGTGACTCCCAAAGTTGTAGGACTGACGCAACCCTTGTCTATAGTGTGCTGTTATTCAGCTCTACAGAACCGAAGCAGTGATGCCCTACTGTACCGCAGCCTGGGACAACCTACTGCTCCTTGGGTATTGCCCAGGGCAATCATACGGGTGACTTCCGAGCAGTGGCAAAGCAGCTGCTACAGTCCCTGGGGAAAGGGGAGCAGTCACCAACCTCACCTCGAATACACAGTGGTGAAAGGTCTGCAGATAAATGCTAAGTGCAGCTTTGTTTACCTGTTTTTCCTTGATCCTGCTTTCCTGTCCTCTTCCATGTTTCACACTGAAATCCCATCTACTCTCCTCCTAGGTGACACAGGTTCACAGAGCTGCTGAAGGACACTGGAATAGTCAGATGATGAAAATGGTTACAAGCGTTACAGACATCGATTTCTCTTATATCCTCCAACCTTTAGTACTTCCAGCCTCACAGGAAGATCAATCCAGGCAGCAGTGGGGGATGAATTTGTATGTAATTTAAACATTACTGAAAACTGCTGAGATCCATGACATTTAAAAGAACTCAGCATGTCACAGCCAGTGTGTCACTGCTCCACATACTTACATGGAGTACAGTGTCCTGCAAGTTAGAGAGAGTTGTCAACATCAGTGCAATTATACAGAACATGAGAACATTCAGCTTTGCAATCAGATCTAGCACCAAACAGCAGAGTGCCCTGGTGCCTTATTTATACAAGCAGCTTTTTGCTAAGCATAAACAGAAATATGGGACAATACTGTCATTGTCAGTGCTGATGGTGCGAGCTTATTTCATTTTCATTTTAATTTAGTGAGCTCTCACTGAAAATTAAAGATTCCTTGAGAGCTTTATAGCATGAAGTGAAGTGGCAAATTAAATTGAAAATTGAGATAATCCCCAGAAATGTGTACACAAGTAAAGCAGCTTTAAGTCCAACCACCTTTCAGACTGGTAAGTTCTTGTACAGATAATAATATTAAAAAAAAAAATCTCCTGCAATGAAAATATTCTCAAGGCTTTCACTTTGTCTGAAGACATCCCAGAATGCATCACATTGTGTCTACACCATCATCTGCAGTGAGACCACTCAGATCTCTATCAGAGAATGACAAAGTACTGATGTGGGTTAAGCGAACCAGAAGTGCCACAGCATTTCACAGTCAGGAGATATATATATATTAAAAAAAAAAAAAAAGAAAAAAAGGAGGGAGTCCAGCTGAGCAGGTCTTTTTTGAATTTCTTCTGGCTAGCTTACTAAGAGTACACGTCTCTAGCCTCAACGCAATCTTCATTTCAGCTTTGCATTCACCCTCAGTGTTTCCACATAGCAACATTTGCTGATTCGAAAGCATCAAGATCTCTGTTCAGGTAAGAAAGTTGCTCAGCTCGGCTCTGCAACTCTTTCCAAAGTCTGGATAAAATTGGTCCTGCGGCAACAATATAATAAGAAGCGAAAACCCTGAAGGAATGACATTCTGGTATACAGGCACACACAGAAGGAATTTAAGCCCCAGGAATGAAAGCAGATTTGCCAGTAGGCAAGGTTGTGCTGTAGTTTCAGTTACGTCTTCAATGCAATTTTTGAAGCAGAGAACGTGATGAATCCCCAGGGAAACTGCACAACCACAATGCCTAAGCATATTTAAAGATTATCATTCAGGGCTTTTAAATCCAGCTCTATGTTTCCATTAATCCACTGAGCTGGCAGCCCAATCTCACATTGGCAGGCTCGCTCTCCCTCTAACAATAGAGAGCTTATTAAATATTAAGGTCTTAATCTTAAGTACTTCTGTATGACTGAAAAATCCTGAACAGTGCACAGAAGATAAACATTTTCCAACCAAAAAGAAAACCAACAACCCATAAGGTGATATTAGATAGAGGCAAATGTCCCCAAACTAGCAGGAAAGCTGTGTAATAAATCCATTCATTTTAAAGTAGCCGCTGTGCCCCTGCAGTCACGTGCTGCCCCACTTGTCTAGACACTGTGTTCACTGGCTCACTTCTGAAGGACAAAAGCTCACTTCTCTCCTGCCCTGAAATGCCGACTTCGCAATCAGAAAGAGGTTCACAGCAGGATTCACACTGCTCTGATAACGCTGATGGAAAACACTGGACAGGTAAAGAGAAGGATAAACACTTGGCAAAGGGTAGAGGGACCAGCAGCACGTCTGATATTTGATCTCCACTATTTTCCATTATACTGTAAAAAAGCATTCAGCTAAGATAGCTTTTGCTTAAAAATTAGGCTAACTAAAATGCATAAACTAGATATGTATCCAATGAGAGATTTTTTGAAAAGTCATTTTCCACCTAACATGAAAGGGGAGAGTTTGAGTCAGGTGGATTATTTCCCCCCTGTATTTCAAGCGGATCACTGGATCTAGCACAACTTGGGAGAAAAAAAGGAAAGCTTTTAGCTGAGATTTTTAGCTTTTCATACTGTTAAAACATTCCACTGGATCCAACAGTAAGTCAGATGGTCACCAGGAAAACAGCAGCAAATCAGGTTCCTTCTTTGGAAGCTCTTCTGCGGACAGAGGCCAGGGAGCACCCACAAGGGTGCCGGCAACCTGCCGGGCCCCTCAGATCAAAGATCACCCCCCATGGGGAGCGCGAGCAGTCCTGCTGCACCCTGCGCAGTCCTGGGAGCTCCTCTTGGGAGCGTGGCTTACTGCACGGCCTGAGGAACGAAGACCTTCCAGGTTTCAAATAGGTCCTTGGTCTTCTTTCTCTCTATGCCCTTGCCTCCAACCCAAGTTTTCCACTGCAGTCAGATCCTCAACTCTCAATTCCAAATCCATGAAGCAGACGAAGGGTCTTCTGCCTCCTTTACAAGCAAACTACTCTCTGCAGAGCAACGTTCCCCTGCGGGCTGGCACGCCGAAGCCTTTCTGACCGCAACCAGAGGCACTGCGTCTTCCCCACAGACAGAAACGTCAACTTGACCTTCCCTTTCTAGACTCAAGACATGCTCAGATTTCAAACAACAGTCAGACAGACGTCACACCACGAGGAGCAAAACCTGGATATTGCCCAAAAGGAAAGAATTAGGGGGCGTAAGAGCTCTGCATGTGCACACGCCATCCCAGAAATCAATCAAAGCAGCATATTGGATTTAGTGCTGGCCTCGACCATGATGAAGCAAAACCCAAGTGGCCGCGCGAGGTACAGCGTAACTGCACCTTAGCCCAGACCGACGGAGACAGCGCCGCGCTCTGCGCTACAGGACGCTGCCTTGGCAATGCCGGCAGCCGACGGGCACTGCCATTCCTGATGCACGACTTGCAGCTGCACCTGAGAGAGTACTTGCAAAAGTGATGCGCACACACACAAATTTTCCATGATGCTGTCAGATCAAAATGCAAAGTTACAGTGAGGATGTATTTGGCTAGAGGTTCAGCTTAGGCTCAGCCTCATGTTTCCCTGGCCTATGTCGTCACGTATACGCTCATCAGTATGGAACAAAGTGTTTCACTATTCACGTGTGAAGAACACGATTAACATTTCATAAAAATGAGTTCATCTCCAGTGGCAGGTACTACAACAAAGAAAGAAGGTGTTGAGGGCTAGAAAATACATGAGGCTTCAAAACCTTGGGAGGGATAAAACAGCATTCACAATTCTGTAAATAGTTTTGCACTGCAACTCAATCCCTTTCTTAATAGGGGATTACAGCAATCACAGCATTCGGTATCACTCAGTATACACACACGACTCGTGTATTAACTCCTGTACATTCAAAACTCAGTTCAGCTCTACCACAATGATACGCTCATGCACTGGACACTTTTTGTGTGCGTGTACTAAGCTTAGTTTGCTTGTGCCTCATTCCACACCTGAACATCTGTCTTATAAGAACAGTCTTTAGAAATGCTCGTGACAGGTGCTTGCAAATACTGCTTTATGTAGAAATAATAGAAACAAAAAACAAAGAATCATTTTAATGCCCAAAACAAGCTGCAAAATCATTTAAAAAAAAATCACGCTACTTACATAAGCACAGGAAAGTAATTACTCTGATATTGTGCAGAACGGTCCATGAGACATTTAATAAAAATAAGCTTTTCAGCTTCTTTATAGTATCACAGTTACTAAGTTCTTTTATAATCTCCTGATAGGTAAGCCAAGCTTGCCTTCCCATAAATTTTATGTACCCGAATATAAAGCTTTGCAGGCCTATCTCATCAAATTTAATTTCCTTCCTTATCCCTCTTAATTCTCAAAGTTTAATTTAACACTGGCAGAAATGAACTGGACTAGTTAAAATGAAGTGGAGAACAGCCATCATTATGAATGCACATTTTACCAGCCTCCGTTCCTTATACTCCTGCAAATAAAAGGGATTTATTCTCCAAAGCAGTCTTCAGACCAAGATCCTGCATACAGATCTATTAGCACTAACTCGCATTTTGACAAAGACCGTATATGGGACACAAACCATGACAGAGACCCAAAACAAGGGGCACTTTTAAAGACAATACTACACAGCACCGCAGGGTTCATTAACTTCGCGCAAATAATTGACCTCAGCTTCACTTTCTTAATTTCTGATTGTTTCTGTTTGCAAGTTTCCGATGTACATTTTTAATGGTAATGGCGAAAGGATGAGACATTTATCAGACCACAGATAATTTTGAAACTAAACCAAACATCTGTCCTCAGGGCGATGCACATTCGAGGGGCTGCTTACAAAATGCTGCCTTTCAGCCGGATAACATCAGCAGTTCTGCTGTCTGACAGAAAACCAAGCTTTATAGTGAAAAAAGGCCTTGGATGGAGATATGTCATTAGAGAATTCAGAAAGCTTACCAGGTGGCGGCTCGCTTTCAACGCTGTTTTTCCAGACCACACCAATATGCAAACACCGTTTCCATGTGCAGTGGGTCATGCCGTTACCCTGCCTTGCTGGCCACTGCAATCATTCTGGGTGACAACTCCCTGTCCAAATTCAAGCACCTGGCACCTGCACTGCAGAATACTTCTCACTAAGCAAAAATTTCATTATGTTGGTTTTGCTCTGAAATTAGAAGTAAATTCTTTCAAATGGAACCGTTTACTGCCGGAATAGTGCCGAAAGAGTGATTGGATGCTGCCAGGGGAAATACCTTAAAAAGGGCAAGAAACAGGCATTATCATGAAAGCAGCACTATCAGTGAGAACTGGCTGAGCTACACAAGCGCCTGGCACAGCTCTGTTCTCAGAAGCGCACTCCTCCTCATCAGGCAGGGCCACTGTCCGCTCCCTCTTTTCAAATAACAGCTTTAAATTTTGTGCAGCAAGGGGGAAAGCCCTTATTCCTTCCTTCGATTCCCCCCATTCTTACTGAGTCAACACAGCTGCCGGAGATGCAGCTGGACTCTCTTTTGGTTTGAGATTCATTAAAAGACTACAGTCAAGCTGCAGCCACACTGCTACCTTCTGTTTTAGTTATAAACAACAGTAAAAATGCTTGAACACAACTGGGCTCCAGACTTCCAAATCAGTGGCAAAACAGGGCCGGTGGCATCTTTAAGCAGCAATGGTGCCTGAACGTCAACAACGTTTGAACACCAAAAAAAAAAAAAGACTACAAGAAAATGGCTTGGGTCAGAAAGTTGAGCAGCAGCATGCCTCAGATGTCACACAAACACAAAAACCATGTCGTCGCTTCCTGAAGGATACAAGCATACCACATGACTTTGAAAAAATTATTTTCTCCTTTATTTCCCCATCATCCTTTGTCTGCCAGGTGTGTTTAGGTGTGCAGTGGGTCATGCCGTTACCCTGCCTTGTGTGTGTTTAGGCTATGGACTCTTAGGAACACTATTAGCGCCTGGGAAGGCAATAAGTATTTACAGTATTCATTTTGTGAGCTGCAAAATTCACTCAGGTACATCATTCTCTGCCAAAAAGCATCAAGTGAAGCCATCAGAACATTACCCTTATTTTTTACAAATATATTGGCCAAGAGCACAGCATTTACTCTGCCAAAATGTTTCCTACTCCTTAGCTCCAAGAAAGAAAAGGCTCAAAGCACAGAGAAGATCTGGGGAATGCAGGGGTCTGGGTTTCTTTTGCCACGTCTAGGCTGAAAAGACAAAGCACATCTCCAAAAGCAGTTGCTTCGCGCCGCCTCTCCCTCTTCCCTCCAGCAGCAGTGAGCACTCTGCTTCTCCTTCCTGCACTCTCCACCCCCTCAAGAGGTGCAGGCAGATAAGCCCAACAGCTGCCTTCACAAGGAGGAGATCGAATCTGAACAAGAAATTTGGATCTCTCCATGGCAAAGGTTTGAGCACTCGATGTTAGAGAAAACAGGAGACTCCTCACACTCCTCGGGATCATGAATACTATCCTTATCACTTTATTTTTCTTTTTTTGCTCTCATTAAAATAGCTGATAAACCTGGCTAAGTGAAAGTCAAAACTTACTGCACATTCCCTCTTTTATCAGATGCAGTAATCCCAAGTCCTAAAGCAAATACTAATGGTATAATTTAGCCTTCAGTGCTTTCAAATAGTTAACATGCTTCCAAACTGGGCTTTCAAGACTTGAGCTCAGCCCAACTCCTCTGTGCAATTGCATCTTCGTGTCAACCACAATTTCAGGGTTGATGTGAACAATGAAAGAAGGAATTAGATAGAATTTTAAATCATGGCACACTGTTTGACAAAGAAAGTCTATCTAAAACAATTCCAAACTAACAGCAAAAGCAATTTAATTTTAATAGAAAGTTCTGAGGTGAAAAGATTAAGCAGCATGCAAAGGACTGATACAACACATGACCATTTAGTGCTGTAATTCTAAAAGCATCACTGAATAAAACACTTTCTAATGTTAATTCAAATTAATGATACCAGCAAGTTAGCCAGACTCTGAAAAAAAATTTTTGACTGGTTTTAAGTCGTATCTACAATTACAACACAAGAGGCAATATCTTCACAAAGAGAGGTGCTTGCCACAGGGACTTCAGAAGAAACTGTCTGTGTACTTGCATGGGCTGAACTTGTCTGTATCAATCAATCCAAATGCCTCCAGCCGGGGCATCACCAGCTCCAGCGCTAGTGCAAAACAAAGGGGCTTTAGCCTCTGCCCAGAGCTTTTTCACCCTAGGATATGGTATAGCGGAGTCAAAACAACACAACTGCCTGTTTTACACAAAAGCTCTTAGCCCTGTACTGAAATAGCAGGTGTTTCCATGGGGGAAATCAGCCCAGAGGTAGCATTGCTGAGCAGAGTTGAACACTGTCAGCCTACCACAATATCACTGTAGTGGAGATGGGGAAAAGAGAGCCAGGCCTGCAACTAAAATGGCATAAATTGCCTCTCCCCTCATTGCAGTCACGCAGTGCTCCTGGGCACCTTTTCCCCAACTTTCGCAGCACTACAATGCTGGCACCGCTACTGCTGGGCCTTCATCCACTTATGAAATACAAGCTTGTCCACCATGGGCATTTATTTTGTCCAGCCTCCAGAAGAAACAAAGGAAAACATGCAAAGGTTATGAGAAACGTAATGCTAGTCAACTAACTTAGAGCATCTGAACTTTACTGTCCCCCAAGCGTTCACCTAAAAATCAGAGGAGAAATATTAAAGGCTGGGTAAAAATGGACATACCCAGTCCTAAATACTTTCCTAAATTGGGCAGAGATTGCCTGTTTGCTATTTTTAGTCACAGTCCCATTCACCATACCTGCAAAGGGAGCACATACCAAAGGTTCTCCTGCACTGCAGGAAAACACCCTGAAACGTATCAAAGGGCCTTTCCTATTTGCAGATTGTAAGGAAGAACAGAGGAGCAAATTAGTGTTTTACATTCTGTCTTGTCCTCAGGGTATTTTTTCAACTACTTTAGCACTTCCAATGCAATAAGAAAGGGAAAACAACATACTCAATCTTACCTTTCTGAGCAGGATGAGTGGCAGAAATATGCATAATGTACAAATTTACATACTGGAGGAAACTTGTGAAACAGCGCAGTCTTCTGACTTCTACACCATGCACACTGATCTGGAAGAAGGTGAGATACATCAGTCACTCAATCCCAGCTGCAATCGCACACACAGCAGGGAAGGCACAGCAGGAGACGACACAGCAGAAATATCAGATAAACCTGGTCCAAGAAACAGTGCCCAGATTTACAGAAAAATGCAGCAATATGCACACAATCTTACAGCAAGTCACTTGCACAAAAAACACACGGCACATATTCTAGAAACTTGGAGAGTCTGTACCCTTCCACCACCACTTGCACATGTGTTGCGATTTCAGGTAAATGAAATGAGAGTTAGGAAGTCTCCAGAAAGTCAATATGCTCCTCATCTACAACTGAACATTTACACATGAGCTTCATTAGCTCCCTTCAAAACAAGATGTGAGCAAGGTAATGCGCCATGATGAAGTTCTGCTGCCACCTGGGCAGTCGGCTGAGAATTCATAGAGAGGGAGGCAGCTTTCTAATTCCTTTTATGCTTTGCCTTCCTACCTTAGACAATTGCTAAATCTTATCTTATTAAAACTCCACATACTGAATGGATCAAAATACGATCGTCTATGTGCCACAGAAAGGCAATTCACAAGCAGCTCTCAGCAGTCAGTGTGGAGAATTAGGTCTAACTTCTTGGAAATTAGAATCAGGAAGAGCTTATTTTACTAACAGCTTTTAAGAAACATTTTTTGGTTTCTATGAAAATGCTGTACAGATATACCATAACCAAACAAGCATTAAAATATATCTAGAAAAGCTAAATGATAGGAATAAGAATGCAAAACAACTAAATGTTTTAAATTTTGAGTCTTAGATTCCATCCAGCTATATTTTTTTTGCAAAATAACATTTTGTAATAATGTTCTAGTTCCAACATAATACATTTAAAGGCAGGTTTTCAGCTTTTAATCTGAAATGCTAACACTTGTAATAAGTGGTCTTATTTATTTTTGCAACTTTTTGAATAAACAGTGTTAATCAAATTCTATTCCAGCTATCTTTAATTTATTTATTTTTTTCTAAAGAGAAGATTTTCCCCCAGTATAGAATATCAAAGTGATTGCATGGTAGACCACAAAATACTGATCCAGGCTCGCATAGCTGTACCTGCTAAAAGGTTGTGTAGTGTGCTATTTTAAGCTTTAATGGTGTTAATTTTCACTCACCACCTAGAAAAGATCACTGAGAAACGGAATTTTGAGGAACAAGTAAAATAGCTACTCAGAGTCTCTTCAAGCTGCAGAAGCGGAGTCCATCTGCTTTGTGCTGCCATGTGTTTAACTGAAGGCAAACAGCTGCACTGTGCATTAATCAAAACAATAAAGTTTACCAGACACCTCCCAAATTCAGGAGCGACTGTAATTACTGTTCCTTTGAAGAGCCATTACCTTTGCAGTCTCCGCAGAGAAGTATGCACAAAACACCACCCCCCTGCAAAAAATAATCACCACTAGTAGCTTGTAATAGAAGTGGAAAAAGCTATTGCGTGTTTTCACCCAAGCCCATAAACTTCACTAGATTGTTACCCTTTGATCAGCAACTTTTTCTAACTAAAAAGCAGTAAAGAAGCTGTTTTCCTATTGTCATCCTTCCCTCCACCTTGCCTCTTCTCTCTCACTCCCAACTTTCTTACCTGGAAGCTACCAAGAAAGAAATAGTGATGTATCTTCTGGCCATTAATTCTGGAGGTTGAGACCTACATACGACTACAAAATGGAACAATAAAGTAAGGGACAGAAGGAATTTTCCGCAATGAAGTAGCATCTCACAATGACACAGACTAAACAATTTAGTTTGCACAAGTCTCTGTTAAAACTGCGATTACAAAGATTCTACACAAGCTCCAGTTTTCAAGACAGATACACTTAACACAAGAGACGCCTTTCCGGAGATAACACGAGATACCGTTATCCCATGTGTACGATCAATGTGATTTTCCCAGTATTCAGATAACTCTTTTCTGTCTTGATAAAAGACAGCCCCAGCTTTGCTAACTGTTAAAATGATGTGTGGAACAATAACTGACAATAAAAATATTAGCTTCATATAAAAGACTGATTACAACAGAATCTTTTTTTTCCTCAATGAATGCAATAAAAGCCCTGCAGAAAAAGGCTTAGGGCAAGAAAAAGGTTAGACTCTGCATGAGTCTAACCCAAAAAAGTGAAACACGGGGAAACACAAGAGCATGTGCCTGTTGTAAGAAAGCTCTGCTCTGCATGAAATAGGCAAAACTTCATGTTATTTTCAGAGCATATCACACTAATATACAGAAATTTGCTCTTGCAATAGAATCAGATGATAGAGCAAAGCTTGTTTCCTTAAACATATCTTAGAAAACTGAGTGATGGAATACTCTGTTGAAATAAACACACTTCCACTTACCATTTGCTATACTAGATATATGCTGTATTAATAGGAACACTAGATATTCATACCCCGGTCATACCCTTGAGTCTTCATGTCCGATATCTTTGGCCCTGCAAGTACTTAATTTAAAGAGTACTTGCTTCTAAGCAAGAACAAACACTTTACATGCATATACATATATATATTTTTTGCTTTGCAGATGAGGAAAAAATATGTTTCTTTGCATTGTAAAACAATGCTTGCCTTGTTTCAAAAAGAACGGAAATGAAAGTCACCTACCTAGCGCCACAGTTCTCCAAGCAGTGCCACCGCAGCCCTCCCACCCACCTTCTGCCCTTTGCTCAGCCTGCCCTACTTGTCCCAGGGAAGGTCAGAAACACGGGTGCACTGATGACTCCACTTTCGCACCCGCATCTCTGTCCTGCGTGATCCTTTCATACGTGCAACGAGGTACAAATTCCACAAGAAACCTGTGCTCCTGTTGGATCGTTGATGGCATACAACTTTGTGGCTTCTCTGGGATCTAATAAAAGGCCAGCGGACACTGCCACGCACTGGAAAGTTAAATGAACACAAGACACAAATCCACTAGAAGTCAGTCTTCATTCGTTCTGGGAGCTCACATGCCTTCCGGTGCTCGCTTTTCTTTTCGAACACTGAGTTCACAATAAAGAATTATGCCTACTTTGTTTCTTTTGGAACATTATTTATAAAGTAACAAACATGTCTGGCCCTTTACAGATAAAAGGCAGCATCCCTGGCCTCAGGCACTTGTATACCATGGACGGCTCAAATTCACAGCGCACTCACCATCTGGTATTTAATTTTCATGATACAGCAAGGGTTAGTTTGATCTTTTGACACAGAGGTATCCACTCCATCTCTAAGGATGGAAAAGACACTTCATTCTAACATATAGCTGAGCTCGAAGACAAACATAACACTTGAACTTCACAGAGAACCACCATGGAGTATAAAAAAAGATGAAAAACATGGGATAAATTACATGCATCTTTTCTAGAGAGGAAACAACAAGCTAAAATGAAACATCCTTTTCTTCCCCAATCCTCCAATTTTGAAATCTCTAGTTATTAGATAGTATAAAAATGGATGCCATTTCAGATCACAACCCCTTCCATTTTTTACTGACCATTTTTTTCTGAAACATTCTGGTTCAGTAGTACCACCAAAAGTAGAAAAAAACAGCATAATAGAATTTAATTCTTGTGCTATTCTAGATACCATTGCCCGAGTGACTTTAAATTGCTTTTGAACGAACTAGAAAGTTCAAGTTAATTGAACACGAGGATTCACATAGCAAATTATCTTAGCACTAATGGTATGGAAGAAAAAAGCTTGATTAGTAAACCCTGCTGGATACTTGCAATGTGAGAAGTCGAGAGGTGCCAGAACTAAATCAGAGAGGTGAAGATCAATAGTTCTTTAATCAGTGGTGGATTACAGCAGGATTTATTCCGCTGAAACCAGCAGGGGCAGATAAATCCCCCACGGAGATTAATTACTGGGAAGGGTGGATGCAAAGAGAGGAGTGTGGTTATCTTTGTGACAACTGTAAGTGGCAAGAAGAGCACCAGAGGGTGTACAGAGCTATTGCCTGGATCTCTGCTGGTGACCTGCAACTCCCTCATCAAATTCCCAGCACTTCCTCTTAGTTCCTTCCAAAAAATTGCCTTGAAGCCCATGTATTTCTACAAACGCAAAACTTACAAAGTGAAAAGCAGGGACAATTTCAGAACGGTTTGGGGGCTTTGTTTTTAAACTGATGGATTGTTAGAGCTTTAGGTTAATAAAAATTCTGTATTGTGGAGGTTAAAGCGCCAACGTGTACAGTAAAGGAACAACAGCTTTGCTTGGACAGATGCTGATCACATTCACAGCACCACTTAAGCCAAGGGGCAGTCAGCTCTGGGGCTCTGAGTATTGGGGCTATCCACGCAATCCATCACTGTGTGCATACTTATCATTTCCATTATAGCCTTTGGTGCTGAAAGTTATGGTTCCCACAACCTAACCGCTAATGCATAATGCACTAGTATTATCAACGGAGACACTAAGCAGGCTAAGCACAGGAGAGAAATCATGAAGTACCTCCTGGATGCAAAAATGAATAAGAAACAAGTCATGAATTGAAATTATTGTGATTTTGAACTACTTATGGAATTTATTAAAATGAAGAACAGAGCTAACAGCATAGCTTGTCAACGTTCGATTCTCTACCAGCCAGAGGGAAAGATATCCAGTTGGTTCACCCCATCCTTATTTTATGCTTACTTACATTAACAACAAAAGACAGCAAGATGTAGAGGGTCCATCATATATTAATTTGCTGGACATAACCTGATGGATGTATTTGTTCACTTACCAGGAATTGTTTCAATTGGCCCCTGTCTTAAACCTTGATCAGATGATATCAACTTCTCAGTGTTGTTTTCTTGCAGAAAATATTCCAGAAAATACTCTGAATTCTACCGCCATCCCAGTTGTGCTGTTCTATTTTCAATGACTGTGAATTCAGGAACTTGAAAAGAAACTTCTGTGTTTTATCTCTGGATTTTATCAGATACTAACAATCATGTTTATGTAGTAAGTCAGAAAAGGTTCTTTATTGGGGAAAAAAAATTGAAGTTTAATACACACATGATATAAATTACAAAAATTATTTTTAAAAATCACCTCTCCAGAATACCCAAATTAATTGAAGGCGGAGTCTCAATGAAGCAAACAAAGTCTTTTGCAGATCGTCTCCTATTTTAAAGCAGGTCATAAAAATAATCCAGGCCTTGTCCCAGCTCCCAGATGGATATTCCAGTGCCCAATTCTTTTGCAAGCTCTAAACGCAATTGGATGGACTAAGACAAAGACACACAAAGCAATCAGCTTTTACTCAGAGGCATTAGACATTCCCTGCTGCCATTTCTTCACGCCATTATCAGGCTTTTAAAAACTAACTATCCTTGAACCAGATGCTGAAAAGCCTAACATCTGTATTTCAAATATTCTCTGGTTACCAAGCATTCAGTGAGAGACAGTAATTGTACCAGTTAATTCAATGACCTAATACACGATAGCTACCTAAACAGACAAAACACCACAGAAATAAATCAGATTTATGAACTATACAAAGGACTATTCCAATTTAGGCTACCATTTTGCAATGTACGGAAATTCTAACTCTTCACAAAAGTTTCCAAGGGTAAAATAAAACTTTATCACTGAAGACAATTAGAACAACTTGTCAAATACCATCAAGGTCTCTTACCCTTGCCTTCTCCCAGGACAGAGTCGTAATTTTCCATGTCAGAATTTCATTTTAAAGAGATTCTGGGAGATTTACATTGAAAAATATCCTTATCTGTGCTACAGGCATTGATTTAGATGTTTATAACGGAAATAATGTTACAATTTATATTCTGCACTTCTCTCAGTTCAGACAATCAAAATAATTTTTTGAACCTTTAACTTTCACGTTTTCATACTTTGAAGGGCAGCACTGCAACGCCTGAACTGCTCACACCACAAGGATGCGCTTAAAGCTCATTTCCACAGGAAACTGAACTAAGTATCAAGATGTCATTAACAGATCTGCTGGGACTGCAGTTCACGACCGCTTTTAACTAACCCTGAACAAGTCGGTTCGGAGCAGACAACCTACCATTGATGACAGCATTAAAAAGGGGGAGAAACACACTTGTGAGGGGGAAATAAAACAATATTTAGTGTTCCATTGACCAAATTTATGTGAACAATTTGTTTTGCCCCCGCATACAAATCTTGTAAAATATTTCATTTCAAACTTGTCGAAATTGGAAAGAAATTCTGTTTCTCTATTTATAAAATTTACCAAACACCACAGTTGAGTATCTGTTATTATTAGGAGAAGACTTAATTTAAGAAAATGTTAAGGAACGCATGTTCCTTAATTAATTAATAAACTTAATTAACCCAGCTAGTACTGACAATAGCCTGGTGAAATCATTCCACATGACCAGAGAGAATGTAGCACAGCAATATTCAGAATAATTTCTCTCTTCTCTGGGAGGTTTGCAATGAGACTTTCCAACACTCTAGGACTGGTGCTAGCAAGAGCATAGTTAGACATGGTAATTAATATCCCATATGTGTTAATACTTCCACTAGTATTAGATTAATGACGGAAGTATCTTCATCCTAATGGAACTTAGGGGAATATGTGCATTTAGAAAAAGGGAGCTTTTGATAATTTCACACTGGTTTAACCATATAAAATGTCTCTGTTCTCTCTAAACATGATATACTTTCATTACAGAAGTAATTTCCTTCCAATATTAAAAGTCAGCAGAGGCTTAAGATACTGCATTTAGGTTAATACAAGAAAATTTAAGACAGCTTCCTAGGAAGGATGAAAGTAACCATTGTATCAAATATACTGGCATATTGCAGATCATTGTATGGACAGAAATCACATGCCCCGCCAAAGGGTTACAATAAGGCCAAACATTTCAGTTTTCAAAACCCTAAAATATGTTCCAGGGAGAAAGAACTGAAAAAAGCAGGGTGATGCAGGGCAACAGTGTGACAAAGGACTCTGCTCCAGAGGAAGGCAAAAACTCCCTCAAGCTTCCAGTCAACGTGATCAGAGGGACATTTTCTTCCATGTCTCAGCATGTCTGCACACACATGAACTGTGCACTCGAATGGATCCTCTCAGGGCACTGGTTCACCCTTATGCGTCTTATCTCTAGACATGGCTAATCTTCAAAGATCCCCCAAACCCAGTTATGCATTAGATGGAAAAACTAAGCTTGTTGTACAGGCAAGCAGATGAAGCCTTGAATCATAGCAAGTATGTCAGGGTGAACTTCTTTCACAAAAGCCTAAGCCCCCGTTCAGCATTTTGTAAAGTGTCTCAATAATCCAACACGTCAAGGAAACACCTCTTTCTTTTTCCTACCCTCCGACCAGAAAAAGGGGCACCTACCTTCAATGTTGGATAGAAGATGGCATGTTTTCCTCCTTTATTTCTGCAAAGCACAAAAATGAAATAGTCACAGCAGGTATGGTAGATTCTCATAGGATTTTTAGCTGAGGTTAGAATTCAAAGACAGTTTCATTCCTTCCCATAAAAAGGAAACAAAGGTAGATAGTGCTAGAGAAAACTATTGATTTTATTCTGAAGAAGCTACTACTATTAAGATGCATCGGTATGTTCAGCACATGGGACTTAATATGCCCATATCAAAGGCAGAGACTACTTGCCATTTGGTAACTGGTATATTTGAGATTTCCTATCTAGTGGCCATTCTGCACTGGAGGCTGAGGGACTCTGTCTCTGAAACCAGACACTTCACCATCAATGTCCATTTGGTCCATATTTGCACTCTAGCTACTTTAGTTACAGAGAGTGGGGCCAAAATTTTTTCTACATCTCTTCCTTTTCTACTGCAGATAAAAACTTCTACTCCTGTCCCTGCTCTGCTGAAGATACAAAGACATCACAGCACACGAATCCAAAGTGGAAGGAAAAGGAAGGCAGGTAGGGGAAGGTATGCCTGAGCGAGGTGTCTGGGAAGTCAAGTATGCAACCCTGTCACTGTCCTGCAGTTATCAGTTCCAGGAATATTTGTCAGAAAGGTTCCCAGGACAACTTCTCCCAACTTCAGTGAGCTTTGACAAAGCTAGCAGGACTAGTGTTAGAAAGTTCAAAAGAAGACTCTGTACAGTCAGAGACCTGTTTTGAGGAGTCTTTGCACAGAAATTGCATCATGCCATATTCAAGCCACAGCAACAGAAAAAGAAAAAAAAAACAAAAAAAGGTTATCTAAGGGACTCCTTGAAAGGCTTCAGGATAAGGCCTTTCAAAACATCTAAAGAGCAGAACACAGCTTCTTAATAACTAACACAAAGTTTGAAAAGGTAACTTTCATGATTAAAATGAAATCCCAAACTTCTCCAGGCATAATATTTCATCCAAGAAAGAACTGGTCATAACAAAATACAATACAGGCAGAGTTAAACAAGAGAAATTCAATTATTCCATGCTAGTTGGCATTAAGGAGGACAACTTTTAAGAGAAGTGAAAAGGATGATAGCTAAAATAGATGCTCCAAGAGGATGCAAACTCAAAAAGGGGCTCTTGTGATAGAGATGGTTTGATATTAGATGTAACTAAACGCACTGAGATAGCCTGTTGTGACATGATGCAACATTATTATAAAACTCTCAGACAACAGAAGACAGTTGCACCTACTAAATGCACATTTCAAAAAGATGAAAACGTTTGGATGTCAGGTGCAAACTGGCAAAGATTTTCCCAAATTCCAGCAATTAACATCTTCTATGTTAAACTAAATGCTACTGGTACACAATGCAAAGAGAAGACAAGCTACACTAAGCATGGATACTGTTGCTGTATTTTCAACCACTAGCAAGGAGAAGGACTCGAGAAACACATGGTCCCACAGCACCACTTTACCAGTTAGGGCAGGAGGACACGCAGAGTGCATGGACTGACCAAGCAGATGCTGCTGGTAAAATCTCCTGACTCAAGTAAGTGCATACTGCTAAGTGGAAAGTGCACAGGGACAAGCACTCGGAAGCAACAGCTTTCTGTAGCTATCTATAATGGCAACCTTTGGCTCTTTGGCTGCTACATGAAAATCATTAGCTGTGCTTTGCTTAAAGATTCACGATTTGATTTCTTAGCAACTGCAGACATGCAAGATTTCCAGGTGAGATGCTTCGCTAGTGAAACATATTTCAAGCCTGGCTGCCATTAACATTCAATGTAACCAAACGGTTGTAACACAAAAATGGCGACTGGACAAGAGCTCCCTTCCGTACCCCTCTCTGAGTTGGCTGAGCCGCTGCAGACACACTGAGCCGCGCGGCTGCCTGCCAGGCACAACTGGCAAGTGACGTTTAGAGTGATTTTCAGATCCAGCGTATTTTATGCACCAAAACTTCTTCCAGAAAGCCCACAAATAAGAATTTCCAAAGATTGCCTTTCAAAGGCAAACGGTGTAGTACTGACCGGTTTTCCCTTTCCCGCACGTTCAGTTTGCAAGGAAACATTTAGGAAATGTGTTTAAGTGAACCCCAGACACTTGCCATTCAAACAGAGCCCGCAGATTTACTTCTCTGAGCGCAAGCTTTCATTCAGTGATCACTGTGCCTCCAGTTAGCTTTTGCATTGAAGATCAGTGAAACAACACTTCTGATTTATTCCTTTTTAGTTAACACAAAAGACCTTATAATTGTTTGACACAGACAAAATAATTTCAAAACAGGATACCAAAGAACTCAAAATGAAAGAACACAGACTCCAGCCCTCCTATGCAATTACAGAAGAAAAAAAACAAATACTGCCAACCAATAGGTAAATATTTTTTCCTGATAAAGAATACATACAGCTGAGAAGTCTAAAAGCCAGGAGAAAACTGCAGGTTGAGAGAACCTTGGAAAATTAAATTTAAGATATAAAGGTAGTACAAGTTTTAGGGTTTTTTTTTAATTTTAAAAATATTTAAATCAAGAAGGTATTTAGGAAAAAAGCAATGTAGTCATATTGATGTTTTTTTTTAAAGCCTCATAAAACGTGTTTTATTTTCAGCAGTGTGTCTTCTTTACATTACCAATACACTGCATAATACACAAGATAAAATTTTGTAGACTTGATAAGATTTTGTTTATATAACTTTACCAAAAAGAGAGGGTATATAAAAATAGTGAATTATCATAGAAGCTTGATAAGCGTCTGCTGTTTACTTAATTTTCCTAGCATCAGGAATCCTCTTGTCATTTCATTATGAGAAAGACGGGACAAAGAAAGCTACTACTTTTTCTCTTCAGGCTCTTTCTAAAGAAAACATTCCCAGTCTTTTTAACTACTCCATCTGAAAGTCCCTTGATATTATTCCCATTACCCTTCTCTATAGCCCATTTGACTTGGCACAAGTTTGTTGCTTGGCCAATCTCATCACTAGGACTTATAAAACCAGGCTCTTATTGCACAACCTTTTCTCAGAACTACTTTTGGCTGGGTTACTGGTAACCACCTACCAGCTCGCAGTACTGATCGCACATGTTCTCAGCAACTGGCACTCAGCAGATAACCCAGCTGGATAGCTTCTTAAGCCATGACTCTCTGGATTTCTATTCTAAAGCTTGTTTTAGATTGTCTGCTCCCATTTACTTCTCTCTCTTGAAGCACTCTTGCGCTACAACTCAGTGCTGCCACACATATCACAAACAGCAGAATTTCCATTTGCTGAATTCAGCTGCATACTACAGTTAACTGGTAATTCATTGTGTACTGGACCATGCCCGAGAATATTTGCAGAACAGTAGGTAAGTAACTGTAACTCACTTTTTGTATTCAAAGTAGTGTTCAGCAATTTGCTCATCCCAGATAATTTTTGGTTTGTGTTCCTTCAAGGTTTCAATGTACCTACAAATTAAAAACATAGACATGGAATTAACTTCTTTGCTAAAAGCAGTTACAAAATTAAATAACAAAGATTTCTGAAAAAGCAATTTTACCGTGTTTAGATGTTGAACATCTTATCAAAAATATCCTCTAGCCAACAATTTAATATATTAAGTACAAATAATTTTCTCAGACACTTTTATATTTTGCCATGTTTGCATTTTCAGACTTTTTCTGAAGCAAAGAATGAATTAACATTCATCAGTTGACAAGATCTATAAAGACACATGATTACAGTGCTTCAATATTTCTGCAGTTTGATTCTTATATGCCAAAACACAGGAACTGAAGTCATTTCTAGGTAGTACCTAATTAGGTCCTCTAAGGTCAGTCAATGCAATTCTAAATTATAAGCCACTATTATGTGATGAGAAAAGCTCCTTTATAAAAGGGGCTCAATAAATCTTCTCAGAACTAACTAAAAAAGTATGAGAATTGCCTACAATGAAAAGTTACTGCCAAATAACCTTGCATATGTATTTTCACCACCACTAGCTTCTTGGCATTAATTTCTTGCATGGACACTTTGAAAGTGCCAATGGCTACTACTACTGCCCAAGCTCCTGCCAATGACGGAGGCCACATGAGCATCATAGCAATAGTCTCTGTCATGTGCTCCTCTCTCTCTTCTGCATAGGGATCTTCTACATCTGCATCTGTGGCCACCAAGAAGGCTGAATTTAGCTCTGCTGACATTTTTCCTGACTAAACATTAGGGGGGTTATCTGGCCACTGCCCAAGAAGCACTGGTTTCTTTTTTCCCTTGGGGACCGTAACAGGAATTTGAATCCAAATTCCCATTAGCAGTACTTCATCTTTATGGAAATTACGTAAAGATATCACAAGCAAACAAGTTGGTTGTAAGGTACCATTAAGACTATTTTTCTATTTCTGCAAGATCAATTAAAACCATCTCTTCCATAATACGTCTCCTTATTGCCATACTTTATCTGCTCATGACAGGATTCACAAGGAGAAATTAGGCTTCAAATCTTACTTTTAAATAAAAAATTTCCATTTCCTAAGTAAAAGATGTTATAACCGATTTTGACACTGTCTCCCATAACATCCTCATAGACAAGCTCAGGAAGTGTGGGCTGGATGAGTGGACAGTGAGGTGGATTGAGAACTGGCTGAATGGCAGAGCTCAGAGAGTTGTGATCAGTGGCACAGAGTCTAGTTGGAGGCCTGTAGCTAGCGGTGTCCCCCAGGGGTCAGTACTGGGTCCAGTCTTGTTCAACTTCTTCATCAATGACCTGGATGAAGGCACAGAGTGCACCCTCAGCAAGTTTGCTGATGATACAAAACTGGGAGGAGTGGCTGATACACCAGAGGGCTGTGCTGCCATTCAAAGAGACTTGGACAGGCTGGAGAGGTGGGCAGAGAGGAACCTCCTGAAGTTCAACAAAGGGAAGTGCAGGGTCCTGCACCTGGGGAGGAATAACCCCATGCACCAGTACAGGCTGGGGGTTGACCTGCTGGAAAGCAGCTCTGCCGAGAAGGACCTGGGAGTGCTGGGGGACACCAAGTTGACCATGAGGCAGCAATGTGCCCTTGTGGCCAAGAAGGCCAATGGTATCCTGGGCTGCATCAGGAAGAGTGTTGCCAGCAGGTCGAGGGAGGTGATTCTCCCCCTCTACTCAGCCCTGCTGAGGCCACATCTGGAGTACTGCGTCCAGTTCTGGGCTCCCCAGTACAAGAGGGATGTGGCACTACTTGAGCAAGTCCAGCGAAGGGCTACAAAGATGATTAGGGGACTGGAGCATCTCTCTTATGAGGAAAGACTGAGAGAGCTGGGCCTGTTTAGCTTGGAGAAGGCTGAGAGGAGATCTTATCAATGTGTACAAGTATCTGAAGGGAGGGTGTCGAGAGGATGGGACCAGACTCTTCTCAGTGGTTCCTAGTGACAGGACACGAGGCAATGGGCACAAACTGAAACACAGACAGTTCCATCTGAACATGAGGAAACACTTTTTCACTGTGAGGGTGACAGAGCACTGGAACAGGTTGCCCAGAGAGGTTGTGGAGTCTCCTTCTCTGAAGATATTCAAAACGCACCTGGATGCAATCCTGTGCAATGTGCTCTAGGTGACCCTGCTTGAGCAGGGAGGTTGGACTAGATGATCTCCAGAGGTCCCTTCCAACCTCAGTGATTCTGTGATTTCCTTCAACCATTATCTTGACCCTGTCAGTGCTGAAATTCCACCTCACTATATACTTTCAAAAAAAGGGAATCAGTTCATATTTCTGAGCTTGTAAAGATTTATTCTCTCCTTCCATATTATTCTTAATGCAAATACAGTGTTCAGTATGGGAGGGAATATTTTCTTTCTTTTGCTATGGCTTGCTCAGTCATATGTTGATAAATAGTCAACCCACTGTAAGAAACTTTAGAAAAGATTTTCATTCCATATTTAAGCCAAATAAAGTACCTCATTACCCAAAGCAGACATGCTATTTTAGCATCTACATAAGCAAACATATGGCAGCAGCTATTGCACAGTTCCTCAATACACCCACACCCTGGAAGAATACAACTTTTCAAATAATGCAGTTAAACCTTAGGACCTTTCCCTCCCTTCTTAAGAAATACAAAATCTTAAGTTGCCCTGCTGGACAAATATGTGAAGTGATCCAGTTTTGCATATTTAAAATTCAGGGATTACTGTTAACACTTGCCCCATTCCAGAATCAGTAATGACAAGAGACAGCCCTCATGTGGAATGTAGGACCAAGAGGTTACAGCCCGAAGACAAGTGTTATCAGCCAAGCCATCCTGGCACATAGTTTTCTTCCTGTACACATGACTTTCGAATGGGAAATACTAACTTCTCTTGCTAAAAATCCCAACCAATTTAAAGAACGTTCAGCATATGCATGAACAATTTTTTAAACAACAAATGTAACTTGCAGCAATTTTTATAGCCTATTATATGTAAGGTGAACTGTACAACTGGAAGATGGAATGCATGTACAACTTATTTTAAAGTTGTTCAGGCATGCACACTATTTAATGAGATCCCATCCAGACCCTGCACAGAGAATTTACTTCCCTTTCTCCTGCCTATGAACATTTACCACCATAGTATGCAACAAGTTCATCTTCAAATCACATCTATGGTGATGATACAACCTTGTGTTGTGGAAAAAAGAAAGAAATATTAGGGCCAAAATTGTCACTATTACCCACTTATCTTGGGTGGTCTGATTGAAACATGTTAACTTTTTACATTGTCTCTATAAAGCACAATAAAAATTCAAAGTTACTATGTTTAAAACAGTGAGCTCCCACTTACTGCTGCAAATCAGGCTTCAGACCTTTCAATCAGATGACAAGGCTGCTGTGAAAAGTCTGGAAAAGCCGCCTGTGCAGCAACACACCAGAGCGGTCATGAAGGCTTTCTATTGCCCTAACCTGGGAATAAGCTGTCCCTTTCCCGCAGCCCTATGCCATAGTCACAGCTCATTTTCTTGCAGTAAGACAAACAGGGGCTTTATAGACAACATCTCTCAGATACACCACATCTCCTGTCATCTCTGGGCTCTCCCAGAAGGTGCACTGTAAGAGGAAGGGTTCCTGTATAAAACTGTAGCGCCTGTAGCACAGCACACTTGCCTGACTCAGACTAATGCTGCCCAGGCACTCTTAACATATTATTTCCTAACTGAGGCAGTTCTTGACTTAACAAGTGCTTGAAATACGTCATTATTTTATTAAAAAAGAAAAGGCAGATTGAAAAGAGCAAATTTCCTTCACACCGAACCGTACGAGCGTGGGCCATCACGCCTGTATGCCTGGGATGCAGGCATACAGATTCAATTCCAGCTTCCCAAGGAGGGAAAGGGACGGGCAGAGATAATCAATCTCATTGCACCCAGCCCTCCCTCTTCTTTCCACCTCTCACCTCATTCTTCTCCTTTCTGCTTGTATTTATTGCTTTTTCTCTCTTCTTTCGTCTTATCTAATTCCTCCCTGTCTCTCTCTACTGCCACTGTCCCAGTTCTCAGCTGCTTTTATGTTCCTATCTAGACTCTAATTTATTTGCTTCCTCATCCATCAGCTTTTACTAGGTTTCTTCTTTTACCAAGCTGCCTCAGCATGGTAAACACTGAAACACTGAAAAAGCTCAGCTTCACTGTCTTGCACTACATATGCCCTGGGAAGTTGTGGCCATTTGCAGAGCAAGTCATGCCTAGCTTCTCCAGGCCTGGCCTGAAGCAAGGTCAGCGCTGATGGAGTATCCGGAGAGCGTTGGTGCTAGCCCCTAACGAACCTCCAAGCGCAGCCCATAGGAGTGATAAAAGTACATGGATTATCAGGAAGAGGAACGAATGGCACACGCCACCTGCACGTTCACCTTGCAAATCTCAAAATACTCTTCTAAAACACATAACCACCATCCTGTCTCAGCTAAATAGGTCTGGGTTTAACTTAATCAAAGCAACACATTTTCCCCCCAAACTTTCCTTCTGAAATAGCTAAACACTTACAATACCAGTTCAGTTCTGACAACTGGCTTTGAAAGTTTAAAAGTTACAGCCTCCTAAAAGCGTGGCTACATAATGTGAACGTGTCTGGAAATGTGACCGTAAGTCTGCCTGCCCCTTTTTATCCACAACTCAAAATCTGCAGCGCTTTACTGCAATTTACAGCTGTGGCTCTGCCAAAAAGGACATTTCTTGGTCCACAGGCACAGCCTATTATTCTTACATGACTCCACTGGTTACAAAGCCACCGGGCAAGGCAGTACTAAAACACAGCCTCTTCAAGCCTTCCCCTAGGTGGAACAAATGGGAAGCCAAAACACACACATGATGGAGCACCTCTGAAGTCAACTCTGTTAAAGCTGGTACCAATGAAGAGCACTAATATGGCTGTGCCTACACCCTACTGCACTTTGCAGCACATTCAACTAATAAATCAAGGATCCAGGAGAAAGGTTCTTAGAGTTTATGGCTGGTGCTCCTTTTCCAAGGCACTTTTCCACCAAAATATGAAAAATGGTATGGCGCCTTAGGGAAAAAACAGCGATATACACCCCCCTGAAGAAGATATTTATCTTCATGGGTAATGCTTTTTTCACCAAGAATACGAAGCAACAAGTCTTTAGTATCGTATCTTTTGGGTCAAAAATACACATGCTAGGAAAATATATAACTTCATATATAATTTTTAAACCAGGATTTATTTACTAATGTAAACATTTTTAATCCTCAGGTGCTTTGCTTTACTAGAACCAAATCACTCTTCAAAATGGTACCACAAAACAGCTTTAGAGAAAAGGAAATCAATACTGAGCATACATCCCAATTTCATGCTTTTTTCTAACACTTTAAATTCTCTCCTCTAGGCTCACATGAGCAAGACTCTGACTAGAAGCAACAGGTCCCTAAATATATACGAAAAACTCAGCCTTCTGCTCTCTTTTGGGCATTTAAACTATGTGATCTTTGATGCTGTATGTTGGATCTTCTATTTCTGGAGACTCTCATTTGCTCCTGCAGCAGCACACTGAGTCTGTCTTCCAGCACGACAAACTTAAATGACCCAGTGAAAGGATAAAAAAACCCCCGACTGTTTAGCTTGTGGAAGGGTTGGGGGGGGGATAAAACGGGAAACAAAGACTCAGGCTCATATTTATATGGAATAAATAACACCTAAATCCTTATGCCAAGTGCTGGCTCCAAGCTTTCAGGGTTGTTGAGTTATTGCAACCCTTAGGTTGAGCAGTTTGACAGGAATTTCAGAAATTTAAACCAGGGCCTCAAAAGCAAGGAGTCAAGCATACACAAAGACAAAAGCAGACCATCCCTACCCTCGGGTGCAGACTCATTCCCAGTGAGGGCGAGACCATACATGGAGGCACTGGAGAAGATCTGTACCATGCATTTTTCTTTCCAGTTAGCTTCAGTTACATTAGCCGTAGCTTAGTTATTAAACCCTGACCATATCAGCAGTGCATCTCACAGCAACAGTGCCTACGCACGTTAATAAAAGTTAAGTTTTAGGCTGAACTAGATAGGGTCTATCTTCCTCCTTTTCAGTGTTGTGTCTCTTCATAAGAGTATGAGAAACTGTGTAGAAAGCTGTATTCTGAAGCTCAAGAGTCCAGATTTCTGATGCAAAACCTATATATAGAAATACCTCCAAAACCACATTCATTGTAGGACCCCTGAGAACATTGCTCAGCTTGGTCCATAACTCTCAAGCAGGATGGGTCAGCCTCCCCACTGCTCTGTACATTGGGGCACTGTGCAAAAGGACAAATATGTATCTTCAAAACAAATTTTTTTCAGAGAGGATATAGCCTATAAGTCAAAAAGTTTTTACTTAACGTTTAATTTTAATTACCATGACACACTTTCATCTTTTAACTGTTCAAGCTTCTCTTAACCTATTTCCTTTTTGGTGTGAGAAAATATCATGGAATGATCTAATCTAGAGACATTTCAAGACTTTAAACAGAAAAGGTTTTAAAACAGAGCAAAACAGAATCAGTAGTAAGAGGAACACTCTTTTTAGAAGGTGCTTTTGCACTGGTGGCGAGAGAAGAGCTGGAAAGATGGCCATGGGCCAAAAGAAATGATATAAAACAGTTTGATGGGCTCCCAGAGTTAAGAAATTGTCAAAAATAAGTTTTATATTCAAATATTCCATTTTACAGCTGCAGCAGCAATGTTTCACTGAAGCTAGCACTTGAATCTCAAGAATATTTTTATCCTTTTCTGTTTTCTTTTTAGAGGATCACTTCTAAATAGCCCCTGCAAAATTGCTGAATATACTGCCAGCTATTAACCAAATTCAACCATGAAACTAGCAGTTTTGATAAAGAACCCTTTAAATGGTAATAAATGAAAACATGAAAGGAACAAAAATTTGATAAATAAAAAAGAATATATAGTTATTTTAAGTTCCCACTCACTTGATCCCTAAAATTGCAGCATCCAAAGGTAGAGAAGTCTTACAATTTAACTATCTTTAGATATTAGCCTTCAAAATAGTTTTGTGAACATGCAAAAATTTATGAAAAGACTAGCTGTACAGTCAGGAATAGTATAATACTATATATAGTGCATATAAATATATATATACACACACACACAAACACATAGGTATAAACACACACACACACACACACACACACACACACACACACAGAGTTGAATAATAAGGTTCAATAATAAATAGAACAGTGAAGCAAGTTTTCACCACAAAGGTCCCACTACAGTCATTTCGGCACTTTTTTACTCATCTCCTCTCAGTATTCAATGTTTAGTAGCATCATATTTACAATATATAACTATAAAATACAAACTTTAAAAGGTGGTGAAGTTGTATCCCATTCTATCCCTTTCTTAGGCATTGAAGAATCTGGACTTTATTAACACAAATTTCAAAAGTTCTTTCAAAAGCAAAAAGATAGATTATCTAAGAAAAAGACAGCTAGTATGTATTTTCTGGAGGAACAAAAGAATGCAATAAAGAAATGCAAGTAGAAATACTAACTAACATTAAATCAGTTTCTACCCCAAGGATTTATGCATGACTGCAGTGGAAAGCACATTCTAGAAACCTTATTTATTCAGACTGCATAACACGTTATTCAGAAATAGTTCTGTTAAGATCTTCATATTACTTCACGTAAGACAACCTAAAATCGAATACCGTTTGCAAGAGACAGCAATCTGTTCATTTTCATTATTGCGTGGTGCCTTGGGTAAAGCTGTTAAAGGATCCAAGCAGCAGTCTAGAATAGAAAAATCTATAAACAAGCATAATCTTTCTCTATTAATCTTCTCTCTCTTGTTGCCCAGTCCTTTGTTCTGTCAGTTTTTAAAAGGCAATAACAGTATTTTCAAGACTTCCAACAGAGTAGTTCCACGGTGGGTGCGTTGCTTTTAAGTTTCATAAAGTCATTCTTATTGATTTCTCCCCAATACTTCATCACTGTCCTCACAGATGACACTTTTCAGTGAAGTTCTACTTATTGCCAACCTTCCCCACCAACCCACGACAAGCAACTAGCTTGTGCCATGGTGCACAAGCCAAGCCATGATGCGCCAGCACAACGAGGAGGAGCAGGAGAACCTCAGCAAGGTTCCTCTCATTGCTCTGGGGACGCAGACAACGCCCCTTGTTCAGCATTCTCACAGCAACTGAGAAACAACAGTACTTCAGCAGACTTAATTGCGGAGGGGCAGCCAAGCAGTCCTATTTTACAGGACTCTGGAGACACAAAAGGCAAGGCCAGGCTTTTCAAAAGTACGGCTGAATGAAGAACTCATCTTGCTTTGTCTCAAGGAAACAATCTTCATTAATAACTTTTAAAGTCTTACTATGGATACAGCAAACAGCATAAACATTACAGCATTTCCACACATACAGGTTTACATTTTAATGATGCCCGTTATGCTCTTTTAAATTCAGAGAGGTTTTATACAGAAAAAGCCCTGTTTTAGAGCATAGTAATGGTATTGAAGACAGAAAATATCTTTTTTATGGACAGAAAAAGAATTACGTAAGGTGGCCCTGACCTACTGTTAGAATCCAACTTTTCTTTTTCTAAGCTAAGGAAGATAAACACTGGCTTGTTCGGACTAATCTTTCTTTCTCTTATTAGAAAGTCTGTGTTCCAGCTGGATCGAAGCTTTTATTACTTTGGGCTACTCAGCACATTTGTCTCTATACAACAGACCTCAAAATGCAACACTGAAGTGAATCAACAGTTGACTGTTCTGACCCAAAACTTGCCATACGTCTCACAACTCATCTGCAGACTATGAAGGAAGGGCGTCCTGCAGCTTTGGCTTTTAATCTCAGTGCTCACTGGAGACCTGGACAAAGGTTTGAAAACTAAAACAATAGTTGTTTTTAATGAAAATTATAATTTCTGTCCACTAGGAAATTCTGTTTAAACATAAAAAAAACTGTTTTACTGTAAGGGTAAGTGAACACTGGAACAAGTTGCCCAGAGAGGTTGTGCAGTCTCCGCACTTGGAGATATTCAAAACCTGACGGGACATGGTCCTAGGCACCTGGCTCTAGCTGATACTGCTTGAGCAGGGGTGTTGGACTAGACGATCTCCAGAAGTCCCTTCCAACCTCAAACACTTTGCAATTCTGTAAAATTCTGGTCCTTTTCTTTTACATCCTGAACCATATGAAAAGTGAGTATACTTTTATATCAATACACATATTTAGATCTATGCATATAAACACACAAATATATTTACAAAATGAAGGCTGAAAATTCTGATTTAAAATGAAATGAAACAATCAAAACAATTCATCTTGGGTAGCACTATATCTGCTGGAGCTGATTTAGATGCATCCATTCTCCTTTTCCCATAATATTTCATGGATGCTCAGTCACAGAAATCACGGGAGATAAAATTCTTTCTTTTAGGCCTTTGTAGATCTGCATCTCCTATGATGCAACGCAGCAGACAGGCAGAAGCAGTTAAAGCATAATTGACACCCCTCTGCAAATGCTGTCATCTAAATCAGCCACCTGAAATGTTTTCAATTTCAGATAACATGCAGAAAATGTTTTAATTTGTTCTTTTTTATTGAACACTGTGTAAAGTTGGTGAATTCAAAGTGTTCTAGGAAAGATTTCATCTTTGTGGGCACTATAAATCCAGCCGAAAGTACTCTAAAATGCATGACTAACTTTTCTTGATATAACCAAAATGGTTCTCCTTCACAAAAAACAGTTACAGTTAGATATGGATCAAAGAATACAATTAATCATACACACGCTGGAAAAAAAAGCGTCAACATTTATATATTTAAGGTTTTGATTCAATCTGACAGATACGTAAAAGGAATATATGAAAATATCCTGAAAGAAAACAAGATCTTTCCTTCTAAGCCAACAGATATTTCCCAGACAACAGAGACATAACAGATTGAGGCAGAGCTTTGCAGATCTGTTTGCACACCTTTAACAGCATGCAGCTGTTCAGCAGCTCCATTTTCTTTCATGACTACAGAGATTTCATTTTTTCATTCTTTTTTTTCTATTTTAAGACACTTACCTGGGGCTACAAAATATGAATTTTTTTTCAGTGCAAATTATTCATGATAACAGCTGTTTATGAAATTGTTTTCTGTCATATGCATCAACTTGGTGTATTTCCTATGAGAAATCTTCCTTGTTCTGACTATAACCAAAGTCTCAACTTCTATCTAAAATATCAGACAATCTTTCCCCTTGTATTTGTTCTGTTAGTCATAGATTTTTTCTTTTTGATCTATCAACTCTAACACATGACAGGTCACTATTTACAGCATGTCGGGTCTGGGTACAGGATTTGGTTTGGCATCTTTTGCTGTCTTGACAGAATGAGTTCTTTGTCTTTAAAAGCCTGCTCGACAGTCGGGGCTGCACTATCTAGGTCTGCTCCGGCCAAGGGCACCTTCCTGTCAGGCGGAAAACAGGTTAATGGCAGAATAGTTTACTGTGCTAGAAAAAAAAGCAGGATTCAGGCAACCTCCAAGAAACAGAAAAACTCTAGAAAACTGAATGAATAAAAGCACAGATTTATGGACTAGCTCACAGAATTAGTCTATTTACTCACACTGAACAAAGTTTAGTTAAACTATCAGATAAATTGCTGGTTCCACAGGTAAGGGATTTTTTTTTTTTGTTAATGAACTCAGTACATCGGTCAATTTGAAGTCTTCCGTAAATGCATATCTTCATTTGGTATTGATTACCTTTACACACATTTTGAAAACTAAATTTTTCAAATGTTGCATTGCCTAAGCTGACTATTTCAACAAAAATGTGATGTTGTCTTTGCTATTCATCAGAAAATTACTACAAAGTAGGCATTCTCCTGGGCAAAGATGAACATAATTTTCTCCCCAGTTAGGAAAAAGGTCACCTTAAGGTTAATATATTATTTTTTTCTACTCACTTCTGTTATAAACTGCACCAAATAAAAGTTTATTATGCATTCACATTTAAGCAAGGATCTTCTGTGTTCCTCCCCAGTTTTAAGTTGAATTAAGCAGCAAAGAGAAAAATTAGAAGATGTGTAAAACACTCTAATGTGAATCCTTTAATAATTTAAAAACTGATCTGAAGCAGATGGTCCTCCCTCATATTTCTTATTTTCTAATTTAAAATGTTTTTATCAACCATTACAACTGTCTCTGCTATACGTCCAGGACAACCTGAAAAGCTGAGTTTAAAGCTGATAGTCAGATTATATTTTGCAAATCTGTAATGCACCATACTGTGTAAGCAAACTGATTCTCCTCCAAATTCATCCCATCCCACCATCAAAAACACAAACCACGGATAATATTAAACCTAATATAAAACCTAAGGACACACCAATTGCCCCAAGAAAAGGAATAGGAAAACCCTTGTCATCAATTATTAAAAATCATTGCAATTGCACCACAGAGGGTCACTGGTCCCCACAACTACTGATAAAACCACCATTATTTATACAAACACAATTAGAGTACTGCACGCTGTCTCTTGACATCCAAGTCGATTCCTCTGTTCTATATTGTCTAATTTCTACAATATAGCTTGTTTACACTACACAGGAAAGGGCCAGTTCAATAGTGTCCTACTGTACCAGCACAACATAGCTATTCCTTGCAGTGCTGGTCAAAAACCAAGCGCTATTTGGTGAGATATTTAGCATCTGCACACATGCAAATTGTTTTAAATTGGTTTAAAAATGTATTGTTATATTACTCATGAAAAGACAATTTCAATAAAATGGGAAAAGCTGACATTTCAGTAGCAGTTATAATGCCACATGTCAAATCATATCATCTATACTTAGGTATTAAAATACTATATTAATTTTATACTTTATTTTAAAATCAAAGGAACATTATCACTATTCAGCATGACGTAAGGAAAAAGTAGGAGGAAGATATATCGATTTTGCTAACTCTAGTGACAAAAGTATTATGGTAAAGTATTATTAAGGGGAATATTCAGCAAAAAGACTTTGTCAAAGTCTCTTTTTTCAAACTTTCTTTTAGGATGCCATTTTTTGAGCAGAACTTCCACCATTCTGAAGAAAGATAAAATCATGGATTTCTCACTTCTTTTTTTAATCACTTGCCTCATTAGGCTTCTCTAAAGCTACATATCAGGGGGTTCTTCTCTCTCTTTGTACAGGATTTGTAATCTGGATCTTTTGTAGCATATGAAAACAAAGATTACAATATGGAAAGTCTGTATCAAACTGAAATCTTTCTAGGGGCCTCCACTATACAGATGGAGTGGGAAAATAACTCTCTTGTTAGGACAAGCTTCAGACTCTCGATGCTGTTTCAGAACAATTACACCAGCACATGCAATTCCACAACGCCAGAATTTGCTTCGAGGGCAACAAAAGCAGTTCTTACTCCTACCATACCAAGGTAGCTTCCACCACATCCAGGATGAGAATCATCTCAGCACCGAAGGCTTTAGCATAAAGTATGAATTGCCACTGGAGACTAGGAATAGTAAATGAAAGATTAAATAAATTATACTGAGTAATAAATAATAAATCCTGCTGTCAAAATTAAATATACATAATGTATAAGTTATGTAACAAGCATCCACTATGTGGAAGAGAAGAAGCTGAGTCACAGAACTGTTAACCTTACAGAATTTGAAATCCCTAAAAGTGCTTCCAGGCTTCTAAGAGAATGAGTATGTCTAAGGGAGACTTGAAAATTTGAATTGTTGAGAAGCCAGTAGGTGATTTTTTCTTGAAAGTCAGGATCAAACCACCACACTGGCATTTCTGTAGCTTAATGACTATCTCTCATAAAAGAAAAACCAGTCAGAGTCAATTCTTAAAGACGTATCATCTTGCAATAGTAGAAGTGTTAGTCCTTCTTAGACTGGACAATATGCAAGCTAAAGTCCTGCTCCAGCTCACCCAATATTTTGGCTCGCTACACAGTCTGAGACAAGACACAGTCCCTCTGCTTAAAGCTTTTTCTCAGTGTGATGAAAACTAATGCTTCTTTATCCTTACAGGCTTGTTTGAAGAAGCAGTAGTTTAATCCTAGCAATAGTCCTTGAAGATAAAATTGCTAGTTTAAGGGTACATTTTCTGAAATGCTTAAGTGACCCTCAAGTGAGGTTGAAGCATTTTCAAATACATTAGTCTAAGTAAAATACCGTGTTCCACTCTTCCAGGAATTGACATTATAGGCAAAGCATATGAAAAAGCAAGACTGTATTATCATTGGCTGTGAGGCTGAAAAAATGTAGATACACAAATACATCTGCAGTTTAGCTGCAGCTGTAAATAACAAAACAGAGAACTATGCCAGTTCTGTTGCATGTCAGGTTGAGGTTTTTTGCTCAGATTCTAAAAACCTTTCAAACTTTCCTCGTGCTCTAACCATTCTTATCAGCTTTATTTATAAGGTGCTACATAGTTCAGCCATGAACTTTGCCTTATATTGAATTTGGACCCTGGTCCAGTGCAAATTCAGATGATCTTAATTCAGTGTGTAGGAGACTAATTGCGAGCCACTCCAGTTATGAAAATGAAGGTTGAGGGGACAGTCATCTACTTTGATATCCTGAATTCTTCCAAAGCCCACTTTGCTGAAAAAGGTAGAGAGGAAAAAAGCCACATTGCTTTTCCCCCCTTGACTAAAAGGTCAGACATTCCTAATGCCAGTTCTAACATCACTGCTAACTCTTCCAGTTGCTTCTTGCATCCCAATCTTTTCAACCTTACCTGAATTAAAGCCATCCCATCACAAAGTCAAGGTCAACAGTAATGTCACCCACCAGATTAAACAACAAAACCCAGCAGGAACAACTTTTCCTCGTCGTGTGTTAGGAAAGGAGCAGCGCAGCTCTTCCAAGCCCCCATCTCAGCCCTGACTGAGCTGGGTCTGAGGTATGGGGAGGCAACGTTTGTGGTTGCCAGGAGGCCTGTGTGAGGTAGGTGGGTGCTCAGCCCCACAGTTCCCACAGGGTTGCTAGGAGGCCCTGGCGAAGGGAGAGGGTCAGGGCCAAAGCCCATGGAGAGCATGGTTACAGAAAGGTCACGCCTGGTAGCAAAGGCGAAGGAAAGGGAACATATGCAGGATGCAAGCAGCTGAAAGCACAAAGGACAGCAGGAGGATGCTGTGATTCAAGGTGAAGATCCACTAGTCATGTAGCTCCCAGGCAGCCTTCTCTAGCCAGGCAGAGGGCAAAACTCACAGGCTGCAGGACTCTGAGTATGTAAAACTGGCCCAGGGTAGCAGCAGCCAAGGAGATAAATGATGGCTCTGTTCTTTCTCCAGAAATAGAGTTACGTCCAGACAGAAGCAGTACTGTCTGCAAGGAACCAGGTCATGAACAAAACCAGCTAGAGTAAGAGAGCGTAGCCTGAGAAAAGTGACCACTGTTTGGATTTCATCTGCTTCACAAGATGCTGAGAATGAGACACAGAAATATTTCTCCACTTCCAACTAGCCTCAGAATAAGAGCGTTCAAATCCTTTCACAACAATCATGTCAGATCAAACATTTCCACCACCACTATCACTGCCCGCTCCTCCTTGGCCTCTTTAAATGACTTTTACTTGTAAATGACCAAGCTCAATACGGCAGGCAGTTTACCTTCACGTAAAAGAAATCATGAATTCAGTCCCTGACTGAGTGGATTCTCATTCAGGAAGGCAGCTGTGCTGAAGGAAAATCTGTGACAGATCAGTAAACCCCGCAAGTCTCCAGTGTCCTAGGAAGCTACGAACGATATACTCTTTTCCATCTTTCGGGACCAAGTTAAACGAAGAATGAAGAACATTTCTGCTGACTTTTCAGTTCATTTTCCATACTTGGCAGAGGGATTTTTTCCTCTCAGTGGACCAGATTTTAGTCACAGTTATACAGAGTTATTCTGGATTTATACCAATATAACTAAGACAAGACTTTCAGCTTTTGTTTTTGAAAAGATAGAATGATGACAAATTCATGCAAATGAATATTAATCTCTCATAAATAATGCAAATCTCATAGGGCTAGTGCATTTTTAACACGCCTTAGAATACTCTGGATGGGGTGTAATTCCTCCACTCTTGGCATGACTTGAATTGAAGATGCGATATGAAGTAATAAAGTATACCTTATCCAAAGAGAGTGGAAATTTATGCCTTTTGAAGAAACTGTCTTCATCAGGGCAGTGAAGCGAATACTTGAGAACATGGATTTTAAATATCTTGATATCTGGCTAAACTATTACATATTCATGTGACAATATTTAAAGAAAACTGACACTTTTCATCATGGAAAAACAGCAGAACATATTCCCTATCTTTGCATTAACTCAGACAAATATTCGTATATTTTTGTTTAGTTTCTGCCAGACAAACATATCTGTACTACTGCTAAAATTTGTTTAGGTTAAGATTAATTTTTAAAGCAACCAACAACATGCATTTATTTATTTGAAAGTTTTTTTCAAAAGAATATTCACTCAAATCAAATGGCAACACTCTGGAGCCCAAATTAAGGGACAAAATAGTAAGTGTTTGCACATTCATCCTTGTACACTGGCAAAGGTAAAACAATTGGGCATTTATGGATCTAAAGTGGTTTCATATGCAAATATATTAAATTGCAATAACACTTTCAAAATACTATCACTTTGCACTCCATATACAATTCATCCAATACATGGAATAACAACCAATACAGCTGTGAAATTAATAACAGAAGAAAGTTCTTAAAACACCTACTAATTATAAATCTAAACAAGTCAAACATTAACAAAGATGATGATATGCATGTAACAGAAGTCCAATCCATAAAGCCCAAAGCAAAATGAAACAGCAAAGACTCCCAAGAAGACATTAATAACTAAAAATATAAGGGAAGAGAGACTGGTATGATGTAGAAGGAAGAAATAATGCCTTTTTTTAAAAAACTGTACAATTTTGAAACAACTGTTGGGGGTAAAAAAGGTTATCACTTTTTTTTTCTGCTTTCAACTGCAAACAACACTTTTTTCAAATGCTCAAGAAAAGCATTTGATTGTTTTATTTAAAAACGGATGACACTGAATTAAGTCTGGCAAGATATTAAGCAAATTCACTGCCACAAATAAGTCAACTTTTCTACTGTGCGGCAGATGTGAGGGGAGAAGTAAACCTTTACTTTTCATTGCAAAGGGCCATTTCAAAACCGTTCGGCAGAGGTGCCACCTGGGAATAACTCTCTGTGCCCCGCATGCCTAATTATTATAAGCTCTTGCTACAGTCATGCACAGAGATGAGGTATGAATGACCTTGTTAAGTAAAGAAAACATGAAAAGAGAATGATAGCAAAGGTAGAGGATGAAGAGAAACAGATGGCACCGTCAACTGTAAAACTGCCAAGCCCTACAATGTAAGAGCATGAACAACTTGCAGAGAATATTGCTTGCATTAGATGAAAAAGTTCTAACTGTAGTCATTAAAGGACTTACTGACCCATATTTAGGACTGCTAAGGCTTTTGCTGAGCATTATTTTAATTACGCTTGCTTTTATATAAGGTGGAGGGTTGTAATCTGTTTTGTTCATTCTCCACTGCAGCTGCTGTTTCTGTACCATAAAACTTAGTCCTGCCTAACAAACACTGTAGTCTACTATATTGCTACTGCACCATTTCAAAAGCTCTTTTATTTCTATTTCCCTCCTCAAAATGGCATAGTTTTTTCTCTTTAAGCAAAGAACTATCACTGTTGGATGACAGATTCTGTACTCAGCATCAAAAGATACTTGGTGAATCAAATCCAGAAGTCCTGAAGAGAAACAAAAATTACCTCCTCAAAATGTGAAAAAAATTCAGGTTCTTGGCTTTTCAGTAGCTCTGATTCCATGAACCGGTACCAGTTGAACTAGTTTTCCTGACTGTTTTTTACACTTGCTGACTCAAAATCCCAAACACTACGTTGTGAGAAATCCTTTTTGTCCCCAAAGCTCTACAGACACTAGCATGGATTATCATGATGGCGCTCTCTGATCAAAGCTCAGAGTTTCAGCACAGGAGAGAAAACTGAGAGGAAAAATGAAAAGAACCTGTAGTAACACATGACTGACACTCAAAATACAGAGGGGAAAAAAAAGAAAGAGAAACACTGGAAAGAGCACGACAGATTTTATTTTGCCCTTTAACTGGGTGGCTACCAAAACAGGGAAGCACAAAATGCATCATACATGTTATAGGTTTCTTAAGTAGACAGGAAGAGATAGAGGGGAGAAAAAGAGTGAGGCCAAGAGATAGTTTTTATCCTTTAATCTTTCTGAGTAAAAACAGGAATTCAAATATGCTGAAAACTCGTTTGGATCAGGGGAATGAAGAGACAGTTAAATTATTAGAACAATTAATTCATATTCACAAAATATATTCCAATTACAATTGGCTCCTGACCCTTTTTGGCCCTGTAACCATGGCAAGAATCTCTTTAATTACTTGCCTCGTTTGCAATAAAATACAATTAAGTGGTACTAATTATTTGACACAAGATATTTTAAATACGGAAAAGGCTAGACAGTTGCTCAACAACATAATTTAATGAAGATGATTGGCAAGTATTACAGATTCATGTCTATAACTGCTCCTCCCATATCGTAAGAATTTTGACCTGGATACCCATTTTCAAACCTATCAGCTTTGCTGCGATTTGCTATTGTGCACCTACAATGAAATAAGAATACACTGAATACAACTGTGCTCAAAGTCAAGAAGTCATCAACCTGTCACATCATTTCACACTTCAGAGTGACACATAAACATTGAGCCATTCAGATAGAGATTGGTAGCTAGTGATTAAAATAAAGAAGCTATCTGGAAACACGTTCTTCCTCTACAAGAGTCTGGGATAATGTTATAAATTAAACTAGACAAAAGCAGTACCAATCCAATCAGTAGCTGTAGGGATTCTGTACAATAAAGCAGTGACTTCTCTTTACAAGGGCAGTAGCTAAATAGGCCTCCATGTATAAATATTTCTTCAGAAATATTGTAACAGTGTTAGCAAATATCTAGAAGAAAATAACTCAAGGCACATATTGAAAAATTATAAAAAGTCTGCAATTTCTTTACATGATTCCAGGTATCTTCACTGTGTCCCAAAAGGATGCCTGGTCATGAAGGGAAAGCGGAATCTAAGATTTTACTAAGTTAACACATGGGAAGTAGTTTTAGGAAAGTATCTTATACAATGAGATTGTGTAATTTCAAGAGCACTTTGCTCTGGTTTATACCTAAAGCAAATTACTGTTCACCATTTGAATTTGGCTGATCACTCAGGTTCAAATTTTATTTTTAATGTAATCAAAGGATGAGTAATTCATTAGAATTAAGAAAGCTGCCTTAATTTTACAGATACCGAAACATGATTCTCTAAATAAATGATCGTATACTTTCGAGTGCAAAAGACAATACCTAAGGTCCACAGAACCAGAAATACTGTTTCATTCCAGCAAACAAGTTTATGTTGCTTATAATCAAATATAAATAACATATCCAAGTTTTCATACCTTTGCATTTGAATTATGGTATCTGAAGTTTACAAAGTATATTTATATTTGCCTTTACCCAGAGGCTAAATCAGTTCCTGAAAAGTTTCAGCACTAACGATTAAAATTGATGCCAATCACTGGAATTTTTCATGTGTTATCCATCATTAGCTACAACCTCAAAAAGAAGAGGGGAAAAAAATTCTTGACTGATGTCTGACATTCATCTTCACCACCAAATCTTCCTTTGTGCCTGTCTGACTTCTTTAGCAAGTCAAATCAAATGAGGCAAGATAGCGACTTTGATAAAACAAGAGTAATACTCACAAGTGCTTTTGAAAACCCACAGCTACCACTCTGCAATGTTTTATGAAAGTATCAAATCAAATGTTTCATTCTTTGAAAAAATGAGCAAAACTCCCTTCTGCTCCACTGCTAGCCCATTTTAACAGAGCACAAACATATTTGTTTCAACAAGTATTTCCAAAAGAGAAGTTAGCTAAATCCTAAATGAAAAACTATTCAAAACATTAAGACATTTTAATAACATGAAAGTAAAACCAAAAATATTGAAATAAACCCCAAAGTCTATTTAGAAGTTATTAGAAAAGTGAAAGGAATGATGCCTCCACCAACCCCAAACTAGTTATTTTGTGTTGTATAGACATAACAGCTTTTTTGCTGTTTCATTTGATTCTCTGTGCGTCTACTATTAGGTGTAATATTCTGATTCTATGACAAAAAGCAAGTTTGAAGTTTTGTTTCTTTTTCAAAAGTTTTTAGAATCTTATAGAAATTTAAGCTTATTTTACTCTTAAAATGCATATGGAATTTCAAAGGTTCAAATCTTAAAGTCTAAGAAATATTTCAATAACCTACTTGACTATTTTCATATAAAAGTTAGTAAGAGGACACATTCTATCAACTGGGGGTAAATATCAGGGCAATATCATCATCTTTACCACCCCAGCACTAAAATCAGCAAAAAGCTGGTGGAACATTTGCTTTACAATTAACCACAGGATTGATCAATCGGTCTATCTAAAATATTTTTAAAAAGGAAAGGAAATGAAATGAAAAGGATCAAAGAAGTGTACAGTCGGAAGAATAGAAGTATATTAGGATTAAAACCATTTTGCATACACAAAAAAGGTACTATTAGAAACTGATGCATGTGGAACATTGTATTTTACCTTCAGTATTACTGCTGACACACACAAGGCTAAGAGAGTTACGTATAACGCAAGCATCTGCAATTGCTTCATGCAGTACTTAAGTCTACTGGCTTCAAATTTTCACAACTATTTAAACAAGCATCAGTTGCTAGTGGATTTCCTCTTAAAACATTTCCAAGGGGATGTAGAAGATCACGTGATCTCTTATTTAGTTTGATTTTCACAGCTACTAGGAAAACAATACATTCATTGTAGCCAAATACCAAAAGTCACATCGTACAGTCGAGACCTGGTAGGCTGTAGGATGCCATCCCACCCCCACAAATACTGAAGAACATCATCCTTACGTATAAAAAAAATCCTTCTGTATGGGTAAGTACTGAAAAATGAAACTGGAACATCACATCTTTTTCTGAAAATGGCCAAGATGATGATTTCTATTAGCACGAGCAAACAGAATAATTTAACTTCAGCACCTCTTGAACTTGACTAAATGGCTGCTTAACTTTCATTGCCTTCAAAGTGTATTTTAATGTAATTATACAATCACTGTATGCAAAACATCCTAATAACTTTCATAATTTATGCATTCTAAAGCATTAGGAAGGCTAATGAACCTTGCTGTTTTGATTTATCATGCAAGATAACCTGGTTAGAAAGATACTCAGTTATTAGGAAGCCACTTTCCCATAACGCAAAATGGAAGAAGTCTTCGCTACTGGAGCAAATACTATAAAATACATCCTACTGATAAACAAAGGCTACTTTATTCATTCCAGAATTTTCTACAAAACTATCATGACTTCAGAGGTGTGAAAAACTATTTGTCAAAGATCTATTCATATTTTGCAGAGGCAGGGGGAATAATGCTTATTTTAATGCTGCTCTGGCATCTTCTAGATGCCTCACCAGCATTATTCAATTAACCTTCTGAGCATCCCATCTTCCAGAGAGAGGAAGAGGCAGAGACGTTAACTTATGTCACCAGCAGGAGTGACATATTGCCCTGCACTCAAAATCATCACAGAAAAAGGAGCCTGCCATGGTAGAACAGGGTGTTTCTAGATTAGTAAATGACTAATTAACAAACAGGTTCGTGAAGCAGATCTAAACCACAATTTTATTACAATTATATATATAAAAAAAGAAGTAACTGACCACCTTATGAACAGTTTTCTTCTTCAATAGTTAGAAGAAACTCTTGATTAATCCCCAGCTTGTTAACAGTTTGAGTATCACATCAGAAGCAAGGTTGTAACTGGTGAACAAGCTTGCTTTCTTCTGTAGAAACTAAATACAGATGAAATTTTATAGGCATCAGGGAAACTTCAGGAGTCTGTAGTTATGTTGACAGAATTTGTTGATAAAGTTAGAACTGGATTTCAATTTAAACAACAAATTTGCTTAGTCTTGGCACTGGGTTCATGGGTTTTGACGATAAAGTTGTAAACACATTTAGCAAAAATAATTAGATGTAATAAACCAAATTTGCTGTATAAGCCAAAACTAAAAAAAGGTTGGAGTTTTTGCTTTTGCAGGTGTCTGGAAAAGGCCAGAGGATTGAAGTCAGTTATTTAAGCCATACTTTACTTTTACTTGCCCCTTTTTTGAACCTCAGAGGGTTAACTTGCTTGGATGCACGTGGAAGATTATTGTGAAGTAATTCAGTAGCTTTATCTACCATGTTGCAGAACACAGCTGTGAGAGATGCCAAGTCCCTTGTCATCCCGTCATTTGTTGTCCTGAGTTCAGAGACAAGAACATCAGATCCAAGCTCTTGTCATTGCTGGGTTTCCACATACACTCCCAGAAAAAGATTTCTTTACTAGAACTGTCACCAATATATCAACATCCTGTATACAATTGTTTCAACAACAACAAAAAAAGCTCTTCCTAGCTCTTCAGGGCATTTCAGAAGTACAAAGTAGGCAGCGTGGCCCAGTAGGAGTCAATTTGCGGACTGAAACAATTGGCGCGGAGGATCCAGTGTTCCCACAGTGCGTGTTGCAGAAGGAGTTACTTTGCACTGGCCCTAATCCGCTCCCGCAGACTGAATGCTCACTGAGAGAGAGAACCAAGAGGGCTCCTGAAGCAGTTTCCTCTTTGTATTAGTCCAAAAGGAACTTATTTTGGATACTCCAAGACTGCTCTGCAATGTGAATTAAAGTAGTAGAAATTGGAGATGATTCCAGAGACTGACTTCAAAAGTGTACTCCAGAACCAAATTAAAATATTAATGCAGATGCACCTTATGAAAATTCACTCACCACATTATTTTCAAATGTTAGTTTCTCACTAAAAAGAACGATCACATTTCTTTCTTTACAGTCTATATGCAGTGTATCTTTATCATTAAAGATACTAACTAAACTAAAAACTGCATTTTTAAAAGTCTGTTATGAACAGCCCCACTATATGCCAAGTGCCAAGTTGAATTGCATTATAACAATTACAAGGACCACCTGAATAACCAGTTTTATCCCAGGAGATGAGTATCCTAAACATGCATGTATAAGATCCTGATTCTATTCCTAAATGCTGTCCAAAATCAGTCAGATGAGTAAAACTTGAGGGAGTGGGACCTAGGAGTTAGTGCACAAAACAGCTTTCAGAGCGAAACATTCTGTTGCTAGTTTGCTGCTTGTACCCCTCTTTTTTAATTACAGGCAATTTGCTTCTGAATATGGAATATTCCCATCATAAAACAGGGTTATACCTGCTTTTACACGACACGTTGAGACTTTAGACTGAATATCATACACATATGAAGTACTTCCAAGGTTCTTTTAGAAGCTTGCGTAAATAGACTTAGTTCTAACTTGTACGTATCACTCACGAAGAAATTCTGTAATTTTATAGCACAGGAGAGTACCTTGAAGGATTTAGCAGTAATCTTTGTTTGACAGAAGTCTGATTTTGTCCTGTTCTTCTATATATGTAAGCCCAATAATTAAAAACTCCTTGCAGTATGTAAACAGCAAGCTAGCAACTATTAGAAAATACTCTTAACTATAGAAACAATGTGACTGATAACAATTTTTATATGAAGCTTTGTTTTAGTTACCTTTCTCAGGCATATATTGATATTTATGCTTCAACAAATCCAAGACTTGGCATCCTGATGTATCAGTTACCTCCTTGAAACTTGGGAAGAAATCCAAATGTAAAACAAGATGTTGGAAAAAGCAACAGTCAGGAGACAGTCATGGTGTCTAATGAATGCCAGCATGACCGTCTCTCATCAGAGAGAACTGAGTAAACCAACACTGTGAAGACAAAGAACAACACTGGGCACATCACTATTAAGAACCGTCTTTCTAATTATGAGTACATTAAAATATAACTCTGAAGACCAGTTGGGCCAACTACTCAGCCACAGAAATTCTTGGTTAAAATTCTGAAAAATGGAATCCCAGTAGAGAAGTTTCAACAGAAAATAAAAATCACACTGAACTCTAACAAATCTTCTGTTTGTAGTGAGTTCGCTTCTATCTGCTTTCAAAAGACATTAGGTGTCTGTTAAATACTACACAAAAAAGGCACAGATTGCGAGGTACCTAATGTAATGCTTGAGAGAAGATACTTGATGACTGTAAGGCTTTTCAGTTTGCCTTTGAAGAGCCCCAAATGGCCAGCTAGAGAAGCTCTATAATTAGCATGCAAGCAGCAGCTTCCAGTTGTTGATCAAGCCTTTCACAGCTGGAATAGGATGGTGAGGGGGTCTGGCTTAGCACACTTCCACAACCCAGGGAAGGACGTCTGCTCCTCAGCAGGCCTACGAGATGAAGCAAAATAGAATTGGACAGCAAGCGCCTTGTTACAGAACCTCAAAGTGGCCCCAGAGACATTCATTATGCACTGAACGTCAAACTTGGCTTTAATTCACTAACAGAACATTAAATACATCAAAGAAAATGCTGAAGAGTGGCAGCCTGGCATTGGCTGTCCCACTGAGGCATGTGAGCAAAGAGAATTAAGTAATTTGTGGAACACTCCCTAGCTTAGCTAGGTCAAATGCAGAGGAGGACCTTGTAAAAATAAATACGCAGCCTGTTAAAACTGATATGTCAGATAGATCAATAGCTGCATTTAAATATGATTTCAGGGGAAATACAGAACTTTTTGGGAGGGCAAGCTTCTATCCTATTGGTTACCCTGTGGTTAAAATTCACGTCTACTCTGTGACAGTATTATTTGCTTCACTTGAACTATTTACACATCAAAAACCTAAGCAACTCTGTTCCTACAACCTAGTGAAAGTAACATTACTAAAATGTAAAATAAAGAAGAGATTTTTGCATTTCAGTGCATCATAAAATCAGATGCACAGAAACAGATGAATAAATAAACCTACATCTATATAGGTTCTCAAAACCCCAGAGAGCAGTCCCGATACAGGAGAGTGAGGAATGCAAGTACACTGGTACAATCTTGCTAAACAGAAAGAGTGTTCAATTTGCAACTTTAAATCAGAAAAAAATATAGGCTTGTTAAAAATAGTAAATAACACAGTTCAAGTACAGTTTTATCCCCTCAATCCCAGCAAAATGTCTTGCTAAGTTATTTCAGACAAATCAGCTGTAATTATCATGGATGAGTCTCAAATGACTAGTTGTTGAAGTTCATGCATGGCTTTGGTCAAGTTGGTTCATTTTAGGGAAAAAAAGAGCAACGGGAGCTGCAATGACAGCTCAGCAAGTATAAAGCAAGACACTGGAATATAATGGCAAGTATAACCTGTGGTTTGCAATCGATTGTCTCAAAACTAGTGTGCACAGAGCTTCAAAGAACCGACTGTCAAAAATATCAAGTCTTTTAAATCGAAACTTTTCAAAACCTGTGTCTGAAAGACATACCTGAGGATTGCTCTTGGGGAAAACCTGAAGCCCTATTAAAAACAAACAAACAATCATTTCCTCACTTCACCCTGATTGCTCAAAATAGCAAAGGCAGTACAAAGTTTCGCCAAGTGTCCTACTTAGGATATCAATGACAAACACAACTTATAAGGCATTTAAAATGCAGAAAACAAAGCTTTAGTGCTTAGAGCTGGGTTCACATAGGGGACCGAGAAGGAAGCCAGAAGCAGTACACAGCAACTCATCTATCATTTGGATGTCACAATGCAGATCTGATAAATCTTGTTTTATTACTATTTTTTAAAATCTAATTTTGAATGCTATTTCTCCATGTCGGTTACCAAGAAAAATATTGTTTACAAGAAATCTTCATTGTCAAAATTTGTCAAAAAATACTGACTACAGAGGTACAAATAGAAGGCCTAGAAATGCAAATTAAACGCTTCTGTCCCTGGTTTGCATCTGGCACAGCAACATAAAACTTGCATCTTGGGTTTGATCCTCTATCACACCGAGCACTTCCTTGCCGGTGTTAAAGCCTACAGCCTCAAAAGTTTCACAGGCTCCACTTCTACTAAGACCCCTAATTTTAGAAGACTTCAGTAAGAACTGTGTGCCCAAATGCCTTGGACAACCTGGCCTGCAGACTCCAGAGCTCATATTTAAATGTAGTGGGAGAAGAGGAGGCTCAAGCCGTTAGCATTCCAGAGCCATCATGTTTTATTTCAACAGCTGATAAGTGACAGGGTGGTCATCTAGCACATTATTTAAATACACCTACAAACTTAAAAAGCATTGAAATGAATAATTAAGGTAGCATAAATTTTGCATTGCCCACAAAATGAATATACTTTATGTTTCTCAAATATAAAGGAAATGCATATTTCATTACAAAACAACACGGATTGTTGCTGGCAGTAAGAGCCGGGTTTATGTATTATTCACTGATGAAAAAATTCATTAATTCTAAGATTTTCTGATGGCATTCATGCCCTTCCACAATGCTAAGTCTATGACACTCATTTGAGAAGTGAAGGTGTTTCAGACTCAAAACTTCCGTATCACCTCCTCCTGCTGGCAGTAAAAGGCTGAGAAACGGTCTGGCTGTATGTTGTCCCGTCATTACATGCTGAGTTGCAGTCTACAGTGGGATAAATAGGAAGAGTTTGGCAAAGGTACGGTTGTGGTGGACAATGTTTGTGCGAGGGGTAAGTTTCTTGGCCTGACCCGCACACAGAGAAGAGGTTCATAAGCATTTTGAGAGATCGAGTGCTCTCTGCTTCAGCACCCACGCTGGATATGAGGTGTCACTCAGGATGAACTGTGGTTCGTGGCCCTGTCAGCCTACAATTTCCTGCTTTCAGACTGTCAGCAGGTAGGTGGGAACCAAGAGTGGTCTGCAGGTTTAGTTGTGAGCAAGTGGCACTACAGAATTGGAATGCTTTAGAGCAAGGAGGTTCACTGGTGTGACAAAAGGGCACATGCATGTATCTCCTATTAAGGTCAGTGAAAAGACAGACAGCAAGTAACACTGGGCATACCGATATATCCTTGAAAGAAAGAACTGCTGTTGTACAAACTTTTGCCATATTTCTGTATTTCTGGAGTCTCAGAAGCCTGCCTTTTGCTGACTCTGAACCCTCTCAAGAAGGAAAGCAGATACCAGGTAGCCATAGCTCTGCATTAAGTAAGGCTTCTTCATCAGATCAGTAGACATATGGACTTTTTATTTGTCAACAGTAAATGGTTTGTTTTACAACAGAAAGAGATAAGCTACAGCATTTCACAAAGATCCGTGCTGTGACCTTTGCTGTTCAACATATATATATATAAGTAATCTGAAAAAGGAACAACTAGCAAGGGGGCAAAATCTGCATATGATACAAAAGCATTCAGAGCCAATTAAAAACAAGCTTAACTGAAAAGAATTGCAGGAGGTAACAGCAAAGAATTACCTGGCAGTAAAATGGTAACTGCAATCCTATGCCACTAAATGCAAAACAGTAGCTACTCTTTTCACTTCTCCCTTCATAAGCATTACCTAGTCTCAAAACAAACTGGTTACCACTTAAAACTGACTCTAAAAAGAACATTTAGTGTCATTAAATATAACACGTAAAAAGATTTGTTAGAATGGTTTTAACTTCTCTCCTTTATTAAAAACAACAACAAAGTCAAAACCATTTTCCAACTAGTGGCTTAAAAAAAACCACTAAACATCACTTGCAATAAAACTCCCAGCACCATTCGAAGAATGTAATTATAGCACACTAAAACTTTATCTAAGCAACCCAGTATCATAACCAGAGCCAGTATTAAAATGGTAGCCTGTGTGTAACGTTATGGTTGTAACTTCAGTACGATATACTTTGGAGATTTTAGAACTGGAACACCATGCGTACGAGTGGAACACCAAGAAGATACTGTGAAATTTGAGGAGTCAAAAAAAGATGTCCAGAAACAAAATATTCTGGAAACTTGCAAGACAGACTGAAAGACAGGAATTCTTTACTTTTGAAATTATAAGTAATAAAAATCATGTAAATAAAGAACACGTTAAAGAACACAGAGCAAGAATATTGTGCTACTTTGCAGTTTTGGAGTATAACATAAGATAATCCTGGTGTTCTTATAAATGTAAAATCCTGCCAAGTTTCAGTTTACTGTAGTTGTTAAAGCAAGTAACATTTCTGGATGAGACATAAAACCATAGATATTAAAAGTATTTCCATTGTCCAGAAGAGCAGGCTAGTCCATCGAGTGGTACACACTGAACCTAACTAGCATGTCACAATTTAACTGCCCTTCATCAGACCTCCAAAACGAACTCAGGCTCTATAGGACTGATGCAGTTTGTATCAGCAGAGCCTAAATAAGTTATTCAAACAGAATAGGTAAAATGGGCAAAAAGATAAAGGCATCTGCATTAGGGTTTTGTCAGCATAAAGCTTTGCATGATTTTCATCACTATTTTCCCTAATATTTCAGGCAAATACCAGCAAAACTTTTTAAAGCATTCTACATCTTAAACTACACCTAGTGTAACAACTTCTTCTCCAGTCTTATCAAACTAGAGCAGAACGCATGATGTAGATAGAATAGGAAAAAGAACAAACTCAGACCTGCATCTTATCTATGAAACTGAAAGATTTCAATGCAATTCACTTTCTTCATTTCACTACAGAGGTGTGAAAAAAAACCAGTGTATTGTCACTTGTCATTTTGCATAGGTGAGTACCAATAATAATAAAATAGCAAACTATGGAAACATAGAAATCGAAGATTTTCCAAGTACAGAAATAGGATTTAGACACCTAACTCCAAACAAAAGTCAGAAGTTGGACAATTTGGTGCACCTCATGCTTCTTTTCTGCTTTTGTGAGCAAATTTTTGCTAATTAGTAGCAATTTAAAAACTACGACGCATGCAGTCTGTCTCTTCATAATGAAGTACAATATTTATAGACATAAACAGAAATGGATTCCAGAATCCTTTCAGTGACAATCTTCATTTTGTGAAAGTAATAAACAGACTTGTCTTCATTTGCTTCTTTCACATCCATGTGTTTGCAAATACCATATTGTTTCCACTTGCATTAACAAGCCTTTGCATTGGCATTCCCTGCTTCCGTGTTTTATCCAACAGCAACATCGCAATAAGCTTTTTAGAACATTTTCTCATTTCTTCTGCACTGGAGGTCATACAAAGTACCCTCAATAAATCTTTTAAATTTCATTTCTTCAAGATGCATTTCCATCAGTGACTTCTGACAAGTGAAAGACTCTCACTAAATTACGAATTTTGGTTAAGGTTATGGAACTGCAGCATTACTGCATGCCTCAGGGTACGCGCACTCAGCAGCACTCTATCAGGGCTGCATCCCGCCGCCCAGATCAGATGCAGTAAAAAATTGTTTGCTCACTAGCCATTCAAATGGAGCAACCTTGGAGAAGGGCAAGCTACACAAGGCAAAATTTGCTTTATATTTGAACTGTAACAGGTTTCAAATAAAAGCATGAACTTTGATCTTCGCACAAGGCTGTCTGGGAAAGGATCACCTGACAAAAAGAGACGAGATTATAAAAGTAGGCTTACTTAATGGCTCTTATGGAGAAAAAGTATTCAAGAGGATTACTTCTTCCCCTCGCCTTTCCCCCCCAAGCAGAAGAGGAAAAGCTATGTGCAGGATGGGAACGATAAACTCTTAAAGCCTTTGATGTTAACTTCAAATAATGCTTAATTATGGAAGTGAAGCCATGAGAAATACATAGATGCTTATTATTTTGTCTTCCTCTGTATATTTCTTTTTCTAGCTAAAGTGAAGAGTGTTTGTTTTCTTGGAGCCATTATCAAGTCCCAGTGGGTATTGGCTTGTTTGCTTTCCCTTCAAGTATCACAAATACCTAGTAAGGCAAACTGCAAAACCAAAACGTACAACAGGAGCTCGGGGAGAGTGTGTGCTAGCAATGAGTTTGCAGGATCTGTGCTCATCTGGGAATGTAAAGAAGTTAGTTAGAAGGCAGACTCCACTAGTGGGGAACAAACAAGGGATCTGTCTGCAGGAGATCTGTCAGAAGCAAGGAAAAAGCCCTGTAGCCAGCCAACTGAGACCCAGTAAAGGTTAAGAGCACACGGATGACGGTGACTTTCAAACCCAGCAGTGCACACACACAGCGTCACTTCTGCTCCTTGACGATGCCTTTTTTCCAAATCCTGAAGAGATTTGCATAGTTAAGTCTTACCTGCAGAAACACTATTTTTCTGTGAAATCCCTGAGGGAATCTCACAGTGCTAACAGCATTAATTACTTTAATTAGAACTGCCACAAGCTGAAAATAAACATCTGCATCTTATCTCAAAGGTTGGGTGAGCTGCACTGAAGAAGGCATCTACGTACTCATTCTATTTCGCAGGAACAGACTTTTATAGATGTATTTTTCTCTTGAACTCAGTCTAGCCATACATTTCAATATTTCTCAGAACATATGCACTAGATTAAAGACTTGGCTACGGCTTATGTGAGAAAGCGCAAGTGCTTGACTGCCCAGCAGATGGAATCAGAACAACTACCAAGTGCGATCTTACACGCTTTACTGTTTTGAATTTAGACTGTGCATGTTTACACCGACTGCAGAACAAGACCGACCTGCTGAAGTCAGCTGAAGCCAACTCTTTACTGGCTTAGCTAAAGTCACTATCTTGGTTCTGTTCATCTTGTAGATAAGTCTTAAGTTGTTCTAGCAACAGATTTCACCCCAAGGCTTGTCTCAGTAGAGTGGCTTTTATGTTTTATTTATTCATACCTTCAATTAACTTGCTGCCAAGAAACCAGTGATAATTTTCTAGCAACGACTGTAGCTTAAATGAAGGTTTTGCTGGGACAACAGTGTTGGTTATGGGTGTGATTCTTTCTCGTTGCAATCTCTCTCATCTGGCAAATGAGTATTTTTTGTGTATACTGCCTCTTTCACAAACTTCTTTACACTGAGAATGTTTGCTGTGGTAGCAATACCTACAAATATTTCCTAGTGCCAAACACAAACATTTCCAGACAGGAACAAATGTTTATAGAGTGTTCAAACAAATGTCTGTAAAATGCTTTGAGATCAGAAGTTGTATTAGGTATGGACAATTTCCATTAGATTGCTGTACTGAAGTTGGAGACGCAGAAAAACCCTCCAGGATGGGAAACCACTCAATACCTGGAGACATCGTATATGACATCATATGAAACCCACATCTTCCTGCAAGAATTTCACATTGGAACTCTTAAATGTGTGGATTTTATGCTACTGCATAACATCAAAGCATTTAGGTGCTTTTTATGCTTATAAATAGAGGGCAAAAATTGAGCAAAACTGTTTTCAGTCTTTACACATGTACACACGCACACACACACAGATGACAGCAATTTCCCTGAAAGACAATCCAAATTTTCAGCAGAACTGACATTTCAATAATGATACCACTGAAACAGCAGTGCTGGACTAAACACTATAAACATGACATCAGAAATTAATGTAAACTGTTACTTATGACACTGGTTTGGAAATTCGGGAAGGACCTCTCAAGAATCCACAGACTTCCATCTTATTCGCAGTCACCTGTTCTGACTTCTAGGAAGGTCAGTGACTTTAGCATATAATACTTCTTGAGTCGCTTACCACCTATGGTATTTTCAAACTTTAAGCAATATCCTACGTATCTACATTTCACTTCTACAACTTATTTAAGTATCTGTTAGCTTTCCATTTATTTATCCTTAAAAAATAGTTAGTGTATAACATAAAAGTAAGCATTTTGATCGAGAAAAATAATATTCAGTCAATCAAATAGAAATATAGTACCAGGCAATTAGGTACTAAAGTTACTTAAGCTCTGTGCTTTTGAACTGTATTTTCCCTAATGATAGTTTTGTTTCATACAGGACTACCTATATAAAACACCAGCACCCCCGACTCCACCATCCCCTCCCTCTCCAAAAAAACTTGTCTGTTTTTCTTTACCAGCTTTTCTGCGATTCTGCTGTGACTACATGGCCTGAAGTCTCAGGCTTGGCTTAATGCCATGGAAAACTAAAAAGATCCGCTGAACCATGCTTTTCAAAGGGACTGCTTTATCTACTGAAGTAAATTATAAATATTTCCTAAACTACCAGAATTTATTTGGAAGGATGTCTCTGCTCTTAAATTTGGCACACAGTCCATTTACTCCTTCTCCTTCCAAACAATAATGTTAGTTGGATTTAGTAAGCGTTGGTTATGATCCAGCCTGTTAATAGCAAGATTGATCCATGGGGTGTTTTACAGCTTGTTGAAGTTTATTGGCCATTGCAGATCATCAATAATAACTATTTAACCAGCTAATCACTACATCTGTTGCTGTCGGTGATGCTTGAGATTCTTCCCATGTACACAGTAACATCTACTCCTGAAAACCACCTACCTGACACTCCGTTTATAGGAGATTTTTTATTGTAGTTTTGTACTCTGGGATAACACAGGTTTTACTTAACATTTCTTAGAGAAACACTAGATGAGATTAGAGCTACAGCCATGAGAAGCTTTTTAAAACACAGGGAAAATTCAAAAATTAAATGCCTCTCAGCACCTTAATTTGATAAGCAGTGACTTTAAGAAGTCAGTGCTCTGATGGGCAGACTAGGGATTACGACAGCATCCAAAGTCTTCTCCATCAACAATTTATTCTTAGTAGAGTGCCTGTAATATGAAGACTGCATTTAGAAACATCAAGAATCTCTTTATTAACTGTTGCCTATGAGCAGTACTTGCCTACCGTACTGTACTTCAGTAATCTCGTACAGACATCTGAGTCCTCTGATGCTCTAAAAGCAAACCAAAAGTCAATCAATACCACATTAGGAATGTCATCAAGATTGGAGATTTTCCCCGTTAGAAGCCAACACAGAATCATGCTTGTTGAATACTATGTATATTTCAGAGCTGCAAACTTATACCAATCAAGTACAGCAACTTTATCAATACACATCCTGGGCAACAGTGCCCAAACTTTCACCAGCAAAGAGCAGAGGCCAAGTACTCTTCTGAAACAGAGCTATACTTGTAGAAATTCCTAGGGGAAGAAAATGCATACACAGCGTTTATTCATCTATTTATTCCTTCATTTATTCCGCCTGAAAACATAATTACTAGTCTTGCTTTCACTCAGGCACCACACACAGTAGGTGTTTCTACAGCACTCTTCCTTAAAGGTTCTGTGTGAAAAGCAGTAGCAAAACAGCTGACACTAGCATGTCATGCTTGTGAATTTCTCTATTTATAAATGTGCATATGGACTAAGTGATGGGCGAGCATTTCTAGCCACAAGTCCCTCTAGGATTTCCACTGCTGTCCTGCTGCACAAGAAAGGTGTTCTTAAGACAGCAAAACAGAAGAATGAAAAGAGGTCTGATTTCTTTTCACTCGTTCTTACAGATCATCTAAGATCCATTTTAAGACTATATGTCCCTAACATAATAGACCTAGAGCTATACATTCCTGTCATTCACAGTCTAAAACTATGTGCCATACACTGCCTATTCCTTCTACTTTGCTTTCCAGTAATAACTTGACATTGATACAATGCCCAAGTATTACACTCTGAAAAACAGCAACACATTATCTTTGCTTGTTTAACAACATCAGTGCAGTTATGAAAATCTTTCTCTCGTGCCCTCTCTCTGCTCTAGGTTTTGAGAGACACAAGCACAATAGTATGCAGTAGAGAGTATCGTCCCAGCGGATTGTTAAATCTTCTTGCTAATTATACATTAAGCGTTGATCAATGCTGAAAGGGAACTAATGCATTACAAATACATGACATGACATGTATCTTAAGCTACTATTAAGTCTACAGTCCTATGAATAATGGAGTAACACAAAATTTTAACCACAGTTCAACAGGATAATCACATTTTAGAGTAGCAGTTTATTTTACTAAAGTTTGATTGTTTTGAGAGCTACATATCAAGTCACAATACACTAGCTCAACTGCAATTCATGTCACTGTTTTATACTCTCAAACATGTTATTGTAGATTGTCTCTACTAATAAATACAACTATTCGTTTTTTAATTATGTACCAATACTCCTTACCCTTCAAAAAGTCAACTTTTAAGTCTATTTACATAATAAGGCAAGAAAAGTAGAAGGAAAAATGTAATAATCAGATATTTGATAAGCATTACCACCTATATTTTGTAGATAAAAAAGCATATTAACGTCTCAATTTTTAGCTGCTGCCTCCAGTCCAGATCCACTTATCCTCTCACCTGTTTTCTAAGCTAGGAATTCCACCAGTGCAGTGTACAAACTTAAGACAACCCTTACAAATACTAATCCTGCATAAACATAACGTATCAGAACCTGGGAAGAGTACATTGTCTACAGCTCTGCTTTTCTGAGATTTGGAAAGGATTCACATTCCTGGATCTCAGTTCCTTGCTTGAGACAGCTAGAAACTCTAGAAGCTGCTAGGAGTTCTGATGGTGGCCAGACATAATTCACGCTGGACATGGTTGCAAGGCCTGGCACCGATATCGCTTGCCACTCTTTGACAGCTGTTTTGGGGATGCTCCAAACAATGACCTCCTCCGTTTTATGCACAGAATCACAGAATCGCTGAGGTTGGAAGGGACCTCTGGAGATCACCTAGTCCAACCCCCCTGCTCAAGCAGGGTCACCTAGAGCACATTGCACAGGATTGCATCCAGGCGTGTTTTGAATATCTCCAGAGAAGGAGACTCTACAACCTCTCTGGGCAACCTGTTCCAGTGCTCTGTCACCCTCACAGTGAAAAAGTTTTTCCTCATGTAATGAGCACAATGACTGAAAAAACGTTGCAGAAGAAAAATTAAATCAGTGTACAAAATAATTGTTACTTCAAATATATCCTCAAGTTATTTTCCCCTTGTTCCTTATTTCCAAGCCTCATAAGCCACTTGGACAGTTTTTTCTCCTTCATAAATATTCAAGGCTTAAGAAAGGTAAAGTCTCAGCTCCCGACTGTGGCACATCAGTACCAGGACGCAAATAACAAATACATTCCAAAGCAGTGTGATGGCCGACAGAGCACTGATACAGCCAAAGAAAAGATTACAGATGATGTTCCTTTTTTAATGAATACAGCTACAGGACAGGGATGAATTCAGAAAATATCCACTTGCTTTCTGGGAAAACGTGAAGGAGAACAGAAAATGAGAAAAAGGCACAACTTCCATAGGAATTGTTTTCTAAGATGACGCCAAAGAGGACATGCAGCAGAGAGGACGTGCACCAAAGACTATAGATAAGCTTAGAGCAGAGCACGTGGCTGCTGGCAACGTCACTCACATTGCAGTCTATCACTTACTCTCTTAGGACAAAAACCCTGCGAGAGCCTGGCAAGTTCCACAATCTTCTACCAAGAAACTGAAATCTGAAAACAAGGATCCTGACAGATGGCATCTTGAGACTGAACAGCCAGCCTTATGGTGTGTGTCAGAATCCTAGTTTTGTCAAACTTTGACTTTTAAGTGAAATTTCTTAAGACAGAGCTCTACCAAATAGGAAGCTATGCAGAGAAATTTTGCTTCTAAAGTAGCAGTCCACAAGTCGCATGAAAGCCCATATAGAACCTCCTCTAATTCCATCTGCTAATACCAGATGAATGTGAGTACCGGGTTTATGCTTGCAATCATTACTGTGTTTTTCAGTTGTACCTTGATAAACCCCACATTTTGGTTAATGACACAGACAATCTGTAGAGTGCTGAGAAGGTCCAGCTGGCCTCATTAAGAAAACCCAGATGGAGAAGCAACTTTTTCTAGCACTGCAGGTTTTAAAAGGCTACTATTTTCCTCTAACACAAAGAACTTAAAGACCTAGCATGTTTGTAAACCTGAGTGAAACCACAATCCAGTGGGAAGCAAAGACACAATAAAATCCTTACAGGGGATTCTTGCGATTCACTGAAAGACAGCTCTCATCTAAAATGACATAAAACTGTGTCATACACAAGGCGGTTATTCATTCGATCTTGTACTAAGAACTCAAGTCCTTACAAGGTAACATAGAGCAACCCACCCTGACCACTATCTGAAACTGGAAACAGTATCTCTCTCTGCCTTTTAACGAGTATAACGCTGTTGGCTGATACAAAGAAGTAACACTGCAGTTTGGTATCAGTAGGGCAGAGGAAGAATCCATGCTTTTTAGAATAACTTCTTTAGCTATGAACTCCTGACACAATAAAGTTACTTGCTAGTATCTGCCCTCATCCACCGAAGGGGAACAAAGTAAGTGCTACCCACTGTAACAATGTCAGCGTGTTTCATGTAAAATGCTTATCAGGCTATTAAACATAATAGTTAACCTCATGCATCTTTTTCCCAACATCATGATAAACAGAGACCAGGGAATATGATTCACCCAACCCCTTGTGAACAGTCCTTTTGATTATGATAGAATTTGTATTGATCACCTGGTTAGAAAAGTAAGTATCTTGCAGAAAATTCTTCCTCATAGACAAGTATAGTAGCATTCAGAACAAAAATATTTCTTTGCTTCATACTGTCTCTAAACTGATCAAAGTTAAAAACACGAGCTTCAGGACTGAGAAATAAGAAAAGTATCCTTCAGTAATCTAAGGTATTTCATACACTTTGGACAGGCATTAACAATTTGAGATTTGTGTTTAAGGATTCCCTTTAAATGAAACTAGACTTCTGCTCAACTCCAAGAAAATTCAGAGAGAGAGTACTGGGCTCATGCCCCTTCCAAAAAAGAAGTTATCAAGATCACTACACTACTCAAAAATATGGCTTTCTAAAAAAAAAAATACTTGTTTTTTCAAATTATTTCAAATTCAAAATTATTTAACTTAAACTTTATATAAACTGTAGCAATTAGGTGACTAACTCCATCCTGAAAAAGAAACCGAGACCACCACATACTAGTCCAAAATAAAGTGACTAAAAATACTTCCCCCCCCCCAGTATGCTATTACTATGGCTGACTACAGAATAGGGATCACCATAAAAGTACTTGTTCATTTATGTAAGTCATTTCTGTTCATGAAAAGTTAGGCATCATATTTTGATACTGAATATTAGCTAATTATAAAAGATTGCACTGTAAGAAACATCATTATCTTTCTTCAGTATAAAATAGATAAAATGTATATGCTTCAAAAAAGTTAATTCATTTGCTCTACAAACCTCCAAATTACCTGGAACTCTGTAACATGTTCTCAGGATAGAATCAGTGCAATTCATGTAATCATCCTGAGATAAAGGACAGATAACTTGCATGATCTGTTTATAAAACTGATCTCATATAAACCAACAAGTTTGAACAAATATTTTTCAGTCTGTAGGACAGCAACATTTTTTGGCAGAATACAAGTCTATATGCTTGCAGCGTTTTTGCTTAACCTAAAAGAAAACAGTGAGCTGATATATTTTGGTTCATCATTCAAAAATACTTAACACACTAGGTAAGAGAGGAAATTACATGATACCAGTCATTATCTACGCCCCAAATGTTTTTATTTGTTATACTCATCTTGGCACTACCAGGCCACCTTTCCACTTCAGCAAGCCTTGATGTCCTACATCTGTCCTACATGTTCTTTTCAGTATCATCACTGCTAAAGGATCAAATCTAAATTATCAGTACATACATGATACTGGGGTTTTTTGTTGCTGTCATTTTTACACTAAGGAAGAGACAGTGGGGAACCCCACTTCATGCTCAGATGTCAAGTTCATAGCTGGTGCATGAATTCCACAAATTAAAGTAATTTGAGTTGGTTACAATTCCCTGTGCAAGCATATAATTAATAAAACGGGAATAAACTTTGCTGTACAATTTGTGCCAGCACTTGCTCTAATTTCCCAGACAGCCACAGCCTCATTACCTCCAGATTTGTGCATCTCATTATGATGCTGACACTCACACTTGTGTGATTAGTGCCGGAATTACAGATTCATCCTGATTTAGTGGCCTTTATTGCTGTTAATTAGGCAAAGAAATGTGAAAACTGTTATAGCATTTTAATTATCTGAATGCAATGAGATTTGTACACTTAAAAAAAGAGAACAAGAGACAGAAAAGTAACATAATCTTTTCCTTGAACGTCAGTTGCTCATTCTGATGGGAACAGCTGACTGACAGAAGTTTGACAGTTTGTTTTGATCCTATTTAAGGTGATAATTTTTTTACCCATTCTGGCTGTATCTGCCATGTATAGTTTTATTTTCTGAAAAAGACAGACTAAGAATAGCCTTAATTAATAAAGATTAAGAAAAAGAGTAAAGATGACATGAAATACAACCCTGTGTAGCCATTTTCCCCCAAAACTAGCCTGTCATACCTGTAAGCAATCTATAAGTGATTGCCTATAAGCAATCAAACATTCCTGATAATACTGTAAGAAAGCCAAGAGTGAACTGTGGGTAGGTAAATACCTTAATCTAGGTAAATTTTTTTTATTATTTATAATATTCACAGGAAATACTTTTTATGGGACTACATCCAGTAGGTCATCAAGTTGCACCATCAAGCACAGACACCTCCTGGAAAGGCTTTGTTGTCCCTGCTGAGAAGGGCAATGCATGTTAACACCGGGAAAGCCACTTAAATCTCATACAACTGATAAATCAAGAAACAGAGACAAAAAAAAAAAAAAATTTACCTGGTAAATGTATTAAGACTTAAATATTGTTGTGAAATGTGTTCTGATAATTTGAGATAAAAGCAGGATATGAATTTTATTTGCCTTGAAAAGGAAGAGGCAGTTTGGAAACTGTGAAGATATTCCATTTTGCTGTATGTGTAATACTGTGTGGGATCAAACTGGACATTTGGGCACCTGAGATTTTGGGCAATGTTGGTGTCATCAACATCTGTACTAGATAGTTGTGTCCCTGCCAAATCGAACGGAGATCTAGTCATAGAGTCATGCAAGTTGTAAAAGACCTCTGGAGGTGCCTAGACCAACCTCCTAGTCAGAGCAGGTCCAGTCACAGAAGGTTGCTCAGGGCTTCATCCAGTCAAGCTTTAAGTATCTCCTAGGAAGGAGATTCCACCACCTCTCTCGGCTTCTGGGCCAGTGTTTGACCACCCCCACAGTGAAAACATTTCTTCCAATATCTAGCTGAAGCTCCCCATGCTGCAGCTTGGGTCTGTTGCCTATTGTCCTTCTACTGTGCACCTTTGAGAAGGGTCTGGCCCTGTCTTCTCTACATCCTTCCATCGGGTAGTTGCAGAAAACAATAGGATTTCCCTTTTACATTCTGTTCAAAAGGCTGAACAAAACCAATTCCCTCAGGCTCTCCTCATACATCATGTGCTCCAGCCACCAACCATCTTGGTGGCCCTCCACCAGACTTGCCGTAGGATGTCAAACTTTTTTTTGTACTGGGGAGTCCAAAACTGAACACATTATTCCACATGCAGTTTCATAAGTGCCAAATAAAGAGAAATAATTTCTTCTCTTGACCTACTGGCTACCAACATAGTCAATAGAGCATAGAGGGTGCAGAGGAGTCTACGCAGCCTTGCCCTGGTACCATGACTCTGCCAGGGACCTGTGTATGCAGTAGCGTTTAGAGCTACATACTGTAAGAAAGGAGAGCTAAGCATGATTGGCAGAAGGAAGTAAACAAGATTGCCTGGAGATTAGAGACTGTAGCTTCTCACTGTAGTTGTCACTGGACCTGGGTTGAAGTAAGTTTGTGTACATTGGACCCTGATATGAACCATGGTCAGCATGATGCCGTCCTTACCAGCGATATCAGCCAACATGGCTGCCCTCCTGCAGTCATCTGTCATGGTAAGTGCACAGATGGACAATTCCCCAGCTGTAGCATGGCCTGTACATAACTATAACTGTACCAGGCACATAACTATAACGGGTCACGTGAGTGAGAGAGGTGTTGTATTATTTGATCTTACTGCTCTTTAAAGTAGATGTTTTGTTCAATATTAGTTTTCTTTACTAGTTTTAGTTATTTTATTAATTTTTGATAATAAACCACATTGACACTAACTGATCAATTGTCACAGCACGTCATGATGGAACTTGGTTCATGGGCAGAAAGGCATTAAAAGAATTGAGAGCCATGTATGGATCTTTACATGCCAGCACCATGGCTGCTCTACAACAGCTTGTTGGAGGAGGCAGGCAGCAAGAGGCTGCCCCGATGACAGTGCACTACTGAGCTCACCCATACTCCTCCAGGGGCTGGTGCCTCTAGGCTCTGCTTGCTAAAATGCTAGTTTATGCACACAGCGCACAGGCAGGCTCATACATGTACACACACAAGTGTGCATGTTCGAATACTGAACTGCATCATGCCCTTTGTGTTTATTTTTCCACAGATACTTAATTATAGCAGACTGTCTTCACAAGCAGTGTAAGAGCATACAACATTTTTGTTGTAGACTCTGATTTGTAGGACATTATTCTCACTATGCCAATTTAGTTATATTTAATAGGCTGTTGACCATTTAAATCATTCTTCAACAGTCTAACTTACATAAACACTATCTTACTAGACCATGAATAACTTCATATACATAATACTTTTGTTTTGGTAATTCTGTTTAAGGTCTCTTAAGCCTTCCCCCTCCTTTCATCATATATTTGATACAATTTTGGGAATCTTCTTTCGCAGGATCACAAAAAAAGACCAGTATTATGTTTATTTGCAAAAAGGAAATTGAACTGGTGTTACAGTTTTTAAATAGATTTCAAGTAGACAGATTTTTAAATGGACAAGCATCAGGAAATTCAAACACTAAGGTCCTCAAAGGAATACTAACTTTAATATATTTTATGCATTAACATATATAGCAAATACATCCACCAGTAGCCCATAATATTAGAATAAGTGGTGTGGTGATGCCCTGGGAACTTCTCTGACCTCCATACATTTAAATTCTCATCTTAATTTATGTACATTATACATCTGTATATTGATATTTTTTAAATGAAAGTCAAGGAAAACATTCCCAAGTAAGACTATTTCTTACTGTTCTGTACACCTCTAGTGAAACCAAATTCAGAATACTATGATGAACATACTGAAGTACTTCCATTATTGCTACTGCAGAGCTAATAACATTTTACATGTAAAAGCCCATCATGCCTTTACCCAGGCATTTAGGTGTTCAAAAAGCATGGAAAACTGAGGGCTTCAGAGAGACATCAGCAATGGCTTCTTTTATGTAGATAAAAGAACTGGCACCCTTTTCAGCAAAGTGGTCTGTCATTTTCCCTGCACACTGACCAGACAAGACAGGCCACTTTTACTCCAGTTAAAAATCAAAGGTGATTCCTTAAGTATTTGGGTTAAAATTCTACTAGAAAAAATGGTATAGTCTTACTTGTGAGCTAATACATTTCCCAGTGTACTTCTGGAGTGCTAATACATCACCTTTTCCTTGCTTTGCCACAGGTCTGTCTGGATATTCTGCTATAAAACAGAAGCGCCACTATATTTAGAATTAAATTCTGCTCTACCGGAGCAAAGCACAAACATGTGAAAGTATTATGTGGTTCCCCTCCTTCTGCCTCCCCTCTACTTTTGATACCACAGTCAATCCCCTGAAAATAATTTTGGGAACAGTACCACAAAATATATTATTGAATTGAGCACCTGCCGGAGGAACTATGGGAAAAAACCAAGACTGATTGATTTAATATATAAAAATAAATAGGAATTTATCCACCTCTTTTTCATGCTAAAGCCAGTTTTCTCTAAAAGCATTTTACAAGGTTAAGTACCAGCATTTTTCAATACCAGAAGTGTAAATATTACACAATTTGCCAAAGGCTACACAACTCAATACCACAATTGTGTGCAGAGTCAAGTTCCTTGCTGAGTTCATTAAACCACTAATCAATGAAGTCCTTAAATTAAGTAAAGGCAAGCAATACATATTCCTAATATCAGCATGAAAATGATGTTGATGAAATACACACTACCGTCAGCGTGAAACTACTGCAGCCCTTCAAGCCTCTTGAAAAAGTAGATACCAAAGCTGACTTAATTGGAGTCTTCTCTCTCCCAGTTTCTCCTCAAAGACACCGCATAACTGCTTGTTTCACTTCAAAAAGTGGTTGTTTATCCCTTTATGCATTGCTGCACAGGATTTGTCCTCTGGGTCCCAGAACGTGGATAAGCTTCGTACACATATTCTTAATAAGCATCCTTTCTCCCTCACCCCTGAAACTTTACTACATGGTATTTGTTTTACTTGCCAGCCAAACTTTCCCCTTCTGACCTTCCACTTGCACACAAAGAGCTACAAATCTCCAGCTTCAGAGAAAGTGTTACAGCTGCCACAGAATGCTAGAGAAGACAGTACCGGCTCTGTAGGCCAGCTGACCGTCCCAACTCAACGCACATGTTCCCAGGGAAATAGACACATCTTCCTGCAAGTATGATGATCTCTAACACACAAGGATGAGCACAGCCAGATAGTGTAAAATGGTAAGACAGATTCACAAACGTGAAGTCAAACACATCAGAAGGTCCACCCTAGCCGGTCTCATTAAAACCAGCTCAGAAAAATGGATCTCTTCAGATTGAAAGACAAATTAATTATAAATAATGAATAAAATATATTTGATAGCCATAGTTTCATAACAACTTTTTTCAATGACAATTAAGTGCAGTATGAAGTTTCCTGCTTTCCCGCCCCCCCACCTCCTTTTTTTGGCTCTATGGAGAATGAGACAGAACTGTTATTTCTCTGGCTGAAAAATCAAGAAGTTGATGTGTTACCCTGAAGTCTAGAAGATGTTTCCCTCTAACTTTTGCACATTAATGGCTCAGATTTTCATAATCTAGCAGCCTGCTATGCAAGCTTATTTTCCATACAATAATATGTAAGTAGCACAAAATGGGTCATTTCATTAAATAATTTTTAGCACTGCAGGACTGGGGGCACTTAAACCAATTCCTAAAATTCATTAAAAAAACAAAAACACTGAAATATTACAGGACAGTTGAAGAACTACTGTACTACCTGCCAAAATCACACATCAAAAATTTATTCAGCTTCTGAAAGTGTCTTAGTCACACCTGGAAAAGCCATTTGCTACTACTGCATTCAGCTTTCCTCTTTTACAAATTCTGTCTCCACACAGAGTTTTCAATACTTGAGGTACAGAATACAGTCACAGTTCTGATCTCATACATAAACAACTCGAGAATGTCTTTTGCGAAGAAAATTAGTCATTTTATGAAGCAATTTTCTGTTAAGCAAGAAGAGGAAAAAAACCCCTGAACTTTGCCACCAGCAGATTAGGCTGCAAAACCACTCCACTGCAAAGTAATGGAATACACTAGGCAACTACAGAACATCTGTTAAAAATAATAACAATAATAATAAAAAAATCACTGAGTGTCTACAACAGCCAGCCTGGGTTAGCAACATAAGAATGGACTATCACTGATGAAGCATTCCCTCCCTGAGCTTGTATTTCTTATATTACCAGCTAGGAATCCTCCTTTTCTATATGCTGTGCTTTTGTTGATAAGTTGAGACTCGCTGGATAGGGCAGTGTCTTGTACAAAGAAAGATGGGCAAGAGATGTTGTATAGGAAGCTTGTACAATAGAGAAAATTGAATTTGCTGAAGTGTCATCAAGAATCTAGAGTCTTCTGTTCAATAAGATGGACCTGTACCAAGCTTACACCAAGCTGGAGATCCCCACAGCAAGCTTATATTTTCTGAGAGGAAAGCTGCTTAAGAATCTGTTCTAAACCCTAGGCATACATGTTCTGCCACTTGCCCTCAGCCCCAAGATTACTGTCACATCTTCCTCTGTATCTATCAAATTCCCCAGAAAACAGACATTTAAAGCCTGCAATTTAAAGATAAAATGCCCAAGAGCAGGAAAAGATGAGGATTACAGTGAAAAGTAAAGCAAAGCATCGGTATTGCTCAAGTGTTTGGCAAGACAGCTAAGAGGCACTGAGAACACTGATAGACCACAGCAACATTCAAGTCCATCAGTACTATTCAGGATGGTGATGCAGATAAAAGAATTTGCTTTTTTTTTTTTTTTTTTTTTTTTAAATAAACCATATATCACCTGAAGGCAAGCTGGTTCTAGTTTTACAGAAGTCAAAAAGTTAGGCCTTCATATATCACTTGGATCTTCAAAGACTTTCTTAATATGAGCCAGTTACACTTCTATTGGTCCATCACAAGGATTACGCCTTTGCATCTAATACTGGTTCCCTGGCACCACTCATGGACTATCTGCTTAGTATCACTTAAGAAATGTTGACCCATCTCTCCCTGGATACCACTTCCAAAATTGCGTCATCTTGAAAGAATACATAAAATGCCGAGTATACTCATTCTACTAATAGCCACTGTTAAAGGAATTACACTTATTATCCAGTGTAATTAGCTGCAAGCTTCTGAATGTCAATTCACCATGCAAGCCTAAATGACAGGAGGGGAACAGTTAGCTTGACCACTGAGGTCTTTATGAATTGCAGACATTAGCAGATCTCAGTAAGAAAATGCCCTGAAGTGTATGTTTGCAATTTTACTGCTATTAGAGAGTATTAAAAGTTATTCATATGCCACAGCTAGAATGAGACAAAAATAGAAAGCTTACATAAACATCTATTATGAAGAATGAGTACTGCATGCAAAAATAATTGAAAATGAGATTGTAGGCAGCCACTGGAAGGCTGCCTACAGAGCCTTCTTGTCAGAGCTCTAAAAATACACAATAATGTATTTGCTGGTTAGTGGCTGTAAAGAACATGCAGCTGATCCGCATCAATTTATACATACTGCATGTGACCTGGTTACTGAGATAGTTACTATACGCATACATCAATTCACTTTAGTAACAGAACTGTTAGGAAGCTATCTAGAACCACTGCATTAGCAACAGTTGCCTGGTTGCGAATCAGGTGCCTAGTAAACATCACTGATGGAAATATTAAGAAGTCTTAAAGCTCCAACCAAAGCTGCAAGACTTATTTTACCAAAGTGGGAAAGCAAAGATCTAAAGGACGCTAAACCACCAGGAAGTCATTCTCAGCTTTCAGCTGAGCAAGAATCATTGCAGGGGTCTGCTAAGTAATCACAGTTTGCGCACAAGTGAATCACCTAGCACTCCCTTTAAAAATGAATTCTCCTGCAGATGAAGAAAGCAAGATCAAGTTCAGTGGGGCCATTCAGTTAGACCGGAAAAGGAGCCAGAAGAACAGCTAACACAAGCGTCCTGACAGAGACACCTTTAAAGTGCTTAGTGTTGTTTCAGGTAGAACATCAAGCATCCTGAAGTTTCCCTTAAGAAACCTCCTTTTTTTTTTTCCTAGTATTAAGAATCTGTAATGTTCAACATCCTATATGGATTCACTAGCATCGGTTAGTGATATAGTGGCTTAAAACATTCTGTGCAACTAACTTAAATGCTATGTTCTGGGCTTATCTAATACTTATAAGAGTACACATGCAAAGAAAACATCGTTTAAACTAAAGAAAGTATTTCCAGAGGACAACACTTCTCTCTCAAACCATTCAAAATATTTCCAAGATCAGGAGCCATCAGGCCCACCTACACATACACAAAGCAGACATAGCTCCCATGGAAATCAATAAGGGAAGACGCACTGTATGAACAGCAACCTATACTTTCACCAAATGACACTGCTCATTGCTTCACTTCAACCATCAGTTAGAGAACCTTCTTAGTTGCAACAAAGTGCCACTAAAAGAATGAGGCAGTTTGGAGGAGAGGAAAAATGATTTTGCCTTCTGATATTCAGAGGTCATGGTGAAAATTAACAAGCATACGTTGCCATAAATGCTATATTCAGGAATTCAAGCTGTCTAGAGGTGAAAGGATACAAATTAAAGCTCAACTCTGACTGAACAGACAGGCTGGCAACAACCTCCTTTCATTTTCAACTGGCCTCTTAGCATAATATACTGTGTGCAATAGAGTTCTTACCTCTGAATATGATGCAGTAGAGAACTGGCAAAACACTTGTTATAGAATGTATTAAGGTACCAAGACATTTGCTGCAGCTTTTTAAGTGTGTTTCTGGGATACACTGCCCTTTACGAGCACATTTTGCTAAGCTTCAAATATATCATTGCAATTTAAGAGCTAAATTATGTACCAATTGCTGGTACACTGGTTTGTTTCATATGAAAAAGTATAAAACAAGTCCAAAACACAACAGAAAAGCCCATTAGCCTCAATGGAGTTCTCTCTTCAATGTCAAAACTACAGAAGTACAGCACCAACAGGTATTTACAACTGAAGAGAATGGCTTTTGAGACTTACAGTCCTTAAAAATACATTAGTGAATGACATTCAATATCAAATGTCATGGAGCTTTACAAAAATGCCACTCTGAAATGCAGCACATCTCTGCAAATGAACACATTCAGAATAATGCACATAATCATGTCAAAATAGGGCAAACCCACTGCTGACATAATGCCACAGGATACTTGTGTGAGTGGAAAGGATCTTTGCTTTTCAAGTCTGATGGAAGCTCCTGGTAAAATGCATTTACTAGAAACTTACAAAAATGAACCAAAGTTTCTTATTTGTATACAAACATAGACAAGGGTTAATACAGTGTGAGCAAACTTTTTTTTTTATTAACATCTTTTTAAGCAATGTGCTTAAATTACATTACCTCTGGCATCCAGCACCAGAGAAGGCAAAAATCTTTCAAATTAAAACTCATTTTCATACCTTTGCTCTAGTTGAGATGAGGCAACTGTGCTGCAGAGATCAACCCTGTGTTGCTTGATCAGTCTATAAAATAAACTGAATCCCTACCCTGTATTTCTGTGAAGAAAGCTTCTCTAATATTTCAGGATAAACCTAAACATAACCTAACCTAATATTCTAATATCTGCCTCTTCAAAAACAAAACTTAAATTTATAATGGCAACAGTGTGTAACTGGGAAGTTTTAAATTGAAAACATTCTTTACCAAGCCTTACTCTGGAATCACCCAAGCCTCTTCTGAGAAAGCTTTTTAAAGAAATCATGCTATGGATCACTTATTATTCCACACACTGACCATTGTGTTCCTACCATCTCAATGACTACAATTATACAAAACACAAGGACAGTTTAACTTCTCTGCCAGTATGTTTCTTTATTGGTCTTTTGAGGCAATTTATCAGATGCTTTCTGCAAAGATCAAAATACAAACTAAGTTATTACTCATAACAAACCTCTTTCAAAAGAGTCCAGCAGGCAGAAGGTCACAGCATATCCTTACAGATACCATGGTGGTTATCCTTCTGTATTATAAAAACCTATTTATCTGATGATGCTGATACATTTTATTCCTGCAAAAATACTTCTGTAAATCCACTACCCTTGTGTTTTCCATTCACATAGTTGATTCAGTCTTGCCCTTTCAGAGATATACCCCACTCAGCAACCTCATCGAAATATGTATTCTGCACTCTTCCAGTGACCAAAAATAAGACTTCCCCATAGCAGACTGCAATGGTCTTGTTCTGACATGACTACAATAACCTCTGAGACAGGCACTAGTGACCAAAAGTCTTACTGAAATACGATGATGCAACACACAAGAGGGCCAAGTCAGCTATCAGTTGTGACTCTTCATAAACAGCAGTTCACCAACTCCATTAATGAAGAACGAAGTACTGACATTGCCTTTCTTTTCTTTCTCTGTCATCAGTATTTCATTCTGTCATCATTATTTCATTCTCATCTGCATTCAGCTTCCAGCAGTTTGCTCTCATCTGCTCCACGACCTCAGAAGACACTGACCAGGACACTGAGCTGCCTCGGAGCTGACCAGCAGAGGGAAAGGGCAGCACGGCCAGCACGCTAGCCAAGCCATTTCCAATAACGCCTTACTAAATTCTCCCTTTGTCATAAGGTGGGAATGGAAATAATTACAAATCAGTAGTTTTTAATCACCTTACTCTAAACTTCGAAAGTCTACACTGTCCTACATTTTGTCATCAACTGTCAAAGATTAAAAAAAAAAATTAACCGGCAATGTCAAAAACGCTACTTGGCATGGTGAAATCCTGGTGAGTAGCACTGAAATCTTTAGGGTAGTCATCAGGAGCTTGCTACAGGCAAAAAACACTTCAGTGCCTTTATATGATTGTTCTTCCCCCTCATTCATGTTTCAAATTAACAAACTATAGATTCCAAGTCAAAACATATATGTCATGGTTACCTCCACACATAAAGGTTAATTAAATATTCAACCAAATACCTATATACCAGTTAGTTCAAAGAAGCATTTTGGAAGTTGTGCTCAACATCAAAAAACCCCCAGGAATCTGAGCCTGTCTTTGAAACTAAAAAGTTCAATTCCAATTTGCAAGGTAAGACAAGAGGCCTGCATCGATTTAAAAGTTATCTGGTTTTGACTTGCAGTGTTTTTTTGTTTGCTTGTTTTTGTTTTTTATTTTTTATGATTCTGATCCCTGATCCCCTGAGCCATGAAACAAAAATCAATCTTAAAAATAAACTCAACATAGAAATTCACTTATTTTATAAATAGGCTTCAAAAGTGATATGATAAGCCAGTAAATGCACATGCAAGCTTCCCTAGCCATTTTATAAATGGCTTGCTTCAAGCAAGTTTCACATGTAGGGGTTTTTTGTTTGTTTGTTTTTTTTAGAATATTACTTTTCATGTCTTAGTTTGAACTATGAAAATAATATATTTCCAGTTTGATATACTGTCTCCTCTTCTTTCTTCTTCTCTGCTGTAGCAAGTCTGTTACAGAAAACACAAAATGGTCTTTAAGACTGTTCAATAATTTCACAGGGAACAAGATGCCTGGGATACCATATCCATTCATTTTTGATTTGCAAAGGACTTGAAAAAGCTACATCATCAGGCAAATATAACCTGACCATATCCCGTATGAGGTAGGAGGTCAAAATTATCTCAAAGTGCTGCAGGAATAATTCCAATAATACTGAAAAATAAAATGAGTCTGCAGAATTGATCTACTTTACCTCTTCCAAAATCAGCTTAGATGTTTTGGATTCCCTTTTTGTTAAGGCAGGAGGTCACCATATGAGTTAAGTCTGTTCTTCTTGGTAGCAATCTCTGCATCAAAACTGGGATACAAAGTACATTTGGATCCTAAATTCATGAGCTAGCAAAGGAAATTTAACTTTCATGTAATGATCTGTGTGTTAAACATAGCAGGGTGCTTTGCAACACAACTGAGCTTACACAGAATAAGAGATGTATGTATTAATGAATACTACATGCATATTAATACTTTGATTGGGCAAAACTCCATCAGGCTCTACTGACTTTTTAATATGGAAATGCCTTAAAATAGATGCATTTATCATCTGTTATTCAGCAAATATTACTCTTACCTACCTTGAAATAGCAGTCAAATGTCCTAATAGTGGCACCTGATAATGATAGCTCTGAGTAACAGACAACTGCAACTTTTTTGAAAATACTATTTTCCATTTCAAGCCATGACAATAAATGATTCAAAAGCATTATTTCACGCTTCTTTAACAACCACATAACATGGAAATTCCTTTTTGCTAACGTTAACTGATGAATACACATAAAAATGTATTGCTGGTAAAGGGTCATTTGCTATGTGTTTTACAGATTTTAACTGGCATTTGCATCAAGCTTGAGCAGAAGCTTTGTAATACAACTGATGCAGAATGAATTCCATCTTACTCAAATTATTCAGCTAGTGCCTATTCTCAGTAAAGGAGGAAGCTCCTCAGGTCAAAGGTGATGGAGGAGAGTTTAGAATATGGGGGGGAATGAAACATCTACTCTACCTGGACTTAAACACGATGCTCTAATATTTGGATCCATTTGCATCTGCTTGAACAGGATTTAATATCCTCCTATAAACACCTAATCCTGTCTACATGAAAATATCACTGGTCCAGGATAACTCCTGCAAGTTTTATTGTATTTATACATAATATACATCATATTCTGTATACACGATACTTTATATAGCTATATATAGAAAATGTAATAATAAAATAAACATTATTTTTCATACTGTAAGTGCTTTTATTTCCACTATGGTGGCTTTTTTTTTTTTTTTATCAAGTAGTTCTGGATTAATAAAATTTCTGCTACTTCTAAAGGAAAAAGCATCTAACAAGTTATCATATCAATTAAAGGGAACTAAGCCAAGTAAGGAATCTACTATTAAGTTTTGGAATAAAAAAAAAGTTAATCCTTTCAGGATTTCTAATAGGCTGAATCTAGCATACTGTGGGATTTTAGCATTGACATGCTTCTAATGAGAGGTTAATGAAACTAATCTCTCATACTATGGTGAAACACAAGACTGGGATTCAGGGAGCCAGCTCTGATAGTGTTTGGCTGTGTTCCAGTTGAGTTCACTTATTTATGAACAAGTTTCCATCAGATGTTTCATTTCTTACTGAAACGTGAAACGAGTTGGGAGAAAGTGGTCCCTGCAGTGTAGAAGAGACTGCCAGCAGTCCAAGGAAAAGGCCAAATTAAAATAAAAATTCATTAACCTTAGCGTCTGTCAAACAGAGTTGTGAAAGAAAAAAAAAAAAAAGGAGGTGAGCAAAAACACAGGAGACTAAGACAAACAATTACCTCTCTTTACTTGCTTCCCAGCAAACTACCTACTAAATCAATAGCCCTAGTTCTCCAAGAAGGGTACCTGCATTTGATAAGAGAAATGATGTGATCTAGCTAAGCACTATTCTTCACTGAAAACTCCCTTCATCTACCTGGCATTTGAATGTGATGAAAATACCTTTTTCAGTCTTCTCTTTGCATTTTTTTTTCCAAAAAAAATCTCTACGTTTTCCAAACTCTTTCACTAAGGAGTATGCAACCTAATACCAGTTCACAGTCCTGTAAGGTAGAGACCTTGCAGGAGAAGCCATGAAAAAAACTGAAAGATCATTTAGGGCTGGCAAAGCATCTACACAGGGCAAAACCACTGAAGTTGAGACAATGTAATTTGTACAGAGCTTATGGAGTCCATGTCTGGATTTCCTACATGATACTGCACTGCAAATAATATGAGACAGAAGTTTGGCAAAAAAAATAAATAAATCTTTGTTCTATTGCGTTTTCCATAGAGCACAGGTCAAAACATCTCTTATCTCATTGATTTTCCAAAGACTTCACAGCTTTCCTTTTTCTCTATTCATCCAGGATAATGCCCTCTTCTCTCCTCACCCTGCTTCCTCGCTACAGCCTCCCTGCTTTGTCACCTTTGGTAAGCCCAGTTCATGCCCGCCAGCCAGCAAAGCGACAGCGCATTGATTACCAGCTTTCCGAGACAAATCTTTAATTCGCAGCACTGGTAACTCAACTACACTTAGCCATCTGTGACTCCTGAAAATAATAATTCATTGGATGTATCAAATGTTGCACTCTGAACACTTGCCAGAAGAGGAGCTGATGCTCGGAGCCTTTCCGTTAGCCTTCCCAGCAGAGGAGCAGCGAGTCGCACGGAGCGGATGCTCTCACAGCTTCCCATCCCTGCACATCACCTGCTAGTCCTGAAACTCGAGCAAAACAGCATGCAGGGAACCCTCTTGAGAGGTCTCACTTACACACACACATGCTCAGCTTTTAAGTAGCAGATTTTCCTCAGAATTTCTATTAAACACAAGAAAAGACAAAGATACTCAGTTGTTTGGAACAACCCCTCCCCAAAGACTGTAGTCTCTGCCTTCAAAACTTAAACCCTGTCTGAGCAGGTCCTCCAAAAAAATGAACATTCAGTCATGCCTTGGTTAAAACACAAACCTGGATGACTGATAATATCAGCAACAGGGCTTGGCACAATGGTGTGGTAACATATGAACACCATCTTTTGGTGGAGGTCAAAATGAAAATCATTTGGTTCTGTCTCAAAGTTACATGGCACAAAGAAATATCTCCTACCTGGCTGGAGGATGTTAAATACATAAGCTTCAGGTTTTGTATGCTGCTTATTAACACAGTAACCAAGCATTTGCATGAGGAAAACGGTGACAATTAACATTCTCCCCAAAAGAGAGCGTGCTGACACCAGACCAATGCCTAGTTCAGAACTGTTTCTGTTATTAGTTATGCCTCCTGTCATTGTAAGACCACTGCTGAAACAAAATCCAAACATACAACCACCACAACTGAGGTGGAGCTATGAGATAAAAAATGTCTTACTAAGTTAATAAAAGTTGCAGTGATACTCATTAAAAAAAGTCTAATAGCTAAGAGCAATATCAAATACCAGAAAATTGGTATCACCTGAGCTTTACAGAGTTTCTCTAGTTTAAATTAAGTTGAAGTTCCAAAAGTGTTTCAGAAGTAGAAATAAATTACGTGGGAATTTCAACCAGAGAGCTGTATTTCATAACCTTGTAATATATATATTTAATAAATTAACTTTAAGACGAAAGTTTTCCCTATCATGTTCTAACAGGAAACACGGATATTGGCATGGTTGTGAGAGCGCAGATCATAAAAATTTGTTTCACATCTAATTCATAAATCCAGTCTAGGTTCTCTTTGCTCTCAGGTCTATTTTGGATAATTGATGAATCTTCTGTAGAAATTATTTATCTGAAATAGATGAATATTAAAAGATAAATTGATCAGAAGTAATATTTGACCTTATGCAAGACAAAGATTTAAGTAGTTTTTGTCAAGAACATCGCTGTTGGTGGGGTGGACTGAGAGGTCTCAGATCTCTCTTGCACAAGCCATGATGCAACACTGACACCCAAAAGGCAGCACTGTGACAAGGGCACCCATCACACCTGTCCTACAAGCCATGCTCTATTCAGAAATTAGTATTTTTTTTTAAAGCTTTTAGTGGGATTTATAATGAAAGACTATAATAAGAGAAAAGAAAAAAAAAGACTTGTTCAATTTTCTTTCGACAAGCAGTAAGACCAGCGCTACCTATGCAAGAGAAAAACAATAAGAGGCAGACACAGAATTAAAATTTTCCCTACAAAATATACTATTAGATATCTACCTAGTATTACATTATTTGCATTTAATCTATCAAATAAACCATTTTTAAGGCGTAGTGCACAAACCTGAGAGAAATAGGACATTAATGAGAAGCTCTATCATTTAAAAATAGCTTTGTGAAGTAGCCTGCTTTGTTTTTTAGCAGAATTTTTAATACTGAATATTACTTTTATTTGCTGTTCAAACACTCATGTGGATAAGCTGATTCTGATCAGCTTCGGTACCAGGAAGAGCTGAAGAAGTAATGTGTAAAGACTTGTCCTCAGGAGATAAAAGTTACTGGCAGCCATTGAAAGGGAAAGTCTACAGTTAAGTACACAGTTACCATAGACAGGAGAGTCTAAGTAGCTGCTACAGTGAAGTTTCACACAACTATTTCCCACAAAAATCATCAAGGCCCATCAGTTATGCTGTGTTACTCATGAGCACTGAAGAAACAAGCAGTTTTGTGCACAGCACAACTGCGGGTACCTGACTGCCTGTAACTGTGTGCTTCTCTAGCTGGATTCCCCTCTACCCACCTAATCAGGTGCTTATTCTGCTTGAAACTTCTCCTGGCTCAGCTTTGCATGGATTCTCTGGTAACTAATAAGACATCAGTTGGCAGTAAAGAGGCTTATTCTCTCCACAGCTTGTTAACTTACAATATACAGCTCTGCCAAGCCATCCACATTCAGTAAAGTTCTCACAAGTTTGAGAATTTCAGTCTTTGTCAATTCTGGCTTAAATTGACCCATATATCCAAAAGGTATTGCAGAGAACAGCTGCATGGACAAGATGTCAGCATGATTCATAAGCCTCATTTTCTTAAGAAAAATAATCTGGATGAGTCTGACAATAGAATAATCAAGACAGGAAGCATATCAAATGAAAGCCAAGCAATATATTTGAACACTAATACATGTGAAAAGAATCGTACCTAAATACCTCACAGCAAACGGAACTTCAAACAGTTTCTAAAGTGATATTGTTGTTTATTGCTAATTCAAAAATCAGTCTTTGGCATCTCAATACGTAACTTTCTTTAGCCCTATCCTCAAAATAGCCTTTTTTTGTAGACTACTAAAATACTTGAAATTCAGTTTTATATTTTTTAAGTTTCCTAGCAATTGGAAACACAATTCCACAATTTAACAGTGCCACTGCAGGGTTTAATAACTACATTTTATGCAAGTTATACAGCCAGTCTTACTGCTTTTCAAACATTGTTACATTTCTGCTATGCAGTTGTGAATGATTATCAACCCTCTCTCATCCCTTTCTGCTTAGCTCCCTTTCAGATTCATTCTTGCCTGGAATAAAGCTGTTTTTCAATACAAGAAGGTCACAGTGATCCAAAGTCCTGTAATATTTCATATACTTGATTTATATTTCCAATTTATTTTAAGATGAACATGCCCTTCTGTCCCCCTCATGAGATCTTGAGTTGAAATTCACAATCCCAAGCCTTTTCATTCACCGCATACGGGAACGCTGTTCTTTGGGTTTGTGTCAGTTCTGAGGCCAGCCAGCTGCCTTTAGGGTAGTGCAACACTGGGGCACTGCTTAGGCCCCTCTGAAAGCAACCCACTCCTACTAATTTGAAGCATTCTTATTTGAGAACTTTTTCTTCCACATTATAAACTTTTTAAGTGGGTAGAATTTGGAATTAGAAACAGAATCTCTTAAGGGGGGGGAAAAAAAGCTTTAGTGCCATACAGGATAACAGATAATGCATGGGTATAGCGAACTTTGCATGAGATGAACATAAAAATTAAAAAAGAGTAGAAGTTTCAAAGATTCTGGATGCATAGCAGAAAAATCACACATCAAAACAATAAGTCTAAACAGAAAAATATGCAAATATAACAAGATTTACAACATCAGTAATGTTATTGTATTGTTATGTGTTTCCAGCATAGAAGAATCCTATTAAAAGGGGCATCCAAGACAGTACTGCCGCAAGCTAACAGTGTACATTCTTGGCTGACAAGGATTATTCTTTCTCGTAGCAGCAACATTCAAAACCTTTTCTTTATACATGAACATTAAAAAAGAAATTGGAACCTACTCAAATTACAGTCAGTTCAAAATAGGTAGAAATATTATAACAACCCCACACTTGCCTCAGAAATATCATTTTGACGTCACTTTCTCCTTTAAAAAAAAGGAGAGAAAGAAGAAAGACTTTCTCCTACTATGAAGGGAACACTACAACTTGCCCCGTTTAGCTATAAGGGAGGAAAATGCTGCCAGTTAATACTGTGAAAGTAGTATCAGATGTTAGGACACACATTTTCAAAATTCAAACCAAGATCCCTTGTAGCAGAATATTTTAAGATAGTTTTTAGAAAAGACAAAAAGCCCACAATAAAGCAACTCACTTGCTAAAGTCCCGAGTTCCCGCTCCATTCTTTGCCAGGCTGCAAGGTGGCCAGAAAAGCTGCCCTGCTGCAGGCTGTCAGAGTAAGGCGGCACTTTCCATGCCTGCCCTGTGCTTATGTCCTCCCCGGAGTTCGGGCAGCCACAGAGAGAAGGGAACAGAGGGCAGAGCTGTTACCCACCGGAGGGCTGGAGGACGGGTAATTTCTCCAGATCATTTCTGAGATGAGTGTTGCTCTCTTACCTGCACAATAAAAACTTTGACCTGAGCCAATATTGGTGTGAAACATGTTTACGAACCAAAAAGTACAGTTTATTACACATAACAGTTTTTTTTTTTTCCAACTTTATAGCAAACTTCCGGAAGGTTTCACTTGTTTAAAAGACTGCATTTATTTTCCATGTCAAAATCTACCATTTGATCAAGTTGTCTGGAGAAAAGAGACAACGTGACTCTACTCATGAAGATTATCTATAGCAATAAACTAAGCCAAACAGCTAACAAGAGTCTGAAGGTGCAGGAAACGATGCAGTAAGTGAGGGCAATAGTCAGAGCCTTGAAGGGAAACTGGAGGAATCAGAAATTAAAAGAACAAGAGATAATGCCTAGGATTAATTAAATAACTGATCAAATGCATCCGATTAAAGTAATTCAGGAAACCTGAACATAGGAAAAGCTATGATTGTGTCAGTAACATAAAACTTGTATCTGCTTTCAGTGAAAAGTTCAGATGTTCCTTCTACCAAAAAATAAAAAAGGTAAAACAGAAACAAAAAACCCTAACTGTACTATCACTGCCCAGCGTTCTTGAATTTTGCATTACCCATATCCACCATTGCTCTGAAGAACTACCCAATCTTGCTATGTTAAATGGTATCTTTTTAATTTTAGATATGGAATGGCCACAAAACCAGAGAATGCATATCAAAAAATTAATTCTAAGTTGTTTCACACCATACTAAAAATGTCACTATCTGCAAAAGTTTAAATTCAGATTTCTTACCAGCAATACTGCTGGAAGTAAAATGCATATATGTATTTGCTTTTCTGACAGGTCAAATAAAGAGCAAGAGGTTAAATAAGCTGCTGAGGTTTCACAGCAAAATCAATCTCACACAGAAAATGAAAGAGCAGCATTTTTAATTCTATTAAAAATTCTACTTATTCCTTTTCACGCCCTTCAACAACATGAACTTGGATTTTATCTTAAGTTAGACAAAAGAACAAAGATCTCTTTACACAGATGCCCGACTGTTTTAAATAAGCTTTCCTAACACTTGCTTTCCAGACTGCACAGTATCTCTAGCCTTAATTACAGTTTGCTTTTGAGAGGATGGGAGGCTTTGCTCCCCTGGCAAAGCACAGGCAGTTACCCAGCATATTGACTGGAAATACAGATTTAGCAAAGATATCGACAAAGGAAAAGACGACATTTACAGAGTGCTGTTCTCCTCAAATACCATGTTGGCAGCAGTCAGTAGGATAAACTCAGGATAATAAAGCCATATTTAAACACAAACAGAAACTGTTTGACTGCAGTTGCAAAAGACACGGCAGGATATCTAGTTAGAAGCGTAGCTTCAGGCTGTGGGATTTGATACTGGATTTGATTCTGGTCTAAGGTCACAAATACATCCCTTAGATTAGCAGACATTGATTTCAGGACAAACAATATTTGAAGCAGCTACTGAAAGTCTTAAAAAGTTTTGGAATCTGTGCTTGCGCAGGTCATTTTTATTAAAACAGTGGAACAATAATTCCAAGTAAAGATTCCATTACTCAGTGATTGCTTTATCGTTACGTTAAATTTGGAAACATGGCTACAGAAGAACAGTCAGCACACTAAAATGATTATGATGGCAAAAGAGTAAAGGAAAACACAGGGAGCTGTGGGGAGTTTTACCCTACAGCATCATAACGTGGTCATCCAGGATGGTACCTTACATCTACAACTACTTGTTTCTCACCATCCTTAGAGAGACCATCATGTTAAATGACAAGATGCTCCAACCTTTAGCAGCTATGGAAGAGTTCACACACAGGAAATCATTGCTTCACATACTGAAATGAACAGCTTTATGAAGTAGTTAAGTTCAGAATTTGAGCATTTTGCAGTAAATTCACAAAATTTCATCTCTTATGGCATGACTTTATATATTTTATTTCTGTAAGGCCCAGCACTTGTTTAGAAACAGTCAAGCCATTTTTTTTTTTTTAAATACAACTCACTCATGAGACTGATTTCTGCAAGAATTTTTTCCTATATTGCTATAAATACTTCAAGTTCTCTATTAATGGCTTCCAGAGAACAAAATTTGACTGTGAAAAGTAAAATCAGCTTTAAAATTGAGATAATAGTACTGAATAAACACACCATTTTGTATAAACGGGAGAAGGCTAATTTCAAAAGCCTTCTCTCTCCCATTAGTCTTCTTGCCTTTACATGTGATTTTGTGCAGGCTGTCTGAGAACTCATAAAACCAATAGGTTTTGAATGGATATGGATTATCTGAGCTGCAGGCTTCAAGTGTAAAATATGGTAAAAGAGATGAATTCAAAAATGTGTTCCTAGTTCCTAACAGCAGTGAAAACAGATTTCAAGTTGGAAATTTAATGTGAAAAGAAAACGTGAAAATAAATTACCTGGTGAACAAAAAAAGTTTTTATCGTGCCTATTTTTTTTAAATCAGTATCTTGTTTTTAACTTTCAGCTCAAGCAACATTCCATGACTAACATTTGGACACCACAGTAAATTAAAGCTGCCAAAATATTTTAATTGTGGAGATTTCGAAACTCATGCATGAAGGAACAGACTGATTGGAGACATTTAATCAGCAGATAAACATGTCGGAATCAAAGACACATTCTGAACGCTGGTCTCTATAAATGGCCGAGCAGATTACCTAGATTAGCAGATGACCTACATTAGCTAATATTACACTAGTGTTCTGCAAGCACATTTTGGAACAGAGCATACTAAAGAGGTAGAAAAATAAACAAACAACTTTGGAAATAATCCCACTCTCTTGAAATTTTAACCCCTGTAAAGGTATCGGGTGAGTGACACTAGACTGCTACTGTGACTTTCCTACACGGAACGTGCAGAAATAACAACATTGTTAAAATTATGAAAATAAGCCCCCATCAGACCCAAGTGAAGAAAGATATTCTAAAATTTCAGATGACAAGCAGTTCACATGCAAGAGAGAGATGGTCATCTTAATTCATGTACATTGCTAAGAAGGGAATTCCAGCAACTCGGTGCACTGAACTCAGAGCGATGGGAGAATGAACTCTAAAACATACTCCTGACAGCACATGTCAAAGTATGCATATTCATGTAGCTTGAGGCAAACAACACGTCAAAATAGGCATATTATTATTTGAAGAAAATGGCTCTGTGTCAGATCTAAAAAACAAAATTCTTTTCCTTACTGCAGCTAAAACCAAACCAAACCATATCTTTTCCCATTCAAGTACAAGATTACTAAGGAGTGCTTCTGAACAAATGAATTCATCTATTGCCATAGACCACCTACTGCTTAAATCCATCTCCTAACGCCCTTTAAGATTTTAAGTTTATGTCTCCAGCACATTCCTTTATATATCCCAGTACTATAGATCAGATCCTAAGAAAAATGTTACTTATTTTGGAAGCTCTTACTGTAGATAATAAAACATGCAAATGTTTCTGTTATGCAGCTTGATAATGACCATTTCACCAAGCAGTAATGGCAAATTGCTACTTTGCAAACTATTGGTGTTTTACCTTAGGCAAGCTCATGATTCAAAACAAGGTTCTCATTAAACCCCCAAAACCACACCCCCCCATCCCAGATTTTCAATTATTTTTAATGCAACTGCAAAATAAATGCTATTAGACAACTACAGGGTTGCAGGCATAACTTATGCTTAATACTCTCCTTACAGGAGAGTATTTGCCTCAGGGAAGACTCTGGGGGTAAGGAACAAGAAAACGCTTCATTTTTGAAGAGGTTTTCAGATCTGGTTGAAAGATATTGGCAGGGCTCTCTGTCAAACCAGCTTTCTGTTTAGTTTAGGCTTACCAAGCATCTCCGTTCCTCCTGACCTAAATTTTAATAAAATTTCTTGAGATAAAGGCCTTTTCGGTTGACACCTTCCATCACGAGAGTGATGAGTTTTCTTTCACGATTAAAGTCACTTGGAAGAGTAAAAAGAACAGCTAAAACGCTCCTGAGTATAATTGTTTCTAAACCAAAGCATCACATGTATACTGTTATATTTGGCTACACTTTCAAATGGACTCACTGTGTCTTCTGCCCTGATCAATTCATAGTTCTAGATGTCTTAACTGGCATCTTCTAGTATGGAATATGGAGAAGTTGACACCATTAGGCATTTAAACCTCTGCAATATTATATTCATTTTACACATACAGATGCTTATAATTTTGGTTTCCAGAGTCACAGGTAGGAGCAATTATGAGCGATAAACAATTTACCATTCATCTTTACCTGTTTTACCCATTCCTCTGGCCCCTAATTCATACTCCCAAGGAATACACACATTAACAAAACAGAATTGCTCGGGAGGCCTTCAACATGGAAACTAAAATACATAAGCAAAATTAGGGTAAAATAAACACATCAGAACACCTGTATCCAGCAAAGAGTTAATGTCAAAATAAATAAATAAAAAAATAAAGCAAGCCCAGTACAGAAGAAATTAGATTTTTAATTTGCAACTAGGCAGCAATCACAGTGATGTGGGATATCTCTATTACATTTATACCTGAAGATTTCAGTGTTAAATGCAGAGACATTATACTCCCCATTGATATTTCAACACATCAGGTATTCGCTGCGTAACAAGGGCTTAGCAATGCCAATCTGCAATGAGCATATTACCTTTCAGATCTGGTACATGACAGTCTCCCTGATTTCTCTCCATACACTCCTAACTCACAAACACTAAAATCTAGAACCAATTCCATAAATTGTCGTTCCCCAAAACGATCATAACTTTTCATCCACATTGTCAATACTAAAATATGTTCCACCTCTATATTTAGGTTTAGCAAGCTTTCTGTAGCTTCGTTATTATAAAATGCAGGTTTCAGTGAATATAATTGCATATCTAAATTCATTAAAACTAATTGAAATCAGGGAAAGAACATGAAAACTGACAGCTTCATTGACTTTTACCTTTTCATATCTATTGCTCCAAGTGACCAGCATATTAAGCACAAGCCTCTAATCCAAAACCACTCCTCAGCTGGAAACATCATAAGAAAACAAGTTATTGGGACTCAGCCAGTATTTACTTAGACTACTGCTGACTCAGAAGTTTTACTTTTACTCAAACATGAAAAAATTAATCTTGCAAAACACTGCTGTCTTGCTGTCTCTATAAAGGCTAGTATTTTGGTAAATACAAGGAAACACTAATGATAAGATGACCTCCTCTGTTTTAATTATTGCAGCAGAAGGTAATCCACTAATTCACTTTATAGTCAAAATTCCTTTAAAAAAGTTTCATTTATCCTGTGTCTTTTTTTTTTTTAATCTTTTGTCATTTGTGTTTTATTTTTAAAAATGTAATTACTTTTAAAAATACTTGAGGTTGGTGGTAGGGCAGTCCAGTCTTACAGAAAGAGGGTCACAGAACTTGCACTTCATTCTGCTCCTCCCCTCCAATCAGCTTTTTCACATACCAGTTGTGAATACGCATATCTGCTCCAAGCCCTGCAATACAGCTACCTTGAACTTCATGCAGAATACAATTTTAAAATTTAAGGCAATCTTCTTCCACCTCCCCAACCTTAAGAGCAGGTAAATACAAAAGGCAGAAGTTATTTGCAAAAAGTTTTCAACAGTTTGGTATATGAAGATATCTTAAGGTTTTCCTAAGGACAGTTTCCTTTCGATAAAAAGATAACAAATGTTACATTTGATTTAAACTTGAGAACACCACACAAACAGTAAGAAAGAGGTAACTACTTAGGATACATACATAATTTGTGGGCATAATTTTGTACGTTTCATTCAGCTTCCAAATAACTCAGGTATAATAGCTTTCATAATACCGTATCTTTTTTTAACAGAAAATTAACTATCAGAGTCTGCCTTGATTTCCAGTATAGCCATAAACAACACTATGTTCCAGTAACATTCTGAAATGCAACTCTTGTTTTTACAGAGTACAAAATCCATGACTATTTTAGCCAAGATTCGTTACCCAATATTTCTAGATCCATTTTCTTAGAACAGGCACAAACAAACTTAGAAAAAAACATGCTTCCCTCTACTTTCTTGTGTTAATAACACACTGAAATGTCCCAAAAAATGTAAAGATAAAAACTCATTGGACCTTATACTGCTCCTGAATGTTATCAGCAGAAGCCTCATTCAATCACCTGCTGTATAACTCCCAGTATAAACAAGCTGTTTGCACAAACCAGAAGCTGTTAATGTTGGGGAACATACGTGCACTTTTAGTACTTCAAAGACTCTGTAGCTATACACTCCGTTATTGCTTTCTGTAAGGATTACTTCGAGGCTTCAAACCTATTCCTAGCCTTACATGTTTCACGCCTTGGCTCTTGACTTGCTTATCAAGTCCTTCCACGAGGAATTAGATCATTCCCTATACTTTGCTGCTGCGATTGCTACTTTTCTCGGGAAACATAATAAACATTTCTTCTTGCCCTCTGAAATGACAGTGCCTAGAAACACTGCTGTGAGAAGTGTTGATTTTTTTCCCCACAAATTCTTCTACTGCCTTAAGCAAGAAGTTATCAACATTTTTTGTAATTTTACTGTTTTTTGCAATGGTACTATGCAAAAGCATTGTGTCAAAACAAACGGAGGCACTGAGATCGCATGAGTGTCTACCACAACCGCTAGTTCCGATCAGGAGTGAGCTTGCAAAGTGAAACTCCCAAACGTCCCCCGCTACCACGCTTTGGTCTGTGCCACGGAGCAGCCTCGGAGCGCATGAAACAGGTACCTTTGGGATGAAACTACAGCAGAAGAGGCACTCTGACAGACTTCAGTCCGCAGAACCAGACTAGGAGCCCACGAGGAGGAACACCCAGCACACGCAGTGTGCGCGCCGGGACCCCAGAGCCACCGTTCTGTCGCACTGCTTGCCAATGTACACACAGCCAAGTAGCGAAGACATGACTTTAACAGATCAGAAAAAAGCAAGGAACTCTGCTTTATCAGGATATCCTGTAAGTTTTAAAGCTTTATTTAGCAAGCTCTGAAAGTGGTTCTCTTTAGCAAATGAAGGAATATATAATTGTCTTCCTAAAAATTCAATCATTAAAATTGTGTTTGAGTTGCAAAGAAAGTTTCTTCCAACCTTTAAATCCATACTGATGATATTCAGATTAGTTTCAAAAGGCCCATCAAAAGGGGGTTTAACATCAGAACTAATCTCTCAATCCACTGAAAAAGGTGAAGTCATATGTGGTCTATGCAGTCAGGATGTATGAGAGAAGTATTTATGAAGGTCAACTGATCCCTTTATACCATCTCGTAAAATTTACCTGAGATGTAGAGGAGGAGGAGATGCTTCATAACAGAGTTCGTTACCTGAACTCTTACACCAACAATCATTTTACTCAGTCGCTTTTCCCTTCAACGTATGGTGGTGGGTTTTTTGTTTGTCGGGGATTTTTTGGTAGCAGGAAAGAACAGGGATAACATGATTTTTTTTTGAGCAGGCACTGTGTCTATACAGCTGACAGTACTAAGTAAAACTCCCACTTTTTAACCACACACACCTTCCTCCTCTTCTACACACTCCGCATACCATGCCAGACCCTTTCTTTTTGTTTCTTCTCTGGAGACTTTCATTGATTTTCTTCTTTCATGCACTACTTAGAGCAAACAGGAAAGGAGGGGGATGATGCCAGTAGGTGTCATGCAAGCCCTTGGGTTCTACTGCCCCTCAAAAGGAGGCTTTTTTCTGGTAGGGAAAAGCACTCGGTCACCCACTCTCCTCTTCCCAGACAGCAGCACCGTCCTGCTCCCAGCAGTGAGATTTGCAGCCAGTTTAAATAGCAGAAAAAAAAAAGACCCGAAAGTGGTTGTGAATAGGGTACAGCTGCCAACCCATTATAGGATGAGAAAGAGCGAGTGGTCTGGTATTCACACACAAAATCTGTAATTACTTCAATCCAAGAATGAAATGATTTTTGGGGTACCTGAAGACTGATCATAGTCTGGGTCAAGTCTAAAAGTATCTCGCAGGGTAGATGGTCTTAAGTCCTTAGACTGATTTTTTTATGTCCTCTTTTACTGCTACTTCAAATCAGATATTGATCTGTTCTACTAGCCATTTTCAATACAAGGTTTTTGCTGAGACTGTGTATCACTTGTTTAATTTTATAAGTGGAACTACATTAGCTAAAGGACAGAAAGCCATTCTGAATGATAAAGATCATGTTATATCTTGTTTTTAATTCTGGCTGCTTCCCCAGCAATCACAGAAATTCAATTCACTGAACAGATTAATGTTAAAAGTAGGAAATGAGGATCACGAAATCAGTTTAAGATTAGAAAAACTCCAAGCTGCTTTAAGACTTAAAAGAAAAGTCTGTCTATTCAAAAAAAAACCACACACTACACAAACTGTTCCTCCTTTAACAAAATACAAATGATCTCATTACTGTCAATTTTGTGGTGAAGAGCGCAGACAACCAGAGTCTGGCACTATTCAACTTGTATGATAAACAAGCCCTGTCTTACAATACCTGTATTCAGGAACATGTATTCCCTAAATTTATTTTTTAAGCCAGCCCAGTTTTTCAAATCAGACATTAATCAACAAAAAAACTGGCCCACCTCAACAAAACCAATGGGGGAAATAAATTAGACATAAAACACAGTTTGAAAGTAAAAACAAAAACTAGACATGTATGGGGGCGGGGGGGGGGGGGGGACAACTCCTAGGTTAGAAATAAGATACCCAGCTGCCTAGAGTGAACACCCCAGACCAAGCTCTGCCGTGAGCAGTGGCTGGGCCCCAGACTGATGGGACCTAGTGACTGATGAGCCTCATCCAGTCCTAGACAATGGACCAAGCTCTTTTGGCTCAAAAAGAGAAGGACTTTGCACCTTCAGAACCAGAAGCTTCCTGGCCCAATCCATGCCATGCTATCCAGCAAGTCGCAGCACAGTGTGGTCTGGCAGCTCTGCGGCTTGCTCCAGGCTAAAACCAACCCACTAAGCACCTCCAAGAGGCCCTTTCCGCACCCATCTCCACAGATCTGCAACAGAACCAAGTCCAGTGGGCACCTTGCGGGGGGACAGGCAACTCCAGGCAGCAAGTAACCATTACCTTTGCAGTACAGAGCATAAGGCAATGGGAGCTAAGGGATTAGCAGCAGAGGAATCTGGATACCCACATGAGGTTATCTGTCCTATATTGTGTGTTAATTACCACATATTTAAAGAGAGTCAGTCAGGGCTGAACATATTTTTAAGTGCACCATTAGTGATCTCACAAGTCCAAATACGGCTTCCGAAAGCCGAGCTTCTTTCACATCACTGTGCACTGAGAGCAGACACCCACACAGAACCTGTGAACTCGAGGCAAATTTAACTTGCAGTAAAAGCTTCTAAGTTTTTTTTGTGTGATTTAAACCATGGAAATATTTTTCCCAATTCCATCAATTTAAACTAGTCTGCTAGCGGCTATTGGTTCAAGCACAACGAGACAGTAAAGAACAATTATAGCATTATTATTTTGTTAACATTTGACTGCCTAAATATCACCTGCAGCAAGCAAATCTACCACTCAAAGCACGACGAGAGACAGCAGACCACGTTCCACAGCAATATACCCACCTTTTAAAATGCACATCACAACTGACTCCGTTATTTTTAACAGGTACACTGAGATACACATTCACCCATAGCCAATATGCCAGTATCCCACAGAGCAACTGAACTTTAGAACTAATAATTTGCCTGATAAGCACAAGGCACCTTTCTCTCACATTTCAAAACAAAATAAGGAATGTCTTTTACATTAAAAAAAAAAAGTTTGTATTTAACTTCATATTCGTAACCTGGATAAGCTGATGTATAACAGCACTAATAATTTTACTTTATATGATTTTCTATCTACATTATATGAATTAGACAGTCTTTCATTTTCAGATAATAGCTGAAACTTCACCTTCCGCTCCTGAAGGGAGTGAGGGACAGATATGCCATGAAAGCCACCCATAACAGAGCATCCCAGAGAGAATTTAACACAATGCGCCTCTTGAAATACTCCTGAATTATTTAGACATCTGTAATACAGCAATAAATTTTTTTCTGATTCCAAGATCAATTTTAACTTCATTCTGTGACTGCCATAGATTTTACATCTGACCCAGCCGGACAATCTAGCAAGTAGGAGCTTAACATTTCCTCTCAAGAACGGGAGAGGTAGACAACAGATCAAGAGGATATTCAAACCTACAGGGTTGATTGGGCCATCATTTATCTGAAATATTAGTATCTCCCCAAAGCTGCATAAACTATGAGCAAAATGGAAGAAATCGGGAGACAGAGTCCTGGTATGTGAGGAACTAATGGAAATCCTGACAGAGGTATAACATGTTGAAGAGTAAAAATCTCCCTGGCGCAAGTTCTTTGCTGCCTCTTAAGACAAAAATCATGAGTCACAGTTGGCTCAAATCTTCTTAAAACTGCTGTTAGTAAGGACACTGCCATGATAATTCAGGGAAAGAGCTCACCTCTAACTGCTTCTGAGTACCATTTTTTATTACCTGCTATTTACAGAGTGGCAGGCAGCCAACAAAATTCTCAGAACTCCACAGCCGCACATAGCTTGCAAGTCATCTTATTTTCTATCTCTGCATAGCACAATGCATTGTCAAGTTAGTCTCCCCCATGCCTCAACTAGCAATTTATTATATTAATCATCTTAAGTGTTTAAAAATTAACATAAAAATCCCTATTCAGATTCCCTTAAGTAAAAGGTAAGCACACACAGCACTGTCTCACAACAGTGGCCATTCACATATCTATTTTCAACAGCTACAGTTGGAACAAAAGCAGCTTGGATGCAGAATATATTCCAAAGTTATTTACAACCAGGTGGAACATCAGAGATATATCTTCCCTCTTGCAGCATTACCAGAAAAAAAGACAAAATGTCTGTAATACATTAAATTTAGCAGGGATGTGCTCAATAAAGAAGGCTGATTTATTAAACCGAGGTGGCCCCATTGCCACACGATAGTCTTTGATTTACATTGCTTCTAACCCCCAGCTGGCAATGAAGCTTTGCAGCTCCCGTTTTGTCCGGGTCATAAAGACTCCAGATTGCAGACAGCAGGGAATGGAAAACACCCCTGGACTGCAGTCTAACCTCCCATGAGAAGGCAAGAGAAAGCAGTGGGTATTATGGCAATTGAAATATAATGTCACAGGGATTAAGAGGGAACCTGAAAAACAGATCGTTAACAGGGAAAAAAAGTACATAGTAAGTAAGAAGCTTGTGAGACCATAGGGCTTGCTGACCTATTACAGATCTCCAAAAGGACTCCAGGGTAAAGATGCTGCAGAAAGGCTAAATGACTTCTCAATCTTCAGAGTATACTGAAGAATTATTTACTGAAGACATACTCTTTTGAGGTGAAGATGAAATACCGTCAGGTTGAGGTAGCAGTAGAGGACATGCCTAGAACAACCCGATTATTAAAGCAGCAAGTCAGCAACCCCAGGTGGTTATGTTCTGACAGGATTAACACAGTGGTAGGTTTTAAGGACTGCACCTTGGCAGTCCAGACACCCGATTCTTGACAGCCAGAGGGCAGTAAACACTGCCAGAAGCACTAGGGGGATTTGGGGAATCACAGGCATATAATCTTTACTTCAGTTTAGCATTTCATACAAATTCTGTCAAAACTAAATATACACAGGAATGTAACTTCCCAGCAGCCAAATCATGCAGGTACTTGGTTGATTACAGCACCAGAATGTCCTATCATCTCCGAGACAGGCTCATCATATTAACAAATAATATCTGCAGCTGAGCTGCATGGGAATGACGAACACATCATTACTGCAAACATAAGCTGCAGCTCCTACTGTAACAGCTCCCAAAGACAAACTACATTGTGCTGTAAGAGAAAAATTGTTTTCATTTCATTTAATTCTGATATATATACATACACAAGCCCATCCACACACACACATATTACTTTTTATGCTGTGCATGAAGGAAAAAGGATATTATATAGAAAGGTTATATATCTTTCCAGTCAAATGGCAACCAAGTACTTCTACCTTTAGATTACATTCTGCAAAAAACCCTACAGCCAGATAATATTTTATGCAAATAGAAATTCTACTCAAAATTATTTTATGAGCTTCATCACTGAAAAAATATTCCTTGAATGAAATCTGCCTACATTCAGAGCCTCCTTCCATCACGTCATTTCCATCCTGAAGAAAAGAACATGAGGCCAACAAAGGTTTCTGCACTCTGCATGTAATTCTCTCTATATGTTATACTAGTAAACAATTTTAAGTGCATACAATATTTACATCAAGCAACCTGAAAAATATATAGTTTGCCACTGAGGCTTACAACTCTCCAGCTCTCTTGTTAAAGGTGATCAGACTCGGATCAATAAGCTTCAGCCAAGACAGCGCGTACCTTGCAGTTTGCCAAGGAACATTGGGCTGTTGCAAACCCGTATGCGCAATAAATCTCAAACGCAAAAGCCTAAAGAAAAGCCTACTACAAAAATACTGACACCAACCAAACCACTGCACTTAACTGAACACATCTGTAATTCATTTTAATATCAGTATTTTAGCTTAACATCACTATCACTACACATATGGAGGGTGTCTTAAAAGGAGCCATGACTCAAGCCTTGAACACGTTTTACATGTCAAAAGCAAGACTAGATTATGGCCACCAAAAAAGCGGAAGCTCAAATTCCCTAAGAAGCCAAGATGAGAAAAGTAAATAATCAAGCCATGCACTTCTACACCGGACACAATTACTGAGCAGCCTTCAGCTGCAGCATGAAGCAGACACAAAAATAAGATTAGGCTCAATCTCAGCTATGTATCTTACAAAACCTGATATAGCCAGCATATTAAAATCCAGTGTCGAATAAGGGAGAAGCCTTATCGGGGGGCGGGGGAGGCTGGATGGGAGGGTGGTAGAGGAACTCTGAATAAGCTGTGCCCATTGGGGGGTTCAGCTAGTTGCGATATTGATGGTTTTCAAACATTCACAGATGCTAGAAACAGAGTTCTTTACAAACAGCCTGTTACCAGTTAAAATGGAAAAATTTATTCATTCCAGTAGCCTTTAATTTTTTCATTCAGAACCTCAGCCAACCTATTTCACTGTTACATTACTATATATGGCACATTCAGCAAAGATTAAACATAACTGTGCAGGCTCAAAATATATTTCTGTAAAAATAAGCTTAACCACTGACAGCTGTTTAATAGTTAAGGCAGTAAAGTCCTAATTACAGGGTTTTTGTGTATAAACTCAAACAATCTTTTGAAGTTAAACACTTTGCCCAGTATACTGCTTCCAGCAGATATCTGAAAAATGACAGTATCATGGTCTGTCACTGCAGTATATGTTAACAGGACCATTCTCTGTATAATACGTATTATTCTTTATTGCGCACCAATGCCCTATATATAGCTAAACATGGTTTTTGTTTTTTTTAAATAGAAAGAGAAGTAAAAATTGGATTGGTTTGATTATGTATCAGTCTTACCTAGGAGATTTTTGCTGTTAATTCAAAAATGGCAAGAATTAATCCTATAATATAGTCCAGACTAACCTATGAAAAGCAAAAAGAGATACTACACAAATGTGCAATATGTCTTCAAGTGGTAACTTCATTGCAAAAGTTGTAGCCCAGAGAAAAAGCAGCAAATCCCCCCCCCCTTTTTTTTTTTATTCTGCCAGATACTGTGATATACCTGTCGGAAGAAGGAGCTCTAAATATTACAGTGAAACTACATTAGTTACACTAAACTTGTACAATTAGGCTTGTAAATCAACAGTGCTTTGGACCATTTAGCATTATTCCCACCTAACCACTACAGCTTACTCAATGGAAGCCATTCTCATATATCCCGCAATAATCATTCAGCATTTACAACCTTTAACTGTAGGCAATGGCTTTATCTCCTCCACCTTGTAGTCATTTTGTATTATTCAGCCAGATTTAGACACAATTCAGCAACTGTGTCTGCAGTATTAAACCCCAGCAAACAGCCACAGTGAAGCAGAAAGACAGTGAAGACAAGTGAAATTCATATGATCATGAAGTGTTTGCATAACTGAAAGCATGGATAGAAAAAAATTCAGGCTCTCACCTTAGACTTACCATCTCAGATTGAATTTCAACGCCTTGCAGGCAATCTGTTACCATACTGAAATATCCTGGTGTAACGAACTTAGTAACCTATGTGTGAAAATAAGACTAGTCGCCTCTTGTGCTTCAGGATTGTTGCCATTTGGCTTGATTTTGTTTTATAAATTAATAGGAAACTTCTGAACAAACTTGATTTTCCTGCCAAATTCACACTGATATTTTTCTTGCTTTCTCTTCTGGCTCGATGCGCTGCTATACCCCAACTGCACTACTATGAAGCTCACTGTTTATTATATGTGGTTATTACCCAAAACCAAGACAAACATTTTCTTCTGAGAATCAAAACAGAATTTCAGATTGTCTTTGGAATACTCCCCTTTATTTATCTTCTTAAGAGATTTCTGTCTCCAGGAGAGCTTTTTCTACTCAAAAGAAACTTGGTGGCATATTGCTATTTGAAACAAATATCAAATTTCAGAGTAACAGGTAATGACTTCAGAAGCTGAGAGAATCAATCTGTAGGTCAACTGCATGAACCCATAACTGATACAGACCATAAGAGAATTCCTCAGAACATTTTAACGCAAAGATGACAAACTATGTGTACGAGCATGTAGAGAGGAAGGAGGAAAAATGACACAAACCGTTTCTCCATAGGAGTGCTGACAGAATATCGGCACCCTTTATTTGCACTTCTGTACAGAGAACAGGTCTTGTCTCTGTAACTGGTGAGTTACTATTTCATGTGCAGATTTATCCCTTTTGCCATTTCTCTGTTACTATAGTCTATATTTCTAAACAGGAACATCTATGAATTTCTAAGACTGTGAGAACCCCTGATACATAAGTACTCACTATCCAGAGAAGTCTTACCTGCTGCCAAGGATTGGCTCCCCAGAGGCTCCCAAAGCAGAATAGTCCATGCCATAGAAATTCAGCCCTAGAAGTATTTTATTCCTCCATTTTGAATCAGGATCCAGCACCTGAACACAGGCTCGTACCCATGGAAGAGGGGAATTCGGACCAGGTCTGTTGGGTTAGCAAAAACCAAACAGTTCATAAGAAAGCGTGCACACTCATTATCATCAGCTTTCTCTTTTTAACTAGTGTAATTGTAGAGAGCAAAGTACAGCACACCAGAAACAGTGAAGGTTAACCCATGATCCTATGATGACTAAATGCATATTTATCTGTGGCTTGAATTGCTGATGCACAGAACATGCTGCCTCACTCTTCAGTTGACTTCACGATCCATTTCTAAGGTGAACGAATATGAGTCTTCTTACAGTGGGTAAGAAGAGGCTTCCACCTAGCAGGTTTTCTGTATCACTGGGTCTGGCATAACTCCCACAAGAGAATTCAAAACACTAACTTCAGTTATTCTCCATGCTGTAACCTAGCGTAACACAATGGGACAAAATCCACCATTTACTTATATAAAGAACTAAAAAAAAAAAAAAGCTAAGCAATCACTGAAACCTGCATATTTGTACAGTTTATTTCTGGACAAAAACCTAGATGGGCAACCTGACAACAAAAAGCCATGTTTACAAAATGAGTACAGCCAGAATACACGGAGTGGTTGAATTGTCGTATATACAGTATCAGGATATCATGCTCTCTCCCTGCCTAGGTTCATTGCAAAGGAAAACAACAGGCTTCCTTGCAAACACTCAGTAGCATAATAAAAAGCATATTCCAGGCTCATAAATATCAGCATCTTTTACTCTCTGCTAATAATCTACCTCAAAGCATTCTGGATATCTGTGCCATTAAAACTCAATGTGCTAATGTAGTACAGAATTGTGTGGGAAATTATGTTTACACTTAAAGGCAACAGTTTTGTGAGAAAACATAGGTATTATCTTGTATTTCATACATTCAGACCAAACAAAGCAAATTCAAGCATAAAAGACTGGAATTCTTTTTTCAAATCCTGTCTCAGACAAAGCATTACACCTCACAAACTAAGTTTAGTTCAAATACAGTGGGTGCATTGCCTGAAAACTGCCTCCATCTCCCTTTCAAGTACAGGAAGATTAGCAGCTCAAGCTCACATCTGAGCAACCTAATGCGCCAGCGAAAGCATAAAGGATATGACTGTACCATAGCAGAATCTGTGATTTTAGCAAGGCATAAAGCACAGTGCAGCTTTACCACACAGGAAAGAAAGTCTAGAAGAGATTTGTATCTCAGAATGCATCCTGGGTTCCAGATGGGTTTGTACAGCCTGACCTAAAGCTCATATCACCTTATCTTCATAGATGTCAGTGTTACTTAGAAGAAAGTTAAACTGTGTGTGTGTGCATGCATATATATATATATATATATATATATTTATTTATGCCACAACCACTCCTCTGACTGCAGTGTAGATGGATCCTGACATACAAATCTTGATAACAGACTTTTGACCAAACTCACTTGCCATTCTAGCAAAATTTTACTCGGAGTTAAAATCCTGACTTGTGAATGTTTGACCTTGAGACCCACCTAAAAATTAAGAAAAAATGAGGCGCTGTAATATACATCTGCTGAACTGACTTGTGATTTTAATCACTATAGATGCATTCCTAAGTGGTCTTTTTCATTAACACACGCAGAAGATGATGCAACACTAATCTAGACAAAGAAGTACATTTTAAGACAACAGTCTTGGCATTTTATGTTCAGCTGAAGGTAAATGTTAGTCTGAGATTCACAGCAGAATTATCCCGGTCACTGCAATAAGGATTAATGTTGTTGATATCTTTCCCCTCATATTTTGAGGCCATGAGCAGTTTGGCTGGGAACGGAACATATTCCAGCAGGAAAGACTAACAAAAAGCTCTTCTAGTTTCAGTACACATTACCACCTATACATTTGCTTTTCTCCTAGGGCACTAGACTTGAAGATCTAGAGACAGGGCCTGGTGAGAGATAGGAAGGAGTTATATAAATTCTTCTCAGAAGAGACAAATTTTCCTTCTGTTAAACCTGTCTAGATGTTATCAAGATGTTATCAAGATGTTATCTAGTACAATATACTAAAGATGACAAAGGGCCTAGTGATACAGTACACACGAAAGTAATGGCATTTCCAAAGATGCCAGTTCACCCCAAGCATTAATTCTGGACAGCCACCTTGAAGCAAGAGACACAGAATCTCCCAGGAATTCCAGAAGTGCAGCGTTCTCTGCAATTTGGAGGCGAAATGATCTGTGCTTTTGGAAAATGATAACATTACAGTCTCGGCAGAGTTTAAGCACCCGTCACCTCCGCTGCCGTTCCACTTTCACACAGTTAAAAATATAGAGCTGCGGAAAATGAACGTTTATGTACAAGATTAGGGTTTTGTGTTATTTTTCAGTCAGATCAGTTCCCTGCTCTGGATCACTGAGCTGCTGCACAAACAGCTTTACCAGACAAGGGAGAGACTAGTGGAAGAATGGAAAAAACAAGTTTAAGCATGTCAACATTAGCAGAGCTGCCAAAAGGCAGTCCACCATCTCAGGATGAAACAGGCAAATGAAGCTGTCAATTGTGCTTAAAAGCTGTCTTCCCAGAAGGACATGTACTGGATTATTCATATACCTATCAGGCAAAACTGTGCCAAACAACTAAAAACTGAAGAGCCTTGCCTGGAGGAAAAAAAAAAAAAGTGTCACAGTACCCGTAAAAAGCATAACTCTTGAGTTCAAGTACAAAGCTTTTCACAACATCTGGGTGCCAAATCTACATGGCAGTTAAACACTGTTCCAAGTTTTTGACCGATTAAAAAAAAAACAAACCCACACTTACAATCTTAAGTACTAATCCCCAAATTTTGGATTTGTTACACTGAAAAGAAACTGTCCACTTTACCAAAAAAAATCAACTCATATTGTAGATTTAAATAGCAACATAACCAGGAATCGGTTCCTTCAGCAGTCTTCTGCTAATGTTAGAATCTCACCGTTGTGGTGTCGAATAGTCATACGTCATGAGACTGAAGCTGTCTATCACTGATGCCAGCTGATCAAATTCTTTCTTCGTGAACATTCCTGGCTGGTTAGTCCTTTTAAAACAAAAGCAAAACAGAAAGTGAAATTATTATATAACCTGGCTTGCTCTGTCCATTGGGTTTCATTCCACTGGATCACGGGAAAAAAAACAAACAAGTAAACAAAACCCCCACTTTTCACTGATGTGGAAAAAGAGACATTTCTGTGCCATCCTTAAAATAAATCTATAGGAAAAAAAATATCCAGTGCTTCTATGCTGCCAGTGAGAGGAAGCAGACTTCCACAGCGTACTGGAGAAAAGAGCATTGCCAGTATGGACATAACAGGGACTGTGCGGGCTGTGTGCTAATCCAACTGCCTTAGGCAACCGTCAGCTGAACTCTCAAGGCCTCTAGGAAACCTTTAATTGCCCGGCCTGTCAAACTGTTCTTGTTTCTTTTAAGACTAAGTAGCCAAGCCATATGTAAACAAATGGGTGGGGCTGTTGATACAAAGACATAAGCCAAAGGTAATTTTTTGATTAATCTCTGAAGGAAAGATAATTTCAATTTATACTGTACTTAAGACATTTTTTCTAACAGGTAAAGGATACGTTAATTTTCTTTCATTCACCGCTAAAAAAGCCCTAAAAAGCAGAACACCAATACAACTTCAAGCTTTCAGTGAAAGGCTATACAACCATGTTTTCTTTAGACAAATCCACATTTTTTCTTTTTTGTTTGGGGGCTAGGGCAGAAAGGAAGAGGAGGAGTAGTGGGGAAGGAGAACTTTTACATCCGTGCATGCCACTAACAGCAATGAGATAAGGCAAAGTAATTACCAGTTTCTGAGAACTGGCTTAAGAATTCCAGTCATCCGAAAGCATTCAGCAAGGTGTGCTGCTTGAAGAAGCAATGCCCATTTTTCTATCGAGAGCTAATCCTTTTTTATACCAGCCTATGCAGGAGCACAAATATATACGCTTACCAAACGTTCTCATTTTTCAAACAACGGTTCATTACCGTACATAAGGAAGACGGAAACCTGTCAGCCTTTGAAGAGGGCTCCAAAGAGGAAGATGGTGATAAAGGGAGGGATATTCGGCAGGCTGATTTTCTTGAATCTTGGTGGAAATTGAAGTCTAGCGTTCTATACCCACTTTGAGAAAATCCCCTGTAATGAGCTAGAGGAAAATGTAGTTATGCCCTCAAAGTACTTTTGCACGAAAAACTGAACACAATTCTCACTTCCGCCTTTTTTATTCTTTCCTTTCTCATTTAGGAAATCTAGCACTGGGCTCAATAGCTACCCTAGCTTCATGGGTGAAGGGGTATCTTTTTGACAGTTTGGGACCTGTAGAAACTCCTGACTTCTTCAGCCATTTCAACTCCGGGACAATGACTGCACACAACTTGCTGGAAAACACTGAAACTCTTTCAAAGAATTTGTAACATCAAACCAGCAGCAGGCACAGCACAGCAGGGAACATAAGGAAGGCTTAATCACCTTGCAAAGATGGGACTCAACTAAAGGGAAGAAGAAGCTGCTGCAAGAACCATGTCCTCAGCCAGAGGGCTCCTGGGCATCTCAGATGGGACAGGCAGGAAGAGCAGCAGCACGTTACCCTAAAGAGCCTCGGAGAGCAGGATTCATAAGGGAACACTACAAAGAAAAAGGTGTGTGGTTTAACATTTACAAACCCTGTGGCGCTACTAAGCCATTCTAAAAGACTTGGAGGATTGCACAAGACTCCTCTAGAGGGGTGAAGAGAGACTGAAGAATACAAAACTTGCCAGTGGTATCACAAACCACTGCTTCACCTAGAAATTAGCAGGCATCCCCTGCCTAGACAAGCTACAAATTAATACCACTCACATTCCACAGCAACTGGGGGAAAAAAAGGAAAAAAAAAAAGAAAAAATATTCTCAGTGACAAATGCAAGTAATAAACTGAAAAATCACTTATTTTGACCCTTATCGCTTTCGGATCAGTGTTTAAATTCCACATCCAACAATATGTTAGACGAATGGATATGAATGGATCAGCAGAGCATAACAGCATTCACTTACAGGTTTACAAGGACACTTTCTGCTCCATCACATTAGGAAAGAAGCTAATAAAGTATAGGTTATGAAGTGTTGCAAAATAAATCATTTCACATGTCTGTCATATTATGAGGGAGCTAAGCATGAACGACATTGGCAAGTCAGGTCAATGAACCTGACCATATACGCTTTGGTTTACATAGCTCTAATATGTATGAGGCGTAGTGGTGTTCTGGCACTCTCAAGTTTTCAGAATCAATGATTTACTTGTCATATTAAGCAGAAAACCGATCACTTTTCTTCTGAGGTTTCATGTACAAATTGAAAACACAAGTCTTCACTTCTGGAACCCATCGGTGGGCAGCAATTTTTTTGATAGTTATCTGCTTGGCATTTAGTGCAATTGCAAATTACAACTGTTCTACAAGAAGAAAATGAAGGGCATCTTTGAAACTATGTCATGGCAACCTGGATGCCTGTAGGCAAAGCAATTCCCCAATGCAAACCCCAGTAAAACACATTTTCTGTAAATTGATTTTGATTACTCATGAGGGGAAACGCATAAAAAGTAATTATATTGTGCATTAGATGCTATGGCAAGTTGGATTGCTTTACAGATTAAGCAGGGTAATATTTTAATGAAACTCTGACAAGTGACTTGCCCTCTACACACACTTTTCACATATATTGCCAAGGAATGAGAACAAAACCAGGTTAAAATGGATATCGGATCTCATTTTCTCCAAAGCAAGCTTGTAATTGAACTCCTTCAACTACAAAGGAATGCCATCGGAGGAGCAAGGGCATGAATTTCCAACTTGGACCAAGTCTGGCAGCAATAAATATGCCTTGTCCAGTCATGGAGAGAGTTAAATACCACCGCTCTTAAAAAGCGAGCATCTCCCACCAGTTCAATCAGCACTAGTCAATTCTGCTCTAGTCAAGCACTTTGGGAAACTGTCTGCTGGTGCAAAAACAAGATTCTTCAACTCACGCCTTGAAGAACGATTCTGATTCAAAAGAACTGGCACTCAAGGATTAAAAAAATAAATAAATATTTTTTTTGCATGGTTATTATGCCTCTAGTTTGAGGCTTTCCAATCATTCTGATACTTAAATTAATCCTAAAGTCAATTCAAAGGCAGATACATACCCCTGAGTGCGCAGCTGCGAAAGCCAGTACAGAGAAAGCAAAGAGACTTGGCACAGAATACGCAACAGAAGTCCAAGAGAATAGAAGTTCCCAAGCCTTAGCCAAAAGCCTGCCATTCTCCTATGCCCTGAACAATGTTTCCAAAATATTCAGTGAAGTGGCAGAGACTCCATCAGTATTTATCAGCAGTATACAATAAACATACTAAAGACAGCTTGTTATTAAGTTGTCAGGTGACTAAAACCTTGGTCATTTAATCTGCTCACCACCACAGCTCTGAAGGGGCAGAAGCCAGGTGTTCATGCATGAATAATAAGAAAAGTGGATTAAAGATCTTGAAAATCTCTTTGCATGGAGTTAACCCTGATCTCTGAACTGCTTCATTTGCTTTATCTTTGAGTTCACCTGAAGACGCAGTTCAGATATTACATCTCATCTGGAGCCTAACAAAATGTATTGGTTTAAAGAGTGAAGTTGAGCACTGAATATGAGAGAAATCTGCCTTGCAGAGAAACCTGCTCCTACTGCCCTGCAAATATATTGTAATTATGCAACATGCATTATGAACATGAAAGAATTCAGATTCAAGAAAAAGTTTAAAGGGGGAAAGAGTACTCTTTTTATGTTAGCTTATACTAAATCCTTTTTATAGTTTTTCTAAGAGCTAGACACCTCATATAGATATTTGCATTTGTATTTTTCTGTGTCAACACATCAAGCAAATGTTGTTCGGTTTCCTTAACATTATGCTCAGAGGCACTAGCGTAGTCTTACTTGATTCTTATATCAATTGCTCAACATAGTTAGCTCTAAAACTTATTCAGCACTAACAAAAAAAACCCCAGTTATGTAGCTTTGGAAATGGCCACTTACTCCAGACCAAATTTGCATGTATATGGACTGTAAAAGTAACTCCAGGAAGAGAAATTCACCACAGATGAGACATTTATGGCACGTCAGTAACTGCAGTTAAAAAAAAGTATGCAAACAAAAAATCCTCTGAACCTGCATATATAATACATCACTCCTTTCAGTTGAGGTCTAGATATAATGTCCATCATGATGGACAGAACATTCTCCCAAGTGCTTGATGAACTTGCACACCAAAAGAGAGGAACAACTATTCCCCTGAGAACCCTGGATTTTATTTGCACATATTCCCTTCAATTTATCAGTAATTTTCCGATGGCAGATTGCTATATACATGTGTGTATATCTATATACACACAGAAATTATTATATGGACAGTCAACATCACAGAAGAAAAAACCACCTGTTTTCCTTGGTATTTCTGTATACACAGCTCAGAATTACATGGCCCCTTTTTACTATTCTACCCTCATTGCTTCTCAAGCCAGGACAGGGCAGGGCAGGTTGTTTCGCAGCTTGGAACGCCCGTTACCTGACTCTTCTAAATAGCACATGGCCGCATGCATCACAACTCCCGTTAGTGCTTTACTGATAAGTATTTCTATAAGGTTTTGACTTAGTAGTCTTTCACACTGAGACTGGAAAAAATACTTGAGTATCTCAACCATGCAAGCCACTTTCATTTGCTTTCAAATGAATCTACATCCTCAATTACTTCCTGTCTCACTATGATTACTCCCAAATGAAATAAGATAAGTAGAAAGAGGTCTTGTAACTGCCTCTGATTCCCTGCAAGTCTGAATTGCACTCGTTTGGTTACCTCACCTTCCCCCTCCCTCGTAAAACACAGGTTTTTTCTGTATCATCACATCTTTGAATAGTCCTTCATAAAGGAAAGCCAACTGATTTTTTTTGTTTGTTTGCTTGCTATATATACACTTATTTCAGAAGTCAGCTACTCAGTAATGGTTTAATTTTCTTTTCATGTATAATTCTTTGTTCTCTCTGTAAGGTAGCACTTTGCAGATCTTCTCTCCTCCCATCTTTCCTCACCATCAGTTATTATTGGTTTTCATAGCTCCTCCCAGTTAGCTGCTTGTATAATACTACTGCACTTTATGAACACAGGCCACTGAATTCAGTTAGTTCATGATCACCGATTACAAATTCACTGTTTCTTCCTACATCCAGTCTGTTCTACATCAAATAGTTTTGAGCTAAAACATCTACCCTGTGGATCATGCAACTGTAGGCCTCAATAATGAGGCAGTCAAATGCATAAGCAAGGTGAAAATCCTAAACCATTTCTTTTCAGGAAAAATCCTCTTGGCAGTTCTGTAACTATCCTATCTAATTTTAGGTGCACCAAAACTCTGGGAAGATGACAGCTCACTGAAGTAGCTCCCCACTATCAATATTTAGAAAGTAGCTCTGTGACCAGCAGGATTAATGAAGCCTAGTTTCCCACGGATGTTTTGTGACTAGATTCCCCAGTGTCTTAGAAACTTTCCATTTACAATGCCTTCTCACCACTGGGTCTTGAGGAAAAGGACAGGTCTTCATCTGTCCAGCTGCCTATTTTCATGAAGTGGCAGGGACCTGGCTATTAAGAATTGTATGCCTATATCAATTTTATTTGAAACTGGACAAATGGTAAAAAAGCTTCTGTGGATGGACAAAGAACAGGACAGACAGAGCTTACAGACATCTTGTTTTCTCAGAAATCAGGCTAAAAATAGAACTAATCTGCACTTGCAATAGTATTGGACGAAGCAGGCAAGTCAACACCAGGACCTTGACACAATTCTGCTGTTTTGAGCCATGAACAATAATTACAACTCTAATCCTTGCTGTCAGAAAAGAACGTGATCATACTGAATGATTAAGCAAAAAGAGAGATTTTCAGACAGATGAAAACAGATTTAATACATAGTGGGGGCTGAATTCCATGCAGCTGGTTGGAGATTTTAAAGCAGCACAGCATGATCTCCCTCTTTGACCTCTCTCCCTCAGTGAGCACATCCTTGCAGACAATATATCAAGGCTTTTACAGAGATGCATGCTACTCAGTAAGCATTTCAGAAAATGTGCATGCTTAGTAGTCAAATAAGCTCACATGCTTTTGTAATATAGCATTCTTTTGCCTTTTCTAAGGGCAGAAAGTTTCAAGAGCCAAAGAGCTGCATACAATGATACACCCCAAATCCCAGTTAAGTCAGAGCTCAAATACAGTCCCCGATTCTGGGGCCTGCACACCCAGACCAGAACACCACAAGAGGGGCTGTACACTGCAAAACCAAAAATGTCAGCTCACCAAACCATAGTTTTGAAGTCAGTCCATCGTAGGAGAAAAACAACAGAAATTTCATGTTAGTATAAATTTCTTCCCTTGTTTACACTCTGTATGCAAGTCCCATTCCTCTTAAAATGGAAAGAGCAATCAAACAGAAAGGTAACTCCATAAAACTAGTTTAATCATCACTGCCCGATATGCTCTTCCAGTCCTGACTTTTCATCTATTTTTTCTTTCAGAACATTCCCAGTTTTACACACAAGAAGTTTTGAGACAGAAAGGAGAAACCACAGGTGGTTCCTTCCCCTCTCAGCCAATGTCCATCTTCTTAACATCTCCAAACCACGTTCTGCTCATGTAATATAACAGACTACCTCATTAGTAATGAACAAGCCAGAGAAACTTCATTCCAGGAGATGAAAGTTTTTAAAGAATACGCAAGTATAAAAAGGGAATTCTGATGGAGAGAAAAAAAAAAAGCCTAGCAGTTCATTTCTAATGAGTTGGAACAGCCTGAAAAATCCCAAGATAATTATTCAAGTGAAAAGCACAGAACACTGTACCTCATTTTTCACTGCATGGTTTGCACAAGATAACATTAGCTAAAGACTGAGTGAGAGTCTGGATTTACAGGTTCCCAACAGAAGCAGATGTACAATTACTCATAGAAAAGCCTTAAGGGAGTTGAGCGTGTGATGTCAGAAAATTGAAATCTGAAAGAACATTGGCAAAACACACTGGCAAAAAAACCCACAACACAACTACAAGCCATAAAATTACTTTACACTTGCATCCTCAGTTGCTTCCTTCCCCCTGTTCTTCTCAAGAACAGTCTTGTTTTGAACAGAATTTGGGCAGAGGGAAGAAGGTTTAAAATGAATCTAATAGCTGAAAGGTAATCTTTGTATTTTCCTCTATAAGAAACCACTGTAACTAAGCATGAACAATGCTAGCCACAAACAGCACTTTTTACCTGTGATTTACAAGGATAGACATATCGAGCACCCTTCGGTTTATGAATTCTCTTCCTTTCTCTCTAGGTTTAAAATGCACAACAGCTACCACTGGAAAAATGGAGCTTTACATTGCCTGCACATCGGCTGCAGTACAGATGTAAACAAAGAATTTATATTGACATGCTTTTAGTGTCTAATTTACTGATAACTGCATCTTTGTAAACAAAGAATGTAATTTTTTTAACATACATGTGTATACAATTACATTAGTAAGTATAGAGAAACAGGATTGGCAACCACAAGCTTATAAAAAGGACAAGAATGAGCAACTGGTTTAAATTTTTTTTTATTTTTTACTTAATTAAGTTCACGTTTTCTGGTTTGATTTCATCAAAGCCACCCATTTCACACACGCAAGCTTTTACAGGCACAAGGGGTGGGGGGGCAGAACTTGCTTTTTGAACAGAAAGCTGACCACCACAGGCTTCTCAGCCTGGGACACCACCATACATAAACACACCACCACCACATGCATTTTCAGAAGTGTTACTAAACAGATACAGCCTTCCTATTCAACAATGTTATTACTGGGCTCCCGATAAAATCCTGGGCAACTAACTGCTGGAGTTATCAAGCCCTTCTGGTGAAAACTCAACTCCTTTTCTTTAACAGTAACAGAGTACCAACAGCACAGGAGGGATCACGAACAAGCACATGCCCCATGCCGAAATCATCGTATCAGACTTCTGAAGAACAGTCCCGCGCTATGCATGCTTCTGAGCAAGGACAAAAAATGGCTTTAAACTACAAAAAAGGAGACATTAGTGTTAGACATTAGGAAGAACATTTTAAGGGTGCAGATAGCCCGGGGACATTGTGGTAACATTTGTTCACTGGTGGAGTTTCAGAGTTTGTAGATTAGCTTGTTCTCTACCAGAAGTGGCTTAGTCACAGTTTATTTTGCCTTAGGAAAATGCATCTTTCAATACTATTCTCTATTATTCAGAATAGTAGCTTACATTCAGAAAAACAAAACAAAACCAAAAACCTACAACTCTCTTTATGCATTGCCTTCAACCGCTGCAGTAATTTCATGAGAGAATGTGTAAAACTCAGATGTCTGTGACAGGGGCTGTCAGTTGTTCACTGAAAGGATCACAGTTTAAAATACAAAAATATCTCCATCAAGGGCATCCTAAGAAAACCACAAGCCTTATTTTCCCTGCTGTCATTAGCATTCCAGACCTTGTTCAACTTTTCTTTACAGCAAGAACTTCTTTACCAATTTCTCAGATTAGATCAGAGCGGCTATTAAAAAAAACAAAACAAAAAAAACCCCAACCCACCCCAGCCAGCTTGTCAACCAAGAATATTTCAACCAAGTGCTTTAGATTCACAACGCAGAAGTGCTGGAAGCAGTCACTTCACAAAATAAGCAAGCTTCAGATCACTGGGGGATTGCAAGTGATGACTGACTGGCAAGTAAAAGCTTGCTGTATTCTGATCAGGAAACATAATGGTATTTATGTACCAAATGAAATTTTTGCAGAACATTGAGGGCTGGCATTTTTCCTTAATATACATATCCCATCCCAGCTGTTGCCTTTGCACTACTCAATCTCCAAACAGGGAGAAACACAGGATCTGTTCTTGTCATGGAGTAGTCTACACAGTTTTCATGAAGCCAAACTAATTACCTGTGGCCCATCTGGTTTCAACCAGTAACAGAAGTCAAGAAGGAGAAAGTGCCAACAATTACATGCCCTGGACAGAAAGCGTAATATCCCCTAGCAGACACCTAGGGACAAACGAGCCCGGAAACTGCTGTCCTTTCTTTCCACTAACAGAGACTATTCAGGTCAGGGCCAAGGCATGCTGGCAGGCCAGTATGTGCTGTTTACACTGTATTTTTTGAATAACTTAAAAATTTGTATATGAAACTCTTCAGCCAACATAAAAAATTCATTTGGCTGACAAAACCAGACAACTTGAATAGCAAAGAAGAAAAAGTTTCTTTCACCCCTTGCCACTGTATTCACTGTTTCTCTTTATGGGGAGGCCAACTGCTCTCTTAATGCTGTCCCTGCTACTTTGCTTCAGCATCTTTAGAGGAGTCATTTAAGCAAGACTATGCATAAATGAACATCCACTGTGTCACCATTTGGTTCTCCTAATTTCCAAACTATCTCAGTGCCTCTGATGCCAGGGCTTAATGCCCAGGCAAGTCATGCTCCAGTAGCAGAACATCATGCAAAACAAGCCTGTACCCTGGAGCATATGAGCTTGATTTAAAAACACTAACACACCAAATGTAGGCTTAATTCCTCCTTGCAAAGATTAAAATGCTAATTTATTTTTTAGCAGAATTTTCCAACATCACACTGAAACTTATGCACTAATTCCTCTATGGCAGCTGGCTCAAAGTTGGTAGAGCTGCAAACGCCAGGCAGGGGGAGGAATACATTCTGCCGCTCCCTCTGTCCCATGTCGGCTGACCTACAGATTCTTTTAATGATCCTCCCTAGTGGGAATTCAAAAGCTGACACATATACCTGCTTCAACACATGGGAGTGCAGCCAGACCTTGGCTGCATTAATTTTATATGGTGAAGCAGTCTTTAAAAAGCCACTTACCTGAGAATAGATTTGTTCCTCTCAAGTCCTCCCTCAATCTATACAAAACACATTGCACCTTGGACAGCTGCAATTGGAGCCATGCTGCATTGAGCTGGCAGCCCAACAAACAGCAGCAAACACAGAGAAAGCATTGGTAAGGGAAACACAGGCATAGTCGAGATCTATTAACAAGCATCCAGATTTACTCTAGCTAACAGAATTCAATTTATAAAGAGATCTGACTGGCAGATCTATACTTTAAGCCTTTATACAGGGAAGAAACAAAACCCATGAGCAAAATGGCGTGGCTCTAATGTGGTTCAGTAGGTTTACTATAATTGGAAGAGGTCATTAAACTTTCTCCAATAACAGTTACTTAGAAGTAGTCATTCCCTACCCAGTTTTCTGCTCCCCTCAATACAGACTCATATCTCAATCTGTATCCTGTGATCCAAGTCGCACATTATTTTACAGGTTCTCTAATATGCAGCAAAAACTATTATGCTAGTCAGCTAGCCTAGACAGCCCACAAGAATCATTTCCATGCCTTCTTCAGTGCTGAATTTTATGCACTGAGCCCAGTTTCAAAAATCTCTTGATACATAACTGTACCCTCCATATCCTGACAGGGTCTTTTCTAGAATACTTACAGGAAGAGTGATGACTACTGAAAAGATGGAGGGCAGTCTCTTACGATAAACTAACTATAACAAATGGGAAGCTCTGCACAGTTACAAAGAATTTCACAAGCTGGTGCTTCCCAGGCTGCTTTTTTTGTATACTGCTTGCCCAAAGCGATTGTCTTCCTGTATCAAACTCCGTCATTAGCAACAGCAAGCATGGAAGAACATACTTGATGTATACACTAGCTAACTATACAATGAGTGCACACTGACCATTTTTAAGAATTGCTCACTTTTACGCGACTTCTGCGTAAAATTGGAAGGAATAATAAAAAAAAGTGGCCTATAGAAAGATCAGAAAAGTGCAGCAACAAAATTAGTTTATTATGGCCAGGTCTGTCATAAACTTTTTAACCTTTCACAGCATGAAGTGTAGGTACTGGTAGAAATGCATCCTACTTGATAAATACTACTCAAAGTTATTTTTCTAGTATATGTATGCTGTCTAGTACGCATATGCTGACATAACTTGCTAGTTTAAAACTCCATCTGAAACAATCTAGAGGTTTCCTGCTGTTTTGATCCCTGATATTATTTACTTACCCAAATTTCAAGGATTTGTATTTGCCCCACTTAGTTTTAACATCATTGTCAGGCAGAACTAAGCGGTGGTTCTCATTGCCCTCTGAAACAAAGAGGGCTTAGATGCTGTTACAGCAAGGCAATTATATTTGTGACAAACACTGCAGCAACTTCTAAATATGACAGACTCCTAGAGAAAAATAAATTACTTGAACAATTATGATTATCTTTTCACAATAAACTTTTATGAGACTAAACCACCCATTTCCTTTGTCACATACACAAGACACTGGTTGGTTGGGGCATCCTTTGAGCAAGGCAACTGTGAAGTCAACAAGCAATTTTTCCATCATGTACGCTTCCCACTTACCAGTAAAGTATGTATGTGCGCTTGTAGGAAAGAAGGGGAAAAAAAGCACAGAAGCACGAAGTAAAAGGGGGAAACCAGCTGCTAATAGCTTCGGTTCTTTTCCCTGCTGCCCATCTTCCCCAAGATGCACAGTAGCAAAACCGAACTGATTTCTACTGCTATCTAAAACATCCTAAATAGCAGTAACAAAGATCGAGCAGATTCTGGTCATTTTCATTGCACAGCAACTCTGGAAAGAAAGTGCTGAAGCTACTTAAGACAGTCCTTCACATCTGCAATGTGTTCTGCAGCCAGAACAAAGAATAAACTGAACAGCTAAAAAATTAATTTTGGAGAAGTAGAAGGTTAGAGGCTGAAAAAACTGACAGCACGTACCTAGAGAAGCTTTAACTAATGTGGAGGGAGGCCGTAGACTTTTTTTTTTTACTCTTACATATTCAGACACGAATACCTAAAGTTAGGGATGCTTGCTGTATTTTGAATGAGGAGCATACATTACGTTCAAATATTTGAAGAGAGAAAAGTGGTTTGGGTTCCTGCGACTTTCAAATGAAAGCAGCAACAGCACAACTACTGTGCATCTCATGAAACCAATAAGGACTAACGATTTGATATGGATTATTTGCCAAGACTGAAGCGGCTTTACTATGCTCTCTTCAAAGCCTAGATTCAAAAAGAGTGGAAGACATGCTCAATTACAAATTTAACTGCATTTGTTTCACTAGCAAGCAACAGGCACGGGCAAGACTGCTGCTCAGTAGAGAAGAATTCTGCAAACTCTTTACAGAATGAACAGGTAATAAAACAGCATTACAGCACAATCAGTCAAAGGACCTGAAGATCTAAACTTCTGGTCTGCAGGAAGTTTTGACACAAATTGTGAACCCTAATTTTCAGCCATCTCAGGATCCAGCTGCTTAACAACTGGTCCAGCTTTCTTTTAAAGTTCTGAGAAGAGATCTGTGCTATTTGAGCATTTTCTTCTTGTATTTATCTTAAGAGATATCTTAAGAGTTTAGCACAAAGGTGGCAATAATTTGAACTTTAACAAGAATATTTTAAAAAAACCAAATTGCTTCAAAATCTTGTTTTTTTTCCCCCTCTCCCAAACCCATTTTATATACTTTTCTGACAGCTTAAATCCAGAACAATTCTAGGATTCCCCCTTATATAAAGGTGGGTCTTGATCCATAAGTTTTATAGTGAAGCCTAAGACAATGAATTACCACAACAAATGAAAAACCCAAACACACACCTGTCTATTCTGAACAGTCAGAAAAAGTGTTCCAAAGGAGGAAAACCCTCTGGTATATAAAGACCTCTTCATAAACAGCAGAGAAGCCTAGAGAAGACTTCTCAAAAAAGGTTTTCTCTGCACTTCCCACTCCACCAGAAGAACCATTTTAACAAGACAATGTCTTACTTTGCCAGAACTACAATGTCTCCATTCTCAAAGAAGAGACTAGTATATCCTACCTTTTACAGCCCTCATTAAGATCCACGAAGGACTGCAAAGATGTGATACAGAGTTGATAAACCATTTAGAAATAAACTGTAAATCTGTAATTCAGTGTCTGATCTTTTGAGAGACCAGAGTCACCATCTAAACACTGTGATATTTAAGACAGTTGAAGACACTGAATTAAATTAATCAGTGGGTGATTTCCTATAAAGCAACCTGCAAAACAAGAGATTAAGCTTCAGCTCATGCTGTAAATTAGCTATGTTCAAGGCTAAATTTAGCAATCTCTTCTACAACCTTAAAGAAATGTACACATGAAGCAGCAGCTGAACACAAATTGCTGTGGCTTAAGTTGAAACTGTCTCTCCAATTAAGCATTTTACTGATGCTGAGAAATTTAATAGCTGCTATGTGGAGGCAGAGTGTATTCATTTACAAAAAATGTCTGTATATTAATGCACAACCATTCAGTTTCCTGTGATAAGCAGACATATGTACAAGAAAGGGTAAAAATGACAAAAGCAATAATAATTCTTGTAAATACTTCATTATTTGATAGGAATTTGAGGAGAACTATGGCCCACATATTTGCATTGAAATCTAGTGAAGATAATGAGGAATATTTTCAAAGATATAAAAATGCGAACTAAAATAAAGGTTTTCTGCCTCTTTCACTGGCATCTCCTAGAAGAAGCTAGGTTAACTCCATGCATTCACATCTTGCCATAGCAAGCCTTATTGTCCAATGAATGAAGAATGCAGTTTCAAAACTTCCAAAGAAAAAGATGAGTCTTTTCAGGATGAAAATACAGAAATTCAGATTCAGCCCTGTCTGCTCTCTATTATCACTACTACAAAGACAAAACCAAAGCAAAACCAGTTTAGAGCATTCTTCCTGACATTGTCTGGGAATGTCAACACATCCAGTTCTTAGAACCATAAGCATACTACAATGAAGATTATCAAAATAAAACTGCCATTTGAATATAAAATGAACTCTTTGATGGCTTAAATCCAAAGCATGTTGGAGCAGAAAAGACGACAACAGCTGAATCATAGTAAAACACTGTGAAGGCTTGATAATCTCCCTGTTCTAGGAACAGTGATACAGTAATTGCTCTTGAGATATTTTCAGTTTTCCTGGAAGTCCCTTGTCTCATAATGTGAATGTAAAACAAATATATCCCCTGCCAGCAGCAACTTCCCATTGCTTTCAAAAAATGTAGTGTCAAGAACACTTAGCCTCAGCTTACTGCAAATGAGTCATCAAATTTTAAGGCTTCAGACTTTTGAAATGCAAAAAGTCCTTTGATTTTCAACTTTTTTCTATCAAACAAGAAATCATCCTCAGTAAGAAGTTAAAAATAATGGCTTGGGCATAACTGCACTTAGCTGGAATGGATGGGAAGCAAAAAGACACCAAGATTCTGTGCTTACCATACAGATGAGGCAAACTGCTCAGAGCAGGGAGAAAACAGCCAACACAGTATCTGTCAGAAAATGTTTTGTAATAGGCATGTTTTGTCAATTCCAGACAACTCATGAAAATTCACATCAGCTTATAAATTTAACAGTATGAGCCTCTTCAGTGTTTTAGACACCATTTCGGAAATGTTTACCTCAGTCATTTTAATTCACTGAAGCTAAAAGCATGCCTACAAAATCTCAATTTAAGAACACAATGCCAAAACTTGATGTGAATCTTCAACTGCCTCCCTTCCTTTGCTGCATTTCCCCCCCACAACCACTGCCTTTTTTTTTTTTTTGTCACAACTCAAAGAAAAACTTTTTAGATTTCTGGCTTTCCTCAAACTTTAGGAGGCTTAATGAAGTATTGAAAGGCAGCTATTTAAAAAAAAATCTAAGGCTACTCTGAGTCCCAGGTGTAACCCCTGCATAAGGAGCAACCCACAGCTCTGCCACAGCAAGAGAAACAGGGGAAGGTGTAATTATGAATTTTTTTTTTTCCAGGAGAGAGGAAGAAAGTTACACAACAGAGCTTCCTTGTGCTACTCCACAGAACAGGCATTTATGTAGGATTAATACTGACACCTACAGAAATGAATACAGGTGCTGCTCTCCCTTTTTTCCTTGTGCAGATGTGCATGGACTGCAACCCATCTAGGTAGCACCAAGTTTAAAATGCATATGGAGAAACATCACTGTTGCTGAGGCTTGAAGAGACCTCTAAGTATAGTCTCATCACCTGCCCAAAAGAAGGATTGAGAATTATTCAGGCAATTACCGCTGACAATTTGTTTAACCTGTCTTTAAAAATGCTTCAGTAAGGAGAAGATGAAAATTTCCCAGGTGTTTCTAGTGTTTTGCCATCCAAAGTTATTCTTTTTCTAGTACTCAACCTAAGACTCCTTTATCACAAACTAATAGTATTTTTGTCTTTTTCTTCCAAGCTGATATAAAGAACTTATCACTGTCATTTATACAGCCCCTGCTGACATATTTGAAGACTCATTATATTTCTTGACACTTTCTTCCTCTTTTTAATATACTAAATAAAGTCATTCAAACTTTCCTCAAAGACGACATTACCTAGACTTCTGGCCGTTTTTTCTTGTTTTCCTTCTAAACACTCATTTTTCTATATCCTTCTCTAAACATAGCAGCCCAGGCTCAGTTTTCCATACAAGACCTCCCTAGCACTGAGGAGAGCTGAATAATTACCTTTTTCTTCCTCAGGCTGAATGCTCCCTGTCCGCAGTCTCAGAAGGGGAACTATCCCTTTTCCTACATCACACAACACTGGTGACTCAATATTTTGCAACTGTCTGATCCTCTTCCAGCACAGGTCTGTGCGGCCAATTCTTCGTATTTTGCATTTATATGTTTATTTCTCCTTTCTTAACACAGGTTTATACATTGGTCTTTACTCATCTCAGATAATTACTTTACTAATCTCAGATAATTCTTAATGTTTCTGGAGTAATTTCAAGTTTTGCTCACATCCTTTTAAGGGTTTGCTTACTAAGCTGATATCTTCCACACACTCAAAAACAACGCCCCCACCGTTTTAGGGAAGCGTTTCAGATCACTTCCATATGACATATATTGCCTGTGATTTTCCAGATGTCCAACAGCCTGGATAAGTAGCCACAAAACAGCAAAGACTGATTTTATACTGCATACAACAACATGTCCAATACATTCAGGATGTATTGGACTTGCTATGCATGTGCGGCACAGCTGAGCAGGGCAGCGCTATGCATTCTGCTGTAGAGCGTAGGCACACGTTTCTGCTCGGAAAATTCAAGGGCCATGGCTGAAATACTCTCTCCTGTTCAAGGGGTCTTACTTTAAAAAAGATGCAGGAGAATTAGAGAGTCTCCAAAGAAGAACGAGAATGATCCAAAGTCTAGAAAATATGACCTTAGTAAAACATTAATAGACTTTGGTTTATTTAGTTCATATAACGCTTGCTGATGGGTCCCACTTGAAACGTCATCGCAGTCTGACAGTCACACACCTGCAGAGCGTACTATTTTAAGATAGCTGGGCACTTGTGTCAAATTCATACAGAGAGCTTTTGTTTTAGAGACAACAGGGAGACAACCGCGTGCAAATTACCAGTAGTGGCATTTTCAAGAACTTTCTTTGAAGGGAAGTGAAAGCTCCAATGACTTGTTCACACCATGCATCATTCTTGCTATTAATCCTAAATACCATGTCCCCTAAGGCTAAAAGAAAACATACTGCTCAATGAGCTCTGCTTTGTTCTGAAAAGCATGTTATTAAGACACAGGTAAGAACGCCTGCTACTTTTGTATAGTATTATTTAAACCAAGGCCTCATATATAGTATTATCATGCTAGACTTGTTAAAATTAATGAGACTGCATGAATCCTCCCTTGTGTTATTTGGGGCTTCTTGAAAAATTGCAGCAATCTATTTTTAGAATCTTTTTCTTCCATAGCATTTTAATTGTTATGATTCATACATATAAAACTCCAAAATTTGGAGGTTTTAAATCAATTTCTTTTCCCAGAAATGCAGTAATCACTACTTTAACAGGCCTTTTAACAATGTAACCAGTGCCTTTTGTAGCTTCATTATATACTCAAAGTATGACAACACAAGTTCTTAGCATCTTAAATGTGATCTTTAAAAAAAAAAGACAAAAAAGTTTTCAATGGTATGTCAAATAAAATTTGAGAAATTTTACTTGTTTACTTGAAATTTTACTTTATCCCACTTACAGATTCCATAAAATTTCAAGGGGTAAAGAATCATTTGCTATTCAAGCAGCAGCTACTGCCTTGTACTTGCCTGAAGACAGGGGTTGTAAAAGGCTGTCCATCACATGGGATATAAACTGCTTGGTGCATGTCCAAACCATCAATATGCAAGTAAAGAGCATAGTGTTACGTTATAAAGTCAGTGACACAGCCAATGCCATTTTTATTGCTAGTTTGTGCTAAGAATTCTACCTCAGGGGACTATAAACGTCCAAGGAAGTGACCACTAACAACCTGTCTGCAAATACTGAGCTATTTAACACTATGTTTAGCGGAAATAACAGGTTTTAATGACTTAGTGTCTACAAAGCTGATCCTTAACACAGTTATACCATATGCTCAATGTCTGTAAAAAACTACAAATGCCAGAAATGCCCTGGTTATACAGCCACAGAACCACTGTGAAGACAATATCCTATCTGCAGCTCCTGCGAGCTTGTGTCTGCCTTTGCTCTCTCTCAGGACAGCAGGAAACAGGAGAATTACTGATATTCTTCCTGATGACATCACATCTAGAAAGCTTAAGATTTTTCTTTACTCATTGTTTTCTTCATAGTAACTGGGAACCGCTGAGGATAAAACCATTATTGAACCTGAACAAAATATATAATAATCCAGTCAGATTAAATTCTGTTTTACTTGCAAACAAGAACAAACTACTATTCAAAATCAAAGCCTCCCTTTTTGCTTACCAAAATGCATACATAAGATATCCCAAAGCATATAAGCAGTAAGAAACAGAAATAACTAACTCAATTCCTTTGATTTACAGACTCAGGAGAGCAGGTGCAGCCAAATTTCAAGTCTCCTTTGCCATCTTTTTTGTTTCAACAGCTTATTTAACCCCTAAGCAATGCATATATTTATCTGCCTTTTTTAAAAGCTAGTCTCTGCCAAAACCAACCAACCAAGACAAACTGGTACCACCACATAACAAGGAGGAAAGCATAAAGGTAGCTGACTCCAGCACAGCTATCCTATTCAGAGAGAGGCTTGATACCAGTATAAAAGCATCCACACACAGCTTTCACCAGTATAGTAACTGCAGTACATTAATCACTGAATTAGTTCCATCACTAAAAATAAACAAGTATATTATAGATATGTTAAGCCCAGCGCTAGAACCCACATACTTAGGCCAGGAATCTTATCAAGCCCAGGATTAGTCAGCACAAATCAAGTTACCCAACATTGCCATTTATTTGGTGATCAACAGCAAGAACACGCCTGGCCACTCACTGTTGTTTTAGATATGGTACTTGTATAGTTTATACATGCATCCATGTATGTTAGAAGCAGTAACACTGCCTAACATTTTGAGACAATCTGTTGAAAGACAGGCTGGAAGTCTTCAGCAAACCATCTGCACTAGCAACCATTTACATACTACAGCAATGCTAGTACCTCTCTTTAGACAGGTACGATCGCAAGTCTCTCATCCCAAAGCGGAGTTACAGCATACACACTCTTTACGTCATAACTTTGGTTCTTGCCGCTTATTTCTCTTGCAAATCACTTATGTTTGCAGGAAAATCATGCAATCCCTGGAGATTAGGTGGGAAGAAACGCTAGCTATCCTAATCTGTGTTTGCCAGCCTGATAGCTCCACAGGTATTCTCTCTGGCAGCAAAACTCAGAGAGATTCCTGCTCCCCCCTCCACACATTCCCACCTTCAGGTTGGGCCAGCACAACTGTCTCTGGACAATGCTGTGAACAGTTAAAAGAAGTGATCTGCATTCCCCCCCCCCCAAGAGAGGTCTTCCCTTAGCCCAGAACACTTCTCAAGCAAAACAAAAAGCAAAGGCTTCCCAGAATCCTTGAGTTATAAACGCGAGCTTCAGCTAGGGGATCAGGCTCACTTAGTTTAGATTGGCTGCAAGAGCTGCCTTGGGGAAGTTAAATAGATGACCCAGTATGTTCCCTTCCTGCATCGTACAATTGATCTCATGTGCAACGCTGCATTTTCCAGACTGTTTTTTGCCTAAACAAACCAGTATTTTTAGCTCTTAAAAGTGTCTCTTATCAGATAGCATTTGCTGCCAGACTGCTTTGATCTTAATGCTTAAATGAATATAATTACAAATTCCTAAATAAACTGCTTACATTTAACTATGCTTTCTCTTTAAATTTTAATCAGGGTAGAACACAAAAGGAACAATATTTCAGCCCCTACGATCCTAGCTGGGAAGGGTATTTGACATACAGCTCATGCCTCCTTTATCAGTCTTGCCAGCTACTGAACTCTAAAATATTATTTGATTCTTGATGGTACTTATTTCCATGCCTTCTGCTGTATTTTTGATTAACAGTCTACAGTGATTCCAACAAATAAAGGATATAAGCTGCATTAAAGCACTTTCAATCATGTTTAAGTGTTAAAATCCAAAGTGATTTTCAAAGAATTTGATAACATGAGATATTTAATACACAATGGGAAGCACATTTCAGCAGATTATTGTTATCCTATAAAACTAAGTTTTCAAGTACAGCTGCTATCTAAAAAGTAAAGTAAGGCAGAAAAAGTTTGAGGATTCTGCTTATGGATATCAATAAATCCAACATATTTCTAAACTAAGCATTCATGGACATTGTGTACATTTTAGGACTTTTCCATAACTGATGAAGATACTTTTTGCTACCCAATTACTCAAGTAGTTAAGTGTTTTTTCTAGTTAATGCAGCTGGAGGACATAAGGAAGACACAGACAAGTAGGTTATATAATAGTATTAATTTAAAAGAACATGACTAAGATGTTCTCCCGGGCAATTAAGGTTTATGAACAAATCCCAGCATCTTTGGGAACGCATAAAGGAACAAAGTAGCAGAGCGACAGGAAAGGGCCCTTTTGGATTCTTTCATATAAGCTGTGGGTGTTATTTCCCAGTGCTAAAAAACACGAGTACTTCACTACTCCTCTTTAGATCAAGACTACTTAGAGACAGGCATATAACACATTTTTCACATGAAAATTTGCACTTTAGCACAAAAATCTAGTCTTCCCAGCTCTACATGGGCAACCCAAAATCCCAGTTCACAGAAGTTTTGGAATTGTGAACCCACTAGCCTTTCAATACTCATGACAGCAGCAGCGGCGGCAATGGCAACACAAGGCCCAAACCCCAGCATGCTGTTCAACTTCTAAATAGTCCTGAAAGATATAACTAGTTACTGTAATAAAGCAAGATCTGGTCAAGGCAAAACATATTTAAGAATCTAGAGGGCTTATGGTGCTTTTAACTCCTGTTTCAGGATCTAGAAAAAATAGACTGTAGAAACCCACACGACTGCACCTAAACAAAACAGACTTGCGTCCCTCTGGGTGCGAGGCTGAATCGGCTAATGGCAAAAGGTATAACAAGGAACAGGAACCTTACAGTTTGTATTATTCCCTGCCTTCTCCCCACCACCAAAAGGAGTGATTGCACTTCACTGTAACTACTGTTTACAGCAATTACTTAAGTTCTACCAGAGCATGCATTAGCATTTTAAAAAGCATTTGTGTGATGAAGTGATTGATAAAAAGTTTTAGTAAAATGTTTTAAGTGTTCTCCCTTGCTTTATGTGTAACAGACTACAATTAACAGCAACAGAAAATTACTTTAAAAAGGAACCATCAATTGGAATGAAACGCGTATCATAAAGGGCAGAAGGGAATTTCATCCCAGCCTGACAGCTGGAATAAACCACAGACAGGAGTGAAGACCTAGTAATTTCTCATTATTTTTGACTTAACCAAAGCAGGAGGATCTCAAAACATTTTTGTTATCATAATTCAGCATGCATGTGAGGTTAAGGTGTACAAGCCCCCAATTTTCCAGAGAAATACGCAAGAAATGAGACTGTTCATGGTCTGCCAATGTTGCAAAGGTTATCTTGTGAGCCAGGAATATATTTTCAGGATTTAATTTCCATGTCTCTATTTTTAAATAAGTTTTGAGGTTATTACTCTGTTGTGTGATGCTTTAACACAACACTGTGCCTAACACTTTGGTTTACTGGAAGCCGTGCTAGCACTTCATATGACAATAGTCAAAACTGTGGTTTAGTTACTGGAACCTGCTCTATAGTAGAAAGTTTAACCAGCAAATCTGCCCATGCATCAGTAGAAGCTCCCAAGCATTTATACTCTGGAGTAAGCCCTAATGATCCTCAACCTTTTCTTACCAGAGTAAACTGGCTACCTGAGCCTCAAGTATCACCAGCCACATGAACGGCACTCAACAGCCACACAAAGATATCCAGGACAGCAAGAAACAACGTAGCTGTCCTGTAGCTCTGACTGAGGAACAGTGCTAATTAAAAGCTCCCTCTAAAATCCTCAGCATCTTTCACAAATGCTGCTACTTCTGTCATCTCTTCAACCATAGCTTGAGCCTTCCCTCATCCTGCTATGGGGCTTAGAAGAGGTTCCAGGTTTACATGAGGCAATGAAGAAGAGGAGGAGAGCCATGCACAGAGTTGTAGGCCAGTAAATACTGTACTGACCTAACAAAGTACAGTCTCAGCACTCATCTTGGCCTGAACTGGATTTAGCTTAACAATTGCCTAGTGGTGAAGTGATTGTGTCACCTGTGGTAGCTTCAGCTCTGGGAATATCACATATAGAAAAGGTCCAACAGACCTAAGGAGTATGTACAACAAACAGCAGCCCTTTGTGTTGAGGTTGAGGGAGGCTACCATGTAACTTTCAAACTTCAGCTGGGAATCAATGAAAAGGAAGAGAACAGGTCATAAGAGAACAGATAAAATAGCCCCAAGTGGACCCCAATGCTGAAGGGGAAGAAATCTGTCATGAGTATCACACTTTTCCTGGCAAAGACCTCAAGATGCTGATGACTTCGGCTTGAGGAATACTGTAGTGTCAACTGTAGGACCAAGAGCAACACTGGAAGGATACCAGAGAAAAGGGGTATAAAGCAGGAAGGTTCTGTCTAACAATTCTAACTGTATTATTAATGAGGCCTTTCTGTATTAGCTAGATAATTTAGACTGTTAGACAGCTAAAACATTAATTGGACTAACAATAAATTCTTGGCCCTACTTAACACAGTGTGTTACAAGATTTGGAGTGTAATAGGCTTCCAAACTGCCTCAGGCCTATATGGTGTGTATTCTGATGCAGGAAGACCACAGAAAATACAGAGCACAGGGAAGAAAAGGGAATCAGCCACACAATGTCTAGAGAAGAAGGAACACCAGCATAAATCCAGTGCTGTCCTGAGGGTTCGATCTACTCTTTTAATGCCATAATGCAGTAGAATTGCAATACCGTTCCATGAATAAAATGTCTTGCAAAATGTGATGTAAATAACACCAGAACTGGTGGCTGGGGTGGAAAGAGGGTGCTAGGGTGACAGATAAAAAGCTCCTCAAAACACAAGCTAGGCTGTCAGGGCCCTTCAGTCCCTGAAGAAAAATGCTCTGGTAAGTGCAATTTTACAGGACTGTCCACTTTACCAATTTACAAGGAATTCCTTCCATGTAATTACACAGCAATTTTCCACAGGGGCTCCCCCACCCCACCCCAACAAATATCATCTTAGGAAGTAAGTATCTCTCTGCTATACATACTGACAGATAGTAACTGCTTACTGCTATTGAACCAGAAGAACATATAAACTGGTACATTTGTCAGATTCAAATCACTGCATAAATAAACAGAATCACTAACATTTCTAAATATTATCCTCCTACTAATGCATTTTCTGTACATATAAACTACCAAGTCAAAACAGAAATAAACAAACTCAGTCCTATTACAGATAATTTCTTCTGGTAGCTCTGCCTTTCTTGCTTAAAGAATAAGCATTATCTATCATAGCTGAAACTGTGCCCAGAGGCTCAGAAAGAATTTTTTATTTGCTACCTCTACGCCATCCTTTTCACTCCTTAGCGATAAGTCATTAAGCTTCACAATTGCTTCTTCTCTTGTGCTCCAGGATGTTCTTCCCAGATGTTTTGGGCTAACGCCACAATAAGAAGCCCCTCTGCATGTTATTTTGAAATCAAAAGTTATAAGGTATATATGAATAAACATAGTTACCAAGACTATTCAGTGTGACATGCATGAGGACATGACCACCAATCAAGCTCAAATAATTTCCTACTCATTTAAACCATGTAGCCATAAACAAAGCTTTGAATTTATTATTATATCAAACAGGAAAGTATTCCTCATCTGGAATCTGCCATCTAAATAGGAATACTCACCCTGCTGCAACCGCAGGAGGAATGACCAGGATGAGTTTGAGTTGTGCTTCGTGCAGAGCTTCAGAAAGGTGAGTGAGCAAGTGAATCAGCTCCCTGAAATATAAACTTATCGTTAGAGGGACAGACAGTAAAACTGGCGCTATATTGACACAAGCAAGTTAGCAAGTAATAGTAGGAATGCAGCTGGCAAGAGATCCAAACTGAAACTTCCTAGTGAATGACCACAACAGGAAGAAGACTGAGGCAGGTTTATCAAGGTTTATCCTCTTCCAGGAAGAAGAACATTGAACTGCTGGAAAGAGTCTTACTTCAATTGCAACTGGTGATCACCTTGTAGCTAAAATGTTTCCCAGGTTTATTTTAACTTAACTGTGCATTGTTAGCATGCAAGACTGGTGTATCTTACCAGAGCAGGGTAACCACTGAAGTCACATTCAGTAAAAAGCATGAATCGCTGGAACCACACACTGTTCTGAAACTAGCAGCTGTTGAATAGATTCAGGTTGCCACTGTACTACTACACTCAAGGTCAGAGAATTTGTAAAGATGCTTTCACAGCTAGACGTGCTATCTTCAAACGATATTTCTGGGGCTTGTATTTAGAAAAGTTTCTGCTATTTTTTCACTATGCATAATCCTTTTGTTTCTAAATACATTACTGTACAGCTACAAAATAAATGCCTGACAATGCTGTACCTAGAAGTATCATCTTCCATTTGCTGTATAATTTAAAGATTTGCACAAAAGCCTATTTTCATGTCCACATTCTAAACATTTCAATGGTAAAATAAACTTCAAGATTCTCTTCATGAAAACTGCTTCTAGTTTTCCTCAATTGATGGGTGACGTTAATAGTATATCCTTCAGAGTGCAGAAACAAAAGAGTTTAATGCCTATTCTTATTTCAAGAGGAGTCCAATGTTACCTTCAGCTCACACTATAAATACAGCCCTTTTGTGTGCCTTCCTTAAGTTATTTGATTTTTCAGAACAAAGTCAACTTTCCTATTTACCGCTGGCAAGGTGGATTCCAGAAAGGGAGCTGGATAGACAGTGTTAGTAGGGAATTCTAGATCTGTTCAGAGTTATGCTTAAATCTAAATTGAGTAGAAAACAAATTCACAACTCATTGCAGCAGGCTGAAAGTGCCTGAGCAGGGAAGGCAGGACAAACACAAATGATCACCTGAGCTGCATGCTCCATTTATTAAACTGGATTAGACCTGAACCCTCACAAGCAAAATCTGGTCCTGTAATGCCCTTCAAGTCAGTATCATCGCCGAGATACTCTTCTGAAATCAGAGGTCTGCCATACAATTATCACAGCACAGTAATGATGTTTGACTCTCACAAAGCAGACACTATTCAAAGGTAACCAAACACTTTCATTTTCCCCAAAACAGTTTCATGCCTGATGAAAACTTCCTAAGGAGGCTACAAAAAACATTAATCATAAATCCCAGCAAACAAACAAAGCAAGTTTTATCACAGTCCCAGTGCCATCAATACTTTGCACTTACAGTTTGAGACCTGGCTGTGCTGAACAGCTCCTGTCAAAGAAACATCACAGCCTGCCACCTATATTGCTCGCACAAGGTGGAAACACAAGATTACAAGTATCAGCTTTTGGTCTTTCTGCAGCGTGTACTCCTACCATTCTTGCTTTGTGAAAATAACAGCTTTTCTTCCCATTCTTTATCATGTGTGTTCCACATTAAGAGTGTCACTATTCAGACAAGTCAACTACAGCAAAGAAGAATCCTTTTCCATATGAAGGCATTCAAGAATTACAACATTAAACTAAGCAGATGCTCATTGACTCCAATATACACATCACAACTCCCTCATGTCATAGTCTTATCAAAAACTATAATCACTATTAAAACTAGCTAAGCCTTCTTTCCTAGTGATTTATGTCTCATGGCTAGGTGACCTTTTAAATAATTTTGCCCAAACTGGAGCATGAATGCACTCTTTATTAGATGTCAGAGATACCACATAAAAGATAAATTTGACCGAAGAATCAATTCCTCTGGTGTTGAGATTGTTCTGCACTCGTCATCAGCAAGAGCTCTCTTCTCTGCCTGACTGCCCTTTTTAGCTGTAGGAACTTGGAGACCTCTTCACCACGCAAAACGTTTACTGACTTTAAATTTAATTATTTAGAGAGCGAGGAGAAGGAAGGAGTGGCAGAACACAGCAAAAGAATGTAACACAGGTGGACAGCAAGATAACATCAGCTATTTTTCATTTAGAAACAAGGTTACCCCTCATCCCCCAGTTTTGCATATTTGGCTCAGCTCCTGAAATTCTGCTAGCCACATAGCAATACTCTGCAGCATGAGAAGAAAAGCATTTGGTATTATTTTGAACCAGATGCAGAGGAAAAAAAGTCAAGCGAATGTTAAATCCAAGGTTTTCCCTTCCCACTGCAATGTAAGACAGTGGCTGTTTCCCAGCAGAGGTAAAGACGTACCCACAAAAGCAGTCACTTTTTAAAACTGGAAGGGCCTATAGCATAGAACCACAGCCTGCAACTGTAAATGAAGGACAGAAATTCCCAGCCTGAGACACAGGCAGGAAAGCAGTTTGGATTACTATTTTTATTTTGTGGATAGCAGATGGGACTATAACCAAAGCTTTTCCACCCCCCCCCCCCCCCACCTTCAAACTCCATCAAAACAGCTTCCACTTCCTCTCCTCCCCTGACAAAACCAAGCAGTATAGCTCTGGCCAAAAAATAATTAGCTTCAGCTTAGAGCAGGTCAGGAAGAAAGCAGTTAGCAGAACAGCTGCAAATTCTTGCTCGGGAAACTCAGATTAGCAACTATTCACTAACCAGTTGAGCCAGGTCTCTCGGCCCCAAGAGCTCTACGGTGAATCAGACAGGATTAATGGTTAATGCTCAAAGACTTCATTTACGCTCGCTTCCATTTGTCAGCCAAGATGGTATGTAAATCAAATGTGCACTCTTCCCCTCTTCCCCAAAACAGCAATAGCAGAATGCTCATTTACTGTGCGCTATAAATTAAAACTTTACTGTGTCCCAACAGTGCTTTCCAGTGTTTTAACACAACATTTTCCCATATTACCACTGGCAATTTTGAAAGAAAAACTACTGACATTTTAAACATTATAATGAGGTGCAGAAGAGTAGGAATAGAATCAGTCTTCCTGAAAAGGCTTCATTAAACATTTACCACAGACTTCACCATTGTCAAAGTTAACTTCAGAGTAGCTACTAAAATATTGGCAGGTTTAAGACTCTATCGTGAGCTAATTAAGGTTTACATCAATCCTACTCTGTCAAGCCTTCCATTATCACTACCATGCAAATAGTCAATTTTCCAAATGTTCGCGATTTCAAAGCATTTTGTCCCCTATAATGTATGCACACTTCAAATTTTTACCACCCCAAATTAAAGGGAAATGGTTGTTTCACAACTTTCTGACACTGATAGTTTATTGTGATTGGGACACCCTGTAATACAGCTTACTTCAGTGCACAAGAGTGGCCTGTCACTGTACTTAAAGAGCTTTGCAGAAGACTCATCTGGTTGTTATATCGTCCCCTCCAGCTGTGACCCAACAGAACTCTGCAAGTTTCCAACTTCAGCCATTTTACTGCACAAGTTAGAAGTCAGTACTCCCCCAAATTTATGTCTTGTCAAGAAAATTGGACAGAATAAAGCTGTCTACTTCTAGAAGAAATTGCCCTTTTGTGCCATTTCATTGACTAGTTAATACCAGGAAACTGGAGTGAATTATAGCAAATCTTTGATTAATCTATTAATTTTTCAGGGACTAACATGAATGATAGATCTGCCAGGAGAAGAATTTGCTCCTATACTCCTACCAACATTAATAAGACGCCTGAAGGTCATTTTTTGCATGATGCCAAGTGCCTGCAGCACGTGGTGAGAAAAATCATGTTCTACAGATGGATTCTGTGTGACAGTAGTGCCATCTGTCAGCTAATGCCAGACGGATCAGAATAACACAGGCAATTTTAGGCGTGCTGTGAGATTCTGATGGGCTCATTCATGCCTTTTTGACTACATGACCAAGGCCTTTTTGGGGGGGGGGGGGGGAGGGGGGGAAGCAATAAATCCACATGTGTGAGATTAGCAAAAGAGAAATTGTCCTGTCTAGCTATAAGCTAAATAAACTGAGAAAGCACAAGTTCTCCCGGGATCTCAATGCCTGTTCTCCTGCCTGTACCTATCTAAACTTAAATGCCACAGAATGAATAACTTGTAATACTTTGTTGCAAAATTATTAAAGGAAGTTTTAGATAAAAGAGACTGTTTTAATTAAGCAGGTATAAACTATCACAAAAAAGTAAAGACATTTGAATTAAGGTATCATCTGCATAGCGTATTTTGGCCAGGTTAGACTCTGCAGTAGGAGACTCATTTCCTGCGTGTTAGAACAAACAACAGGAAGATGAGTAACAACTTTTTCACTGTGTACCACTTGCAATGACTGTCAGCTTGTGAGGAGGCAGCATCAGTTAAATGCTATTAAATTTGACTTCAGTATGATTTAGGTATCAAGAATTAGGAGTTTATATTCTCAGAAGTCACAGGAAAGAAGTAGGTACACGGTAGTTCAAAGCATCTGTATTAGATCTCTACAGGAGCCAAAACTGGCCAGTATAAGCTCCCTACTCCTCACTTCCCCATGCACATTTCAACACAATTCAGATTCTTCAGATAGAATAAACATAAACACCTAATGCTGCTTTATGTGCCCAAAGGCATACAAAGCATCCTAAGGCATCCTAAAGTCTGAGAAGAGAGCTTCAGCTGTAATTAATCCAGTTTTTTGATACACATAGTGCTTAAATCATTACCCCATTTATTAGTGTTTGAAGACTAATTTGCAGTTTTTCATGTTCTTTTGCAGCCTCACCCGCCTCAAGAAACACAGCTGCACTAGTGTTTATGGCATATTGCAATATCTCTGCTAAAAAGCATCACTCCACATAGTCTTTAAAAGAGAGGGGATGCCGATTTCACAGTGGGAACGCAGTAAAGGCTCCCTGTATTATAGGAAAAAAGGGAAAGCAGTCATTCCTGACCGTAAATGAGACAGTATCCCAAGCACAAGCATCCCATAAGCAGATCCCACTCTAGTCATTTCAAGTCTGATCAAAGAAATCTGTACTGTATTCTACCACCACTCAGGTAGCGCACTGGACAGACTCATGGGTCTTCTCCACAATGCTATTAAAAAAACAACAGGAAACATTTCTGCAGCTTTCTCCTTAACACAGATTCACAAAAGGATGCACTAGCATAACTGAGTGCCATTTCATTATTTATTAATAGCTAAATACCCACTTACTTTAGGTTTTGAAAAATGAAAACCACAATGATTTTAACTGAAAAAAAAATTTTTTTTTTTTGCTTACAAATCCATAGCACTAATCCCATTCAAAAAACAAAGTTTTTATAGAATTTCAGTTTGTTCTGTCATGTCTTAAGCAAGCTGGCAGCTGCAGCATCTCTGTGGTTATTTTTATGCACCTATGTTGAGTCTCCATAGCCTACTACTGACTGCTAAAATGAATAGTCCTAAGCTCACATTATTTCAAGGGGGAAAAAAAAATAAATAAATCCTATTAGCTAGGCAGGTCTCCTTGTACTGTCAGAGAGCTCTGGAAGTAATTTGAAGGCAAACACCATCTCTTCCTAGGAGCATCATTATGATCTTTTGTTCCTTTACCTAGGAGTAGGTTAAGCTATTTTCAGGTGTTTGACCTTGAAAGATCTGAATCAGCAAAGCCTACACTATGTACCCAGCAGCTAAGAGAGATGCTTTATATGGAACATACACAATCACTGCTCTGTCAAAGCCTTGCATCTCCAAAGGATTAGGGTTCATCTCTGTGTGGACACCTACTATTCAGCTGTCCCCCACTCTTCTAATATTAAGAACATGTTTTACTATTGGCATTTGTCATTTTCCAGATATCCTATGTGACAAGAAGGATCATATAGGAATCGCGTTACAATACTGCCACTCTGTGGGCTGAGGAGGTCATGGGCTGCCCTGATCCTTTCCTATTTCTGGTTGGAACAAGCAAAGCAAAAGGCAGTCCATGATTAGCCATTTATTGGGAATAACTCTGCTCTGCTGCTCAAAGGGAAATTAACAGATCCCAGAATAAAAGCACTCAAAGTGCAACACAAAAATCAGGCTTGCCAAGGTGCTGAATTCATTTAATTCTGCCACTTACAGCTGTTCGCAGCATCAGCTTGATCCCAAGAATGGTGATAGTGAAATCTCCTGTGATGCTGGATAAGCAATCCAGTTTCAAAGTAGATCAGTGACAACAGACAAACTGACTTAAGTTCTCAGAATGAAGACACTGGTCCCATAACTTACCAGTATCGTGAGACACAATTTTAATCTTAATGATGTGCATCTCCTCCTTTCATAAAGCTTAAATCATTGTTATTCCATACACACAAACTTAGGGAAGAGTAGCTGCAGCTTCAGCATGCTGCATAGACAAGTCTTATTCAGAATACTTGTCTCTGAGAATACAAGCCCAAAACGAGGCATTTTGCAACATAAGCACTGGAGCAGCAATAAAGGAAAGAAAAAGCACAGATGGAACTAAGCACTTAAATCAGAACTGATGCTGAAGAGGAGGAAGATCGACGATTCATAACTTTTGCTTCTACTCAGGTTTTTCTGCCAAACATCTGCTTTAAGGCTCTTGATTATGATAACCCTGAGGTCTTGTTTACAGGTGGCCACATACAATAAATGTTACTGACTCAGAGCAAAGGAGGCAGCTACCTTCCTTTCTACTAGGATAAGCCTCTCCTTCTCTGAGGCCACGGAAATACTTCCCATCCCTGCGTAGTACTAGAAACTAGGAGACACTGAATACGTGAGTGGTGCTTTTAGTTCTATACTTTGCCTCCAACAGCATTCTGGTAAAGCAACTACACAGCAGTGCCCTCTTCAGCACAGCCAAGTCTTGCAATACTAGATGGGACAAGCACTGTCTGAACCAACAGGACTGTTGGAAAGAGAGCCACATTCTTACCATGCCACAAGGAAACCTACTGTGGAGCTAATTAAGATGCACGCCTTATTCAGTCTAATTGTGTGCCATCTGCAATACGGCATTTTCCTGTTAGTGCTTAAATTGGTCTTCAATGGCTATTAAAATTACAGTAATACAGTCTGTCTTACATTCATGTAAGTTAACTGATAGGAAAAGTATCCGTTTCACTGAATTACAGTAAGCATAGCAGATCCAGTAATCTACCACTGCAGCCAACTTCTCACTTGCAGTTACCAAGCAGCTGCTATTTGCTTAAACCACCTTGCTGGTCATCTGAAGAGACTGCAATAGATTCAGAGCTGAGCACAGAGGCCAGCTGTCAGAAACAACCTGGAAAGTTACCTAATTATGAGCACCTAGTTTAAGAATTATTCATTCCATTGCAACTGGTGGGACCCTGAGAAGGCTACAAAGATTCTGCACTTTTAATTCTTTGTTCCTAACTATTGAATTTACAGGGGAAAAGGTCAGACTCCCTTATTAGCACCCTCAGTTCCAGAAAGTAACTATTACCTACCATCAGCCAATATCCTTCATCCTGAACAGAATAACCTGAAGTAACCTTTTTTGAAAAGTTAAAGTCTGCCATAATCACTCTACGTTCTGTTTATTTCTTTCAAGTGACTTCCCCCCAGATATTTTGGGCAATAGGGAGCTGGCAGGAATATTGTGTTTTAGAGAATGGATGCATGAATTTCCTGAGCAAACTAATGCAAAATGTTTAGGTTGCTGCACTGAATTATTCATTACACCACATGTTCTGCCTTTTTCTCCTGAAGAAGCAGTTTGGAGCTTGCCTTACCTTGACACTATCCAAGGTGTTAAGACAGCCCAAAGGGCTTTTGCACAGAGAAAATGGATTCAAATATGTCAGGAAGCTGCTTAATATGGATAAGCCCTTGAGTTTTAGCAGCTACAAACAATTCAGTCCCTGTGAAATTTCATAATAGAGCTACCAAAAGGCAGATAACTACTCCAAAGTTTAAAGTATATTGTGCTTGCAAAAACTGGCAGCCTGTTTCTCCAAAGGTGTGCTTCAGGTTGGGGATTTCCATTTTAGTTTCAGCATGTCTAAAAGATTTCTATAGAAAGTTTTCAAAAATCTCCTAATTAAACTCAAAGTTGGTGAGTCTTGAAAGCATCCCACACTTTCAAGCTTCACCCAGTAACCCAAACCAATGTTATGACAAAGGCCTGTGTCAACAGCTGAGTTTATATAAAGCTGTAGTACTCTCTTTTCCCTTGTGCAACAGTAACATCTTGCAGAACTGAAGCATGAAAGGCTAAATGTGGCCCACTAGATCCACTGTGAAGATTACGATGTAACTTTTGAGTTCATTTAGAGCGAGTAGACTCTTCTCCCCAACTCTAAGACAAGGGGAACAACTTTCAGTTGTCCTAGAATGAATTGTATACTGTTTATAGAGGATAACATTCAAATCAATAAGGGCAAATTAAGCTTTAAAAAAAGAAAAAAAAGGTTAAAAAGAGCTGATTTTTAGGAATTGCATCCTAGAGACTTACACTTACATTTGCTTTCGATTTCCCAGCTGACTCCAAACTTCAACTACAAAACCATCGAAATTTTCTTTCTTAAAAGAAAAAAAGGTATTGACAACAACATAGGGTTAATCACCACACTTACGTTGTTACACTGGTATCAGAGATAACATATTATAGAAGCACACAATCACTTTAGCTTTTTTTGCAGTATTATAGATTGAACATGCTTTACACTCTCATACAGCTTCATCTTGGCACTCCCATACAGCATTTCCTGAAGAAGTCAAAGTGAAGCACAGATTATTTAAGAAATATGCAAAAATTGAAATGAATCTCTATTAGTTGTTCATGACTTCTACCCTCACAGGATAAACTAGTATTGGATTGGGAAAAAAAAAATTAGCTATTAATGAAAGCTGGTTATTAAGCAAATCATGTGGCACACATTTATACATATATTGGGAGGTATCCCAATAACTCATGAGGTATTGAGTCTAAAAATGTAAATATTAACTTTGGCATAGGAATGATTTCAAACATTTCCCATAATTAATCTCACTTGGGATAACCGATGTTTAGAATGATCAAGGATACTGTTGGACCAGAGGATCCTTTCCTTAACAGGCTGACTGCTACATAGAAGACCTAAAACTGATGTAGCAAATATAAGTTTTAAGAAAGTATTCAGTTGATCTCTGCACCCATCTTGCTCTGGAACACATTAAGTTTTCTTTACATCCTGTAACAAGCAAGAACACTTATTCTAACAGTAATTAGGAAAGATCTCATGAACCAACCGCTGAAGTTGAATGTCTTCTGGGTGCAAATTGTCTAAACCTACACATACATAGTTCTAAAGCCATTAATTAAGGAGCTGCCCAGAAAACCATGGCAAACAGCAACCATTCCTTAAAGGAAACCCTCTTTCTACTCTTCTTTCCACAGCCTCTTAATGTTTTAAAGAAACTGGATTGTCAGTTCTGAGCAAAACGCACAGTAATGGATATCCAGTGAGTTATACTTGTTACTAAAATTGGCTCATTAGATCTAGCACATTGAGCCTAAAGGTATTCCTGTAGCACAGGACACGACGCTCACTGCGCCAGTGACCTTTTGTCAGCCTATCAAAAACAAAACAAACAAAAGTCCATGCTTAACAGATTTCTTAAAAGGAAGTTTAAGAAAAAGCAGTTTGCTCACTAGATTATCTCCATGAGAAGTTTCAGGTATCCACTATTGCCTCAATGATGTTTAATTTGTCAGCTGTCTGATACAGGTTTTATCAACTATTCTTTATAGCTGACCAAAGTCACCAGTGCAGCAGCAAATAGTATCTTAATAGGATCAGGTTGATCAGACTTATGTGGCCTCACTTTGGATCAGTACCTTACTGAAGTATTTCCATACTTCATATTTTTAGAAACAGGACACATTCTGGAACACACTATGAATCATCCTGCATCATTACTTTTTTGAACAGAATTTAGTTTTGTATAATACAAAACTACTGAAAATGAGAAAACACACTTTACAAAAGGAACCAATAATTATCTCACACTGTTTTAAAAGCGTTTGTGAAAAGTCTTTTTACCTTGGCTAGCAGAACCATATTCTTGGAAAGTTCTTCTATCTCATCCTCACTGCCAAAAACACTCTCAAAGTCCTGGTAAGTCCAGCCATCAAACAAAATTCGAGGCACTGTCAAGCAAAGAAATCAATCAGTAGTAAAATTTAAGAATATTATCATCTACACTGGGATATTCCTGCAGAGTAAGAATGAAACTACAATTTTATACCAGACACCAGCAAAGGTATCACTGAACAAGATATCCCACATCTAAGATCATTGCTCTTTTACTCTGATCAACTTTATCAGAGCAGATAAATTGACACTGTAGAACATTATTTTTTTCATTCTGTTTTAAAGTTAAAGGTCAAACCAGTGCAAGTTTTAAGAAAAGATGTATTTGACTGAGAACTGAACTATCACTTCAGGTCCCAAATAAAGTCTCAAAAGAACGCCAACTTGAAATAGCAACCCTTTTGCAAGTTGGGAATCTATCCTACCACAAGAGCAGCAAGGTAGAAAAGTTTACCTCAAACTCGTTTACTCTCTTGTACGCAGCCCTATATGATGTCACTCTCTTGCTCATCTCAAGAGCCTATGACAAATTTTTATTTTGGAAACATAGGCACTTGAGCTCACACTACATTTTTAACATTTTAAATGTGTTATTAGAAAACAGTTGTCAGCCAAGAATCAGGAAAATTGCTGCTGGAACGGTCAATCACGCACACTGGAAATGCAAAGAACCCATATGGAGCTATACCTACGCCCTTTCTAAGTAAGAAGGCAGCAAATGAGTATTTTAGGGGAGTCTAGAGAGATTTCAAAGGCTGTATCACCTGGCAGCTGGAGTCATTTTAAGTATCTGACAGAGCTTTAAATTTTTCTAATCCACTTCAAGTTTCAGACACCCTCCTGAAGCAAGAAGAGTTTCGCAGTCCCACAAGACTCTTACTATAGACATGTGTAAGAAATGTAGCACAGTATAATCCCTAGAGCATGTTTGCCATTTTCCCTGAAGACACACTGCGGCAGCTCCCTTGAGGTCTCAGCTTCAAGGGGAGACAGGGGCTAAAGGAGGGGAAGGGAGGACTTTTCTGTACTAACATGCCAGAAATTCTTACTGACTCAGATATGCAAACCCCTCTCCTCTCCCCCACAAACCAAATAAAATCCATGAGCCCCAGGTTTGAAGCCTGCTCCCCAGGTAAGCTTGCTGTGTCATGTGCGGAAGTACCTCTCCAGAGGGAACCATGCAACCCAGGATTTATCTGGGGAGAAGCAGCTAGGGAAAAGCTTTAGGGAACCAACAGAATTAGCACTTCAGTTACTTAACCTATCACAGTTAATTGCATTTAGCTTTGGGGGTTTTTTCCTCCAGACTTCTTCCTTCATATGGCTATGCTAAAATAATCTCCCTTCTCCCATATACTCCTGGAATAAAGCCTTCTTTCGATCTTCTAGTGGCTAAAAACAAAACAAACATACATACATAAAACAGAGACCCACCTATTTTGATGCTTTTGGAGTTTTTTCTGACATCTTTCATCCAGGCTGTCAAACAGTATCAAGTAATAGAACAGTTGTTAAAATATGAATGATGTTGACGACAACGTATTTTCAAGCATTTTTCAAATAACGTAGCATAGTTTCATTATATCTGTCTTCCTGCCACAGATTACCAGTCCATAAGCAATGCAGTGGAAACACAGGCTTTGATATCCAGAAATTGAGACTATTCACCTCCACCACAGCCATAACCAGCATTTACTATAATCTTATAAGAGTTCCCTCCCGAGTCCCTCTTCCTGCTGTTCACAGTTCTGCCTCATCATGGAAATTAGGCTACTGCCTACTGAGAATAACAGTTCTGTAGCCACCAAACACCGCTTGGGAGGAATTTGTTTGTTTTTTTTAATTCAGATGGCTAGTTTTAAGTCATTGTGTGAATTTGTTAGTAGGCACCAACATGATCAAAATTATAGCTCTTTTGAATTAGATTCCACAGAAATATTTCAATCAGTTTCAAAAAACATACACTATTTATTTAGTATCTAAAAGCATACAATCTGAAATCTGAACTGGCTTAAAATTTCTTGATACAGGAGAGGGGTTTTTTTGGGTTTTTTTTATTTATTTTTTCTTAAAGATGAATTTAATCTTTCATTCCCAAAACAAAGTCACCCAAAGGTTTTGCAAGAGGAAAAACAGGTATACAATTGCACAGTGCAAACACCAAAGGCTAGTGCTGCCTGTACATGTTTTCTGCCTCATCTTTTTTGAGGGAGGACTGGTGAAAGAGCCAATCTTTCTACCTATTTTTGGACAGGCAAATTATGTGCCTACGTGAAAGCAGGTGAGGAGCAGAACGAAGTTCACTCTGAAGAAAATTTCCCATCAATTTAACAGCGGAAAGTACTTCACTGCAAGTCAGAGGAAGAAAAATCCACACATGCATACTGTCAAAACTACACATCAACCTACAAGACCAGTGATCTTACTTGCAAAGCATATACAAAGAAAAAGAAAATAAAACCTTGGTCAGCATCATGAAGCCCAGTGAACTGGAACCTTTCCTTCCCTCTCCTTTTCACTTGTAGCCAAACTGGTGAGATCAGTGTAAACTTATTCCCAAATATTTTAGCAATGTCATAGCCATGGCTGTTCCACTTGCAAAAGAAAGAAAAAAGTGAGAGGCACACAAGCAAAATTATACAGCCCATTTTACTGTTTTACAGATAATACAAACATAATCATTTGCCAGATCCCCACTTGCTAGCCTGAGAAAGCCTTCTGGAATATTATTTTCTTTTGATTAAGAAAGGCACTCTGGAAATTCTCTGGTATCTGCATAAATGGCAACTCTTCAAATTGTGTAAATTCACTTGAACTACAAGAATTTGCAGGTAGATTCCAACAGAACTTTGAATTAACAGGCTCTGCTTTTATGTTCAACAGAACTCAAGAAAGGTGAGCTTTATAGGACATCTATTTCTCTTATACTGAATAGCGTAGGAATGAAACAAGTGAGAAGCATCTTCTACACAAAAAGAAGGAATGTTTATTATTCAAGAGAAGATGTTCTGAATAATAATAAGACTCTATAATAAAAGAGATCTATTTCATAATAGCATAGAAATTTCACTGTTTATTTAGAAGTTTCAGATTGGTAGCTGCATAGTATAAGGACATTGTAGCACTCCTGGTCTGACTTTGCTGCAACTTCACGTGGCTCAACAAGGACAAGGAAATACTATCATCTCCATTTTAATCAGTGAGAACAACAACAACATGACTTAGACATCCTACAAGAAGCGGGCGGAACAGGAGTTTGAGACCACCTGAACCCCAAGCCAGCCTCTCAAATAATCCTCTGACTATTTGACTATAGACCAGAAGTTCCCAGTACTTTTATATCAGTGATGCAAGACTGCCAATTAGCACAGTGTGCTGCATATTCACTCCAAGCACCAATTTTAATAACTTTATATTTTATTAACTTACAGGAGTAATATAACCCAGAATGTCTCCTGAGAAGTGCCTTTCCTTTATCTTCTTAAAGCAGTAACTTTTGTGTTCCAGTATAATATCCTTTGCCTTTGGATCAACAACTACCAGTCCCCGGTTCTGTACATTTTTATCAGAATGCAGCGTCTGAGGGGAGAAGACAGTTTTTAGAACAGCTATATGAAGCAGCTACTTTCAATAGCAACAGACTTGAAAAAGAACTACATTAAACTCTGAGCACTTCCTTTAAACAAGGCAGAGCAGTTTGATTTAAAAGTGAAACAGGAAAGAGTTTGGAAATGATTTGTCATCATCAGTAAACTTACTTTGTTTGCAAGGGGAAAAAGCATATAAACAAAAAAAAAATCAAGAACTGACAAGATTAAAAAATATCAGTTACAACAGCTGATGACTGCTATATCAATAGTTTAAAAAGCAATCGGGCAAGAGAAATTCAAGCATGCAACAAAGCAGTTTTCAAAGTCAGAGTGGGGTTCCAGGACAACCTCTGGCAGTTAGTCGCACCTTGGCATTTGCACTTTCTAAATTCTGATCTAGGACAAAGAAACATGAAAATGATGCAACAGCAAGGAAAAAAAAAAATTCTCAAAAGTTATTAGTGGCCAGTTCTGCAAGTCCGTACTAAGCTTGCATGAAATTGCAGTTCAACTCCTAATCATTTCTAAAATTTAAAAAGATAAATAATACCCAATTGATACCCTTACTATTTTAGGATTGCATAAACCTACACCATGCATGACAGAGTAATTTTCCAGTCTGGCTAAACACAGCCACTTAGTCTCAGTAGCTACAAATTCTACAGTACCTGTAGAGAAGCTAACCGCTTTATTAGCTGTTGAATTCTGCTTAAAGTGCCTTCGTGTTCTTCTCTGCTCTCTAATCACTGCTGACATATTATCCCCCAAATGATTTTAAAAAAGGGTTTGGAGTTATTAATCAAGATTTTAAGAAGCCTTTTAAATTGGAAATATTTTAGCTTGAGTTACTAGTAGTAACTCCAAGGAGAAGATAGTAGTTACTAGAGGCAGAAGTTCCTGACATCTTTTGTTACAGGTCTGCTTGAACTACAACACCACAAGTAGTGTTAGCAGACAAAAGCAGAGATTCAGAAGGCCTAATAAGATGCACATGGCAAGTATGCAGAATCTGTCTATCAATTCAGCTAAGGACTTCAGGGATAAAGCTTTGGGGCATTGCCTTAGTGCCTAGTAATGCTAGCTGCAGACTCATTTTCCTCCTGATAGACTCTGAGCAAGCAAGTAATAAGAACAATGAGAGATGCATACATATTAATTATCCTTTAATTTAAGGGACAGGACTTTGAATAGATTACATATCTACTTTTCTACCTAAGGTGCTTAGCAACACTAACTATACATACTTGGTGTATATGTACACATGTATATATACTTGATACATACACCTGTATATGTACTTTCTCTCCATACACACCCTTCCTCTTGCACTGCTGTGCCTTCTTGCAGTTTTGACAGAGACTAGGCAGGAAACATGAATATGCTCAGCAAGCTGAGAGACTTCAGTGTGCTGGGTCCTCTTGCGCAGACTACTATGGGAATCTGAATCATTTCTGCCTGCAAAGCAACTGCTGGTGGGTAGGCCCTCCAAACTCTTCTGCCAGGATAGAGCCTTCCTGGAGACAAGGCTAAGAACACCTTCCCCTCCACCTGTAAGTGACCTAGCACTCTTAGCCCAAATTGCTGCTCCCATACACACAGGAATGGAAGAGTGTCTCCTTTAGCTGCACGTGCGGGGACAAAGACTTCCTACTTCTGCAGCTTGCACGGGGGATGAAAGCTCCAGAAGTCTAGACTGTGTTGGTTCAAGGAGTGTAGCATTTGTGACACTCAGAAGAGTTGAAGAAGTGGACAGTTTCCAGTAGTTTTCTTTGTGAACATAAACTTCGATAGAAACTTATAGTCACATTTAGTATTATATTGAGAGAATGAGAATCCCTTTACCATCTCTCCAAGTCTGAATAGCCCACCGCATGTGTTACACATGATCTTTTCAGTTATTTCTCTTACCTTTTCCTCCAGTTTTTTTGAAGCAGCTTTCTTTGCATCCTTCTTTGACAAGGTACCTTCAGCTAGCCAACAAATCATGATTAGAAGAAGTGAGGTACAGAGAAGTCTCATCTCAGTTTTCCCCATGTCAGGTTTCTCCTATCTTGAAAACACAAGGGGTCAAATCTCTGTGAACAGAAGAACATAACAGCTTAGGAGAATTTCAGCTTTGTTGTCTAAGAAAAGTCAAGTGTTTGTCTTACCTTCTACTCTCAGACTTAAGAGGATTCTGGTTTAACACTGCTTTTGCTATGGGAGTAAAAGAACAGAGTATTTTCAGAGCTTCCTAGACCCCAGCTTGAACATCATTTCTTGTTCTTTGCTTTGCCAGCTGTACCAAGGAAAAAGGGGTGGGGGATGTGCAGCTTCCCTTTTAAAGGATCCCTAACGAAGTATAAGGGTTCACAGCTGAAACTGAAACAGATGTCTGCTGCCCAGAATAATTACACTTCAACCTTACCTTTTCTATAGTAAATAAGAGATACTGTTTGTTTCTGCTCATGCCTAACCTAGCTAATAAAGCACAAGTTAATTAAGGGACAGAAAGAATTACAGCTATAAGCCTTTACTCTAATAGGTAACAACTTTGCTTTCAATCCCTTGCCAAATCAGTGATACACATAGAACTGAAAAAAAATAGGGGTCCTTTTGGCATAGAAGAATGACTTCGGCAGTTTGTCTCAGCTCAAGATAAAAGAAATAAGAATCAATTGAGAACAATTCTGTTCAGTGTTATTTATCTATCAGACCAAAGTCCTGCCAGGAGAGGGATTCTGAATAAATAAATAAATAAATAATTCAAATACAGCCAGCCAGATTGATTTCCAACCTCTCCCTATTCATGAGTTGCACTGGTTTCCCCATTTAGTTCCCTAAAAGTGGATAAGGAAACTGAGAAAAAACATTTTGGCTTTAGGGGAAGTGGGGTGGAAGGAGATAAAATACCAGAATGGAGAAAAGTAACTTGCTATTGATTCTGGAAGTCCACAGGATCACATTGAGACTAGCCTTCATCTATAATTGATTAGTGGCTCTAAATATATACTAGCCTGCTTCTCATAATTCTGAGATCCTAATGGAGAAGAAAAAAACCCCTGTAGCCTTCCCATAATTACCTGAAGTTTTCTGTCAAACATATCCCCTTGTTCTTAAAAAATTCTTGCTCTTCCTGTATTATTTTGAAAAATTAATGTTTCCACCACTCACTCCGAGGACTTACTAGCTCATTTCTTCAAGAGTTCTACCTACAAGACTTGCTGTTTTGTTGGCACTAATAAGAAGCGCTGCTCAACATTTGAGTATTTTGTTCCACACAGAACATCAAGTGAGGGATCCCACAACAGCAGACTGCACACTCCAAAGGAGTACTGTGGCAGTAACATGTTGGCAGAGAAACCTTAAAGGTTAAATGGGAGTGTACTCAATGAAACAGCAACTATTTGAGACCAACATGAGTCCAGCAGAGATGAGATCAACAGCCCAATATACTCAGTATATTTGGACAGAGCTGGCTTAGCTCTAAATGTTTGGAAAAGCAAAGGTATGTTGCAGGAGTTAGGGATTTTGCAGGAGAATAGAGGGGAATATGTGATTAGGGAACAAAGCAGGAAGATGATGTTGGAAAGAGTGCTTGAAAACAACCAATACGGCTAGCACCAAGAACAGAGAGCATCAAAAACCTCAGGTACAAAATGACTTGAAGGAGTCAGTCAAGCCTTAAAGACTGCAAAATAAAAGCAGCAAGTCTTCTAATGCTTCTTGGATCCAGGGGGTGGGGTAAAATGTAAACTGCTATACCATTTGGAGTTCACTATTATCAATAGTTAATGTGTTACCCTTCTACTTTGTCTTCAAGGACACTAGTTATTCCCTTGTTTTCTACATCCTAAAAGATTAAATAAAGCAGGTTGCTCGTGATAGCATCTTCTCCGTTCCCTCTAGCCTGGCAGGATCTATACACTGCTGCAGAGAGGAACAGCTGAGAACCTGGATAGTCAATACAAGCCTTAACAATTTGGACAGGATATCAATTCTTCCGAAGCTGATATATATTGATCTGGAGGTGTTTGATTTCACTTGCAGAAACAATTAGCAACAGTGTTCACTTCCCTGAAGAGAAGTTAGCGTTTAGCAGCTGAAGCACATAAGTTTAAAAACCCTTCACTGAACTCTAATTAGACATCAAAATGGGCTCATTTCCTTGACATGATCATATCCATCTGCCAATTACCACAGGTCAACCTACACTCCTGGATCTACAGGAAGTGCTGAGCCTTAGCAATGGTTTCTGCCAGTGGTAGTTCAATATTGACTCTTGCTTGGAACCTTATTTTAATAATTTGTTCTTCAGCAACACCAGTTTAGCAAAACATAAGGAGACAGTATTGCTCTATTACATGGTGATGAACTAGCTGAACTTTAACTCTTAACTGAAACCATAAGCATGGACTCTGAAAGCTTTACAAAAATTATATCTCCATCAAATTTGTCTTCAGCAAACTTTCCTTCTACAATTTTTAATTCTGCTTGTATTAACTTACTGAGTAGAACAGCATCAGCTTTGCACTCTTGCTTCCTATCTGTACCACTGCAACATGCAAACAGGATTAAATAGAAGACTGACTTTTTCTGGGTCCTTGTGCAACTGAAAAATTTAGGGTGCTGTCTTTCTGTTTTGTTTTGGGGTTTGTTCTTTGTTTTTTTTGAGAAACTGACCTGAAACCAAACTTTATCTCTAAGCCAGGTCACAAATGTTGTATAACCAAACTGAGTCTCCACATGAGGTAATGCCCTTTTTACTCAGCTGTTTTAAATGCTTTTTTATTTTAAAGAGAGAAGAAAGCAGGCATAGATTTAGGCTGCCCAAGGGAAGCAACCAATGAAACCGAATAATCTCAGAGGCTGGCACAGTAAGTATTTGGAAACCAGAGCTAATACTTATACTTTGTTTCTGAAGAAGAAAACAGCTATACCTATTACTGTAGAAGAACTCTGTGCGAGATATCGAGTATCACTTAATAAAGCAAGCCCAGGAAGCATGCTGGTGACGGCGTTCTCACCGAAACCCACAGAAGTGAGGTCCGGGAGTGAAAATAAACCCGTTTCTAGGGTAAACCTCGCTGCCTTTCCTCTGGTGACACTACGGCAGGAATTATCCCCCCGCTCCTTCGGCTCCGGGCCGCCCCCGCAGCCCGCCAGGCGGCCGGGCCCGCGCGGCGCAGCCGCCTCTCGCCGCGGCCTACCCGCGCCCGGCGGACGATCGCGCCGCCGCGGCCCTCCCCGCCGCCCCCGCTGCCGCCGCCGCGGCCCGGGGCCCGGGCAGCGCCTCGCCGCCCTCCCCCGGGGGCGTCGCCGTCGCCGCCGCCGCCGGGGGCAGCGCTGGGCGCCCGCCGCCGCCGCCGCCACCTACCGCCCGCCGCCGCCGCCGCGGAAGTGGGGGCAGGCGGCGCGAGCCGGCGGGCGGCTGCCGGGGCCGGCGGCCGTTGGGCGCGCGGGAGCCATCATGGGGCCGCGGCCCGCAACGGTCACCGCGGCGCCGCGCTCCCCCGCGCAGCGGCGCGTTTCTGCCGGGCGGGAGCACGAGCTGCGGCCCGCAGGGAAAGCGATAGCGGGGGAGGGCGCGGGAGGCCCCTGCTCGCCGGCGAGTGACACCGCTGAGCCCGGGCGAGCGGGGAGGGGAGCCCAACCCCGAGCGGGTTTAAAAGCCGACGCGTTTTCCGTTTGGAGCTTCTTCAGGGCGTGTTTTTAAGTTTACACGCAATACGGCCACGCAGCTGCTGCTTTTACTGCAGCCGAAATCTTGGTGTAACCCTGTGATTTTATGGGCTGCTTATAGGAAGTAAATACCATATTGGAAGACTTGATTTAAATACAAACGGTAGTGTTATCAGCATCGGGATGCAGGGGAAAACCTAGCAGGTGCTGGCTGTGCTCCTCCAGCGCAAGCCTTTCTGTGAGCTACTGCCTATCTACTTACAGCTGGGTGCAATCTCCCAAAAGCTGAACTGGAATCTTACCTTACTTCCTCCTGATCTGTGCTTTTCTCTCGTTCCCTCTTGCGCACTGAAGATCTCATGAATACGCTTCAGCACTGAAAAGAAAAACAGGAACATTTTTACTCTGAACAAAAGTCTTGCTAGGCACACAGACATACGATCTCTCTGGCAAGGGCCGAGTACATCTGTATCCTCTCTGCACTCTAGATCATCCAAATTTAAATTCCAGCAAGGAATTTCCTTCTGAAAGGAAATTGATACAGCTCATATGTTCGGACCCACAACTGAAACACTAGTGTCACACCTAGAAACCGGAAAGCAGGAAAGAAAATGTCTCATCGCACTTTTTTGTGTCACTAAAACCCCTCTGAATCCCATACAGGTTTCCACTGAAGAAGTGGGACTTTTTTTCATCTCATTGGACTGCTTAATAGGTGTTTTTGAAACACAATACATTTTCATTTATATACTGTCCCAAACGGAAAAGGTACATTACGCTATCTAAAGCCGTTTACAATCTATGGGACACTAGGTTGTCTGCTGTTTTGTAAAATGCTGTTTGTTGTTCATCTCCCACAAACTTTAAACACTGCCAGGAATGTTCCACTTCTAAATAGCAGGAAGTACAGAGATAAGACATGATGGTATGAAAAAGCAGGTTTGTTTTCAGGCTCTCTATAATGAAAATCTGTCACTTCCCGTGTGAGGAAAGAAAAGCTTGGAAATAAAAACAGTGTAGAAGCAAAAAATGAGTGGAAGCCTGTAGCCTAAGGAGAAAAAAGGGTGAGAGAAACACATAGAAAGGCCTCAGGGATGAAAGGAAAGAAAACTCGTAGGAACTAGAAGGAATTACGGGGAGTCCATTGCAACTTACAAAGCCACTGAGCTGGCTGACACATCTCTACCAGCACACAGGTAGCAAGGGGGAGCTTGTCCGTACACCCTTTGTTGACCCTCGTTTTATCTTGTCTACTCTCTTTGAATTTATTTTAAAGCTTAAGCATTCTATTTTACTTTTTAATATAAACCTGGCTTTTTGCATTTAAAATCCTTTGATCATTGACAAGCTCACTGAAAAGGAAAGATCTAGGCAGATCCACCCCAAATCTCTGGAAGTTTGGGGTTTCATGACAGTGACATTATCCTAACTTTGTATTTCTTAATCTTGAGAGTGGTACATGTGATATTCTGACTTGGCACAAAGGCATTGCTGATAAACCCATGCTCTGTGTTGATGGATAATGAACGTTAGATGTCAGCTGGAGAAACATGATTGAGTGTACTTGTGGAGGAGCTACTGATCCTGTTTTATCCTCAGCTCTTTTTGCTTCCCCTATGGTTAGAATGACCATGGAGAGGGAAGAAAGTGATAAGAGACACTGAGGGGTGAGAGACAAATTTGTCTGACAGAAGTAACAAAGGGAAAGGAACAACAGATTCCCTTTTCCTGTCTGGAAGTTCATTACAAGAGATACAGACTTTGTACTTGAGAAGCAATTCATTCATTCCAGTTGCACGTTCTTGGAAGAAAAAATAACCCATGGCAATGAATAATGCCTCAAGCAGCTGGGCTTTGCACATGTTTATTCATTTCAGTGATTGTCTTCCAACCTTGGCCACTGCCCCAGGTCTTGGCAACTGTGTGTTTGAATCACACATGCCTGCTCTCAGCTTGTCACTCCAGTCCCATCAGCTACATCTATGGTAGCAGATCCGAGCATGTTTTATTTCGTGGGTCTTCGTGTGTCTGAACTGTTTTCCAGTGTTACACTGAGTGATATATGGGCACGTACGCAATCTGTGCCCATGCCCTAGTTTTCACAGAAGGAACTCAAACATGTGCAGAAGTTACCATGTTCTCTCTCTGTCATGTCCCTAACCTGATGGGGGTATCAGAACTGACAGGAGTCCACAGTAGGTGCACCAAGGTGGTCTAATACAGGGGTCCAACATCAGTCTCGATCACCTTGTCTAATCCTGCTTCATGGGTTTTGAGGAAGACTCTCTCAAGAGAGGTACAATTCACTGTGCACCAGTATTTGTGGTGAGGGGAGGGCAGCACAGCTCTATACTACAGTGCTTAACTTCATATCCTAAGTACAAAGACATTCAAATTATTCTAGAGTGCGATTGTGGCATATACACAGGTGGGACTGAAAGTGCACATGTTGGGTGCTAAAATTCCTCAGAACGATACATAAGCACACTCAAAAAGAATCATATTTTAGCTTCAGAAACCAAACAGGAATGCACACTGTGAACAGCACGTAAAGCTCCAGAGAAAAATAGTTGAACACTATTTATAAACCACCACACAGCTTTAAGTGTTAGGCAGAAAAGAAGCATAGTGGAAGCTGGAGTTCTCACAAACGGAAACTCACCAGCTGAATCCACTCAGTTTAATGGCATTAGTTTTGTAAAGGCCAGTCTAATTTTTCCAGTCTTTCTACCAAAGTGTAATAAAGTTCTGAAAATGATTAAAACAACTAATGTATGACACGGGAAAGAAGTGATAGACATTGTGGACTTCTTGGCAAACAGATATTCAGCAAAACATTTTGTGTAATAAAAAGCATTTCTTGAGACTATTTCCTCATTAATGCTGACTTTACAGTAATTAGAAATCTCTTAAAAAATCAAGTCATCTTGGAATGGATGGAACTAATGAAATCTGCTTTCTCACAGACTGGTGTGTTGTACATAGTTTTAAGCTCAAACTGAAACATTTTCCAATTTTATGAACTCAGTGCATTTGTAAAGGTCTTTGCATAGCGTGAACTCTGTACTGTCTACACCTGAGCTCATGTTACAACCTTTTTTTCAGTCAAAATACATCTAGAGACTATTGAAGGGTCTCTTTCCTCTAGCTGGCTATTTATTCACACAAAATTTGTAGAAGCCTAATTATCTTCCCCCTACCAAAATTGTCTGCAACTGGCTAGTGAGTTCTAAATTATGTGGAAAGAGGGATAGACAGATACACCTACACATTCACCATAATTGCATGAGCCTTTTGGGGGGGAAAAGAAGGCAGGAAGCAACGATATGTACAGTAGAGTGTCAACAGTCAGTCAAAGGAGGTTAAAATAAAATATTTGGGATATGTATATGCTGTTTCATTGCACCTTATGCATACCAAGTCATTTTGAAATGAACTAGCTAGCAGCGTAGCTACTATAGAGCTCCACATGGGTTAACTACCTGAAATTTAACCAACTTCTCAAGTAGAATTTGCAATCTGTGCTGAGCTTGGTACTGCCACAGCTACTTTGCTAGCAGTCTTTCAGCTCTCTATTAAAACATGGTTTAAGTGTGCCTGCATGACTTCACGGTATTGACTGGAATGCAGCCAGCTAGGGCTGATGCACTTGGCCTCTAGGTGTCACTTTGATCGTAAGTGTAGAAATTGGTTCAACGTCTTATTTTGGCTAACAAATTTTTTTTCTGAAACAGAAATCCTTACATACTGCATTCTTAAGTTTTCAGCTTCAAAGGTAATGAAAATTATTGTTGAACATCAAAATCTGATTGTAAAGCTATAAAAAAGGGCAGTTTTCTTTATGCAAGCCTGCAGATGCAGAGAATCTGAGTTGAATGTAAGGCTAGTTGTATACAACTGCCAGTAGTTGCACATGGTCTACAGAACCTGGGAACAAATGCATACATTTGTGACTACCACTTACTGTCATCTTCTCTGTCTAGTAGGTATACACACAAATAAAAAGCACTCATATAACTGATTCTAAAATCATAAAACTGATTCTCCATGCAGGAGAGATGCTTTAGAGGTGACCTGAGTGAAGTTTATAGTCACTGTCAGAGGGACAGTACTGACTTTTAGATAGTTCTTTATGAGCAAAAGATGTAACACAGAATAGGCACTGAAGTTTGATTAATTTAAATTAGATGCAAGCTTTAAATGAGGAGGATTAACCATGGGAACAAACTACCCAGGGAAACAGTGAATTCTATCTTTTATGTTGTCAGATGAAGACTGAGTTTCTTTCTGAAAGATAGGCTGTACCAAAAGCTATTCACCGGACTCAATTCAGGAAAAAAACAGGTGAAACAAAATGGCTTGAAATATATGGGAAAACAGATGAAATGACTAAGTCATCTCTGGTAGTCCTAAAACCCATGATTCTAAAGATCCCTATAGTCCACTAAGTGTACTAATCACTTGCATTACAACTGCACTTCTCAGCACACTTTGGTTTAGACAGGTTAGGCCAGTTTTGATACCTTTTATATCTGTTCTCCATTGATGAGATTAAATACTCTGCACTATGCTGGGTTGCATCTCTTTGGGTTGTTTAAGAAAGTTTAACCTTGAAATGTTTTCAATCTCAGGAATAGATTTGGTGTGGGACTGCTTTGCACTGCATGCTCATGGCCTTCGTAAGAAACATATGGCCCTGGTTTTGCACATCTGCATGCCCTGGAAGTCAGAATATGTATTGTCGCATGTAACAGAGCAACCGCATCACTGAAAGAGGTGATGACATACTCACTAGGTATGTGACATAGAAAGGTTCTATATATACATATACATACCTGGCCTAAACTTTCGGGCTTGCAGGTGATCAGAGCAATCTGATCATTATACAGGGCATGTCAAGTAGAGCCTGTGCACTGTTTTGGGCCCCCTTTTGAGCTGGAGGAGTAATGTATGGTCACCATGGGCCCTGCCCTGCGGACGCTATGGTTTTATATATCACAAGGTAGAAAGTCTGTACCCTGCTCTCCACATTATAGCCAGCCTGGGGCTGCATCCAGCCTGAGTGGGACTTACATGGTCTAAATAAGATCCTACGTGAGCACACTGCTCAAAGCTTACCGCCGAAATGACATTTTCTTGTCTGACGGTGCAATCTGCCGTCCCTCTTCTTCTCCCCTAGAAGTTATATTCTCTGAGGCGTCCGCAAAGCACATTATTTCTCCTTAAAAAAAATCATTAAAAAGCCTCGATTATTTAAGCACGGACAGGGGAGGGGGGAGAGGGGGACGGGGCCGTTTCGGAGCAGGGGGTGCGCAGAGGAGTCACCTGCGGCTTCAAGGGCCTGAACCGCCCTGCCAGCGCCTCACGGAGGGCAGCGGCCCGCGTCGGCCTGGGCCCGCTCGGCCTCACGGCGCCGACTGGAAATGGCGGGGCCGCCGGCCCCCAGCGGCCCCTCCGCGGGCCGGAGGACCCCCGGGGCTGCGGGGGCGGCAGGGGGGCGCGGGCGGCGGCCCAGGAGCCCCGCGGCCCCTCTGCGCGCAGGCGGAGGCGGAGGAGGAGGCGGCGCGGCGCGGCCCGCAGCGTCGCCGCCTCCGGGCAGCAGGCGGCGCCCGAGCCTCGCGCGCCGGGCGGCGGCGGGGGCGGCGCGGCGCCTGCGCGCTGCGGAGGCGGCGGCGGCGGCCTGAAGAGCCCCGGGGGGGAGAGAGCGGGCGGCGGTGGCGGCAGTTGCGGCGGTTTGGCGTGTCGCTGGGCGGCCGTGATCGCGCGCCACGATGCCGGCGGTGTCGAAGGGCGATGGCATGCGGGGCCTGGCGGTCTTCATCTCCGACATCAGGAACTGTGAGTGCGGCCGGGGCGCGGCGGGGCCTGCTCCTGGGCCGGGCCGGGCCGCGGGGCCGTCGCGGCGTTGCCGGGGCCGTTGCGGCCGTTGCGCCGGGGCGCCCGCCGCCGCCCCTCCCCCCGCCGCGGGCTGCGCGGGGCTCCCGGCTCGCGAAATGGCGGCGCGCCCCGGAGGGCGGCGGGGGGGCTGCCTCAGCCTTCGCGCCGGCTTTTTCCTTTCCTTTCCTTTCCTTTTTTTTTTTCCCCTTAAGTGTTTCGGTGATGGCCCCGAGGGGAGGGGGGGGGGCGAGGGGCGGGTGCGCGTCGTTATTGTCGCTTGCGAGGCGCGGAAGTGAAGCTGGGGGGGGGGATGGGGGGCGTTGCGGCGGCCGAGGGAGGCCTCCGTGGCCTTCCTCCAAGGCTGCCGAGGGATTTCGGCCCGAAATGTCACTGACGGGAGGCAGGTCTCTGTGGCAGGGCGGCTGCGCGCAGGCCCCGCCGTAGATGCGTTTACGCTCGGCTCTAAGCTGGCTTTCAATTTTTTGCTTTGGTAGAAAGCAGCCCTTAGAAGCGGTTTGGTTAAAACTGGGGTGGAGGGTGGGGGGGCTCTCGGGGTAGGTGGGTGCCTGTGGAGAGGAAGGGAGATGTGTGGGGCGAAGAGGGGTGCTAATGGGGGGGGGGGCAAGGGTGTGTGTCCAGGAGGGGAAGCCCGAGTGCTCAGCTTCCCTTTCTTGACTCTGGGAGTCGCATGCGGTTTAATATTAATCCGAGTTAGGGACTGGCGTGCATGATGTGGCAAGAACTGCCTGGGGAAGGGCTAAGGTCACAGTAGTTGGTGTGGTGAAACGGCCTTATATTTTGTCTGTGTCTGCCTCTCTAGATAACTTAAGGCTCTTAAAAGCAGTAACAGCAAGGCTCCCCCTCTAGCAGATGGGAGTGGATTTGGGGACTGATTTATGCCAATCATGGTGATCTAACCAGGCTTGTTTTGGGATAACTAAACTGGCTTGGAAGACTCTCCTTTATCTTCAGAGGGCTTCATGTTGATGTCTTCTGAATTAATCCAGGAGTAATATAAAAGGCTGGGGAGAAAGTGGTACTGATAAACTGAGACCAGTTAAACTAGGTTAGTGTAATTTCCTTAAACTAAATTCAGGTGATCTAGACTTTTAGACATGTAACCAGGGACCTCATGAGTAAAATTCAAGGTCCTTAATCTTCTTCAAGGCAAATGTTGTCTCAGAGGGTGGGTTTTTTTGTTTCTTAGGTGTGTTTTTTTTGGTCTGTTTGTTTTGGAGACTAGAGTTGTAGGTCTTTGAGGCTTTTTTCCTTCAGACTTCACTGTTATATTGTGTAGAAAAAGAATTACAAAATGTGTTATGTATCAGTTCAAGGTTACTTGAATGCTCTTGTGCTTTGGTTGACACAGCTATTTACTGAAGATCATCTAGTGCTCTACAACTCTATGCAAGCTGCATGTGTAACATAGTTTCACGTGGTATCATAACAGCAACAAGTTTTCAATGATATAACTCCCCAATAACTTTGATTGTTCTCACTCATTTACCTAGAAGTACAATGATTTTTTTATGTGTCTTTATTTCTTGTAGTTGGAGAATGTTTCTCCACTCTTTGCCAATGGAATCCAATACAAGAGAAACACTCAAGCTCTTCTTAACCTAGATTTGTAGATATGGAATGAAAGTCTTGATGTAGTGGGATATAATAAACTAATTGCTCATTGCCTGTAGGCTTGCCAGTATGTAGCCAGTGCAGGAATGCTGATGGAACAACCACTTTTTATATTCAGCTTGGAAGAAGGAGCATCTCCTGCTCTGAGTAGCAAAGTGCAACTCACTTGTGAAACAAAGCATTAACCCTTTCATTAACAAGTACAGCTATATCTAAATTGTTTTGTCCCTGTCTGGATACCTATTTGGAAGCTGTTATTACTTTCTTCATAATGAAGATGCAAAGTAATTACAGCTCCCAAATAGCTGTACCAGAGTTGGTAGTTTGCGCTAGTGTAGGGTATATTTAGCTTTCAAACAGCTGTTCAATGGCATTTGAATTTTTTTCTTTCAAGGGTGCTCCAAAGGTGTTGCCAACTAACCAGGCGCTGGTGGATGCTGAGTAAGATACTCAAATGTACTTAGTCATGCTCTCTAGAGATGCCGTGCTTTGCAAGCAGGGTTATTAGCTTAAGCTGCATCTTTCCCATTTTGAAGTGGGGATACTCAGTGACACACTGATGTACCTGCTAGCATCCTGAATTTTCTTAGCTTTGGCTTTGGGCTTGCATATCTTTCTGTAGTACTACTACCAATGTTTGAAGGTTGTGTGTTTGGTGGGGGTTTGTTTGTTTGTTTTTGGGGTTTTTTTTAGTTTGCTTACAGCCCTTTCAGGCTATCATAAATAACAGCTGAAACACTGCTGGTTTTTGAAAGATCTTGCAAAGTTAATGGGTTTGTATTATAAATGTTGCTGAATAATAAGAATGAAGATATTGTTTGCCAAATGTGCTCAGGTGGGTGCACAGCATGTGCTTCCCATAACATAACCAACATACATAACCCAAGCTTTAAGGGATATTTAACTGTAGACTTCTTAGTTTTGGAAATACTTAACCTTCTTGCATCAAATCTTACTTCCTGGACATGTGTACCAACAATGTCTGCAGCACTAAACAATGTATCATTCACTTATGAATTTATAAAATTTGCTAATTTGGGAATCATACTGGTCTTGTCTGTCTCTTGTTACTGGCCCATCACAGGGCTTCAAATTAAGCAGATTTGGCAGCAATTTTCAGTGCTCACAATTCTAGCTGATGGTGAGTAAATGAACAGCTAACACTGCCAGTCTGTCTTTAACAGTTAATGGTAGGTTGTCACTTCTGTGACTCAGGCATGTTTTTGGCACTTGGGGTATTTATAAACTTCTTGACTGTGTTGTAAACTTTTTGTTGAATGCTTTTATATCATGTGTGACTTAAATGCTTTGAATACAAGAATAACTTTCAACATGATTAAAGAAAGTTTACTTAAGAAAAGATCTGCAGAAGTGTATAAAGCTTTTGCTACAAGTAGTCTGCTGACTTTAAAATTGTAAAACGTGAGAAGCAAAAGAGCTTCTTATGCTTAATAACTTTGTTGGTCTAGTCTCTGTGAAACTCTAACATTGAGTGACTTTTTTCAAATGAAGTATTCACTTTTTATTTTTAATTTATCTTGAGCAAGTATAAAGTGAAATTTTAAAACCCAATAGTATAAGAAACTAAATTATCCAGCACTTCATGGTAGCTTTTCAGAGCCCTGTTTCAAGGCAACTTCCTGTTGTAGGTCCTGTATTTTTGCATATAGAGCTCCTGGTGGAGGTGGCAGAAAGAAGAATGATTAAGAAAAGTGAAAACAATGCTTTTAGATTCCTGACAACTTGCCAGTAGATAATATGGGCTTTTCTAGAAGCCTTGTTTGGCTAGATTGCTTTAACATGTGTGAAATAGCTTTTTGCTTATCTTTCCTAGACCCCAGAGAAGAGACTAGAAAGCTATAAATTGAAAGCTGAACTAATGCACTTAGTTAAGAGATGTAACTTGGCCCAATGAGACAACAGCAAGACGGGTCTATACTGTGAAATAAATTGTGGTGTAGAGATAGCAGACCTGGAAGGGTCATGTGGTCTATGAAGTGCTGTTCAGGTCTGAAAGAATCCTTGTCACTGCTTGGATACCTCATGAATTAACAAACCATACAAAAATTGGCATGTGTTAAACGTGAGCATATGAACTCTTGTAAGAAAACCTTATTCCTTAAAGTACGTTAAATCTATTTTCTCATCTGTGCTGGAGAGCTGCTGAAGTAGATTGACTTATGCAAGATGGTGCTTTATAAACTCCATAACCATCTTAGCTACAAAACAATTGGACTCATCCACTGGATTTGGGGTAGGGAGGGAGGGTTGGTAATGGCTTTATGTTCATCTGGTTCTCAGAGTCATCTGTCACCCAAACAGTTCTGTTGCAACAGCAGTATTGCATATTCACCCTAAAACCTGGGAAGACTTGTCTCTCTCTGATTTGGGGGAGGGGGAAATAGTTTTTATTACAGTATTAAGTGTACTACTTGTAACCCCATCCTCCACTGTAAAGTGAGGAAGCATCTGCTCTTGGTTGATGGAATATGCCTATGCAGAAGCCAAGCCTGCTGCTGCCACAGCTTTGAAGAAGACAACTCTTGCTTTCTCTCATTAGCTTAGATGACTGCCTTATGTTTTTAGTGGTACTTTAAAACTGGGCAGAGCAGGGAGGTTGCCTTTAGTCTATTCTCTGAATGTTTTTGTATCTGTTTGAAGATACTATTCCTGTTTCATTTTCCTCAGCCTATCTTCTTTTTAAAATAAACCCAACACATATTAAAATAATGTATCTCTTCTCTGAGCATTTAATGCATTAATTCTTCTTTGTACTAGGCAGGGGGGAGTGCTCAACCTCTTGAGGTGTTTGACTTCAGTAGCTTTACTTCACTGAATCTGGACCCATGCACAGGGTAAAGAGCATCAGGCTACAGAGAAACAAGTGCGTGGGGGGAATAAAAGTGCGCCAAATCATTCAGATTATGATCATCCTTTTGAGTGGGTAGTGGACATCAGAGGGGATTATGTGGGAGGGGCATGCATGTGATTTTAAATTACTAAATACTTACCTATTTGGAGGTATTTGTTCTTGGTGAGAGCAGTCACACAGTAAAACAAATTTCACATCGGGTGAGTTGAGCTAGCACAACTTGTTTTGGTGCTCTGCATCAGTGATGTGACTTTCAGCATGGAGGTTACAGTTAATGCATTGCTCCTCTGAGATGTAGATTCTCCCATTTGGATGGGGCATGATCCTGAGGTAGGACTTGCATTACTTCTGTAGGAAAGTCCTCGACTGTTTGTGCATCTAAACGCTTGGAATACATGTGTCTCTGAAGAAATTTGAAGGCCGGAGGGGAGGGGATTGGTTTGCTGTCTTATTTCTGTGTCCACTTTTCCAATACAGCCATTTTTCTGTTGTCTTCTGACATAAGAAAACCCTGAGAAGGAAGTGCTCAGAGCTATAATAAGCAATAGTGAAAAAGTATTTGCATCACTTGTGTCTACTTGTAGAACAGTGATTTAAGAAGAACACAAGTGGCATGAGATTAATCTGAGGGGAATGTGTAAAACAAAACTAGTGTTCTGTGCAGCACTCATCTATCTATCTTTTGGTCCTTTCACTGAACTCTGAAGGGTTTCTTACGCTGTTGGATTTGTGCCCATTTGGCTGAAAAGGAGGGAAGAATAGGCAAAAATGATGGTAGATAGCTGAGAGGTAGTAAACAGCTAGGATCTTTCATGTGACATGCAACCTTCATTATGTCATTGGAATAATAAAATGTATCTACTGGATTTGAAATACTTTGAATAAAGACTGCCCATCAGGACTGGTAACAAGTTTAAGGATTGCTGCAGAGAATGTGACATTACTTGCATCAATTCCTGTGTCTTTATGAATGTGCTTGGATAGGGTTTTTTCATAAGGTCCCTGAAGTAGTCCCATATGGAAGTGTCAGATAAACTAGGAGACTTTGGGCAAGCCCCAAACTGTTCTTCTATTGTTTGAACCTGAACGAAGGTGAAAAAGAGCACACAGTGACTTGTACTACATCAGTGCAAATATTGCCACACCCGCTTGAAGAGAAAGTGTAACTGTGTAGTGTGAACACACTGTTTGAGGAAATAACTAGTTAAATGTTTATTCCTCAAGGAAAGAGGAAGAGCTGCTTTATGTAATAGCCTAATGTACTTCTGCTTTTATATATATTCTTAACTTAAAGCTTCTTTTGAAAAAGAGCCAATATCCTTTCATCAACTAAACTGTAAAATAGGTGTTCCAGTTGTCATAAAGTTACTCAGATATGAGCTTCCAGTAAGCTTTCTCTTCATGTGGGGATCTAGTCTTAATTAATGCTAGACCCTACTACCTACTTACTCCTGAAACAAACTCTTTCACAGATTTGAGCTGCAGTGTGTTTTTTGTATTTTTTTTGTTAATTTGTGGTGCCTAATTAGAAAAAAATCCATGGTAACATTTACAATGACTAAGCTCACATTAGAGTACTGCAATTAGAGTATTTGAATTGTGATGATGGGATGTGGAAGCTGGTGTGTGCTCTTTTGCATTTATTTCCCCTTCCTTTAGGGAACAAGGAGTTAATGGGATACTAGATTACAGTAAAGCCTATGACTCCCTGCTGTTTCATGAGAAGTCCCCTTATAGGGGAAAACCACTGGGAGCATGCTGGAGAAAAGTCAGTTCCGTGGATAGCGGTTCACTTCGTAGTGCACGTTTTCAAATATGCAGTGTGATGAGTTCCTAGATGTGATCAATAGGTCACTGAAGTTTTCCATTGTAGTAATGGATATGTAATCACGACAGGATGTCCAGAAGCACAACAAGCTTGAGCTGCCTTTGTGCCTTTAAAGATCCCCTCCATTTTTTGAGGGAGGGTGGAAGGAACACGGAGCAGTGCTCAGAGTCTGGAGCTGCTGTCTTTTAAGAAGTATGGCCTTGAATCGCACTGATTGTGAAACTACATCAATGTATCTTGCTGAAGGGAAGCTAGTAGTGCTTGGACTGTGGTGTCCCTCCCACCTAATTGACCAATTGGCTTAGATATTTCTGATGTAGATGCTAATGAAAGCCTAAAAACACAAGGAAAAACTGTGTTTGGAAAACAGTGACATGTTTTTACCTCTGGTATGTTATCTAACACCTCTAAGGAAAATACCTAACAGTATCTTTAATATGGAGAGTTTCTACTTCAAGTAAGAACTCCTACACTTTTCCCAAGTAGAGATTCCTAACCACTACAGAACTCGGAGGAGAAGCTGCTGCTCTTAGCATTGGCAATATTTATAGTACTGCTTTCTTAAACAGAAAACTGAATAGAATTGTCATATGTCTCAAAGGCCTGTTCGATAACTGAATGTGAACAGAAAGGCATGTTCTGTTAGACAAATGGCAGTGCCACAAATAGTCACTGCCACTACTACTTGCCTTCAAGAAGACTCGCAGAATGCTGGCAAGCTTTCTCATGCTCATATACCTTCTTACCCAACAGGCTTTATAGTGTGTGTTTGGGTTTTTTTTTTCTTCTTCACACTAGTGATGGCACATCTTTAATCATTGGGTCATCAAATGCCCTGCCTCTTACCCAGGGCAACTGAGGCTAAGAGGTAACACAATGAAACAGTTCTGCCTTATGCACAAACTAAAAATAAATGCATTAGCAGGTGGTTTCAATTATGTTGTTTGCTGACCATAAGCAAATTGGAGCTGGATGGGTAGTGGGAGTATCTAAACTATTGTAAAGGGTGGTTTTTTGTTTTGGGGTGGTTTTTTTTTTTTTTGCTTTAAATGTTGCCAGTACAGCAATCTTTGTTAAGACTCGCATATAAAAATGTATTTTTCAGTGTTTGTGTGGAGACCTCCTTAGAACAACTGCCTCCCTGTTCCTTTGGGAAATAAATGTGTTGACTTTGTCAGAAGTGTACTAGACTGTAGATTTTTGTATGTATGAAAGCAAATTAGCAACCCTAAGGAGACTTTTGCTCCATTATAACAGTTCCTCCCATCCAGATGCTTCTGTGCAATTTACTCAAAGCTTATCAGAGCGAGTCCTAACAATACTGAAGTTGTTACTTGTATCGTGGATAAAGTATTGACTTAAACCCCAGCATTAGACTCCCCCCTCCCCCCTTAAACTAAGACTCTTTGGAAGTGATAATTAATGGGCAGTGCTCCCAGTCTGTTAACTAAGATTTCAGTGTTTTTCCTGTCTGCTAGTAACCGACAGCACAGTAAGGATAACAGCTCCTAATTTTGTGGCCTGAGTGACCTACCTGGCAAGAGGACTAGGGAGAGAAACTGATTAAGTCGAAGGAAGGCCTGAATCCTGGGAGAGAACTGAGATAATCCAAATTAGGAGGGTCTTCTGGACAGCTGAAGTCTCTTTGAGACTTGAGTAACCCAAGCTTTAAAGGTCATGCAAGAGCTCAATAATGAGCTAGGGGCTTGGTTGATCTTCTGGTATCATCCAGCTTTTGCTTCAGAAATGGCACTTCAGACCCTACTTAATGTTCCATCCTTGCAGGAATCTGAACTGTGAAGATGAGGTTGGGGGAGATAAGTAACTACTTAAGCCAGACCAGATAACTGTTTTCCTACTGCATAAGGTAAAACAGTGAGTTTACAGCCTAGCTCACTTGATTCAGTAGCTAGAGCCTTTGGGTCTACTGCCATTATATGGCATCTGACAGGCAAACTGGCTTTCATCTCAGATGTCTGCATACTGCGAGGATGGATGACAGCAATCAACTTCTTAATCAATAGTCTTGTAGCATTTCTACTTAATTGGCGTGGATGCCCTTTGTGCTTCAAACCTGGCTTCAGGCAGTTTACACTTAGTGCGGGAACAAGCTAATCCTGCTGGAGTAGATGACCATCTAAATGAGCCACAAGCAGCCCACTATTTCTACCCTTGAAACATTCAGTTAATCTTGCAGCTCTTCTGCCAAGTTACTGTCATGTACATCTGTTCATTTGAAGACAGTATTTCAGATTGTCAACATATCCCTTTTCTGTAACTTCTGTTTTCTTGTTCTTATGTAGATTTTAATGCAAAGTTACTAACTTGGTTAAGGTGGTGTTATTCATGTAGTATTGAAGCTTTGACTACAGACTGGATTACTAGGAGATTAAGAACAGTAACCCTTTATTCTTCCAAAGAGCTGGATGACTTGTGATACTCAGTACTCTGTTAAACAAGATGGTAATCGAAGATAAAAGTACACTGCAGGCTACCTCACATAATGAAGACAGTAGGTAGCACAGTGGATAGTCTGGCAAACTGCCAAATATGAATTAACCGACTGCTAAGTACCTCAGACAGTGCTGTGGCTGGGTATCTGTTTGCTCAGGTATTCATCCTGGATAAGATCAACAGCACTGCTGTGTACTGTTTGTTGCTTTACAGCTGTAGTGTATGTCTTATCATCCACAAAATAGCCAGCCAAGACTTACTCTTGCAATCACCTCTTTTAACCTCTTGTTACAAACATTTAATCAGTCTTATTAAACTGGAAGAGCCTGAATAAGTGAAAGTGAGAAGGATGCATGGCCTAAACTGATGTGGGATATGAAAATCTTAGTATCTGTATGTACTCTGGTTTAAATGCTGTACTAACCATCAGTTTGTATACATGATGTAACTTTTATTAAGCCTCTCCAAGCTGAATAGCTTGGCTACAGTAGATCTTTTTCAAACAAGGGCTCTGATAATTTCTTTAAACGGGAAGCTGCCTTACAGCCTGGAAATGAGACAGATGAAGCAATTGCCTTGCCAAGCTTGAAACGTAGGCCTCTAGTTCTGCAGCACAACTTCTCAGCTGTCATCAACAGTGCTCTTATCTTCCTTTCTGACCAGCCTTAAGGGTGCTTAAGTATTTTAGTAGTAGTAAAATAAATGTGCTTGTAGAAATTCTTCAGCAAGTGCTAACATGGCCAAGTAATGTGAAGAAAACTTGCCGGTTAAACGCTTTCTCAAACAGGCTGCTGCTTGATGGGACAGAAAACTTAGCTAAAACTGATATGTCTCTTGGTTGGTTGATTTGTTCTTTCCCTTCCCCTGTATATGGAACAGTGTGAAGCCACCTGTTTCTGGGAGGCTTTATCTCACTTCGTCATCTTCTAATGCAAACAATAATGAGTTAGAAGTCTAAATATGATTACCATGCAACGCTACTGCTGGAGTTCTAGGAAATCAGCTAACTCAAGAGTTAGAATTAAGCTGGAGTATCCTGAGCATTGTTATGTGGCTGCCCTCAGTGGCACTAACCCTTGGTGTGCTAGTACTGCTCTAGAACTGCGGTTTCAGGCATGTGTATACTGTAGTTGGTGATAGTGCGGCCTCCGCTCTTCCTCAAGTGCTTGCATTAGCTTAGATGCTGAAATTGAGAGAATCTTTTGCCTGACTTCAGAATGGATATGGAAATGAATTCATTAGCTTAAACTTTAATTGGGCCATTTTAGCTGAACTTTACTGGTACGAAGGGTTGCATAATAGGGGGGGTTAACTGAAAAAAGCAGTTACTCAGTTTTCTCCATTTAAACTAATGAGGAATAGCTAGCAAATTATACTAATTTGCCAAGCATCATCCTGGCTCATTCTAGACAAGTCTCCAGCCTATTAAATGAAATTCCGAAGATATTTCAATAGCTGCTTTATTAATATCAAGATGCTTGCTTTATGGATAAAATCGATGTAGTAAGGAGACAATTTTAGGGCTTGACCACAAATCCAAATTGGTTTCCCAATATGTGGAATTGCATTTGTATCACCAGGTAGTTGCTACTGTATGTTTTGTCAAAGTTGAGATGAGATTATGTAGTGCAGAACAACTTGATGGAATTATTAAGAACAGGCTTTTGTTTTATGTTAACATGCTACAAGTCTTGGACTTCATAGCTGTGCTAATGTTCAGAGAAACTAAAACTTCAGACCTGAGGTTACTGTTTATTATGGGTATTCTAGTCAACTTGGTGTTACAGCTGTGTGCATTGGGAGGGGAGGGGGGTGATGATTGTTTTGCTGAGGCTGCAATCCATTTCTGCCAAAGGGTGCTGACTTCACAAATTCCTAAAGTATTTCAGCAAAGCTTCCCTTTAATGCTCAGTTGCTTCTAAAAACTATGTTCTTTGTTTCCTAAGCAAGCAACTGATGATGTGTGAGTCTAATGGGTAAAAATGCTGCTAGAAAGGCTTGGAGAGAGGAGAAGGTGTCTTTGGGCTTAAAAAAAAAAAAAAAACTTTAAGGCGTTGGTTCCATCTTAGATTAAGAAAGCTGGCTAAGATTTACTGTACTTGTCTTGTTTTCCCCTTTCCTACCTGCCCCCCCATTTTTAACTTCAGTGATTATTGCCACACTTACTGAGGTTAGAGAAACAGTTGCTAATAAATTCAGAGTGCATATTGCAACCCTTTGCTTACAGACAGAGGAACTTTAAGATGTAAAGCAAGGACCTAGCTTCCCAACTAGCTAGTTAAATATCATACTCGGTTTAGTGACATCCCAGTCTTAGGTCAGTGTTCTCTGACCATTTGCCTAAAGGAAACATGAAATCTCTGGGCTCAATATTAACCCATTAAAGTATGAGTTATGTGCCCTTCCATTTGAAAAGGAAAAAGCATTAGTAGTTTCAGTTGAAATTTAAACTTTATCCTCCAGTTTCTGGTAATACTGGGACAAGTTAATTGCTGAAAATGAAACTAAAGGAGGTGTTTTTAGGTCTTTAAAAGAGGTTTTCTTATTGAAGATAGCTTATCAATCTTGAACTTCTTATTTATTTACATATCACTTTGGCATATGTTACTTACTGCAGCCCTCTGTTCATAGAGGGCATGGACCCAGGAGCAAAAGACTTGCTTTAGTCTAGTAGTCAATTCTTAATGATAACAAGCATCTTAAACATAACACTTAATCTCCAGCATGTGCACAGGACAAATAATCTGATTGAGACATCTAAAATCTGTAGTGGAAGACGCTTCAAGCTTTAAACTTTCCCTGCTGTTGTGAATAGCACTACTGCTTTAAAATCAACTTATTTTAGTTTGGCCATGTTTAATTTGAAGAAAAACCCTAATATATTCCATGAAATATTGGTGGAAAATTGGTTAAACCCGGTGATCTGAACAGATGCCTCTTAAGAATGGAGGAAACTATACTGTAGTCTTTAGCCTTGTCAGTCCAGGAATGAATAGGAGTTTCTTGGCTGAATTAAAATTAAGGATATACCTCCAGCTCTGCCTGAAAACTAAGATGCACATAGATAGAAACTATGATTTATGGTTCAGAATAGGTATTGGGAATTCTTGAGCTCTGAAAAGGCCTAAATTCTTAAAAATGGTAAGTGGACAAATAACTGAAAGTAAATAGCCTTTTCTTCAGGGTCGGGTGTATTGTTTCTTTTTGTTTCTCCAGTGTGTGTGGAGCGGGGGTTGCAATGTGGAGTGCCTGCCAAGGTTCCTTGCACTTTGGTATTTTGAGCAGTGTCCCTTAAAACAGTGTTGTAGAAACACTAGTGTAGCAGCTATTGCTGCTAAAATGACAAGGCAAACCTCTATAGTTGCTGCTATTCTGTGCCTAACTTGTTTTTGTTTGTGTAGTGTACTTATCTTGCCACATGCCTGTACTCTTATTACCATTATTGTAGACCATTGCAGAATTATAGACTATTATTATATTATGGTATTATATATAGAAAACCAATTGTTTGCTTCATCATAGGCAAAAGTCACTTTCAGAAGGGCTTAACTTTGAGTTTTTTCAGTCTAAATCAAGAATTGAGAAAAGCTGTTTTAAATTGTATTTGGCCTGGGATTCCCTTAAACTTTAATGTGTTTGCTATTTTTAACCTGTCTTGAGGCTCTTGCTTCCTTGAGTTACTTGGTTGTCTTTCATCTGCCCTGCTGCCACATCATCTTAGAAATGGGGAAGGGATGGGAAATAGTTATTGGGTGGCATACAAGGCTTTGCCATATACCTCCTGCCACTTGCAAATGAAGAAGGATGTTTAAAAGCCATCAGCTGTGAGTTGTTGCTTTCCTTGCATGGAAGGAAGGTGTGAGTTGGAGGTGTTGTAGAACTGCTGACTGGTCCTGATCTGTTCTTCAGGTTTTGTCATGTACCTTTCCCTCACTAACATGGCTGCATTTTATGACTAGGTATCCGGCTGTGCCTAAGGGCAGTGAGACAGTATTTGGCAGGCTGGGAACTTAGGTCTGTAACAGCCTACTGAAGTGGAGGAGAGGGATATGTGAAAGCAGGCATCTGATCCCTCCACTGATGAAGTTGGTCCGCTTTCACGCAGGGCAAGAAAACTTATTCACAAGCTTCTAGCCAAATATAAGTGATGGAGGTAGGGGAAGCAGTTTGTTTCTGCTGCTAGCTGAGGCTTTTCAGAAAGTACTGGAAAGTCTGAGTATGTATTGGTCTGAATTTGCAGCACTGCTAGATGACTGGTTCTGTATTGCTAAAATGGGTTTCACTTATTTCAAGCAGTTATATGTGATTCCTGGGTTAGATATTTCATCCTAACATGCTCACCGAGATGGGAGGTAACTGACCCAGACCACTGTAGCTTCTGAAACTGCAGAAACCAAGATGCTGAGGAGTAGTAAGCTTCTTGGGTAATACTCGCACTGTCCAAACCAAAGTGAGTTTACCATCGTCTCAGTTTAAAATGTGTCTCACTTCTCTGAATACCTAACTTGAGTTGGCACCAGAAAAACTAATACTTACTTTTGGAAGCAAAAGTTGATATGAAATACAAGTTGTGCTGAGAGCGTAGTATGTTTTCTAATAAAATGTGAATGCATACATTTCTGGTTTTGCAAGCGACTTTTTTGGAGCATATGGAAAGTCTTGTTAACTTTAGCATGTATCCCTTCTGTCCAAGGTTTTTCAGTCTTTTGGATGTTTATGGGTTTACTGCTTTTCCTTTTTAATGTCTGTTAAGAACTTAGGCTTTTTTTTCTTTGCTATTAAACCAAATGACCATTCAGTAGAGGGGGGGAAAAAAAACTTGCTGTGTTATTCCTCAGCTTGTTAAGAACACAAGTTGTTTGTTTAGATGATTTTGCTCATCTTAAAGAAAGGGAATCTTCCTGAGCAATTAAGAGGACTGACAACCTGGTAACCAAATCAAAAGTGAAATTCAAAACTTTTTTTCTTGCCAGTTTAAGAAATAGAGAAGATCTATTACTAGACTTTCACACTTTAAAAGCATCTCAGCTTAATTGTATGAGGTTTTGGTAGCTGTCTAAAGTTTGCAGGTCAAACTTAAAACAGGGAAGTCCTCTTAGTGTCTCAGTTCCATCCTAAAGCAATGCTTAAGTTACCTGTGTGATGGTTCCATTCATCTAGTCTTAATGCTGCTTTGGGAAGGGAGAGGAACAATTCCTCCTAATGCTTGTGTGTTCATCCAATATGGTTGGGTGGAAAGAAACTTGGGCCAGTAGAGAGCTGTTTGAAACGCCATATCCTGATATATGTTCTTTGATTTCAGGCAAAAGCAAAGAAGCAGAGATAAAGAGAATAAACAAAGAACTAGCAAACATTCGCTCAAAATTTAAAGGTAAGTGACTTGACCATTCTAAAAACTGTACTGCTTGCTTTCTTTGTGACGCTTTCTCCTATTCCATGGGGGATTTGTTTTGTTTTTACATGTTTGGATTTTTTTTGTCAACTGTTGTGGCAAGCAAAAAGCTAGAGGAGGCTGTTTGAATAACTGTTGAAAATAGACTATTAACTGCAGGACTTTTTGACAGTCCTGTGGTGCTTGGCCATAATGGAAGGAAATGCCCTTCTCTATCAAAGAACTGAGCTACCGTTCACAAACTCTGCATTTTCTAATGCTTTGCCACCCAACCTTGTGACTACTCAGCCTGTACCTGTGGAAGGCTATGAATTAAAGAAACGTGATTATCCTTAGCAAAACCAAATCTGTTTGAAACCCCCTACGCATGGTTGTACACACGTGCTCACTTGTGTGCTTTCTTTCTTTCTCCCTCACTTTTGGGGAATTAATGTGTTAAGTAGTCTTCTAGTGGAATTAAGGTGAAAACATATAGCTTATGAGCCCTTGAGGCTGTAGGTCTTGACCATTTCAATAAGCAACAGCAATACAAACTGTATAAAACAAAGAATATGCAGTGACTTTTCACCAGGATGGAGTCATTGAGGCAGCAGTTAAGCAACAAATGATAATGCTCATACAGTAACTGTATTCCAAGTGGTTTAGTTGTATATGTGGCTTTATGGGCTTTTTGTTAAGCTTCTGAGGAGTAGCTGAGATGTTTTTGAACAGAGTTCCATCAGTAATGCCTATGGTAAAATAAGCTTTCTGTTTAAATAGATATAGGACTATGTAGCTAGATAACGTGTTGCAGTGTGGAGGTGATGTATGGGGCTTAAAACTTACTATCTTCAGAGTAAACTTGTTTACCTTAATTTTCTATCCTGCCTCGTAGGCTGGTGTTTCTCATAGGAATATTTATTGCTTTTACAAAGCCTGAAATAACTTTCCTGAACTTCTTAGTCATCTGTTGATGTTCTTTTTCTGTGCAGTGTATCTCTTGAGGGCATGCTGCAATGTGAAATTTGTTGAAAGAGGAAGTAATGTGAAACTTCAATTCACTTCTCAAACATATTCAAAAACTTCTTTAAACTGTTTTAAACTAAATTCAGCCCCTTTGCCTGGAAGGAATATTTAATCTGTCTAATATAGATTGTACTTGGAAACTAAATTGCTTTATTTAAAAAAATCTATGACTTTATGCTTAAACATTGACTTGGAAATGAAGGTCACTTTGAACATACAGCCAGAATTAACAAAAATGACTTTTACTCTTGTATTCAAGTTTCCATTAGACCCTTGAACTATGTGCTGGTCACTCGGTGTGCATGCATACTCTGTACTTGAAGGTAATGTCTACTTGGTCATTGCAACTGAACAATGACATAAGTTTTAGACTTGGAGTGGGCGAGGGAATAGGCCTTAGAACAGACTGTGCAAAGCATGCCAAATCTGCCAAAACACCAGTGTTTGGTGGAACCTTTGCAATGAAAAGGAAGTGAAAAACAATGTGACAGCATAGGAAGATGCTGAAATGAAAGTGGGGGTTTTTGTTTTGCTCTTTTTCCCTAGAAAAATAGCCATGCAAAAAAACTTCCTCAGTTATCTTATGGCTGAAGCTACCCATCTGGATCAAGTATACTGAAGTTTGTAAAATAAAAATGTTAGCACAGAGGGATGTGAATGCTTCTAATTTTAGAAAGAATTTCTTAACTCTCCTGAAGTGTCCTATACTCTAGTCAACTTATCACCTCCAGGCTTTCGTTGACACTTAAGAGTTTTTACAAGTCTCTAAATGGGGGCTCCTGACCCTTTGTCAGTGCTAGCCTTTCTGGCTTGCTCAGAGTTGGATTTGTTCTTGGATTCAGGAGCTAAATTTGCTTTGACGTCACTCAGACAATGAGAATCGTGAGCTTTGTTTAACCTACATCTCTTTAGAAGAGCATGCTTTTTGTGGCATGTAGAACAGGAGAAATCACCTGGTTGTGAAGGGCAAGACTTGTGTGCAGGAGAGATCTGGGGAAGCTGAAGTTGCCTTTTCCAAGAAGAGGTAAAGGTACTTCAACAGCAGAGCAGAAATAGAGATAATGTGTGTTGGCAGACTGCTCTAAAATCAATTTTCTGAAAAAAGAAAGCTGATGTAAGTTTTTCTTTTTGCCCAAACTTTTGCTGCTTTTGCAGCAGGTATAATTGAAGCTGAAGAGAACAAGCATGTTAAGTTTGTTTTAAAAATTAGGTTGACTTAAAGTAGAAACAGCTGAATGAAGGAGTTTCACTTAAGGAGTATTCTACATAAAACTGAGGAGGCAGTTGTCTGTATTTCTAGTCTTGTGACTGTCAAACTTGATCCTCCTTGAATAAGGACTCAAACAAGTAACACAAAGCACAACCAGTTATAGCGCTAGTGCTGGGTAACTTGTTTGTTAGCACTCATATACCATTTGTGTTCAGCATAAGCCACGCTGATAATCTGAAACTTACTGAATTGCCGATATTTGACTTGATTATGTCGAGCTTGTATCTCGAGGTGTCTGTCCTGTTGACGTGCTTGATGCATTACAGAGGAGGAGAGCGTGAAATCATTGTTGGAACTTCTTCAACTTTTAGCACTTCAAGATGTTTGCTGATATGCCAAACTTCCTTAAGGGACTCCTGGTCAAGACCTGGTCTTATATGTGCCTTCCAGTGCATTTATGAAGATACTACTTTCAGTTTCATCAGAGGAGCACACACTGCATCCCTAACATAAAAGTGAATGCTGATCTGACTACTCCTTTGATTATATTGCAAGCTTCCCTGGACTGCAGTAAAACTGGAGTCATTTTTCTTGTTAAGTGGCCTTGCATGCAACAAAGGCGACAAAGCCCACCTGAAGGTGAAAAGTACTGATTCATGCTGTGGCTTAATGTGTTCCACGCTTATGGGGCATAGTTTTCATATTTTTGTACCATTCTTTGAAAATGGTTCATGTAATGCTATAACTTAATTTATCTCATATAACTGTATAATCAGCTAGTTATCTGCTCATTTGAAGTTCTAGGTTTACCTCTGAACCTAGGCGTTCTAGGATTTTTTTTGAAGTTCCCATCAAGAAAGCTCTACTCGAATGCTTTCTCTGACTTTGGATTGTTTGTTCCTCTAAAGTTCCTAGCAGTTGTGTTTTGCCTCTGTGCTTGGTATTTTTCCTTTCCCGAAGGGCTGACTTTACATAACACAGAGGTGGACACTGTGTTAGCTAAATTGGGTGATGCTAATAAAGGGAGCTTCTCTGCATGTTCAGTTTTTGTCTGATAGCTGCCTTGCCTGGAGGGCACTAACTATTCCTCCAAGTGGAAGAATATAGCTTAGGTCTAGTACATGGAGCAATCACTTCTGTTGAAGGCATCTTACCTGTCTCCTACTGGCTGAAAAACTTCTCTTTTTATGATAGCTTGGGATAAATTCCTGCTTTGTTCACTTGTTCTACTTGCTCCATGAGCTGCCTTGACACTTGGATGTCAAGGCCTAGTGTGCTGAGCCTTTGATCTTTAAACTTCTTTGCTATGGACATAATTGTCAGAGGGTGAATTACAACCTCTCCAGTTAGCACTTTTGCATTATGACTGAAATGTCGTATTGAAATTAGCCTGTCCTTGCCTCTTTGTTCTTTTCTTTCCAGGACTTTCCAACTGTAATTGGGAGCAGAATAAAAATCTGTCTATTCTATTTCTGTAGTCTTTCTTCAAGGATCTAAAAGTTAATGCTCTTATAATAAACTCATCTAGGCTCCCCTTACAATACAAAGTGAGAAATTGAAAAGGAATAATCTTCCAGGGTGACTTAAAGAGACACAGGATGCCTGTATGGATCCTAAAAAAAAAAAATAACTTCTATTTGGTAAATTTTTTTAAAGACAACTACAATTAAGGGAACTGTTCCTTATCTGGGATAATTCAAGAACTTCTTTATAAGGAAAGCCTTTTTCATGGGGGAACAAAATCAGAGTTCTGGAGTTTATATTGTAGCAAGTAAGGGATCAGGAAAGTGGGGGCAGAGGAAAGCCCAGTACTGATCTTAAGGTGCCTAAAATTAAAGGAGGTGATTTTACAGAATCCAGACAACTTAAGAGCAATAGAGTTTCAAATATTATCTGTAAATAGTTAGTGCACATCCTTACTGGCTTGTAGGCTGCTTAGCAGCTCTTGCTAACAGAGCAAAACTATCCTTTCAGATATTTAGCAGCATGTAAAAGCCAGAGGAACATGTGATTCTCCCTAAATAGTATATTTTGTTATCAGAATTTCATAGGCAAGACAAGCTAGTTAGATTAGTCTCAGTGTGTGGAGACTTTCTCTCTCTTTTTAACAGTTTAAATACAGTCAGCTTTTCTCATAATATTAATTTGGCAGTTCATGGCTCAGTTTTTGGTAATGATTTTGTTGTTCTACTTTTTTTTAAGTTCAGGTGGCTCCTTTGCTTCTGAAGATGTAACATACATGAGTCTGTAGTCTGACTTATTTTGTACTCCATCAGAAACTCCCACCCAACCTATTACAGCTGGCCTGAACCAATTAAGGTGTTGAACAAATTCTAAATTTCCTTGCCTCCATTGGCAAGCTGCTCTTCCTGAGTCTCAGATTTCTGTATTATGGTGCTCTGATTCTCCCTTGGCTGTTTGAACGTTTATTTGGCAATCTGGAAGATTCGGCCTCAAAGACTGTCTGTTTTCTGTTGGTCTGTATTTGTAAAACTACTTGCTGTCAGACAGCAGCTTTATTTACTGTCAGCTGTTGCTAAAGTAGGTTTTCTGCAGCTAAGTTTTTTTACTTAGTAGTTTAGAAAGGACAGATTCTGTAGAAAGCATCATGCAACTTTACCTGTAGGTATCTTAACGGTTATTCTGCCTGCGTCCTTCCATTGTCAAGAACAGCTTGAGGTTCATGCCTAGCCACAAATCTTACTGCAGTCTCACTACCAAATAAATCTAGTGTTTTCAACAACTTGACTTCAAGCTCCAACACTTTTTTTTTTTTAAACCTTGGCTTGGTTGATGGGCAAACTTTACTGTGTTTAAGTAACTTAATTGTTTATTTGCATTTCTCACTAATGAGAGAGGAATTTGTTATCAAACTAATGTCATCAAACTCTACCTCAGTTTGAAGTGAGGGGCTGTAAACTTTAAATGTGAAAATCCAAATTATGGAAGCTTCCACAAGCTAGGGCTCCTGCAGAACCTCACTGCCTACTGCATGTTCTTGCCTCCTTGAAGTGTGAAGGAGGTTCTTTTGGACCTGGTTGCCTCCCTGTTGGAGTTATCACATTCATGACAGCATGTTTAACTAATTGCAGAAAAGTTCCTAATGGCTCAGACTGTTTAAGTTCTGACTTGCAGGGATACAGTCCAGTTCTTACTGGGTGCTTGTAGTCAGATCCTGTTAAACCATACTCTTCAGATAGTAGTTAGTATCTCACGTTCTGTGTACTAGCCCAACTCCTGACCCTTGCACCTGACTCGGAAAAGCTCTAATCGTATGTACCTGCAAATTTAAATGGGGCAGATGGATTTAAACCTGTTAACCATAGGAAAGCTAAGCATTCTAAGAAAAAGATGGCTTACATGTTTCTCATAACACAAAGGAAACTCCATCCACACCCACTACTCTGCATGCTTCTGTAAGCTTGCAAGAGAACTATAGAAATAAGTGAACTGGTGAATTGTGTGCTGCAGCAGTCAACAAAGCCTTAAAAAAAAAAAAAAACCTTTCTGAGTGCTTTTACTAGTAAAGTGCAGTAAGTAGTATGAGGGCATCACAGTGACAAGGAATTCAGTATTTGTCAAAATAGGTCATCCTTTGAGTCTTGCCCTGTGAAAGGTGTGCAAACATGTATTTAAAAGGCTTCTATTATCACCCCTAAAAGGCTACCTAACACGGTAGAACTAGTCTTCTCTGTTCTTTTACATGAATATCTCTAAAACTGTGTAAGCCAGTATGCTATGAACTGTAGGGAAACTTGGCAGTATTGAAGCTCTTAGCTCACTAAGCTGTCATAGTAGGCTTCTCTGGTTAACCTAGGTAGTTCTGTAGCTGTGTTGTATAACTGAATATTCATAGGTTAAACACTGCTGATGGTGCAGTTCATAAAAACTTGCAAGTTCTGTTGCTAAGTGTTTTGCAAGGTATTTCATGGCTTAAATACAAAAACTTTAAAAAATGCCTGTATATCCAGTTAATTCTGCTTCTGTGATTAATCATGATGCAGGGGAGAAATGATCATAGGAAGCTTCAGCTGTGTACAACCATGAAACAGGCAATGATAATGGAGTTACTTTCAGTAGAAGTAATGTAACAACTTCATCTTGAGTACCTTGCGTGTAGCACACTCTTATTCAGAATTATTTAAATCTGCTTAAATGTAAATTTTGCTGTGCTCAACCCATAACCTGAGTTAAACATCTTCTGACTAAACCTTCCCATAAGTTGTTCTTGCTTTTATTACATAGTATGTATGGATTTCGGGTGAAAGTCCTCACTTAACTGTGAGGGCAATAAGTTGATGTACTTTGAAGGAAAATATAAATACTGTGAGCTAGAAAAAGCAGAGTTTAAAGGCCACAAACAGTTACACAAGCTGTCTAGAGCGTGGGGAGCTGATAGTGGTTTATCTGTCCTCTGCAGAAGCTCTGTATGGGCTGTGTGGGGCTTCCTTGCAGAAGGGCAATGTAGGAATACATAGATCTTAGTGATGCATTTTACTTCTAAGTGGAGAATGTTCAATTTAACCCAGTTCCTTTTTATGTAGCTCTGACTTTTTTTGAAGTTGTGTGGGGTTTTGTGTTTTTTTTTTTTAAATTTGTTTGGGTTCTTAAGTCAGATGTTTGATCATGAATTTGAGATTGAGTCCCTTGCTAACTAATTATGGGAAATAGTGGGGCCCTGTGTTAATTACTGTCTGAAGATTTGGCTGTTGGACTGGCTGTGTGCCCATAGTTGGGGAAAGATGCAACTATAAGAAGCAAGGTTGGTAGTTATACCTCTTGTCACAAACATGTTCTTGCTTGAGAACCCGACGTAAGAGACTGGTATACCATCGTTTCCTTCCTTTGGGCCTTTACACCCTTTTAGTGTGCTCTGTTGCAATACCTAGGCCCAAACCCAATGTGGTTCCCAAGAGGTATTCTGATACTCTTACAGACAAAGGTTAAGTATTTCTTGTTTTGTTTTGTCAGACCAGTCTTTCGGAGGTGGATAACAGGCCTGTTACCCACATCATGTTTGAGGGTAACATCCTATTTACCCTTATACCTAGCAGGCTGGGATGGGGTTGCAAATCTCTGGAAAGGCCATACTTTTCTTGAACTGGTGGAACCGGTGGACTTGGATCTGGCTTCTGTACTCTAGCTCAGAAGGAATATACTACTTAAAGTGGCTTTATCTGTTGTTCTAGCATGAGGAAGCCCTATCACTGAGGTCAGTGTCCTTGACTGTTGCTTTAAATACTTCTGCACAAACTGAGACAAGATGCATGTAGCAGGAAGAAAAAAGAAAACTACACCAGTGTAATACAACAGAAGTCACAGAGCTAAGAATTAAGCCCAGGAAAAATATACCTTTTGTTTTACATCTTTAGACTATAAGCTGTGTGGTTTGGGGTTTTTTTGTTTGTTTTTTTGTGGGTTTTTCCCCTCCTATTCGGAGGGCCAGACTTCTAGTTTGGCTCAAGAGTATTGATTTATAAGTGAGACCTTCTGGCTTCTTGAGGAAAACTAGATGGTGTATTGATTTGTTACTCAATTTTGATCCCTCAAAGCAATGAAGTTGTACACAAAACTATATACTGATTCTGTAAACAATGGAGCTCTTGTTTTCTCCTTGATGCAGGCTTCTTGTTTTTTCCAGATCTGGTGCAAGAACCTAGTTTTGTTCTGGTTAGTTGATAGGTTTTTCTCCTTCAAGTAGCTGCTGCATTTAAGACATGCTAGTGTATCTTAGCAATTTTTAGTGGTGCAAGAGAAAAAACCCTATGTCAACAAATAATGTCTGCTTGTTTGCCTCTGGCTCACTTGTTTTGCCAAGCTCGAGCAAGTCTCCTCTTATCCCAAACTACATACAGTAACCCATTGTAAGAAGCTCCAGAATACGCCTCTAAATACCTCTTTTAAACAGAAGTTGTGCGACAGTGAATTGCTCTTACAGTATGGCAGGAAAGCAGAGTCTTCCACTGCTTATATTTAAAATTGGTCCGATGTTTTAGTTGGCAGATGACTGTCAGGTTGTCTTCTGTTTGTCTGAAGAAATGTGTGAAAGCAAAGCATCTCTTCACTGACAAAGCAAACTACTGGAAGCAGAACCAGTCTTCGAACATCAGCCGAGTTGTAGGGCTGCTCTAGTAATACTCTGTTTTGGCGGTGGTAGTGTGGTAACTAAATAATAACTTATGGACTTGTATTGGTTTTCAGCCACAAGTCCTCAATCTTTCAGTTAGAGGGCTTGGACTGAATTGCACTTTTATGGAAAAGACTATTCTTGTCATGCCTTAAAAGATGTAGATAGCCGTAAAAAGGCAATTGGGTATTTTTTTGGGCCTCTAAGCTATGAGTAGGCCTGCTGTTAGAGTATTGTACTGGACTGCTATGCCAACTGCATGAATATAGGTCAGTGGCTAAAACTATACAACTTAAGTAACCTAGGAAGGAAGCACTCAATGCAAAGAAGCACTTAAGGATACTGTCCATTCTACTGCAGTTTTAAAAGCTAAGATATATCTAGTCTTTGAGGTAGCAGTCAACTATGTGGATGCTGGTGAGGCTAGACTCTATCTAGTTGGTAGCAGGCTGTGCAACAGGGTGGGTTTTTAAGAGTACTCAATTGGATTAAAAAGTGATGCTTTTTAACTCATGGACTGAATTAGAGACAGAAGGCTCTGCTTGGAAAATGAAGAGTTCGGTAATGTTCATGCTTTATTTCTTCCTCTTTGGAAGGCTGCCTGAAAGAGATTCTGGTGTAAATTCCTGTGGTGTTTACAGAGCTCTAATCAAACAAAACCCAAATCTGTGGTAGATAAGAGATGCACAGAAATGTGGAAGCAATATTTCTGTTCTAATTCATAAAAGTACCATTTGCTGATCAGCTGCTAGTAGTCTCTTTGCCCTCCCCCACCCCTCTAAAAAAGGCTGGCAGGCTTTCCAGGGAAAGGAAGTAGTCTTCGATGTGCTCGTTGTGCTTTAAAAGCTGCTGACATGTTCTCTGGATCCTTCCTGTTTCTGTTGACTTGATGTGCAGTGTTTGAAAATGTTCACAAAAGCATTTGAAAATGAGCGGAGTTAAGAAAAGTAATTGTGTATTGCAATAAAGGCTGCATAGAATAAGCAAAATCTCCTGTTCTTGTTGTCAAGATGTTTTCTTGGGACTGGGGGAAGCTGTATTTTATTTATTTATTTTTGAAAGCACATACTTAAGTGATAAGACTTGTTATAACATTTCAAATAGAACCTTGTATAAATGCTGCTTGGGAGGGAGTGGAATGAATTAGTTAAACTTGAAACTTCCATAACAAACTGAAAGCAAGGCTGCTTCAGAACACGGTTGGAATTAGAAATGTCCAGTGAGACCTTTGTTACTGTAAAGCTGTCTTTTCAAATTAGACAGCTAAATAAATGATATACATATTCTGTTATCCTGTTTTGTATATGTGCTATTATTGCTGAGAACTAAAAGTTTTTAAGAGAGCTAGTGGCTGTCACTTGGCTTAGTTTGTAAGCTTGCCTGTTAATGAGAACCTTCAGTTTGCCATCCTGCAGGAAAAAAGCAGCTTATTTCTTCTCCATCATGACCTAGCAAAGAACAGTACTGTAAAATCAGTACCTGAAACATTCTTTCCTTAGGACAGAAAAAAATACTTCAAAGCATCTGCTTTCAAAAGCCTCTGTCCCTTGTATAACAGAACTGGCAATGTGCTTCGAGCTTGGTTGTATGGTGTAGTTTCTATCAAAGATGCTTCAGATACCAGTATTGTGCGAGTTCAGATTAGCAAGGTCCTTAGATCTTAGGTATCTTGTAAGGATATAAAGCTTTAAATATCTAGGCCCTGATTCTGGGAGGGGAAAAAAGAAGTGCCAAACTATGACAAATGCTTTCTTGTGAAAGTCAATGCAGTTCAGAGCATACATAGTTTCATCTGCTCATGTTCTTCATTAAGCAATTGGGTTGCTCTAGTCTATACTCACTGTTCCCTTGTGATTTCAGGAAGTCAGCAGCTGAGCAATTCAGGAAAACAGGAGAAGCCAGTCTATACATGTGAATTCTGTGTATCAGCTGGCTGTTGTGCACTGTCAGGCAGCAACACTTTAATCTCAGTCCCCTGGAAACACCACTCTTGGGGACTCTGGCTTTCTTGCTTATCCTAAGGTAGATGTAAAGCTACTTTCTGACAGCTTTTGATGCATCTGCCTACCTCTCTTCTGAGAGAAGCAACCAGTGATATTAATGATGCTAAACATGATAGCAGGTCCTCAACTGCATAGATCTTGGCTCCTAGAAGAACCTAGACTAACCTGGATCCAGCTTTAGTGTCCCCTTCTGTGAATCTTAATAAAATTTGATAAAGGTATTCAGCATAACCCATTCCTTTAATCAGTGACCCCAAAACAGCTGGCTTGTCACTAGTTGTCACTTTTCTCACTGATTCTTTTTCTCCTTCCAGTTCTTAAGGAGACAGATTGCTAAAGAGCTGTTAGAAACCTTAAGTTAACAACTAAAAAATGTTAACTCATGCACGCTCGCTTGCTCTCTCTCTTGCTCTCTATCTTGTGTCTTATTTTTTTGCCTCTTCTAAGCAAAGGAGGTATTTTTGATCTGCATGAATTTGTACGCCTACGATGGTGGGATGGGAAGGAAGCATCTGCTGTTGAATTCCATTTTCCTGGGAAGATAGTATAACATGAAGTACTACTTTCCCCTGTATAATTGCAGAGGGCTTTCTTCCTTTGTTTCTCAAGCCATAGTTTGAAGACCACAGTGGATAAACAGACATGGCTGAACATACCTTGCATATTTTTCCCTTTGGTTGTACTGCTTCCAAAGAAGAAAAAATGGATTTTTCCTAATCTGAATGTCTTACCCTGGTTCTGCTAATGTTAATTCATATATCCAATAAAACAGACTCTGGATTCTTTTTGCTACTGACTCATCAGGAAAATTGCCTTATGTCAGCAAACTGAAAGAAAACTGGTTTTAGGCAGTCTTATGCAGAGATGGCTGTTGTCAGCATATCCTGTGTAGCAGGACTTGACCAGCATGCTTACCTTAGTAACACTGCTTTCCATATCCACACAAAATATTTGAGTGGCACGTCCTGGCTTCTGCAGTATGGATCTGAAGGTTGCTTTTACCTTAAAGTTGTTTTTATGCTGTGCAAAGCTTCTTTTTGTTGGCAACTGTTGTCTATGCCAGTTAAATATGTATATATTTTAATCAAGATCAACTACTGTCTAAAGACTTGGATTTTGAAAGGTATCACTGTCTATATTAAATCTCTGAAATAATGTGCTTAAATTTGGTCCTTCTGTTAAAATCCCTATCTGTCATGCATGTGGAAAAATGGCAGCTTGAAGTCTTGAGGGTCAAAAGAGAAAACAACCTCCTAAAACACTGACGTAATTGCAGCCTATAGGCATAAAATTTTCTCTGCTTCAGTGTGCCGGTACACTTTCTCCTAATTCACTAACATTACAGGACTTAACATGCAGCCAGATGCATTGAAGTTAGTCTTCATTCCTTCAAAAACTTAAGTTTAACTTACAGTGGTGGCGTTTCTCTTGTTTAGATTTCACACTAAATTAACTGTATCAATAGGAGCTGTAGATGCTTGTGTTGTGGGAAGTCTATTCTGCTTCTCTGCCTGTGGGTGGGGAGGAAGAAGGGGAGACTTCTGTGCTATTAAGGTTATTTATTATATATTTAACTGCCTGCTACATATATCTGTGATTAAAAAAATACATCTTGGAGCTTTTTTATAAAGGTAAAAACTTGGAGATATTTTGTTTAAGCTTCATTTTATGCAATGCTATTCTGGCTGAACTTGCCCATCACTGAGGAATGCACGCTGCTCTGACAGATGAGTTGTTCTGGACCCTGAATGCAGAAGCTAAGGAGTGTATATAGCCTTCTAGGCAGCAGCCTCTACGATAATTTTCTTCCCTGACCAAACTGAAGAATTTGGGCTTTTTGATTTACTGGTGCTCCTCTGCCTGCTGATGGGGGAGGGGAGGAAATGTCCCACAAAAAACATGTGTTCCTATTTAGCCATTTCCTTATGAAGGAGGAATGGCTTGCCTGATGAGCTGCGACCTGTTATACTGTGTTGTGACTGGAGACAGAAGAAAATGGTTTAAAAGACCATGCTCTCAAACTTCTAAAAATACCTCTGTACATCAAGCTAAGGCCGAACCCACATGGAGTGCCTTTTTCTTCTAAAACTGAAACACTTGTGAATGCTTCTATCTTATGAACACTTTAAAACTGACTTGGTAGTCACATCCCAAGGCCTAAAACATGGAAATGAATCTGGATCATTCTGCCTTTTTAAAAAAGACTTACTGTTTTATTTTGTTGCTACCTAGTTCTCTACTGTGGAACACTTGAAATCTGCTATGAATAGTATTCAGTCATAACAAAAAAGATAATTTGCTTATAAAACTTGTGTTGCACCAGCTCTGTAGCTTAGAGGCCTATGGTCTTCCTACTGTATGGATTAGTATTAGTAGTTGGGAAGGATCCTTTCCTGTGATAAAGTTTGAACAGTTGGTTTAACAGGAGAACAAGTGTACAGAAGGCATGTACCTGTTCTTTGATCAATTTTTACTTTTTCTATTTTAATTAAGAGACATGTACTGACTCTCAGTAAGAAAACCTTTTAAGGACATATTGGGAGAATTCAGAGACTAGATGGAAGGGTTGGCTTGTTTCATGGCTGGGTCCTTTAGGATACAGATGATGGCAATAGTAAATGGAGCTAACACTGAAGTCTTCAGGTTCTTTTCTCATACAAATACTTGTCTAAATATCAAACTAATATAAAACTGATACCATGTGAATGTTTTGTAGATTTGGTGACAACTCTGCTTTTTGAGAGTTGTGCCTCTTTCTCCTGTTTCAGACCATTAGAAAATGCTACAAGCTACTTGTGTCCCACAACTGGGAATAATTTTTAAGTCCAAGTGGCAAGTTACTTGACTTGTCTGACATCCGTTAGTGATAGCTTGTGATAACTTTCATGTGTTTAGCACAAAATGGTGCAAAGTTTTTAGTCTTTTTAGGTGAGTGTTAAGAGGATTTTTCACAATTTATTCAACATAGAGTTTCATAAATTACCTTTCCACTGAAAAGATGGAAACACCTAGTGATTTGCCTCTACCCTATGCTTGCATATGTGGGATGGTACTTCTGAGATTGAAAGCTTATTGTACTGTTGGGTTTTTACATTTACTGTTAACTGAATGCTAAGACTGATGTTACGTAAAATGCAATTACCTTAGTTATAGTGAAACTCTCGACATTTGTATTTCTTATGCAGCATTGTACATAGTGAATCAAATGCCAATCATCATTACTAAATGCTACTATAAATCTTTTTACCCTATCTAAGACATGATGAGGTACTTCAGTGGAGCTGTTTACCTTTGCAGGGGGGCAGATGTCAGGTCTCAGTGGGGGACCTGAAATATAGGAACAACACAGGCTTAATCACTCTTTGTTTCCTTGCTTTCTAGGTGACAAGGCTCTGGATGGCTACAGTAAGAAAAAATATGTCTGCAAGCTGCTTTTCATCTTTCTCCTGGGGCATGACATTGACTTTGGTCACATGGAGGCTGTAAACCTGCTCAGTTCTAATAGATATACAGAAAAACAAATAGTGAGTGAATGCCAGCTCTATAAAAGACAAGGCATACTGTCTAATATCCTGCCTCAGATGTATAATCTGTATTTAAACCCCCGCCCCCCGGACTTTCCTCAAATTAAAGTCTTGTTTTGGATCTAGCAGGGACTCAAAAACACCTGTTGGTGCAGAGGGTTTCTTGTTCTAGTAAATGATTCAAGAGGTTGTGTTCCTATAGTGCCTAAGTAAATTATGCTAATTGTAACAGCTAAGAACATGTACTCTGCCTAAAAGTTACTTGTTAGGAAAACTGCCTTGTCTCCAGTGTTCAGGTAGAACTTGAGGCTTTATAGAAAGTCATTCAAAGAAATGCGTTAATGCCTACTAATAAACTGTGGTGCAAGCATGAGTTCCAGTGCAAGTTTTGTGTGGTAGCTAGCTATAAAGTATTTGAACCAGAATAAGGCAAGCACCTTCTACATTTTCAGAATATCCCCTTAAATTTTCCCAGGGAAGGTCAAATTTATCAGGTAAATGTAGTCCAGTGATGTCTGAACAGTAAGCCAAATTCTTGATTTGCTTCTCGTTCAAATACTATCCCATTCATGAGAAATGATCTAACTGGGTATAAGCTGAAACAGATTGTGATCTGCAGGCCCTGAGCCCTGCATCTTTTTCACAGAAAAGCAATGATCTGGGGAAACACTAAACTATATGCACCCGTGCTTACTTCATTTGATCTTTCTAGCCTTTACTGTGGTATCTTAAGTATCTAACTATTTCTGCCCATTCCTCCAGTATTGGAGGAGAACTGTGATGTGCTCAAATAATTATTTGTGACATTAAAGGAAAACATAAACTAAGTCAGCTAAAATCAATTTTCCTTTTCCTTTCTCTGAATCACAGGGGTATCTCTTCATCTCTGTACTAGTGAACTCTAACAGTGAGCTGATTCGCTTAATAAACAACGCGATCAAGAATGATCTGGCCAGCCGCAACCCCACCTTCATGGGCCTGGCTCTGCATTGTATTGCTAACGTGGGTAGCCGGGAGATGGCGGAAGCATTCGCTGGAGAAATTCCAAAAATACTTGTAGCCGGGTAGGTATGACAGGCCTCCTTCAAATACAACACCAATAAGCCTTTTAAACCACTCAGTTCATCAGGAACAGCTGAATCTGTACTTAGATGTATGCAACCCTGTGTCTTGTAATGAAAATACTGACAGTTCCCAGTAACTGTGGATGCTCTGACATACCTGAGCATGGGATTGCATGCACAATATATAAATAAAACATGGGAGTTAAGACTATGTCAGTATCTCAGATAGACTTTTAGAGCTCTGTGTAACAATAGTCTTTTTTTCTATTTAAAAGTTTAGTAGTGAAAACCTCTGAAGCATGTACGTTTTGCTTTTCGCATCTCTCCTGATGCGAAGAGGAGCAATAAATGGATCTAAATATAGAGACTTAAACTACAAATCTCACTATAAAAGGAAGCTGTTCTTGATGAATGTCATGACCATTTGAATGTGCAAGTATTCTTTGTACAGCAAGCATTCTGGCTTCCTCTGCTAGCCATGTGAATTGTCTGGGTAAGGGTAGCGATTTCTGTATAAAGTAGACGACTCTGACTACTTGTAGTTAAATAAACATAGTGAAACCTGTGATTGCAGGGCTATTTTATTTTGAAACGTAAAGCTTCCAAACAGTACATTTAAACTGTTATAGATATTACATGTTTTGAAATGTGTATGGATCTTTGTTTTACAGTAAGCTGATATCTGACACTAATGTTACAAAGTAGTATGTTGCATAAGAACTGTATTAATACTCTAAATGTCAAGCCCTGGAGCTTAAAAATGTTGAAAATGCATTTGTTTATGCAACGCTAATTCTGACTTTGTCTATGTGCACTGTCTGAGCTGGGGATAAAGGGAAGGATATGGTGTGATATCTAGGAGTTGTTCAAGAGTTCGCTTGAATTTTGCTGCTATTGAAATAGTGCCATTGTAATGCCACATCTCTGTCAATTCTTTGTGTATAACAAGTAAGGTTTGAACATTATTAGTGTTTTGCAGTGCTGAAACTTAATATGGGCTGGAAAGAGAAGAGGAATAAGCAGCCGGCACCTGATGCTCTCTCTGTGTCTGGGCTGGTGGATGAAATGGCAGAGAATCCATCCCAGAACTTCACCTTTCTCAGTAAATGTGGCATTTCCTGAGTAAGAGTGGGTCTGAAGAAAACAAATTCTAGGGCTCGGTCAGGCTCGCTGCATTCCTCTCCTGCAATGTCCTTGTCAGTTGTTGGGGATGTGCAGTTTTGGGGAGGTCTGAGCAATTAACCAAGAGTGCAATGTATAAATTGGCTCTTAAAACTTTCAGCACTAGTGGTCTGTACATTCCTGACTGTTGTGATTGACAGAATGTGTAAAAACAAATATTTAACTGACTGTTTTGTGGAAGGGAGTTCACTGAACTATGGTTGTAGCATGCTGCTCTCAAAATAGTAAATTCCAGTGTTGTCAGCTTGAACAGCAAAGCGAAAAGATCAGTAGGTAGCATGCTAGGTGATATTTAGCTTACTTGGATGCTAGCCAAAGGTCCTGAAGCTGTTGAGTAGGCCCAGTGTATTAGAAATTGTTAACTCTGGAGGTCCAGGTTTGTACCCGTGCATAACTTGAAATGCACCTTAACTGTGTGACTTGAGTCTCTTCAGAAGAAGCTTGCACTCATGATGCCTAGTGAACTTCTGACTCTAATGAATGACTTTCAGCTCTAGTGAAGAGGTGTGAAGTGTCGCTCTAAGTTTTTTAAAAAACAAAACAAAAAAAAAAACAACCCACCCACATGCATTACAGAGGATACAAGAAATGCAATGGTTTAACTAGTCAAGTTTTCAACTGACCTGACAATTTTAAAGAACAAATGCTCTTAGCATAGAAAGAATCTAGTTAACTAACTTCTGTTTCCATATACTTGAATAGATACTACTTCACTAGGGATGTTGCAGCAGTGCAAAGACTAGCCTAATGCTGGCCTGTGAGTATTGCTGTGACTTTAATACAAATTAAAACATGATTGTGTCTTGCAGAGATACTATGGATAGTGTGAAACAGAGTGCTGCGTTATGCTTGCTGCGTCTCTATAGAACTTCTCCTGACCTTGTCCCAATGGGAGACTGGACGTCCAGGGTGGTGCATCTCCTCAATGACCAGCACTTGGTAAACTAGTTTAGTTTACTTCCGTTTCTTGGGCCTACTCTGTATAGATAATGATAACTGTTAAATGCATTCTGAATTTATTCCCTTCTGAGTCTTTTGAGCATGTGAGTGGGTTGCTGTTCTCTTCAGGCTTAGGGATAGAGATGGAAGAAGGTTGTCCTTCTCCTAATTAATGTGTATTAATTTCTGATAAAGCCCTGCTTTATTAGACTTGTCAATATAAGAATAGTATGCGTAAGCTTGTCTTCCTTTGCTATGACTGTAAATAGCTTAATCTTGTGCCTTGTGATCATAAATCATATGTGTAGGTGTAATGTTAATTATTTTCAGGCCTCTCTGAGGATTAGAGCTGCACTGAAAATGCAAAGCCTGATTTGCCAGTGCTTGGACTTCACTGTCCTGTGGTCTCCAAGTGGTCATTTTTATCCTACAGGTTCAAAAAACCCTATTGGTCTAAATAAGAAAGCCTATTTTCCCCATCCTTTATGAATATAGGGCTACTTGGACCTGCACTTCAAAAGTAATAGGAGTACTTTAGTCTGTAGTGATTTCAAATGTGAAATATTAAAATATAATGAAATGTAGTGAATATTATTAACATATATGTAAAATATAAAAGCTTAAAAATTTTTATTTTAATTTTATTTTAGTAATTTTAATTTTATAAAATATATTATACAAATCTTTTCTCTCTTTTCTTTTTTTTGTTTCATGTGGGGTTGTCAGAGTTTTTTCCTGGATGATCTGCTGTGTGCTGCCTTTTTTTTTTTTTCTTTAAGCATATTTCTCTGAATTTATTTTAGGTGGGCTAATCAAACATGAGCCACAACTAATACAAAAATGGTATAAAATACTTTGCAAGTATGACAGTATCACATTGCTAATGCTCAAAGAACAAATGCTTGTTGATTTTAAAAAATGTATACTTAGTCTAGCTGTTGGCTAAGTGAAGGGTTTTCTAATTTGGGGCTTTGTCATTGGGATAAACTTAGTTTTCTTGTATATTAGAAATCCTTCAAGTGAAAGATGCTGTTAATTAGGACCATCTTAAACTGTTACAAAACTGAACTTAAGGCTTTGTTCTTCTTTCTAGGGTGTGGTTACTGCAGCTACAAGTCTGATTACTACTTTGGCACAGAAGAATCCAGAAGAGTTCAAAACTTCAGTCTCCTTGGCAGTGTCAAGATTAAGCAGAGTAAGTCTAATGTTAACCCTGATAATACTTCACTGTTTAACTTACTCTGCTCTCTAGGTCACGTTAACCTAGAAAACTCAGTAAATCAACAGTAAGCTAGATTAGTTTGCTGTGCTGTTAAAAATGAGGATCATTCGATTTCACTGTGTGTGTATGGAGATATAAATATATATCTCCATATATACGCATGCACACAGACAGAGCTAGTTCAGTTAGCCTGTCTTAATATTTGTTGCTTACAGTGATGAAAAACTATATTAGCTTGCACAAATTTTTTGAGGGTACCTCTTGCTACATGCCAAGTCTGCGTAGTTGAACAGTCTCGCGTTCTCCCTGCTGCAAGAATCCTCACAATGCAATTAAGGCTTTTATCCTTGTTTTCTGTTACTGTAACACTAAAGAGTAATTGGATCAAAAATTAATTCTGGAAACTTCTGCATGGAACCTCCCAAAATACAGCCCATGCTTTTAATTTTATATAAACTTCATACAAGATAATGAATCTTCTTCCTACTCATTCTTGTGTTGCTGCTAAACTAATATTCATAAGCATTTAATATTCCGTAAATGGATGTATGAGGTTAAGCAGGGGGAAGAAGCACTGAAACATTTCTTGGATGTGAAGCTTTTTTTCTTAAAAGCCAGGGAATTCTAAGGGAAAATGAATAGCTGTTTCATAAAGGAGCAGCAACCATCAGGTGGAGTGTCTCTGAGCAAAGCTAATGCCAGACTTGTGCTTACTCTGTAATCCTTACACTGTGTGTGTGTGGGGGGGGGGGGAATCTGAAGAGAAGTAGTTCCTCTGAAACCCAAGGTAATCCTTGTCACATTTCACTATGTATATAAACTTTTCTGTAAAAGTAAAATGTTCTTTACTGTGGAGCATGAATGTTAATGGAGGAGTAATTGGTCCTTCTGCTTTTTAAGTTCAATCTATCAATAATTCTCATATTTAAAGATGCCATGTTCACCTGTCTATGGTCAGTAAGGTGTAGCAGTACGTTTAGTGTTTTGGCTGAATCTCAATAATTGTGGTCAAGATGCATCATTAAACCAATGCAAGCCAAGCTTCTGGTTAAACATTTGGTATTACATTATGGTCATGTTTCTTTCTAAGGAAAGCACAGAATGATTCTGGGAGGAGCTCCCTGGACTACTGTATCAATAAAACTGAATTCATCTGATTAGAGAACCTGACAATGTACTGATAGTATAACAACTTGAACTTAATTAGTCTACTTGATTAAACATTGCCAGTGGCATAGTTCTATAAACCTCTATCAAAGGTGACCTACAGTGCGCTTTTTTGTTGAGTGCTTCTATTAATTGCAAATCACTTGAAACTGCAGTAGCTGAGGTGCAATCTGCTTATTTTACAGATTGTAACCTCTGCATCAACAGATCTTCAGGACTATACTTATTACTTTGTTCCTGCTCCTTGGTTGTCTGTGAAACTTCTGAGGCTGTTACAGTGCTATCCACCTCCAGGTAATGCACAAATCATAACAGTTGTCACCTCTTATGCAGTGCGTCATATCCAGAGGGCCACTGTGGTGGTGTATGAACACAACCTGGAGTGCAAGCACAGTGTCTTAAGATCTGGATACTGAAGCTTGTGCTCTTCAGGAGTTTCAGATTGTTCAAATGGCTGTTTTAGGTGGATTGCAAGATGCATGTTGATTTAACACTTTGCTCTAAGACACCTAGCTCTTCAAATTATGTTGCAAGTGTTTAATATTCTTTAATGTTATCAACGATATTGAAGTCTTGAAATACATGACAGTGCAGATAATGTTTGGCTTTTGTTCTTGCCCAAGTAGAAGTGTGGCTTAGACTTCCTTGTCAAATGTGTATTAGGGGAGGGTGAACTGTTTAACACAATAATATTGCCTCAATTTATTCTCCAAGATTAGCAGGGTGGAAGGCCTAAAGCAGGGGTTGGGGTGTTGAGTGAAATGAAGTTGTCCAACAGCTTGTTCTTCTCCAGAAGACCCTGCGGTACGTGGTCGTCTCACAGAATGCCTGGAAACTATTCTTAACAAAGCTCAGGAGCCACCAAAATCTAAGAAAGTACAACACTCGAATGCAAAGAATGCTGTGCTGTTTGAGGCAATAAGCTTAATTATACATCATGACAGGTGAGCAGTGAGAATATTTTCATTACAACAGTGTTTTGGTTTTTGTTTGTTTTAATGGAAAACCATGACTTTATCTTGAATGCTAAATAGAATTTTGCTAAAAGGGAAAATCAGAGCATGAAGTTGCTGGCCAGGTTGGAACATCACCTGCAGCACTGGATTTGAAAAGTATTAATGAACTATGTCACTACTAGCAATTTTTTTATTGCTGTTTCCTGCTCTTTTCTAGTGTTTAGTTTTGTGTTGTGACCCACGACTCTAATCCAATAGAGATGATTCACTCACAGTATCTGAATTTTCATTTCACCAGCAGGATGTTCTAGCAGCCACTTTTTGAGGCACTTTAAGAAACTTGCACTGCAGAAACAGTATTCTGTATCCAGTGTTCTCGTATCTGTTGCTTTTAACCCATTCACTTTCTCTCCTGTTCTGTGCAGTGAGCCAAATCTACTAGTCCGTGCCTGTAACCAGCTAGGTCAGTTCTTGCAGCACCGAGAAACTAATTTGCGTTACCTAGCACTGGAAAGCATGTGCACGCTTGCCAGCTCTGAATTCTCACATGAGGCTGTGAAAACACACATAGAAACAGTTATCAATGCATTGAAGGTAAATATTAAGTGTACAGTCTGTTTTAAGTCCTTCTTCATGTCCCC